>NC_137242.1:5164527-6364527 GCF_051294905.1 Botryllus schlosseri
CAGTAGAAACAGACGAAATCGATACTAAGAAATCATTTCAGAAGTTCAACACCAAATACCTCGCAGCCGATGGCGCTGATTTTTCAGGTAAATTAGGCGCCAAACCAGGGTACGACGCTGGAGAATACTGCATTGTCAGTCGCGGAGAAACGGAGACTCCAACTCAAAAACTTCAAAGACTGAAAGCTGAGTTAGCAGAACTTGGCGAGCAGCTTAAAAGTAATGGTGAACCCGCATCATCACCTGAACTGATATCAGAGTTGGAAGTACTCAACAGAAATGCTTCATTGTTAGATATCAAGCAGCATCAAGGCTCATACAGCAATGTCATGACTTCATTGAAGCACGCCCAAACGTCTGAATCTAAGCCTCATCCGAATGCAGCCACGGTTTCATCACCACAAGTTCCAGATAAAGTAAAAATTAAAGTCAGCGATATCGAAGCTAGAATTGCAAACCTTGAAAAAACTATCGGTACAAATAGCAAGGCTGTCACTGTTCTGACAGCTGATACAAAAACTAAATCTTTGACAGAGGTAGCTGAAGACTTGAAAGCTAAGCAAAGTCTGTTGGATCCTGATAATTTGCCACAAATAGACACCAGATTGCAAGCTGTACTTAACAAATTAAACGACATAAACAAAGCGAAAAAGCAAGAAGGCGCTCAACAGGTTGCTAGTGATAAGAAAGTCGTCGAAATTTACGAACTGATGCAAAAATGGGATAGCGTGTGCGCTTCATTACCGAGCATCATCAACCGTCTCGAAGCACTCAAGGAATTGCACGAGCAAGCGGCAAATTTCTCGACGACAGTGCAACATTTTGAGAGTATGCAAGAACAGATTGACGCGAAAATGTCGGACACTTCGAAGCTGGCCAAGCAAGTGCAGTCTGCGATGAAGGAGAACGCGATTGTGATGCAACAAAATATTCAGGCTCTCGACGCGAGAATCCAGGCATTGACGAAGAAAAAGTAAAATTATGTGCTGAGCAAGGACTCTGGACTCAATACGGTGTAGCAACTATCCATGAAACGATGTTACACACTTTTGCCTGTCATACTAAAAAATCGTTGGATTGACTAAGTTTGTAACCAGAGTCTGAAAACCTGGAGTGCATGGTGTTTGGTATTGAAATATAATTTGTTCAAGACTGTGACAGAGTCGGTCGCGAACATTAATGCCATAATAGGCATTCCCCATCTGGCTCCTTGCTAGTTCAGCACAGAAGGCTCTATTGATATGAAATATTGCGCAGTGATGGCATATTAACATAACATATTGTGTTTATTATTTGGGCTGGGCTTAATTGAGTAGGCTTACATAAGTGATTAGATTCCAAATCGAGTACTAGGTGCTGCATATCGCTCATTATGATGTTATAAAAGTATGGATGATGCGAAAAGTTCAAATATGTACCTTTCATGTGACCACAAAGAAAATAATATCAGACAGCTCTGCATGTGAAGATGATTTTGTATTTTTTCGACAGTGCCAGTATCTGTTTCAATGCACTTTATGAAGATGCTGTGGTCATGACTTCACAGTAATGACATTTCAACTAACTTCGGTAGCTATTGAAGTTACAAGGCTTCCATGTTGAGAAAAAATATCAAAACTATGGGCAATAGAAGTCTTCGTGGAATGCGTCTTATAATTTCAGTACTCGAAAATAAGTGTATCGCTATGCGACTCAAATCATTGTGCTCAACCCTATTTATTATATTTACTGCATATGAAGTCGAGTTACGGGTAACGTCAGCTGTTTAGATATATTGACCGTTAATCGTGTTGCATGAATTGCACCAAATATATTCCTCAGCCTTCTTTTCATTGTTCATGTCATCTAGGTTACCTACCGTAATCGATTCGAAATGGTTTCGTCAAAGACGAAAGATTCCGCCGTGCCCGCGGGCCTCGCCAAGTCCGGCCGTTGGTGGAAGCCGGCCCAAGACAAGAAATTTTCAGAAATAAGAAAGGACAAGCCGTTCAATTCGTCGTGGGATAAAAAGATGAAACTGCGTGCGGAAAAGCAGTCGATTCGCGCCTACGCTAATCGTTTGAAGGAAGAGAAAAAGCGCGAACGTGTGGAATACTGGGAGCGTGTCAAAGCACACAGGGACACGAAGGACGCGAACAGGAAGAAATCCGAGGTCGTCCAAGTCATAACGAACACAAAGAAATTGAAAAGGATGAAAAAGAAGCACTTGCGACAAATCGAGAAGCGCGACACTGGGAACACAGTGACCAAAAAAATGTTGCCAGTCAAGTCAAAATGAGATTGCCAGTTGGAATCGACTATAAAAGCGTCACACCAAAGGTCAAGGTGCTCCAGGGCCCGTCGCGGTATGCAGGTGAAAACGTGTGCTCAAACGTTAGCCGGTTCTTTCCTTATTAATAAAAGTTGACAGTCGGCTTGCACGTGTCGTCTTTGTATCAATGTTGCTGTGTTGGACTCACGTACTCTGCAGTAACCAGAAAAAGTTTAGCACACAGCAGCGCAACTTGGCAATGTTCGTGTCAGAGCGCGTCCCACCATCAGTTGTATCGCTGATGAAACCATTCCATCCAATATACGATAATTCTAGAACAGTGGTTCTCAAACTTCTTAGACACGCCTCCTTTATGATAGTGAAAAATTTCACGGCACCCTTATGGTGATGACAAAATATTAATGAGAGCATTCAGAATGCTACCTATCGCAACGGATAGTTTAATGTCATTGAAGGTTATGGCTGGTGATGCGAGAATTCTCAGATAAGAAATTTGAACAATCGACAGCGAACAAGTTAAAATTGAATTAGTGTTGAATGACCATCGTTCCCCAAAAAGCCCCACATACCTTCAACAAGTACCGCATGCATACCAACGATTAACAGCAAATATGTGCCCATAACAGATATCTAGATATCCTTGGCCTATAAGTAAGATCGACTGCCAAGACGTCAAGAATGCCTCAAAGCAAAATGACTCTAAATCACTTGGATTATAAAGGCAATGACACCTCTGTATGTTCAAGAATGATCATAGGTTCCATCGTTTTATCCGCTCTTGACACACAAGTAGCAATGCCCGATGAAACAGCGTGATCTTGAGGCTGGCTGTTCTTAAGCTGTCCTGACTATTTTTGTTGTATTCTTCATTTCTCCGAGATTTGTTTTTGTTACAACTTAACAACAGAGGCACACGTGACGAGGAGCTCCGATAATTCTCTGACACTTCGAAACATGCTACAGCTGAGACACAAACACATTTGGATTAACCAAATGCACCAACTCAAAAGTGGATATCTCGTTTACCCACGCTACACCTCAAAAATATGTTCGTTACTGTTGAGCTTTTTCAGAAAACACCATCTGACTGTGCTTCGGGAATTGACTGAGCCATCGCTGGATGTTTGACGAACTGCATAACACTGTAGTACAAATATTCCAGATGCAAACATACAAGGCGGAACAGCATTGACATGTCCGATGAAATTTAATTATAATCACACTGCCAGTCAATTAATCACTGATTGAGAAAGACAGATTACCGTGCAAAGCTCAAGTCTCCAATAGCACGCTAACTGTAGAAATTATAAACAAAGTCGGAGCTGTCGAAGTGATCGAAATTAATGTTGTAATCAACGAAAATTCGCTCTCACTAATGGAAATAAAAATAGACAGATTTATTACATTGTTAATTGAAAATCGAGAGATAAACTATAAATTACGCGACACTCTAAAAGCAATTTTTACAATGAACGAAGGTCTTGTGATAACGCGGAACTTATCGAACGACGTCGCCGCAATTTTTGGCGCGGCAGTACAAAAAACAGCCCTCAACACTGCCGAGCGTTGTCTACCGCCCCTGCGCGTGTCATAAGGCTGAAATAATTTAAAGCGAGACGGGAAATGCCATGACCGGGGCTGGACGTATCAATGTGAGTGGGGATCGACGTTCTAGAATACCGAAACGTTCATCCTTTCCCAATCGACGGTTCAATTTGTTCTAGGCCTTATCATATTCCAAACATGTAGTACCAGTCTACGCTCATTCAAACGACATTCGTATGAAGTGAGTACTGAAGCTGTTGCATCGTTACAGATATCGATACGTCATAGTTGGTGCGTAGTTCAATTAACCATGTCGATTGAACTACGGTTAGTGTTGATAGAATAGAAATAAGTTTCATTGCCATTATATACTTTGTGATAGTAAGAAAAGGAAGTTTATGAACTCCTAAAGTTTGTATTAGTGTTACGACGTCATAACGAGGTGTGCTCGAGTCAGGATTGGATCACCTGGGTGCTCGATTTTGCCCAGCCATAGCTGGGAGTGATGCCGCAGTCGGTCAAAACGACCAGGACTGCGTCATTATGACGAAGCCTGGAATGAATATTGGAGTTGAGAAGTATTCTCAAAATGACAAAAACTTGGGAGAATAACCCAATAGCGCTACTTCAATGCCGATAATATAAACGCTTGAGCGGGCGGGCGACATGACCATTAGAAGATATCGCGACCGAACCACGTTGGAGTTACTAAAACGATCAGACAAACTTTTTGTTACAATTCAAATAAGTAATACTACGTATAATACCACAGACGCTAATCATTCCGTGATACTTCCTCGCCCGCCGACGAGCAATCTCCATCTTCCTCCTCGATGGCCAAAAACTGTTCGGCAACGCAGTCTTTGGTCGGCTTCCGATCTCGAGGCTGCGACTCGATGGTCTGCAGAGACGAAGCCAGCCAGGACTCGATCCGAGCCTCCGTGTCGGACACAGGCAGGGACCTCTCGACCGCAACATCTATCGGTTTCGAGTCTACTTTATTATCGTCGCTGGGCTGGGGCACGAGCGTGCTGACCGTGGAAAACGAGCTGTCGAATTTCGGGTCCGCTTGGTCTACGTTGGTGTCCGAGCCGGGACTGTGGTCCGGGGTGGGGTCGATCTCGGTTAGGTCGGATTGGGACGGCACGCATTCGTCTTCCGGGGATGCCTCGGCGGGCGGCGGGAGGACCGGGGTGAGGTTTTGCTCGTCTGTAACGTCCATGATTTTACGCCAGCTCGCGCCTGAAATTGTGTACATGACCGGGTCAATATGCGAACGGGATAAGAAATGTGCGCAGGCAATTCTCATTGGCAAGTTCTTTTCGACGTTAACCGTAGCCGCCCTTGCAGCCAGAGTCGGTCAAAGCAATTGGTATAGCCAGTGGTCAGTACTTTTACTTCAAGAAGGTTTATCACCTCCTCTTACTAGAGAGCAGGGTTGTAACCGAGTCACGTGGCTCCGAGTCACAAGTCAATCGCACTTTTATAGTTTTGACTCGAGTCATTTTCAATTCAACACCGAGTCAAATCCAAGTGTTTTGACTCGAGTCCGAGTCCAAGTTCACCGTTCAATTTTCAGTTCAATTCGGTTCAACCCACTTTTTTCAACTCTGCTCAAGCGTTATAGAATGGCTCGCATTCATAAAATAGTAATTTTCCTCACTCTTTACAGTTTCTGGCCCTATTTCCCAAGTATCAGGACTGGTAACTTTACTATTCTTCGAAGTTACAATGAAATGTCTGTCTTGGCCGTCCCATTTTCGAGTCGTATGACTTGGCTCGAGGCATGCACAATGACTTGAGTCAAGTCGAGTCACCAAAAAATAGTGACTCGATTCATTACAACCCTGCTCGAAACTGAACTGAACAGTCATCACTATGACTCGGACTCGACCCTCTGCTCGACGACTTGGACTTGACTCGGTGGTGAATTGAAAATGACTCAAGTCAAAACTATAAAAGTGAGATTGTCTTGTGATTCGGAACCTTGTGACTTGGTTACAGCCCTGTCGCCAGGGGCGTAGCCAGCCGAGAAAAAAAGGGGCAAAATTGAATAAAGGGTGCAGAATAAACCTCTCCGAGTCATATCTTTTGCGACTTCTGTATTCTGTACGCTATGAGGATTGTCTACCTGCCGCTTTAGATAGCGTAACTAATTGTTGGCGAATCTAATTACTAGGGCAAGTTTTTGCAACTTTTGCAACCTTTTTTTACAGCTTCCGACAGCTTCCTAGATACTCAGAATCTATGTACTATGATGTTTTAAGCTGTTTGGAGGGATTTTATAGTGCAACTTTTTCTCTTTTTCATGCTAATTTTTACTGCAATTTTTATCAAAAATTGCGTTAAAATGTTAAGGAGTCGTTCAAAAACCTGCTATAAACTATTTCTAGTATGGTTCTATTCTCTTTGATTTGCATAACAAAGAGCTCTATGATGGGTTAGCTGCCTCTCACTGTTATCTATGACACAATGGCTTACAAGCAAGAAGTTCAACTACCCTTGCCAAGCACGACTGTGCTCGAACGATATGTAAATAGTTCGCTTTATAAATTCTGTCGTTCAAATTCGAAAGAGTTTCCCATTTCACGAGCGCCCAGGCGAGACGGCCCAAAATTCAATTTTCACCAAGTCACCTTATTCAGGCTATTGCTTTTGTTAAAGTCACCGAGACTGAGTTTTTATTCAATGCCTTGGGTGAAGTTTGCAGACCAAGGGGGTTCGGGGTGTGTTGTTTGACTTGTTATAGGGGGAGGGGGTTATAGCTATGCTGTTTGGCTCTTTGGGGGAAGTTATTCCCGCATTGCGTAATTTTCTTGCTACGTGCCGGAAAAATGTAATTTTGGGCGGTTTCGCCAGACCGTGCACAAATTTGGCAGCTCTGCAGGAACTAGGTTATACAGCGGAACATTCTGAGTATCTCATACCCTAATAATTCAACAAAAATTATAAATGTAACTTTTTACTGCAACTTATGTTAAAATTTCTCGCGATTTTAGTGCAACAAAAACTTGCCCTACTAATTACTGAAAGCGAGTTTACAATCAACAACTTGCACAGGGATCATGTTACAAAGCGCGCACGCTCGTCTTGTAACAGTGCAGCAGATCTCATTTGCATTCAAATAAGTAATCGACCTTGAAACAATACAAGAATATTTCACGGCTAACAATTACAATCTATACAGCACGGAATCTGTTATATCGGAATCTGTTATATCGTGATGAATTTTGACATGATTCAGTTTGAGTGTAAGAGTAACGTCTGCTGGGCGTATTAATTCTAATAATTTCGAACATAGCGCATATGCTAATTGTACCGGCATTATAATGACTTATTCCCAAAGTGAGGGAATCGCGAACAAGTTTCAGTGCGGCTATTCATGGCTGAATGCCCCCCAGTGGGATTCCCATCAATGGTAAATTATAAAGATTGAGGTCGTAAAGAGAGTGCACATCAACGGCGTCAAGAAATAACATGCTAATCGAAGGTAATGTTTCTTCAGGTTTGCAGGCCGCTTCTTTATTCTTCGAGTTAGGCAAAGCACCGTAGCGAATGACATCAAGTCAGGGGCTTTATCCGATCATTAAGAGGAGCGTTGGACAGAGATCTATTACATCATTTTCAAGTCCTCATCGAAGGACATCTGCCTGGCTTTGACATCGGGACATCGAAATATCCAAGTCGGATGTTTTGTGGGATTTCGTCAACCAATCTTTTCGCAGATTAAGGATTGAGATGTGATTGCTTTGAAATATACTTTCCTTCAGTTGTTACTTTCATGTTCTATATTATCGTTTCCAATAAACTGTTGATTATAAAACCAACTCGCGAGCGCGCGACAAATGTAATTATTGTGGAGCTTGTGCGACGTGTGTTCAGAAATCAGAATAAGGGGATAAGCTGATTGATTACTCTCGCCGAGAGAACAATGTGACAATGCCCTTTTCACGCTTCCATATACGAGAGATCATACGAGAAAAAAGCATCATCGAATACCACAGTACTCGCATAGTTTGATCGACGTCCCGCGCAGCAAATTGAAATTTGGCGATATCGGGCTCGATTGGGGATTTTATAAGGGGTTAGAATCGACTTTGGAAAGGGGTAGAATGTTCTGCAATTCTGCCCCCCGGCTACGCCCCTGTCGCATTTACATTTGGTCTTGGACGAGATTCATAAATCCGGAACAGGATTTTGACACATTGCATCTCGGAACGGGAAGGTAACTTAAATTCTACTCACCATCAGAAGGCATCTCGGATATCGGCTCGGAGATGACGCTACAGAACGAGATGCCGCTCGCGGCAGACGGGTTTCGGGAGTGTCCCATGTGAGCGAACCTTTTTGTCGGGGCAGGGGGCGCCTAAAAATACAATGGAGCGCCATTGGAAACTACAGAATTTCAACGTTGCCAAAACAAGAGAAACGCACCGTTGGCGGCGTCGAGACGGCTTCCGTGATTTCCTCTTTATAGAGTGCCATCATATCGTCGTATTTTTGCTTGGCCTCGTTAACAAGGCCGAGCATCTTTTTGAAGCTTTCCTGCGTGCAAAATATTGTACCGAACGACTGTCCAAAATACGTAACTCATAAACTGGACAAAAGAATATTTTCAAGACATAAAACTGGCAACTAGGCAATGTGATTCGGTAGCGTAATGGTGGTCTTGACCGGTAGGTCGCCGGGTAAGACCAAAGACATGATTACTAAAACTGGTATCCATGGCTTCCCAGTTTGATATCAACATTACCAGGATAGCATGGAGAGGAGGTGCAAGACTTAGAGAGCCTTACAAGGCTATATATGTACCTCCCATGTCCAGAGGCATAAGCACATCACGCACTCATGGTATGCATATGCACAGATCGTGTGCGCGTATATCATGAGTCCGTGTATAGGCCACAAAAACATCAAGGACTATAAAATATATATACTACTATGCATTACTCAATCCGAATCCAGCATTGATTCTTTCTTCCCGTTGTGGGCGAGGAAAACCTCGATCGGTAAAACCAAAACCAAAGAAAACTTGTAGCACAAAGATATACAATATATATGTTTGTGGAGGCGACATTTCTGAAAAATGGCGATCGTACCTCCGCCCCACTGTAGTCGAATATTCCGATGATGCTGACGGGCACCAGTTTCGAGACGGCGCGGCCCATCGCCCTCCTGCCCAGGGCAAACACGTATGGCACGCTTTGATTTTTGCATAGCTGGATGATCTGTTGCAGAGCGTCGTCCAGTCCACCTGTTAACAAAATACAAAGAAAAACTCGTACCGCAAGGTTTTTGGAAATTGGCGCATCCGCCCGAATCTTAAAATGCCGGCCGTTACGGAATACCACTACCGGTACTTTTTACGATAAGTTCCCTAGTACTACAAGACTAGGGTGGTCAGTAACAAAATACAATATTTTCGGGCAAAACTAGGCTTAGAATACTTGCTGTTTAACATACTTTGGAAATCACTGCTTCTACTGAGTACCATTGACGACTACTTTCACCACCTTCGACTCTAGAGCTACAATAGATTTTTTCTTACTCAAAGTTTCTTACAAAACAGGGAAACAGGCCAAAACTGTGCGTTATTCGGATCCGATTTCTCACATTTTTCTTCCTACAATCACTCATTCATTGCTGTGAGCCAGGGCAGTTACAGAGAACTTGTGCAAATTTCACTGGCATGGTGATAAATTGTTAGGTTCCGCCGAAATGACTCGAGTCACGATTTTCTGACGACTCGGCTTGACCCGAGTCATTTTCTCAAAATAGGGAAAGGACTCGACTCGACACAACTGTGTATTGACTCGACTTGGACTCAAGTCATTGCGCATGACTCGAACCAAGTCATATGACTCGAGACTCAGGTGGCCAAGACCGACATTTCATTGTAATTTCGAAGAATAGTAAAGTAACCACACTATTGCGATTTCGTCTACTGGTACTGTTACTTGAAAATGCGACCAGAAACAGCTAAAAGGGAGGTAAATAAGTATATTATCATTGCGAACCATTCGATATCATCAAACAGAGTTATAAAAAGTGGGTTTAACAAGGCTTTAACTAGAAACTGAGCAGTCAACACAATGACTTGGACTCGAGTCATAATACCATCACTCGGACTTGATCCTCTGCTTGATGACTTGGATTCGGACTTGACTCGGTTGTGAATTGAAAATGACTCGACTTGACTCGAGTCAAAACTATAAAAGTGAGATTGACTAGTGACTTCGTTACAACCCTGCGAAATACTGCACACAAAATTTGACTAATTCCAACCAGTAGCAGCGTACTACTTCCAGTTGTCAAGGTCAACCGTTATATAAAATGATAGTATTTAATAGAGCCCGACCGATTATCGGCTCGCCGATAATATCGAGTCGATATCACACTTGGAAAGAAATATCGGTATCGGCCATTGGAGGTAAAAAATATCAGCCATTTTCGTGACGTCACAACAAGGTGGTAGGGAGTCAGAGAAGACGTGTGGTCTTCACTGCATGGCGGTAAATTATAAAAAATAAATGGCCAAGCTGCATAGTGCATGAAGGCCAGGGGGCCTATATGAGAAATATACTTTCACCGTTATGCCCCAGTGACTTCGTGGGAATCCCCCTGAAGTGATCGAATACCAAAGACAGAAAGCAGCTGGATGGATAGTTGTCTGCAGAATATTTCCATCGATTAGAGAAATGAGAACTTCATTCATGCTGGACTGACCCTCGTGATGATGGAGAAAAGCGTCGCATCGAAACAATTTTCTGTAGATAGTGCTGGTGGTGTCTGTGTAAGAAGCTCACAAGCCAAGGCAACAAAGTAAAAAATACCAGTAATATATGAAGTCATCTGACTGAGGCCTGAGCGGCCACCATGATGGGGAATATGTGAGACTAGCGTGCAAGAAAATCAAGCAAAAGTGGAGCAGAGCCAACAATTCATACTAAAATCTTTGATTCCATGATGACATGGGCCAATGCTGATAAAAGAGCGTCAAATATTGATCAATTGATTGCTGCAATGCTGGTCATGGTCAAGGCCCAAGGGGATGGGTGAAGCGGTAGCAGACGTGAACAATGTGAGTTGTTCTGCACATTCTCTTCAGCTATTTGTTAATGATGTGCTGAAGGCTCCAGGTGCACTGCCAGAAGAATATCAATATTTGGTGAAACCATTGAAGGAAAGATCCCCTGCAGCGGAGTGGTGGAACCGAAATAAAGAAAGATTTCCAATTCTTGCTCTGCCACTAACTATGGTACCAAGTGTGTTTAGTACTATATACATCATTCCTGAAGACCACAGAAGTTCACTCCTTGGAGAAAAGGACGAGAAATTATGCTTTGCGAACTGTAATCTGCAACTGCTAGACTGGTGCTATTGATATATTTATTATAGATCATTCATTTCATGTTCAAGCATGGCAATGGCTGTAAATCTGTTTAAAGAAATACTCTTGAGGTGTTAAATATGCGCCTTGAGCTAGATTCCATATCTTTTGAATATCGGATGAATATATCGGGGTTATCGGTTAAGGTGCTGGATATCGGTTTTATCGGAATCGGCTCAAAAATCCAATATCGGTCGGGCTCTAGTATTTACAGTGTTCAATTAATTCCATGCACGCCCATTTTTCACGCAAACCAACAATTTAATCTGTGAGAGCCTGAAATGTGGAAAAAAGTATTATTGCTAAACAGCCTACTGCACACCATTCAGGAAATCGCACACTGAGTGCAAACTGCTCAAGGGTACCAAACACAATTGCCCACAAAAACCTTAATCGCGCCAAAACCGTCATCCTTCCCAGAAATTTTGGCATACCTTTCGCTTGTATCTTTTCCAGGTTGGGCGATATGAGAACGCACCGTAACTTGTTGAGTTTCAGGTGTTTTGTGACCTCGCGGATACCCAACACGAAGCGTCGCTTTCTTTTGGCGTTCACGGGATCCTTTTGGTACACCCTGAAGTTCAGAACAGGATTTGAAAATCGCGTACCGTACCACACGCTGATACGTATTGGAAAAAAATGGCAAGTAGCAAGTCTGTGGGTTGAACCTGCCATTTCGAAATTCAAGTTTCCAGACCCGTTCAATTCATGGGCAATCCATGAAAACGACGCCGCGGCTGTTCAAATATCACAAACCTTTCTTGAAACAGAACGAGTCTCTGCAACATGAAAATACATTCCTCGTCGATTTCCTTCTCCAGCACTTGTCCCGAGCAATACCTGCGTAATTGAAATGGTGACATGAAAAACGCACGATTATAATCGAAATACAGACGCGGACTGGTTTCAAGGTCTTCACGAATGGCCATTGTTGAAACTACACCTATAAAACTACATTATCCTTATTAGATCTATACCTTTTTTTAGCAATGTATTGGTATTGGTGAATAAAGTACACGGGTGATCCCGAACTCGCTAATTGTTAGCACATTTAGACTGGCTGAATGCAAAAATCGAGCTAACACTGGCTTACATATATAACACGAGTAAGTTCGTTCACATAAGGAAATTTCTCTGACCCGTGTAGGCCTATTATCTAGGGTTACCACATTTTGTAATTGGGAATGGAGGACACTCTTTCAAATTTTTTTGACTTGACTGACGAAGGACATTTTCAAAAACCTGAAACGTAGCGCAATACCCACCCCCAAATATTACGGGTCTGCGTTAGAAGCCAAGAACCGCATATTCAGGGGGTCGGGATAAAAAATGTGATGTTAATTAGTTCCATATTGAGACGTAAAAAGCAAAAGGAAAACACCCGCGACGGTGCCTCCCTTATGATCCGCAAATAATGATAATGCTGACACAATCACTTACAGAGCTACAAATATAGAAATATTTCATCGGCACACCAGGGCGCTGTACGCTAGGAGTTAAATGACAGCTAAGCATTGTACACTTTCGCATGCGACACAGTTCAACATATGTTGCAACCCCAAAACGAACGCCAATCCAGGATTGTAGGCCCAGGTTCCGAATCACAAGCCAATCTTACTTTTATAGTTTTGACTCGAGTCGAACTGAGTCATTGTCAATTCACCGCCGAGTCAAGTCCAAGTCATTAAGTGCACTGTACCATACTGTTTTGAGTCCAGGTTATGTTCAATTCAATCACGTTCAAAACAAAAATTTGAAACGACGTACTCTCTGTACCGCCGGCTGTGTATCTTCGGCAAATTTGCTTGCGCTATCGGAATCGTTCCCGCCGCAGCTGACGTAGTGATCGGCGATGCGTTACCGGATCGAGTAGCCTCTGACGCGGACAATCCTTCCGATGCCGCTAAAAACGAGGGTAACAAAGTCAGAAACTGTTTCATTGCAAAACGGACGGGCAAACAACAAAAGTGAATTCGGCACTTGGTGAAACATAGTCCTAACTTGGGCTGGGCAAAACCGAGTACTCGAGAATCTTCGAGTACCTTTTATTCGACGTCAAAGAACACAACGCCAGTTCTAAATCGCATTACAGATTATTTGGTATTTTTTCGGCCATACCTATTTCATGCCACTTAGTGACAATGCACAGCTGGGTTGTAACCAAGTCACGTGGCTCCGAGTCTCAAGTCAATCTCACTTATAGTTTTGACTCGAGTCAAGTCGAGTCATTTTCAATTCACCATTGAGTCCAGTCCGAGAACAAGTCAGCGAAGAGAGGGTCGAGTCCGAGTCACGGTATTATGACTCGAGTCATTGTGTTGACTGCTCAGTTTCCAGTTACAGTCTTGTTAAATCCACTTTTTACAACTCTGTTTGGTGATGTCGAATGGTTCGCATTTATAATATGCTAATTTTCCTCACTTTTAGTAGTTTATGGTCGCATTTTCAAGTACCAGTACCAATAGACGAAATCCCAATAGTGGTTACTTTACTAGTCTTTGAAATTACAATGCATTGTTGGTCTTGGCCGTCTGAGTCTCGAGTCATTTGACTTGGTTTGAGTCATGTGCAATGACTCGAGTTCCAAGTCGAGTCACTACGCAGATTGACTCGAGTCGAGTCATTTCAAGATTTTGAGAAAATGACTCGAGTCAAGTCGAATCATCAGAAAATCGCGACTCGAGTCAAGTCATGACTCGAGTCATTACAACCCCGATAGACAGTGCGCAGATCACCACACCACACACAGACATGTCATTTCCACTAATGTGCAATATGGATAGCGTCGTGCGACAGGTTTAGTATACTGCAATACGTTATAAACCCCCAATTGGCCGTCTCGGGCGAAATGAGAAAAGAAAATCACTTACATTTTTCGTCGTCATCGAGCGCGAGTTCCTTGGTCAAAAACTCGGTCGCGACGGGCGGTATGTCGTACTCTGGCAGATCGTCGGTGGTCAACGTGGCAATGCGGGCCGTCTTTTTTTCCTCCCGCTCTTTCAAAATGACCTGCGTATCGGAACACATCCTGATGACGTCCGCAAAGTAAGAACACAACTGGTATCAATTGAATTAATGAACACAATGACTTGAGCTAGTACTCGAGTCTCAACACTATGACTCGGACTCGGTGATGAATTAAAAATGACTCGGCTTGACTCGAGTCAAAACTATAAAAGTGAGATAGACTCGCGGCTCGGAAGCTTGCGACTTGCTTACAACCCTGCAACGCACTTTACCTTTTTAAGTGCACTGGGTTTCTTGACTTTCGGGACCTCCCGTTCTTTGCCGCGCCTTTTCAACGGCGCCGTTGAATCCAACGGATTGTGCTGCACGAAACACTGTAACGATCTGGAACCGGATCAAGAATGAATGAACTGCGTTCACCGACAACCGATCAGTGGAATCATGCTTTAAAATTGGGAACAAAAAAATAGCCAGCACTGGTGACAATCAATCGATAGCCTACTACGAATTCTATCTGCTCAAGACACACAGTGTACCACGCAACACACATGCCACGTAATGAGCAGATAGGAGGTTGTCGTAACGACCGAGTACCGTCTACTTTCCGAAACTGAAAATCAAAAAAATTTGGAATAACGCCGAAAAAAAATAACATCAAGACAGGGTTGTAATGACTCGAGTCATGACTCGTCTCGAGTCACGATTTCCTGATGACTCGACTTGACTCGAGTCATTCTCTCAAAATACGGAGATGACTCGACTCGAGTCAATCTGTGTCTTGACTCGAGTGCGCATCACTCGAACCGAGTCATATGACTTGAGACTCAGACAGCCAAGACCGACATTTCATCGTCATTTCGAATAATAGTAAGGTAACCACGCTATTGGGATTTCGTCTAGTGGCACTGGTACTTGAAAATGCGACCAGAAACTGCGAAAAGTGAGAAAAATTTGTGTATTACAAGGGCGAACCATTCGATATCACCAAGCAGAGTAATGAAAAGTGGGTTTAACAAGAATTTACTTGGAAACTGAGCAGTAAACACAATGACTTGGACTCGGACTCGAGTCATAATACCACGACTCGGACTTGACCCTCTGCTCGATGACTTGGACTTGACTCGGCGGTGAATTGAAAATGACTCTACTTGACTCGAGTCAAAACTATAAAAGTGAGATTGACTTGTGACTCGAAGCGTCGTCACTTGGTTACAACCCTCGCATGGCCTCACATTTCTAACGCTTATAAATTTTGAGAACACAAACCTCTGCGCGGGGGCGCTCTGCTTGAGATGCGTCTTTTTCGTGGACGGAATGTCGTTCTCGGACTGGCTTTGTGTCTTTTCGAGCATGCTCAACATTTCTCCGAGATTCAACTGAGACGATTTTGCTTTGTCCTTGCCTTTTTTGTTGCTCAATTTTTTCTGACAAAAAACGTTCAAAGAAGATTCTGAAGCGGGGTTTCGGATTAATCGCCGCCATGCGTAGCGCGAAGCTATGTATGTTGGTGGAAATGACACAGTATCTGTGAAGTCCTGTTCGACCTATAGCAGGGCTTCTCAAAGTAGGGTTGCGAATGGTCTAAATTTGGGTCGCGACCGCATGTTTGGTTGGCCAAAATCTTCAATACGGAAATTACATGTCCGGTCAGCCAAATAGTCCCGTCCTAGTAATCCGAGCCCCGCAGAACAAATGCGGCCCACAAGGAAAATAATGCGCCTAAATTTGAAATCGTGCGCGTCTCACACGTTTCATAAGCTGCGTTGCGTAGAATCGGTACCTGCACTAAACTATTTCATACACACCGTAAAAACGTGGTAAAATAACATTAAAAATGCGTCGTTTCGGAAGTGTGAAGCTTGGGCCGCGAAATGCCGAAAAAGCTCAGGGTCATGGTGTAGAAACTTCAAGAACCTCCGACCGACAGGATTGTCAGTCTGCTATGAAATAGGGATGTTCGTAAGACATCAAATCATCTATACTTTGAGATAGAACTGGCGTCGTTATACTTTCTACGGTATTATAAAAGATACATATTTGAACTTATGACCTCATGATGATATTAGAATACTCGATTCAGAATGGAATCACTCGGGTACTCGATAGCAGACGCACCAGTACCTTGAGATTCTCTTGCTCCTCCGTTATCTCCGCGTACTCTTCTGCCGCGGCTTTCGCGGCCCGCTCCGTCTTCTTGCGTCTACGCCTCGACCCCCTGTTTGGTCCCGAGTCGTCGCCATCTATCAAATTCTTGACAGGACTGTCTTCAGACAGGGCGCGATCCGTCTGTCGTAAACAAAATCGGAAACTGTGAAACGGTAGTGAAGGCCAGGGTTGTAATGGCTAGAGTCCTGACTCGACTCGAGTCGCTATTTTCAGGTGGCTTGACTTGACTCGAGTCATTTTCTTAAAAATGAAGAATGACTCGACTCGAGTCAATTTGTGTATTGACTCGACTTGTACTCGAGTCATTGCGCATGACTCGGACCAATTCATATGACATGAGACTGGGTATACCAAAACAGGCATTTCATTGTAATTTCGAAGAATAGTTAAGTTACCGAACTATTATTTTTTCCTCTAACAGTACTGGTACTTGAAAATACTACCAGAGAAACTGTTAAGTGAGGAAGCTTGGTGTATTATTCATGCGCGTACGATATCACCAACCAGAGTTGTAAAAAGTGGGTTGCACATGACATTAACACAGAACTAAACAGTCAACATAATGACTTGGACTTCGACTCGAGTCAAAATACTATGACTCGGACTCGACGCTCTATTCTGTGACTTGGACTCGTACTTGACTCGGTGGTGAATAAAGAATGACTCGATGTGACTCGAGTCAAAACTATAAAAGTGAGATTGACTTGCGACTCGGAACCTCGCGACTTGGTTACAACCCTGCTTCGCTGTCGACCGATTTCAATTTTAAAGAATAACGTATTTGAAGATTTTTGTTCTGATTTGGATCCAAGTTGGATTTGGACTAAGAAATTCAAATTATATATTACTTTCATGATAGTTTTGAGAAAAATTTCAGTCGTCACAGGTTATGAACGGATTCGAACGTAATGCGAGATAAATTCTGTATTTAAACTGGCGCAAATTAAATCTCAAATCCAGTTTTTTCGGCCCAACGAGGAACGTATTGAAACGATGTACAATTTTCACGAAACTTTTGACCTAAATTTCGGTAATTACCGGTTATGGACTCGTATTCTGACACGCCACAAAATAGATTCAAAATTTGAGTCAGGACTGTGATCAGATCTCAAAGATGTAAGATGCGCGCTTTCTCGGCGCATGATATCCTTACCGGCCTAGGTTTGCTTTGCAGGGCCGCGCTGTAAGAGAAAACAGGACCATTGTAGTCTCCTTGTCCGGCCGCGACAGAGGCAGATCGCAAATCGGGAAAATCGTCGTCCTGGCAATTATGAAATAGAAAACTTCAGACATGTACTGTACAGCACGATTTGACTATGTCAGGATCCCCAGTACCGCGGCAATTAAAGCCAGAAAACGCGACGGACTAAATACTCCGCGTAAATTATTCAAGCCTCTGGTCTAAACCTTTATAGCTTAGGCTTAGGGTACAGTAAAATGTACAAATTTTGCAGACCGTCGCACGTTCGAAAATCAAAATCAACTCAAAACACAACGAAAGTGCATAACACCGAAGCGAATATTGAAAACTCAAACTGAAGGGAAACTGTACAATCCATGTAGCATTGTGACGTAAGACAAGTCAAAAATACAGAATGAACATTATAGTGCGACGCGTTGCAGAAAAACACGTTCCAAATTTCCGACTCGATTCAAAGTTTGATGTTTCATTTCTCTAGTAACAGAAAAGCAACCGACTCCTTGCATATTACAATTGACATACAAAGTTGTAACTTATTTGAATACAGGGGTGTTCAAAAATGACTTTTTTTCTCAAATTGTACTGGCTACTTGATAAAATTATGAGGTGATCTAATTTAGGCCTACACACAAAAT
Source organism: Botryllus schlosseri (assembly GCF_051294905.1). Classification (NCBI taxonomy): domain Eukaryota; kingdom Metazoa; phylum Chordata; class Ascidiacea; order Stolidobranchia; family Styelidae; genus Botryllus; species Botryllus schlosseri. Next base: position 5,182,704 of record NC_137242.1, read on the forward strand.
TTGGTTCAATTCCGGCCAGTAGCCGCATTGCTGCATGAGAATAAAGTTTCTATTTATTATATAAAATTAGATTAAGGGGGCACTCCTAGTTAGAAATAAAAATTTTGTGAAATTTCTTTTATTATCGATCTAGAACGGAAATTTCACGCTGATTCCGAATATGTAACTACTTTTTTGGTAGTCCAACTCCTTCTTGATCAAATCTACCTTACTTTGGTGGGCATAAAAATAAAAAATTACAGTCAAATTTCGAATATAGCCGTGTATATTCACTTTTATTGGAGGAAATAGCGCCATCTGGTGATTTCTATACTAAACAGAGCTTGAAATAAGTATTATAGCCACTACTAGCCAGTCTGCTGCTTCCATAAACCTGGCTGCTTGACTAATTCAATACCGAAAACAGGTGGTATGAAGGCTGTGTTTTTTATTTATTTTTCTATTCGTTGACTGATCACTGACAATATTAGGTAGTATTTACTGTTTGTGGATAACTATGTTGGATTGCTTTTCATTTCTATAACTTTCAATATGCCTAGAAAGAGTCGAATGAGGAAATTTAGCCGTAGCCAAAAACATTTTGTGCATACTTCGCAGTAGGCAAATACATCCAAATGATCCAGCACTGGGCCGAAAGAAAAAGCAAGCAAAGCAGCTACCAGAGTATTTTTTGCCACACATTCTGCCACTTTGGCTCTGTAAGAGGTTGTCAGATGAATCTTTATCGAGGAGATATATTAGTGGACTCGCCCATAATAAAAATGAGCCATTGAACATGACCCTATGGCAAAGGATCTGAAAGAAGGATACTTTGGAACTGCAGCAGTCAAGCGGGCCGTGGCGCTGTGTGTTCTCAACTGGAATGTTGGATGTAGTGGTTTTTTGATGTTTTTGATAGCCTAAAGCTTATACCAGTTAATACTCCCACAAGAAGTACTGGTTTTAGTGGACAAGAAATGAAAAAAAAATGCATCTTAACAGTCGTTCACTGTCAAAAGCGAAAAACTGACAGAGTTCGAGAGTCCTTGGGCACATCCGACTAGGTACCTGGCGGGTATTAACGCTCAATTTCTGTTAGAAATGGTTCACTGTGTGATGCAAATCAACTAACGTGACCATTGATATCATGATCAGCATCCATATCCTTGTTTATCGGAGTTATTGTGGTTGTAAATTTTTAAACGCGTTTTTCTCAAAACTTACTTTTTCTGCCTAGAAATTCTATCTTCTCTGCACCTGCTAATCAGATTCCTCTGAAAATTTGCACGAATGATGGTTTGGGCATATATAATAATCCGATGGAGCGCTTTCTCAAATTTTTTTCCGTGGAGATTTTTATAGAGGAAAAAATATTGCGAAAAAGCCTAAATTTAGGGTTCGCTGCCAAAAATTTCATAAATTTTGTTACGAAAGGTTTTTTTGAAAATCCCTCCATGGGATTGTAGATATATGTCTGTACTATCCCTCCACCAATTTTGAATGTAATAAATCTAGAGCATTTCGACTTTTTAGGATTTTGGTGAACGAGGGGTGAAAATTTACATATCTTTTTGAGTTCTTGTCCCCTGGGGGGGTATGCCTATGGTTGAATGTAAAGGCCATATTCGGAAAGAAAATTTCCTGCCCTTTCAAACAATATATGGATCATGGAGCTTGCATCTACCTTGTGGGAGATATGACCATATACGTGAACACCTGTAAGATTCATTTCTAACTAGGAGTGCCCCCTTAAAAAAAATTTAAAAATTTTCTGTTCACCCCATGAAAGTGTTAGATTGTCTATAGAAACGATGTTCACCAAATTTGGCTCAATTCCAACCAGTGGAAGCGGAGTTATCGCCGTCGGAAAATTTGGAGTACCGGTATCAATAAAATAATGTTTACGGTGACCAATTCTTTAATTAGTTATCATAGTTGTGCCCACCGTAAATACTATATTATTCAAATCCAAATTTTCAAACGGCAATAACTCCGCTTCCACTGGTGGGAATTGAACCAAATTTGGGGAATATCGTTTCTATAGACAACCTAACACTTTCATGGGGTGAACAGAAAAATTTATGAAATTTTTTTAAATTTCTTTTTATATAATAAATAGAAACCTTCTCCTGTAGCAATGCTACTGGCTACTACTACTGGCTACTACTACTAGCTACTGGCTGGAATACAACCAAATTTGGTGTGTAGGCTTAAATTAGGTAACATAACAATTTTATCAAGTAGCCAGAACAATTTGAGAAAAAAAGTCATTTTCGAACACCCCTAATATTCATATCCAAATAAACCCGAATATTTTCCACCGAAACTCGTCAGGGGTAATCGTCAACGACAGGTAGAGGATTTAAAAGAACATTGTGTATTAGCAATCATATGGTCAGATAATATAATATATGCTATAATTGAAGACTTGAAGAGCTTCTTGGAAGTACAGAACTCCAATATACATTATACAATTGTATAGTATTCATATTCGGGAACCACTGGACCAATCACAGTAAATGCTCACCGTAAGCTGCGGAGGATTCTGCAACACGAGATTATTCGGCGCCGTGTCGGGATTGACCCTCAACAGTCCGTGTTCCTTCCTGTGTCCGGGGCTGTTATTTTGTGGACTGTGCGAAGGGTGCCGCGGTCCTTGAAATCGCGGAAAGCTCCAGTTTTTCGGCCGGCTACCGCTTTGCGGGTGCGGGGCGCGGTTGCGCGGTACAAAGGTCGGAGGTCGAATGGGAGCCTATCGACGAAATGTATTTGTGTAAAGAGGAAGCGTGTGATAACCAGAGTTATTACTCATGCGACTAACTGGTATAGGATTATACAATGGTAGAAGTAGTTAGAGCTGCTTATCAAGTGAAAGTAATGCCAAGTAGTAAATTTCAGGAGCAAATGAAATCTCTAAAAAGTACGATACTCGACTAGTGTCAATATGTAGCTTTGGGGTCAGAGGGTGGCATGCTTTTAGCAGTGAATCGAAGGCGGCTAGTTTTGAAATTGCGATCATCAACGTTCGTTAAATTGGACAATCCATATTCGCGCAGACGGAAGGACTTTCTTTATATTACATTTTTCACAAACATACACTGCTGTATGTCTGTTCAACGTTGTCCGTTTATTGCATTATTTTCTTTGTAACGACAACCACATAGTTACCGGTAAAGTTGACTTCGTCTGTCTTTCATTATAATATTGTTACATCACACATCGCCGAAACGGTTTTCATTTGAATCTCCATTTATTCTCTTCTTATTGTGGCATTAACTCTTGATGAGAGGCACACAAAAAGTCTTCCGAGTTAATAGATAATACTGCAACGAATGTGGCCTCGAAAGCAATAACCATAATTAGTGTGTACTGTCTACAATGAAGATACAGCATCTCGAGAAAATGCTGGCCATAGTCTTGCGTTGCATGATTAGCGTTCAATAGCCAGGAAGGAAGCGCTAGACCAGTGAAACAAAGGAAAATGCTGGTGATGTGCTGTGCCGTTAACTTCAACCGCTGTTTCGGGGCATGCCGCATGCCAGCCCTTACCGGGCAGATGCACCTCTTACCACATTATGAGCTTTTAATACCTCCTGTTCCCACGACGAACGCGACTTGAAATTCGTCATAGCGACTTGATGATTCACATCTACCAAAAAGCACGAGAGTCAAGTGAAATACAAAGCTCGAGTACATGTAGACACTCACTCATGTGGGGAGGTGGGGTCATGATCATTGGGGGTGTCGAAGGCGTCGGCAATCTCATGATTTGACCCGGGGCTTGAGGACCGCCCAAAAAATGATTCGGGTGCAGGTGGTAGAGCGCGTTCGGGTGTCCGGGGGGAGGACCTTGAAGGTACATTAGCCGCTGGTGCGATTCGGACATCTGTTAAAACAGACAACATGTTATTAGTTAGTGCGATTTTTTTTGACATGTCAGAAAAAGTCAAAATTTTGTCGAAAAATTTTTTCAACCTGCACTTCGTTTGTATCGTATATGTTTGCACTGTCGGTAAACTTATCATTTCACATCTTGTAGCCTACTTTATAGGCCTACCGTTGTACACGGCCCATTGTCCGCTCATTGTGCATCATAAACGGTCAAATGAAACAAATAAGTTGACATGGTGTTATGCTCAACGTGCCGCAACATCCTAACTGAAGCAAGACTGGGCGTGGGCATTGGTTCTTACATCATGAAGCGCATGATGAAAAGTTGTGATGTGGACACCATTGTCTGAATGTAGCAACACAGTGTGTCACCAGCAGTGTACGCACAACTTCAGTTTCGCCAGCCAACAACGGCTGCTGTTGAACGTTCTTCCTCCATTCTTGGCAAGCTACTTAGTGAGGACAGACACTTTCTACACAAGCATGTAGGAAATTATCTTTCGTTGTACTACAACAAATTCTAATTATTTCTACCATAATGTGCGAAGTAACTACTGGAATGCTTCATAGTCCAGATTTCAATAAAATAAAGTTTTTTCACGTAAAAAATTGTCAGTTTTCAAGTCAAAAAAGTTTTTTTCAGGCCATAATACCTCGAAAGGACAGGCAGTTCCAACAGAAGAAGATAATGAAGACAAGTAGTACAATTCTAACGTTATGAGAGAAAACACCTAATTTGCATAGTACAGACAGTAGACCTTACTACTTTTTCCAAGCATTCTAGTAGGTTTTGTTTACTGGCGCTACCCAAGTGGTTAAATGTTAGTCAACTTCCACTTTACGCTTCTTATTTAGGCACTTTGGATTTTGTGACATAGATAGCCGACTTAGGATATGCCAGTACCACTTTTATGGCTGAAATTGTTACGCCTTGCATCATGGTAACCGAATATACTTTCTAAAATTGCCCATGTGTGAGACCAATCGACCAAATCTACTTTTTGAAAGCAATTACTTGGGTACTTTTCATATCTTCATTTTCTACTACTTTCAGTACTTTTGACATGTCTTTGAAATTTCTACTTCAATTAGTAATAAAGTAGAAATTAACTTCTTTGAACACTTCTGGTGTATGCGGATAATTCACAAAAATCCCTTGGACATTATCTCAATTCAACCGATGCGCACAGCCGCGCTTTAGCACACACCTGATAGCCGGCTGGTTTATCATCGTGCAAATTTGGCGCCCCAGACGATATCAAGGCACTTTGATTTCTTCTCGATAATCGATGCTTTGGACTGCAAATGTGAAAAAAAGACATTACGGCTTTCTTATAGGAACCCGTTTCTGGTCACTCAAAACTACACACAGATCTTACTTGGATAACACGCTCAAATGTGGACATAAGGGCTGTTCAAAAACAATCTTCTCCTTCAAATTTCACTGGCTACGTGATAAAATTATTATATCGGCTAAAACAACGCTGCACACCAAATTTGGCTCAATTCCAACCAGTAGCTCTTCCGGTGAAATTTTAAAACGAATCTTGCTAGATAGTGAGCCATCAAAAATCTAGATTAACGCACAATGTAATTAGAACAAAGCTTCAATTAACCGAGGAATTTACTGCCTTTTAGATATCAATCATGCTACGTGTGGTTCTGTTGAAATGCTACGTGTGGTTCTGTTGAAGTTTCTGCAAGTCCTATTACTTGATTTAAATTCGAAAGAACTACCAAATGTCGCTAAATCATACTGTCGAAGCTAAATGACTTTTGTTCAACAAGTCTCTTTAACATTCACATGTAGCTGGACTATTACGCGTTGTAGGCTATTTACAAACAGTTTGGTACAACACTTGCAGTGTTCTGAAGAAGGCATCATAGCCTAAAAATAGACCGTGAAATTAGTATTACAAAATGATGCAGAAAATACGGTTCTCATCAATTTAAAATTCGATATTTCATTTCTCTACTGAATAGAACACTTATTGCATTTTGCAATAGAGATACAAAATTATGATAATATTATCCCACCTGTAATACCCGCTGTCACTGTCGACGTCAGCTTCGTCGCCGTTATTGTCGCTGGACTCACAACTCGCGTTGCGGTCGACGGCCGTATTTGCTCTACGCCGACGAGCTGATCGCGTCATTTTCTTCAACGGACTCGGCTTTTCGACCAGAGTCTTCGAAGCGATGTCAGACGGGAAATCTGGAATGGCGAGGGACATTTTGATGGACTAACGAAAATATGTGCATATGTCGATTGTAACTGCTCGCGTTTCAGTTGTAAGCAGACTTGTGCCAACTACCAATCTAGATAGTTGATATGACTCGAGTCACGATTTTTTGGTGACCCGACTTGACTCGAGTCATTTTTGTAAATGCGTAAACTGACTCGACTCGAGTCAATTTTTGTATTGACTCAACTTGTACACGAGTCATTGTGCACGATTCCAACCAAGTCATATGACTCGAGACCAGGACGGCCAAGACAGCCATTTCATTGTAACTTCGAAGAATAGTAAAGTCACTACATTTTTGGTGTTTCGTCTATCAGTCCTGATACGTGAATAATCGGGCCGGAAAATGTTCTTAGGACTGACTTAAATTATGATATTATGAATGGGAGCCATTCCATATCACTCAAGCGGAGTTGAAAAAAGTGGATTGAACTCAAAACGGAACAGTGACCATCATGACTTGGACTCGGACGCGATTCACAACACTATGACTTGGACTCGGTCCTCTCCTCACCGACTTGGACTTGACTCGAGTCAAAACTATAAAAGTGAGATTGACTTGTGACGTGGGACCTCGCGACTTGGTCACAACCCTGCACTCAACTAACCACTGGATTTTTCAGTACTTCTAGTTCTAGTTGCGGATTTTGAAAAGTAACCAGTTCCAGTTCTAATTGCGCATTTGAAAAAATAGTTGCAAAACAACTAGAAAACATGTGTCGTCGGTCGGCCTGAATCGTGATACCGTTAATTGTAATTTAGTTAGTTGTGTGTACCGGGTCGTTAGTTCTAATTCTAGTTCTACTTGAGAGTTTGAAAGCGAGTAGGCTAGTTCTCGTTTTATCTTTTGAAAATCCGGTAGTTTGTAGGCCTACAAGTCTAGAGTCTGTAAGACGTTCAGAGACTCCGGTCAAGAAACGTTAATAAACGTGATTTTCCAGAACAAGTGCTGTAGCATATGTCATGATTACGGCTATAATTTTTTGACCTAAAAATGAATAATTTTTTCCAAAAAATTTAATTTGAAAGTGTAACTATACAAAACAAGCGGTGAAGCATATGAGGGCGATTTTGACCTAAATATTTAATTTGACATTGTTTGACATGACAGACTGAGGTTTGACCTATGAAGAGCTCAAGTAATTAATTTGCGCATTAGCGCACAAAAAGTTAAAATTGTAACTAGAGCCCGACCGATTATCGGCTCGCCGATAATATCGAGTCGATATCACGCTTGGAGAGAAATATCGGTATCGGCCATTGAAGGTAAAAAAATATCGGCCATTTTCGTGACGTCACAACATGGTGGCAGGGAGTCAGAGAAGTCGATAGAAGACGTGAGGACGGTAAATTATAAAAATAAATGGCCAAGCTGCATATAATGCATACTGCATACAGGCAGTAGGCGTGCCTAACTGCCTATCTGAAAAATGTTGTAGATAACTAACCACCGTTATGCCCCACTGACTTCGTGGGAATCCCCCTGCAGTAATCGATCACCATGAAGACAGAGTGCAGCTGGATGGATAGTTGTCTGCACAAGAGCTAATTATACCAGTAATGTATGAAGCCGTCTGACTGAGGCCTGCGGGGCCACCATGATAGGAAATATATGCGAGCATAGAGGGCAAGAAAATCAAGTAAACGTGGAGTAAAGCCAATAATAATACGGAAATTTTTGATTCCATGATGATCTTGGCCAATTATTATTGATCAATTGATTGTTGAAATGCTGGTCATGGTCAAGGCTCAAGGGGATGGGTGGAGCAGTTGCGGACGTGGACAATTTGAGTTGTTTTGCTCATTCTCTTCAACTATTTGTTAATGATGTGCTGAAGGCTCCAGGTGTACTGCCAGAAGAATATCAATATTTAGTGAAACCATGAAGGAAAGATCCCCGGCAAGGGAGCGGTGGAGCCGAAATAAAGAAAGATTTCCAATTCTTGCTGTGCCACTAACTATGGTACCAAGTGAAAGACTGCTTACTGTGTTTAGTACTATATACATCATTTATGGAAGACCACAGAAGTTCACTCCTAGGAGAAAGGGCCGAGAAATTGTGCTTCGTGAACTGTAATCTGCTACTGCTGGATTGGTGCTTTTTTGATATATTTTTATAGCCCCTATATCATATATTTCATGTTCAAGCATATCAATGGCTGTAAAGTTGTTGAAATAAATGCTCTGAGGTGTTAAATATGGGCCTTGAGCTAGATTTCACATCTTTTGAATATCGGCTGAATATATCGGGGTTATCGGTGGAGGTACTGGATATCGGTATTATCGGTATCGGCTCTGAAATCCAATATTGGTCAGGCTCTAATTGTAACACGGTCGATTTCTGCATTTTCTGATTGGAGCCATCTGTCCTTAAGAAGCAGTTTGGCAAGGATGGTGAAAAAGCGTTCAACAGCAGCAGTTGTTCAGTATTTATACAATAACGCTTCACCAGGGTGAGTATTATTTTTATGAAATCGAAGATGTGTAATTACACAAGAAACGGATTTACTAATATCACAAATTTTAAGTAGCGAACGAAAAACAAGGCATTCGTTGCAAGTAATATTAAGACTGGCTCAATCAAACAAGGCCCGTAAAAGCACATTGAACCATGGAGTTGATTCAAAGTATTTACTGCAATTTACAATACCTTGAGTGAATGTAAATCAATACCTGCATTAAGCATTTGAATAATATATTCATAATGAAATATACCCAAATGAATATACGAATATACTATTCAATTGTATATTGAAGTTCTGTACCTCCAAGAAGCTCTTCAAATAAAGTTTTTGAAAAATCCGAGGGCGATGCAAATGCATTTTCCAAATATCACAACCAATGAACCAATTACTATTATTCATTGACACGGATTACATCACTCTGTCACATTAAACAGGCAGATTGAGTTAAGACTCTGACTCAAGTGATGGAATGAAAGCAATAAGGCTGATCAGCAGAATATGAACTCAATTCACGCCACAACACAACCGATGACAGGATAATTACATCATGTTTTCAAGTATTGTCATTCACACATTAAATGCTCCCAATCTTATAGTGCTGCGTCACCAAACGACAGACCATAACAAACTTCTCATTGTAGCAACAATTGAAACAGAACAAACACACACATAGCACAATCACGTGCGTTCCCTTAGATATCAAGCCTCTGGTATATATGTGGAATAGTAATCCTTGCAAAAAAATCTGATCTCTAAGTGGCCTCTTTCTGGTGACAAGGACTTAAAAGGGTGGTAAACAAATACATCATAATAATGCTATAACACACTTGTCATGCTCCTTGCCATTAGCATCAGTATTATAACATTAGCATCAGTAATATACCTCAGACCGGTGTCTTGCAACAATAACTGCTAGTTCATTAAACTTCCCACAAGGTTTATTCTTCCATCTCCCAATTTCAATCAAGATATAGAGGAAAACTGTAGGTTATTGACCTATAGAAATGCACTACACTACAAAAATACCAGCCTATTGTTACACATGTGCACTATTTTTAGCACTGCTTGTATTCTCAAAGTGTTGCTAGTTGGTGTGATATTTCTCCATACGATTCTTTCCTTATTAGACTGCAGTAAAATATTTACGATGGTCAGCTTACTAATTAGAATTGACATAAAAATTTAATGATAACCAATACGAAAACAAACTAAACGCAAAATTTCTGCATTCCTGCAAAGAGATGCCATAAACCTACTCTAGCAAAGATGAAGGCAAATAAATGTGTCAATAATGTATATTGCTTGCTATATTCTAAACAGTTCCGTAGTCTAGTAAGTGGGAATATGACATATGCTTCTCTAACCTCTATCCTACGCAGTACCAATGTGCAATGGATATTTGATCAGAGATAATATTACGTAAAAGCATCTGCCACCGACCTGTTTGCAGAGCGCAGTCGATCATTTCTTGTGTCGTTTCGCTGTTCTTGGCGTCGACTTTCGAGATTTCCATTTGTATTCCGACGCTACGTTGATTTTTTCTGCCGTTGTTTTCCTCGCGGTTATTCTACAAATAAAAGAGAATTAGCTTCAACGAAGAAGACTGCAAACAAACATTTGATTTGAGGTTTTGTAAGCATAGGCTAACACCAAACAAGGCACGAGAATAATCAATGATGATTCAATTAGCTCTGCAATACACTTCACAAGATAACAGATGATCAAAATTTTGTTAATGAAATACCCATCCTGTCCTACCAACCATTCAGAAAGAGAAGAATTCACAACCAATCTTACACTGTCGACGCCACCCAGGACACATTCAAATTTGTGATCCACCACCACAATATCTTGCTCTCACGGATATCAGTTTTTTATCACCTGAATTGATCAAGTTCCCAATACCCTGCCAAAAATGCTGTGCGATCCTATTGTTTTGTACAATGATTTTAGTGTACATATAGGTTTTGATTGCACATGGCATAATGATGAAATCTCTCTCTCTCACTCTTCTTCTCAACCAGAGGTCCTCAACCCGGCATTCTTCAAAATGAAAATCAACCCAATATGCAATTACGGACAAAGGACAAATGTATGCAACTCAAGAGCAAATATTGGAAACTTCCAATTCAATGATAATTTTACTGCTACCTCTATGATATTGCATATGTTATATGTGTTGCTATTGAAGTTGCAGCAAGGCGAATACCTTTTAAAAACCTCAAACTGGCCATTGATTGTTAGGTTACTTTTGAAAAAAAAAACGAGACTCTGCCGTTTGCTAGCCTCTACCCTAGTGCAGTCACAGTTTCATAAGACCATATCCTCATAGTGAGGTACACCAAATCCTATGTAGACCATGACACCTATATTACCATATGATGCAGAAAAGTGAGTTCAATATGTCCATATCAATCAAAATTTTGATGTTCCATTTATCTAGTTAATGAACAAGCGTCCAGCTTCTTGCATTAACTGTCGGGATTATAAAATCGAAATAACTTTGGCCGGCCAGCATGCAAGGTGACACGGGCCTACGGTTGGAACCACCGGCGAAAACTATCACTAACTAACTAACACGCCTGCTACATCACTTTGACAAGGCAGAAGTAGAGTTCAATATCTATCTTTGACCAGACAGCATCAGAATACTCACATGGCGGCGCCCGTTATTACTCCTCCTCGCCGACTGTGATCTGCTCGAATAATTCCGTGACAACGACGGCGGGTAATGAGGTCGATCTAATTCAAAGTGTAAGTTCATTCTTATTTGCAGGGTACGAAAGAGTAAATGACATGTCTATCAATATGGCTTGAAACTACTGGAAAATTCTAGATCCGCAATCAAACGAGACATCTAAAATCGCGCTTACATTGAGCTTGTGAGAAGCTTGCGTACGGGAACTGACGCGAGTTGGGGTGATACGCGTGAATTGGAGTTGGTTGAGCAGCGGGATGAGGTATATTTCCGGCATGGTGCTGTCCGCCGTGATTGATGTAGCGGTTGTGCTGTTGGAGTTGGAATTGCGGACTCTGCGCAGTTGTACTCTGTGCGTATCCTCGTGCATCTTTGTAATAGTTGTGGTAACCCAGTTGATCACTAAAAGGAGAATTCAAGTCACCAATGTCAGATTACCGTCCCAGCATGACATTGCGTATTTTAACACTGGATGATACAAAATACTCCCTATAATGCTACAGGTTTATCGACGTGATAGGGATATCAACACTGAGATGCAACAGTAGTGGTATGTAAACTGACTATCTATTCAGTACCATATTAAAGAATTACAGTATGCAAATACCTGGATAATAGGATGTCAGAAATAATGGTAATACAGTGAAGTAGATAAATATATTATGCAGCTGTCATGCCACCATAATCGAAATCTTTGATGCAAACCATATGGATCGGCGTTATCATGGAGAACAATGCATTGGTGACACCAAACCACAATTTAAAATATTTACAGCTCTCAATTTGTAAACTAGGTCACAATGATGGATCTTCGAGTCCCTGTGATCCTATATCCATAGAAGGATGGTCACCAGTGCATAAGTAGGACTGGGCATAAGCGATTACAGTTACTCAAATCCGAGCTGAGTATCAATTGCGAGGATCTCGAGTCAAGTTAACGAGAGTAGGACGAAATTATACGCCAATTGTGCTGTGGTTAACAATAATTTCATCAACGATTCTTCTTGTCGTGAGAGCCTCACAGTCTTGGTTGTTTGTAACTACATAGCCTAGGCATGTTGCACAAGACTACATATATTTATGGAGCTAACATTTCTGTTAGGCATTGACAGAACACTATGAAATAGTCGGGGTCAAGACTGAATACAAGGTTGCTTTTGAATGTAAAGGTAACTGGAGTTACTGTGTGTTCCTTGTTGCCACAATAAAGATACATAGGTAAGCTTTCTAAGACCAAGTGATGAGTAGGGCGATTTTCTTTTACCTAAAAAACTTAAATACAGATAGAGATAGTTATATTATTTATATTGTATTACTTGGAAGTAATACAATACAATATAAATAATACAACTGTCACTATCTGTATTAACGTAGAACTACTTGGTAACTAACATTTGAATATTATTTCCATTTGGATCTTGCACAAACGGATAGCAAGATGTCAAATAGTGTGGAAGTGGTCCTTGCGACGGCTGCGATGACATGTGCTCCGCCATTAGACCCGCGATATCAGAGCGAGGCACAAAAGGCTCAACTTCGGCGCTAAGACTTGTTGCCTGAAAATAGAAATATTATGTTTCAAAAATTATAAAAGGACTTGAACTGACAAGAGAGTTGTCAACAGGGAATTTTGTTGTTTAGGGGAACATCGATGACCATGGGGAACGTGGGTTTGACGGGTCACATACATTGTGAAGAAGTGCTAATTTGTCTATCTGTCCGTGAAGCTATAGGCCTATACATGAAATTAGTCTATTTAAAAAGCAGGTTTTATGCATTTGTTACTAACTATCTCAGCGATTAGGACAACTTATGAGTTACTTACTGGGACAGTATGATGTCTATAAAATTGAGGATACCATATGTCCTGTGAGGACGCCCAAATGTCCTTTTGCGCATGCCGTCATGGCGTCAGCTTTTTAGTTTAGTTTAGTCAATTTAAGACGGTGTAGACTGTGAAGACTAAATTACGTCAACCCGACACACACAAACTAATAAAATATCATTTATGAAGGATGATTTTCGAAATTACAAATATTGCCAGTGAAAAATCGCACTAAATCCTGGGTGCATTAGGAATAAATAATCATTTAACAGATTAACGGTAACAATCTTACTCACTTGGTTTAGATACGGAGGAACAGCTTGCTCCATATTGTCAGTCGGATAGATCTAGTTCGTCAAAGGCGTCATCCAAAGGCAGTTGCAGACTTCATAGCATATCCAATAAATATATTTCGAGAGGTAACATATAGGTTACTCCTAGAGTGCGAAGAAACGCCTATAAGCCATCGATCGACAGCCGAACTAAGCAACTAGTCGAGAAATAATATTGTGAAGAAAACGATAACAAAATGAAGGATCAGATAAATAGTGACGTCGCACATTTTCCGCATTAGTGAAATTATTTAGTCATCCGTATTAGTTCAGTATCAATTTATTCATAATTTCATTTCAAAACACCACAAGAGTGCTATAAAATAAAAAGACACAACAGAGCGGTGTCGAAACAACTCGGAGTAGCCTTTGAAATCAGACACCCACCTGAGCCTAGGCGAAGTAAAGAAGGGGCAGGCACACTGCACAGTAGGTCTGTTCAAAAATAACTTTTTTTTCGCATAAGTTATATCTTTCATCTGAGCAAGTCACTATAGATAACTAACCTCCATAGGTTAGTTTTCTATAAAGTCACACACAATGTACAATGCGATGTCATGAACAGATAGGAGGATGTCGAACGACACGCATCAGTCGCAATCCTTTTAATCTAACATCCACCTCGGCCTAGAGTGCCCGATCGCACACTCCTTTTCGATGTTGATCTTGTTGAAGCCGCGGCCCTTTCTACTAGTTCTTTCCATTCCTTGTGAGTGCTTTCTTCGGGTCTTTTTTGTCGCCGTAAGAACAGCAATGCCGGGGAAGAGGAGCCCAGATAAACATCCGACGCCAATCGAACCGGCTCCGCCAGATTTGTAGGCGCTTATCGTCATCACTACGCTATGTCCCCCGCAGAGAATTATCAACGAAAAACACAAATAACTCCGCTTCTACTAGTTTGAATTGAGTCAAATTCGTTTTGCATCGTCTCTGCAGACAGCTCAACAATTGCATGGGGTTGACAGAAATTTTTTTTAATCTTCCCTAATAAATTAAAAATTTTAATTCGATCTGCGGAGTCTTATACTTGTTAGAATTGAATCAAATTTGGTGTACAGCGTTTTTAAGGGTAACCTGACAATTTAATCAGTGAATGGCTGAAATCCGATTTTGAACAGCCCTACTGCACACAGAATGAAAGTAAAAGAAGCTAATAAAAGGACAAGCGACAAAATGAGGTGGCGTGTGACGGAAGACGAGATCGATGTCAGGTTTGTGTGCAATGGTCGGAACCATACATCGAGATATATAACTAATAGTACATATTCCTGGTCTACTTTTTGTTCAAGGTTCACACAGTAACTTGACCAGCATACGCATCGTTACGGATCCGTTAATCCCCAATGTTCGAGTGACTTTTCAGCATGGGCTGGGCACTGGGCTGATGATCAATCTCCCTGGTCCATGGATGAATTGAGTACAAGGATGTGTTGATTTCTGGATTCGAGGTAGATTTAGTATCACAAAATGACATGATCAATTTTCGGGCAACCGATCTTCACATCCTCGGACCAACCGCTTACTGTCATTGAGTTACTGCAAATTCAATCACAGCCTTCCCACACCCCAAGTACCCTCAGGAGACTCGAACACTCTCACGGCAAAAACAAACGTACCACAATACAGCATAACAAATTGATCTTTACTTGCATGGAATTATATAGAACACATCTTAAATCAAATTAATTAATAGGCATTTTCCAAAATAAGTGCAATTCCTTGACCACCTCCGATACAAGCTGATCCCACAGCGTATTTCACTCCGCGCCGTCTAAAAAGCAGCATGATTGAACGACAAATGGTCAGAGTTTGAAGAAGAGTGAAGACATACCTCATTTCGTGAACAAGATGAGCAGTTATTCTTGTGCCAGAAGCTCCCAGAGGATGTCCCAATGCAATAGCACCACCGTCGACGTTCATGGTTTCCGGGTCGAGACCTAGCTCTTTTTGAACGGCGAGCGCTTGTGGAGCGAATGCTTCATTTACCTGGAATAGTGGAAAAAACTTCTTCAACATATTCATCATTTTTCTAAATCTATATTTCTCAGCAGGAGTTCTTAAAACTGAATTCCAAGGACCCTTAGGGGTCCACAGACTAGTTTCAGGGGTCCGTCAATCCGTGAAAGGGCAATACTTCATCACAAAAGTACACAAGCAGATCGTCCTTTGGCACATACGTCGTGAATGGAACTGTGACTACTTTGTCCGGTTATTGGTTATCTTACTTTAGGCATGGACTAGCCTTAATTGCGTCGAGTTTGATGTGATGACCTTCTAGTGATTGGCTTCTGAAATTTTGGGGTACGCACAACCGCCCACAAAAGTTGTAGTGGTCTGTGATCAAAAATGTATAAGAACCCCTGCGTGGCAGGAACACCCACAACAGGATCAATAGACAATCACAGGCGGTCAATAATGAAATACTTATCAAGTGATTAGGTTTTTATGCTACTTACACTTCTGCTCAAGAGTGTTGGCAAGGGTACGTAATTTTATGACTTTTGGATTTGGAAAAGGAAAGCTAGTTTAGGATAACTTAGATAGTGACCAAATCTACTTTTTAAGCTACTTACTTGAACACCTTTCAGACTTAATTTTATACTTCCACGTGTGGCAGTCTTGTCACGTCTTGGAAATCACTTCTACTTGTACTGGAGTAGGAATTTACGTCATTTCTTCTACTTGAGCACCAACGATGATTACCTTGACCGCCTCGGAACACGACTCACAATACCACACGTGTTCATGGAAGAAACATTTCTTTAAACTGCCAAATTATACGTAACTGGCATAATTTTGCTACGGTTTTTCAGTCACCAAGCATCAAAGTTCCAATGTTGCCGCCAACAGATAACATTGGTGTACCGGATAAATGGAGCGCACTCCTAATTCCGGATTTTTGTCAAAGCGGTATTATATTTTTTTCAACATACATCGACTGGCACAGCTATACTATCAATAATAATAAAACAAACCCACCTCGCTAAGATCCATATCTGACAACTTCAAATTGGCATATGATAACGCATTCTGAACAGCCGTCACCGGACCTGCAATTCAACGACCAATGTGAGCAAAATCGTACCTACGGGGAATAAATACCACTCACCGATGCCCATGATGGTCGGTTCGCAACCAACTGAACTGTAAGACACCAAACGCGCGAGTGGCTTCAAGTTATGTTTGGCACACGCCTCTTCGCTCGCAATCACTACAGCCGCTGCACCATCGCAGACACCCTTCAAAATAATATGACAATTTAACATACCATTTGTGCCACATCTGAACCCTTGAAAATTGCATCGACAGAAAACATCAGAGCGCAATCAGGATGATTCAGAGCTACACCAGTAATTCTCCGCTCATAACCTCAAAACCCAGATAGGAGAGATTATCATGCAGAACATCTGAAAAATGGTCACAATGATATCATAGAAGTGATTTAATAAATACCAAGAGTAACTCTCATGTTGCACATAATTTTATGGCAACTGTCCTCGTCTGAAACCACACTGAATGACCAATTGCTCGCCAACGAGAATAAATATCACTTTTAATAAAACTTCAAGCTTACTACTTGACTCCGAATTGAATCATCCAGGCACTCAATTTTTATCGGCCCTCTTACAATATTGCAAAACGATCAATATTATGCAGTGAACTTCGGTTTCGTGCTACTACGACACAGGGTTGTAATGACTCGAGTCATAATTCGACTCGAGTCACGATTTTCTGATGACTTGACTTGAGTCAATCTGTGTATTGACTCGACTTGGACTCGAGTCATTGCCCATGACTCGAACCAAGTCATATGACTCGAGACTCCGACGGCCAAGACCGACATTTCACTGGAATTTCGAAGAATAGCAAAGTAACCATACTATTGAGATTTCGTGTATTGGTACTGGTACTTGAAAATGCGTCAAGAAACTGCTAAAAGTGATGAAAATTAGTATATTAAAATGCGAACCATTCGATGTTACCAAACAGAGTTATAAAAACTGGGTTTGACAAGACTGAGCAGTCAACAGAATGACTTGGACTGGGACTAGAGTCATAATACTACGAGTCGGACTCGACCCTCTGCTCGCTGACTTGAACCTGGACTTGACTCGATGGTGAATTGAAAATGACTCTACTTGACTCGAGTCAAAACTATAAAAGTGGGATTGACTTGTGACTCGGAGCCTTGTGACTTGATTACAGCCCTGCTACGACATCACGCATATTCAATCGTGACGCTACAGTTGAGTACAGGTAATTATGATACGTCTGTTCGGGAAATAAGACTGAAAAATGGCTCCCTTGAACCAAAATGTTTACAAGACCCTGTTTTAGGCTACTCTGAAAATATAGTCTGGTCACTGCTAAAGTGTGACAACCGATGTGAAATCATCCATTCACTTACGCTGGCATTTCCGGCGTTGACAGTGCCTCCTTTCATGAAGACGGGCGGCAGTTTAGCGATTTGTTCGGGAGTGGTGTCAGGTCTTGGATGCTCGTCGACCGCAAACTGTTTCGGCCCTTTCTTCGACTTGATCTCAACCGGCTCGATTTCCGCGTCGAAGCGCCCGGCCTTGTGAGCTGAAAATATGTCGCTGCCGCTAAAATTCAATTTCCGTACTCCATCAGTATACACGAGAATATAATGAAGTAGAGATTTCACTGACTTTCCTCATATCTACTACAACCATGGTTCGAAATTTTGACTCTTTAAAGTTATGTGGTCCTTCATTATTGATAGTAAGCAGGGTTGCAACTTGTAGCCAAGTCACGAGGTTACGAGTCACAAGTCAACCTACTTTTTTCAACTCATTTCGAGTGATATAGAATGGCTCGCATTCATAATCTCGTATAATTCCTTAGTCCATACAGTTTCTGGTCCTATTTTCCAAGTATCAGGACTGATAGACGAAATCGCAATAATTTGGTGACTTTACTATTCTTCAAAGTTCCAATGAAA
Organism: Botryllus schlosseri; assembly: GCF_051294905.1. Taxonomy (NCBI): domain Eukaryota; kingdom Metazoa; phylum Chordata; class Ascidiacea; order Stolidobranchia; family Styelidae; genus Botryllus; species Botryllus schlosseri. The sequence continues at coordinate 5,201,103 of NC_137242.1, forward strand.
TGTGCGTCTCGAGTTGTATGACTTGGTTCGAGTCATTGTGCGTTGCACATGTACAAGTCGAGTCAATACACAAATTGACTAGAGTCATTTTACGCATTTGAGAAATTACTCGAGTCATACAGGGTTGTAACCAAGTCACAAGGCTCCGAGTCAATCTCACTTTTATAGTTTTGACTCGAGTCAAGTCGTGTCATTTTTAATTCACAACCGAGTCAAGTCCGAGTCCAAGTCAGTGATCAGAGGGTCGAGTCCGAGTCATGGTATTATGACTCGAGTACGAGTTCAAGTCATTGTTTTTGACAGCTCAGTTTCATGTTAAAGTCTTGCTAACTCACTTTTTATAACTCTGTTTGGTGAGATCGAATGGTTCACATTCATAATATACCAATTTTCCTCACTTTTAGCAGTTTCTGGTCGCATTTTCAATTACCAGTACCAATAGACGAAATCCCAATAGTGCGGTTACTTTACTATTCTTCGAAAATTACAATGAAATGTCGGTCTTGAGTCTGAGTCTTGAGTCATAGGACTTGGTTCGAGTCATGCGCAATGACTCGAGTCCAAGTCGAGTCAATACACGAATTGCCTCGAGTCGAGACATTTCCGAATTTTCCGAAAATGACTCGAGTCAAGTCGAGTCATCAGAAAATCGTGACTCGAGTCGAGTCATGACTCGAGTCATTACAACCCAGGAGTCATATCCAGTCACCAAAAAAATCATGACTCAAGTCATTATAACCCTTATAGCAAGTTATAACATTGGTGACACAAGTGTTTTGCTTATGCTTGCTCATTGCTCAAGCAGCATTGGTAAAAAAAGTAGTGCACCAACTTTCTACTCGCCTAAATTTCTACTCAAAGGTGATCAAAGCAGTCGGTGTCGCTACTCGCGTAGAAGGACAAGTAACGCTGTAAATTCCTACTCAATTACAAGTAGAATAGCACATTCAAAGCCATCATCAAGTGAAAGTACATACAAATAGGTCGGAAAATTACTTTAGTTCAAGTAGTTTCTTAAAGTAGATTTGGACGAGAGTTCATAAGTTTTAGCAGTAAAACGAAGGTGGATACTTTCAGAATTGCAGGGTACATCTTCTAGCGTGAATTCATCGCACAATGTCAAAATGCTCATCAAACACCACCCACCTTCACCCCATCTCTGCTGTGATCTTAAGGCAAACGAGTCGGCCTCTTCCCGGGTGATATTGTATTTTTTGGCTAAATTTTCAGCGGTGACACCCATGGGTGTTTTGCAGTACATGTCGGTAAGACCTGCCCACAGCGTGTCTTCCATCTGAAAAACGTGAAAAAATATACAATTTCACGTCAGCAGAGCTATCGTGGCCATTATATAGAACATGCTCTGATGAGGTTCAACAAATAATGTCATTTTGTGCACCTAATCACGCACAAATGCTTATCTAAGAATAGTAGCCTACATTCGTATTGTTTCCCGTTACCAAACATTATCATAACATAATCAACACCTAAGAATCGAACGCCCAATAGGACTTTCATAATACTTTGGCCTTACAATGAGAGATATAGAACTGTTACGCGGGTAATACTCTCGTATTGGTGTGAAATACAAATGTGTTGTTCTTAAATAATATACATTTCAAATTTGCAATTTGCAATTCGTAGTGGGGATTGTAAACAAACAAATTTTTATGGAATGTACGAGGAGACAAGCTGTCATGGTATGCTTAAGTTACCAGGTCTCTCACATACGTGAAGCCTGGTCCATCACAAACACAAACCTTCTGGAGCCATATTGCCCAAGAATACAAGTCCAAAACCTTCGCTCTGCGTTATAGCCATCATACATATTTGTGCATTTATTTTAACACACTATGATTTGATTATATAAGAGGGATTGCAGATTGTGCGTCTATGGCACAATGAAGCAGAGGCTGTCAGTAACGAAGCACAGGACTGCTACCCACTTACAGGCGTCATCAAAGATGTCATTGGGGGTACTGATGTTTCTACTTCTACTTGAGTGGAGATTCACAACATGAAATCTACTTTTACCAAAATACCATAAATGAGTGCTTTGTATACCTGGGAATTATGTCGTGTCTACTACAAGCACCAAATTATAACCAAACCTCCATGACCATTCTTTTTCCAAGCAGTGTGTCATTATATTCAGAGGCTTCATGTCTTGATTTGTCATGAATCATAATATAAATTTTAAAATTACCACAATGGGCTGGGCACGTAAACTAAACGATACTTCATCAGTTCAATACAACTTACCTTCAAATCCAAGCCTAGTTTTGTTCCAAATCTAACGTTGCGGACAGCATAAGGCGCTTGGCTCATGCTCTCAGCTCCTCCGCAGAGCGCCACGTTCGTTAATCCAAGATCGATTTCTTGAGCACCGGACACGATGGATTGAAACCCCGAACCGCAGAGACGATTGACGACCAAGGCCGGAACTGGTATGGGTACATTTGCTCGCAAAGCCGCATGCCTCGCAATGTAAGCTGCATCGGCAGAACTCTGCAGGGGTTAAAATATAAGGTTACAAACACAAATATAGAGTTGCCAACACCAAGTTAATGCCAAAATAGACCTTGAGGAAACAAATTAATATACAGCAACATAAGATTCAGGGTTGTAATGACTCAAGTCATGACTCGACTCAAGTCACTATTTTCTGATGACTGAACTTGACTCGAGTCGTTTTCTCAAAATACGGAAAGGACTCGACTAGAGTCAATCTATGTATTGACTCGACTTGGACTCGAGTCATTGTGCATGACTGGAACCAAGTCATATGACTCGAGACTCAGACAGTCAAGACCAGCATTTCATTGTAATTTGGAAGAATAGTAAAATAACCACACTATTGGTATTTCGTCTATTGGTACTGGTAGACCTACTTTAAATGCGACCAGAAACTACTAAAAGTGAGGAAATTAGATGCGAACCATTCGATATCACCAAACAGAGTTATAAAAAGTTGATTTAACAATACTTTGACTGGAAACTGAGCAATCAACACAATGACTTGGACTCGGACTTGAGTCATAATATCATGACTCGGACTCGACCCTCTGCTCGCTGACTTGGACTCAGACTTGACTCGAGTCAAAACTATAAGAGTGAGATTGACTTGTGACTCGGGGGCTTGTGAATGATGTGATTACAACTTACCATATTAGGCCAAAGAAATACTAACCTGCATAACATTGCCAGTATAAACTGCATCAACTGCAGCAGGGTCCACACTCCCAGCCTTCAATGCAGCTGCATTCGCAATCGTCTGCAGATCATTCGCAGTGTGATCTTTTAAAGTTCCGCCGTACGCACCAAACGCAGTCCGACGAGCGGCAACAATAAAGATACCTGTAGACACAGCAGCGCATGCTACATTGCAGCGAGATTGGTCTATAGTTCAGACTTCAGTGGTTCCCAAAGTGGGCGATATCACCCCTGGGGGACAATTTTGAGAGATGGGGATGAAAAATGTGTTTAAGCAGAAGTAGTATACTAGAAAAACTACTTGCATACGGGTACTATGAAAAAGGAAGAAGTAGAATGGTAACTTTACTGATGACCTCTAAGCTATAGTCTTTATTGGGTTATTGAGATATGTTGAGGTTGATAAGGGGGCGATGATTTGTAAAAGTTTGGGAACCACTAGTCTAGTTGGTTAATGACGACCGGCACAACAACAATGCCCGCGGATACGAATATCGAGTTCAAACCCTATTTATCATAGTTTCTGTATTTGTAATGTATCAAAGGTTTATATCTGGGCTCCGTCTCTCGGGACGCGGAGAAATTCCTGATGGAGTAAGCATATATAACTAATATAAGGGAAGTCTAGGGAAGAGAATGAAACAGTGAGGAAGTGTCAAAAAATACGCAGGCCGCAGGGCACTCGGGGCAGGGAAAATACTACTATTATAACAGGAACAGGTTTATGGTATCATTGCCTATACAGTACGGTAACGTATATTATAAGGTTACTGAACGATAGTCAATTTTGAATTGCGCTGAAATCTTACCTTTCCTAACAGACATTTCGCCGTACAAAAATAACACAAGATTCCCGCAACTTCAGTAAACTTGTAAACAGTGTAGAAGCTTGCGATTCCGAAATGCAGCGGTCGAATATACGAAAGTCGTGCTAGAAATAATTTCACTTTCGGACTTTGGACTGAAATCGTCGAGACGACGACGGTTAATGACCTAGACGTTGCAGGATTACATTCCTTGAGAAAGCCATAAAAAATGAAGTGTATGTTGATGTGGTGAAGAGGATGTAGTCGAATTGCGAGACCACTTAAGGAGGTAATTTTTAATTTTGTTTGTTCAGGTCACCGTTCAGTATTGCTAGTTTCTCTAATTCCGCGATTTAGTCGTTCCGTCATTCAGAGTTGAGTGAATTTGCTTTGGTCCGCTGTTCAGTATTGCAACCTCCGCCTGTTCCAAAGTCCGCCGTTTAGTGCAAGCGTCAACATTACATAGGATTGTTGGCAATATGATGGGGGCAACTCTAAACGGCGGACCGCGGAACAGCGGAACATGTAATACTAAACAGCGGACCGAGCGGAACTGCGGACCGAGCGGACCATAAGAAAATAGCTCAATACTAAACGGCGGAACGAGCGGACCGCGGAACTAGCGGAACTTGCAATACTAAACGGCGGACCGAGCGGAACTGCGGACCGAGCGGACCATAGCAAAATAGCTCAATACTAAACGGCGGAACGAGCGGACCGCGGAACTAGCGGAACTTGCAATACTAAACGGCGGACCGAGCGGAACTGCGGACCGAGCGGACTACTACAAAGTCCAGAATGTAAACAGCGGATCGCGGATCAGGCGCAACTCGCAAATGTCGCAATACTCCTAATTTCTGAAAGGGACATAAGGATACATAAGCATACCGAACATAAGGACATCTTGTCTATGGTAACTATGGGGTGTCTTCAAGTGTGGCAACGTTGTAACAACACACCCCAAACATTCCCCAGACTTGATGTCCAGGTTGCAATGCAGTACGAACACACCTCAAACATACCTCAGACATCATCATCTTCATCATCATCATTGGATTATTAGCAATTTTATCAGTTCAATACCCCACAAAAAATGCGATACAATGAAAAGACAGGAAGATGTCGAAGCGACTTGGAGTAGTCTATGGAATCAGACAGCACCCACCTTGGCCGAGGTGATGTAAAGAGGAGGCATGCACACTGGATGAAAGTAAAGAAGATAGTATAGAAAAAGAAAGCATGTTGTCGTGATTGTAACACAGTACGAACACTCCTCAAACACACCCCAGACATGATTTCCTGGTTGCAATGCAGTACTCTACTAACACACCACAGACATGGTATATATCGACTATCTCTGATCGAGGGTAAATTTCTATGTATGTTCTACTTGAGTATAGTAATTATAATGAAATGTAACTAGCTAATTCTGAGGCTCTCTTTTCGATGGATGATTCCATCACGTCGGTGATGGTGCTCTTAGTCTATCTAGCTAAATAAGGAAAGTACTTTTTCTTTTGTAACATACCAGTAGGTTTTCATCTGCTCACTCTTCTAGTGGTTACGTTTCTGGACTATATCCAAATTAACCGATTAATTTAAAGTTCAATTACGAACTGTTTACTTTCTGACACGCAGATGAAAGTAGTTTTTTGCTCGAACACGATAATTTGGAAAGGGAAAACTTATAACTACGTCGTATACAAATCCCAGAACGATTTCTCAATGAAAACGACGGGTCAGACGACAGATTACACAAACGCGAATCGTGGACTGACTGAACAAATGTAATAGCAGACTAAGATGAATATGCTTGTATCAAAGATTTAGCCATGCAGGTGTAAGTACGAACTGAACGTAAAGTGAAACTGGGAACGGCTCATTAAATCAGTGCTTGAAGGTATGTCAGATTATGGATGTCACCTATAGCTAGCTATAGCTACTACGCTGGTCAACTTATTTTATGGTTCTCACTGTCTTAGTTGAAAATGACTTAGTTTTCCTACGGGGACATTAGAGGAAGTACCTTTGATCTGTGTATTCTGGTGTAAACTGAAACTCCCGCAGTCCAGGATAATAAGAGGATAATAGTCGGGTTATATTTTTCATCTGAAGTCACACACAATGTACAATACGATGCGATGAGATAGGAGGACGTCGAACGACACGCATGCAGTTGCGATCCTTTTAATCCAACATCCACCTCGGCCTTGAGTGCCCGATGTCACAGTTCTTTTCGATCAAGATATTGTTGAGGTCGCGGCTGGTTCTTTCCATTCCTTGTAAGTGCTTTCTTTCATTGGGTCTTTTACTGGAACGGCAACGGCAGGGAGAGAGGAGCCCAGAATAAACCTCTGACGGGAATAGAACTGAGTCCGCCAGATTGGTGGGCGCTCATCGTTACCACTACGCTATGTCCCTCGCCCATTCGACAACTTCCTATCTTTTCATTGTATGGCAGTGTTGTAGTCTTTTGAAATGATGAAATTGTTAATTTCTATTTCTACAGATTACAATGTTATGACCATTAAAAGCTTACTACATTTTAGAAATACAAAACATATAAAGTACAAAACGAAATGCAATAAAGTAAAAATGTGTCGTAACTCATAACTAGACGTTGAAGAATTACATTACTTGACAAAATGAAACTACTTGACAAAATTTTCAGCAAAATGTAAGCTTCAACGAAGTCCAGGGAAAGATAACTTGAGAAAATTACGAGATGCGCCTGATCCGTAGTCCGCCGTTTACATTGCAAATTTTGTGATAGTCCGCCGGTCCGCAGTTCCGCTCCGTCCGCCGTTTAGCATTACATGTTCCGCTGTTCCGCGGTCCGCCGTTTAGTATTGAGCTATTTTCTTACGGTCCGCCCGGTCCGCAGTTCCGCTCGGTCCGCTGTTTAGTATTACATGTTCCGCTGTTCCGCGGTCCGCCGTTTAGTATTGAGCTATTTTGTTATGGTCCGCTCGGTCCGCAGTTCCGCTTGGTCCGCCGTTTAGTATCGCAAGTTCCGCTAGTTCCGCAGTCCGCTCGTTCCGCCGTTTAGAGTTGCCCATATGATGGAATGCAGGTCAACCGACCGACTCGCATTGAAAGTGTATACGGAATCAACGCGCGAAGTGTAGGAGTTTGGAATGGTCGAAAATATGTTTTGGTAACGTTTTGCCTTTCCTGGAACCCTGATTTTATATGCATGATGAATCCCTAATTTTGTATGCATGGTAGGCCCATAACCGAATGTACCGTATTATGTAAATTACGCTAACCTAGAAGGTCGTAAGGAGATTAGGCAATGATGTTATCTGCCTGATTGGGATCGCTGGCCTTTTTGCCTGTATCAGGTGAGCAGCGATGATTTTCCAAGTTGAAGTAATTTAATAAAAAATAATTAAAAAATAGAATATAGTGTGAGCACAGGACACCGATTCCATATAGGGTTATCTGCATGTTGGGAGGTGAAACAAACTGCACTAGTCTTTCGCACCCCCCCCCCTCATGTAAAGTATGGTAGTAAAATATAGGCTACTTCTCATTTCCCCATTGCAGTAGTTTTTATGATGTACCATAATTCAGAAAATAGATTGGAGAAAACCATTTAGACATCACTCAAATGACTTCCATAGAGCAGTTTTGTTCAAATTGACAAGAAATATGACATTGATTTATAGATTGAGCTTCTTCATCCAGTACATCGTCTGTGAAAAATATAGGCTTCTACAATTCGCTTAAGATATCTTCCTTTCGATGGACCGGCAGTCAGGGCAGTGAAGGGCTTGTTGACTGACATACCACAGAGTCTGTCTTGTACACACGTATATCGAGATCACACCGACAGCTTTCTTGTTTGTTCTCTCTCCTCAGCTTGAAATTTTTTTTACCCAATCGTACCAACGGTATAAGAATCGTTTCCAAAATGCAATGTTGATTAATTATGTCATACATTGCATCCAGATGTGGTCAGTAACAAAGTACTTTTACTTTTTGAAAGTACTCAAGTAGTTTTCCTCTACTTCTGGTACTTACTCAAGTAGATCTGGTTTTCTCTACTTCTACTTCGTAATATTTTGCAATCTACTTATCGCTATTTTCAGTTTGTCAAGTAGAAGTAGATTAACCTCCCAATACGAAAGATAGGCTGAGGAATTTCGGGGCTGTTTTCACAGAGTACCAACATTTAATATTCATAAAAGTCAAGTAAAGCCCAGAAATTTTGTTGCGCTTCGCGCACTCACGAAAGTATCAGTGATTATAATTTAGGTACCGGATTGCTTGGTTCCGCTCACACCGCATTGTCGCCCGTATCAAATATTTCATCACAATAAATATGGCCCACCGTAACGTTTGAAACTACCATTTTGCAATCTAGCAATTACCTATCATATCGTAATCTAGCAGCCCATGATGTGTCCTGCTAATCTTGAAAATCCGGCTTTTTTTAACGTTACACCTGTTTTAGCAGATCACCTTTGAAGCTTTATGGACAAAAGACATGACATATATTTTCCGCTTTTTAGAAGTGGGATTTGTCTTTCACTTTCAATTCTGAGTATCATACTTCGAGTTCTGATTACTTTCAGTTCTTTTGTCTGCAGAACATACATGTTGAAGCATAAAAGCAAGTGTAGTAATGGCTTTATTTCCCGAAAATGAAGCTACACTAAATATAAATTTTACGATCCACAATATTTGTTATTAAAGTATACTAATAGCGCAAAGTGCTGAAACCGTGTCCGATACAACGTCTCCGTATTCCTCTTCGCCTAAACTTGGGGTCTTATAATATGGGGTAGGGGGACATGCCATGATACTCTCTAAAACGGGGTCTTCTAGTAAACAAAGGGTTGGGATCGCATTTTCATATAAATACTATAATTTGCATCCCATGATGCGAAAAAATGCTTATTCTGTCGAAAATTGAACCCTTCTGGGATGCATCAATACGTATCAAGCTCTCTGCACCTTCCGCATAGCTCAATTTGCAGCTCTTGACAGCATGCGAACGATTTAAGACTGTCTTCAAAACTACTTACTTACTTGAGTAGATTTAAAGTCAGTCAATTCTACTTCTACTTCAAGTAGTTTTAGGTGGTTTATAGAAAAAGTACTTCTACTCGTACTTGAGTAGATTTTTTTCGTTGCTACTTCTACTTGAGTAGCTTTCTTGACTAATTTGACCACCTCTGATTGCATCACAAACATACTATCTGTATATATATCGTAGAAATACGAGGTCGTACATGATGAATCTTAGATGTATTCCTTCCTGTCGATATTTCTCGTGACACACATAGTATATCACACCTCATGTCCTGTCGGATTTTCCCTTCCTGGATAACGTTTCAAAATAATATATATAAATGTGGGATAATTATAATGGCATTACCAAGATATATTCCGTTATAGTGCTTCCCCAGTTATTTTCTGCGAAATCGATAGTTCGCTAATCTGTTGGCATTCTTCGCGCTGCAATGCTGATCAAAATATTTCGCCAGACCTGCACTTCCAAGGCCTCGACGATTTATGCCCGAGCCATGTCGTCAACTGGAATACACGAAGTCATTATAGCAAGCGCGATGCGCACACCCGTGGGGTCATTTCAAGGAAGCCTTGCTTCGCTACCGACTACTGAACTTGGAACTGTCGCTATCAAAGCCGCTATTGACAAAGCTGGTATCACTCCAAAGGATGTAGATGAGGTTTATATGGGAAACGTAATTCAAGCTGGGGAAGGTCAGGCTCCTACTCGCCAGGCTGCTTTAGGTGCGGGTTTGCCGACAAGCACCCCTTGCACTACAATCAACAAAGTTTGTGCCTCTGGAATGAAATCTATTATGATGGCGGCTCAGTCCCTCATGTTAGGTCACCAATCCGTTATGGTTGCAGGTGGCATGGAAAGCATGTCCAACGTGCCATATACGATGCGCCGCACCCCGCCTTCATACGGAGGTGTTCAACTATCGGATTTAATCGTTGTTGATGGTCTCACGGACGTCTACAACAAATTTCATATGGGAAACTGTGGAGAGGATACTGCAAATAAATTCAACATATCACGCGAACAACAAGACGAATACGCTATCTCTTCGTATAAACGTAGTGCGGAAGCTGTAGAAGCTGGAAGGCTTAGCGAGGAAATCGTACCAGTCACGATTCCTGGTAAACGCGGCAAGCCTGACGTCACTGTAACTGAAGATGAGGAATTTCGAAAAGCGAATTTTGAGAAGCTACCCAAGCTGCGTGCGGCTTTTCTAAAAGACGGCACTGTCACAGCAGGTAACGCGAGCACGTTAAATGACGGCGCTGCAGCTCTTGTGCTGATGACGGCAAATTCTGCATCTCGTCTCAATGCAACGCCTCTTGCGAAAGTTGTATCATTTGCGGATGCTGCTCTTGACCCCATTGATTTTCCAACGGCTCCAGCGTATGCCATACCGAAAGCCCTTGACATGGCCGGCCTCAAAGTCGAAGACATAGCGCTATGGGAGATAAATGAAGCATTCAGCGTCGTGGCGCTTGCGAATATACAACTTTTAAAGCTCGACCCGGCTAAGGTCAACGTTGATGGAGGCGCCGTCTCGCTGGGACATCCAATTGGAATGTCAGGGGCGCGGATTGTGGGCCATCTTGTTCATAGGTTACAGAAAGGCGAATATGGCTGTGCCGGAATTTGCAATGGCGGCGGGGGTGCCAGTGCTATCATTGTGCAGAAGTTGTAAATGTGGTGTGTGTAGAATGTAAATATTCAAGTAACACCAATACACAGTTCCTATTTCCAATCCCCTATCGTCTGCGCCTAGTTCTTTCGGAGTGAATTTTAACAAAGATGGTCACGATCGGTAACAATGTGCCTCTGCTTTTTCAAAGTGCCCAAGTAGTTTTTGCCTACTTCTCTTTGTGTTTAATTACATCTGCTCAACTTTCACTTTTTGAAGACCGACTATTTGGATTTTGCATGCAAGACATGGATAAGGACTGGTTTTATCACATCTACGAGGGGAATTGTGAAAAAAGCCAGATTATGTAGCCCCTGCATTCAGAACTTGGCTGAATATACAAAACATGGAAATAGTCTAAAATGTAACCACTTCAGTAGCCTATATAGTGGATTGGAAGTAGGCATTCAACTTGTGTACTTCGAATATGTAAAAGTACTTTGTTACTGACCACCTCTGTACTGGAGTGTTATCAAGAATTACTCTGAACCCCTCTGATTTATTTTAGCCATGTAGGATCCATCATTCTTTTACCTCTGAATAATAAATAATGAATTAGCACTGTTTAGAGCTTTAGCCTATGCATATTGCAACCGGAAAGCAGGGAACTTGTAGGACAGGACAGTAGCATAGGACTTCGAAACACATACTTTTTCATTGTATTTATTGATCCATGCATGCATGCATGCATTTCTATCATTTTTAGTCCAAAACACGACAACATTGTGAAACAACGAAGCAATAGGAAAAATTCATGGCTTGTTGAAGTCTATCAATCAGACCGCCTCGAAGGTGTACAAATCAATACTAAAAAATGTGTATTGTTATGTAAAAAGATATAAGGTATAATTATATACTAGCTACGTATCATTTCGCCCTGTGGTTATACTCAAATACTGCATATATCCCCTCTGTTGGTATTGGATATTGGAGAGAATTGTGGATTTATTTCGATATCGCACATGGCACCGTGAAAAAAATGAATTTAGTTTTCCATGATAAGCACTAAAACCGCGGACATAGATGTCATATAGCATAGAAGGCTGGCATCATTTATAAGTAATGTGCCTAGGGCGCAGAAACACGTCTGAAATGGCTCATTATTTCATTCGTTTGTCGATTATGTTATACAAGCCACAATGTGGTAGGGTGGCAAAGCGTCAAAAACGTTGTTCAATACAACACATCAGCCACCATAGCCTACGATAATATTTTAGGTGGATTTGACCTCCCTTTTTAGATTTTTGAAAATTTCCTCCTTTTTTAGCAATTCGTCCTCCTTTAATGGACAGGTTCAACTGAAAATCGGCATAAACGACGTGAAATAGGTAATACGGACGTTTGAGCGATAGTCGAATGAATGTGATGACTTTATTTTAGTGAACTCAACAAAATTACCAGTAAATATTGCAAAATCGGATCTTTTCCGTTTCGATCAACCAACCTTAACGATTTGGTAAAAGCGTCCTCCTTTCCCGATTTCAAAATATGGTAACCCTAGGTTAACTACACTGATGATTGGTCAGCACAAAGGGCACGTCGGTGCCAAGAAGACTCCATAGCGGGGAATACATCGTTCTGCGCGAGGGTCCATTACTTATGAAACTATCCTGAATCTCATTCACTTGAGTTCGTTAACGGTGTATTAAATTCAAACTCCGCATTACATGTCGACATAGGCGCCGACTTTTATATTTTCACGAGGTGGCGAAGTGTTGTGACGCCATAATTCTTCCATATCGATGACGCCATCGTCGCACTAAAACGCACTTTACTACACGCCGCTGGTGTACGACCTGTACGTACGGTGCAGCGTTAAACCATTCGCGTGACGTTTTGATATCGGCCCTGCAGCCTGCACTCATTAATATCAAACCATGCAGTCGAGTTATTAAATTGAATCTTAAAACGGTACGATCATTCGAGAGTGTAACTACGGCCAGCGCTACCAGTCCGTCCGACGGAATGCATCGAACAAAAATCAGAATTTACGTCACTGAGAATTGGAATTGCATCAATGTTATTCACGCGCAAAGCGCCGTGTGAGTAACGAAATACACTACGCACTGGCCTGCCAAGTAACATAACACAACTCAAGCAGACAATAATGATGATTACAAACGCAAAATCGCGCAGCCAATCAGCAATTGTTACGATAAGCGCCCACTAATGTGACGGATCGGATTCGATTCCCGTCGGAGGTTTATCTGGGCTCCTCTTCCCCCGTCGTTGCCTTTCTTACGGCGACAAAAAAGCCCAGTAAAAGACCCGACGAAAGAAAGCACCCACAAGGAATGGAAAGAACTAGTAGAAAGGGCCGCGGCTTCAAAAAAGATCAACATCGAAATGAACTGTGATATCGGGCACTCTAGGCCGAGGTGGCAGACTTGGACAACTAGAAAATTTTCAGCTTTTCTGAATTAGATTAGAATTAGAATTAGAGCTCCACAGTTGTTTTCAAATTAGATTAGAATTAGAGCTACACAGTTTTTCCAAATTAGATTAGAATTAGAGCTCCATAGCTTTTTCCAAATTAGATTAGAATTAGAGCTACTAAGCTTTTTCCAAATTAGATTAGAATTAGAATTAAAGCTACTTGGTTCGCAAAAACTTGGAAATTGAATGAAAGTGTGTATGGTAAATGAATACAGCTAAATTCAGTTAATATCAAATCACAGTGCGTGGTGCAAGAGGCCGTCAGGCGATAAGCGCCACATATTTTTGTTTAATAAACAACAACAACAACAGTGTATTCCCATAACCATGAGAATGGTTAACTTCTGTACACCAAGCTTGGCTCGATTTTCACTATACTTTGATACTATATTACTTCTTTATGGTATCCATAACCCTGCAAAACCGTGCGATACGGCTGATCTCATCTGTACCTTTACGTACCAAACTATCGCCTTACTACCGTAAGCACCGAATTTTGCAAGTTGACGACCTATATCGCTTCGAAGTATCAAAAGTCATTCACAAATATTTTTCCAATAGTTTGCCTCCTGTGTTTGATGACTTTTTCATGCCTGCTAAAAATGTCCACTCCCATTACACGAGATCCTCGTCTAAAGGAAATATCTACTTACCCCCACCCAATAGCAACCTAACTAAGAGGTCCATCGACTCCTCGGGACCTATCATCTGGAATGCATTGCCACCACATATCCGTGAATTGCCCTATAATAGATTCAAAAAAGCCCTACTTGATCACCTCTTATCGTTACACTAACACTGTTGCCCTACCTCGCCCAGACATTGCTTCATTGATCATTTGCTACCATCGTTTAATTTCTCTTCTATTTTATTTTTTTAACTACTGTAACTTTTTTTACAGCCAGACTGTTTAGAGTCAAATGTACCTGTTTGATGCTGGTGTGATCAGACTAGATGACCCTCACGGTCTTATCGATCATTCCTATCTAATACCGAATACTGTGCATGCATATTTTCTGTACCACCACCACTGCCGTGTGTTATGTATTTTGGTTTGATGAAAAATAAAGACTCTCTCTCCTTCTCTCATGGGCATCGCCCATGTTAGTCGGAACGGCGATGTACTAACGTAAAGTTTTGAAACCAGTATGTTGTTCTCAGACTACAAGCTACTCTAGCAGGCTATTATTCGTCATAATATCTGCTATGACTGCACGGCCACGGTGTAAGTAAGGCGATGGCGGCTTGGCACTGGATTTCCCTGAGCAAGGGGGATATTATTCTTGTTAACTCACTGCCATAGTGCAATATGCCTCGGACAAAGAGGCATTTTCAGGAAAACAGTAATTAGATTAGAACTAGAATTAGAGAATAGGGACATTTCACAAATTAGATTAGAATTAGAATTAGAGCAGACAAATATTTCACAAATTAGATTAGAATTAGAATTAGAGCATGGAAACATTTCACAAATTAGATTAGAATTAGATTACTGGCATTTCGCTCTAATTTAGTGAAATTAGACAACTAGAATTATCTAGTTGTCCAAGTCTGCGAGGTGGATGTTAGAGTAAAGGATCGCTACTGAGTACTGATGCGTGTCGTTCAACATCCTCCTACCTGTTCATGACATCGCAATTGTGTCTTATCGCATTGTACATTGTTTGTGACTTGTTCAGATGAAAAATATAACCCAACGATGTTATGTTATGTTATGTCTCATGCGGTTTCTAGCTTCGCGTTGACCAACTCGCATCGCGGCAATTATTTGCAGATTAAAAGAGCGATTTGGGCGGCATTGGTGCATTTCCCGATTTGCGTTCGCGAAGCATTTCGGAAGTAGCCTATATCGGTCTATTCGTAAATTCAAGTTGCATGTCGACGGCCGCCACCACATACTGATTGAATTACGTGCTGACGGCCGCAAAAATTTCCTTCTACGGCCGCAGGTTGGCCACCCCTGGGTTAGAATTAATTCCACTTCCGGGCGCATGCCGCGATCTTATCAATAGAAATCCACTGTCTACCTAATGCCTAATAGTTTATTATTCGATATTGTTGTTTTCGATACGAGTAGGCTACATCCAGCAATCAAGTTTACCGGAATGTAGAAGGCTCCCTGTTCAAACGACTCGAATAAAATCAGAATTTGTGCCACCCAGAATCTTGTGATGCATCAATATTTGACAATGACATAGCATGGCCTACTGCTCGTTAATAATGAAAGAAACACTGAAAAATGACTTTGTGCGACAATTTCGAGTACGAATGTATCAAGTAGATAACAAGAAATATGGATGATGGCAAATGAGAAAGCGTGTATTCTAATCAGTAACACCACCAATGGGTTTTGAATGTGACACCGTATTGAGTAGCCTTCGTCGCGACAATTGTTCTCTCATTATATCGGTATTTAAGCTGTATTGTTGCATTTCCCGAATAATGTCACTGCAAAGCCTTGTTAGAGAAACGAATCTGCGCAGAAATGAATTCCAATTTGCAGGCACACACCAACACAACCTCCAATTTCGCGCTCCGATTACCAAGACTATCACTAAGCTAAGCTAAAGCTAAGCTGGGCGCACTTAATTTAGATTTCAGAAAAGCAGAACGTATATTTTGGCTCCCGATCGGGAGAGGAGATCTAGGATGGTTCTTCTCCGCACATGCTAGGCGCGTAGCCAGTCGAAAAATTAGTAGGATAGCTGTGCGAGGTGTAGTAAAAAATTCTATTTAACTAGGCATTAGCAGCCAGGGTTGATGGGATGCGTGGAATTGTTTTTCACCACCAGTCACAAGAAGAACAACATAACTAAATAACAGCAAACAACCAAAGTCATTTTATTTAATGCGATGGCTGCATTTGTTTGTTTTCAACTATGTGACTTTGTTTTCCGTTGCTGGACAGTGGACATATACGTTTGCTCACAGCATAGTGTCCTACATGGTGTGGACCAGGGTTGTAACCAATTCACAAAGCTCCGAGTCACAAGTCAATCTCACTACTATAGTTTAGACTCGAGTCAAGTCAAGTCATTTTCAATTCGCCACCGAGTCAAGTCCGAGTCCAAGTCATCGAGCAGAGGTTCGAGTCCGAGTCATGGTATTATGACTCGAGGCCAATCAAAGTCATTGTGTTGACTGCTCAGTTTCCAGAAGAAGTCTTGTTAAGCCCACTGTTATAACTCCTGTTTGGTGATATCGAATGGTTCGCATTTATAATATACCAATTTTCCTCACTTTTAATAGTTTCTGGTCGCATTTTGAAGTACCAGTACTAATACACGAAATCCCAATAGGGTGGTTACTTTACTATTCGTCGAAATTACAATGAATATGTCTGTCTTGGCCGTCTGAGTCTCGAGTCATATAACTTGGTTCGAGTCATATAACTTGGTTCGAGTCATATGACTTGGTTCGAGTCGTGCGCAATGACTCGAGTCCATGTCGAGTCAATACACATATTGACTCGAGTCGAGTCGAGTTATTTCCGTGTTTTGAGAAAATGACTCGAGTCAAGTCGAGTCATCAGAAAATCGTGACTCGAGTCGAGTCATGACTCGAGTCATAACAACCCTGGTGTGGACACAAGCAAATGTCACGGCTCAGTGACATTGGTGTACGTCACACTTTCCATTTGGTCAAAGGCAATTTGACGGTAATTTTTGAACGGCTTGCCGAGCATTAAATTTGATATAACGGGTATCTATAGAAAGCTACCCCGATACTGATTTCGTAAATATAGATTTTATTCTGCTCGTGGTCCTGGAACCCCCAAAATCAGCCTCGAACGTTGGATTGCAACTGATGTTGGTATTGTGACGCAGCCATGCCGTCTTGGAGCAGTTGAGCAGCAGCGCAAACAGCAAGCGAATTGGCCATCGTTGCGCAAGCGATTGAGCATTCGCACTCTCACTCTCGTGCGGACTTTCTCCTGAGCCTCAGACGGCATGGTTGCGTCACAATACCAACCTCCGTTACAACGTAGCATTCAACTCGGCATTGAGCAGTGAGAGGTGATCAATGATTTCACGGGGAATTGCTCGCGTACCACCTGGAAGACCTTCGCGTACCACAGGTTCGGAACCACTGTTATAAGGCTTGTAGTTTAGTCGAAGAGCAATACGGAGAAGTTGTTTCGGATACAGTGTTAACACTTTGAGCGATTAGTATACGTTAATAAAAATTTTATCAGATCGTAAAAATGTCATATAGTGTAGCTATATTTTCGGAAAATAGAGGAAAATAGATTTATTCTTCATCACGTATGATCTCCAGAAAAAAAAGACCTGAAACTAATTAGAACTTATAGTACAATACTGGGAATTGAAAGAGAAATACCAATACTACTTCCAAAAAGCGGAAAATATATTTTATGCCTTTTGTCTAGAAACTTTCAACGGTTTTTTGCTAAAACAGGTCTAACGCACAAAAAAGTCAGAGTACACTTTTCCAGATAAGGACACACGCCACGGGCTGCTAGATTACGATATGATAGGTAATTGGTGGATTGCGAAACGGTAGTTTCAAACGCATGGGGCATATTTACTGTGATGAAATATTTCATATGGGCGACAATGTGGCCTGAACGGAACCACACAACTCGCTGCCTGAAGTATATTCACCGATACTTTCGTGCAAACATATTTGTCACCCTATATATGTACTGTGCGCGAAGCGCGACGCGAATTCTGGTCTTTACTTAACTTTTATGAAAATGAAATGTTGGTACTCCATGAAAACAGCCCCAAAATTCGTCAGACTATCTTTCTGATTGGAGGATTACATTACTTCTACTTGACAAACTGAAAATAGCGAGAAGTAAGTAAGTAGATCACAAAATTTTACCAAGTAGAAAGTAGAAGTAGCGTAAATCAGATTTACTTGAGTAAGTACCGCAAGTAGCGGAAAACTACTTGAGTACTTCGAAAAAGTAGAAGTACTTCGTTACTGACCACCTCTGTCACAATATCGAAGATATATTCGTTGATGCAAATATCGTGGATGTTGAAGCAGTGAGGAGGCACTTATTGAGGTATGCACTAGAAGCGAAGGAGTCTGCCCCATTGAACGATGTACGGGTATTAGGACTGGGATTCACTGCGACAACTTCGGGATTGCATGAATGGGCCAGATATGAAATCCTCCCAGAGTTGAGTGATGAATGGTCAAAGAGCAGCTCTTTTCCATGTTTTGTGAACTTATCGGTCACTGTGGCAAATTAATCTAGGGTTACCAACTTACCATATATGTCCTCCTTTAGAAGGATTTGTCTTCCTTTTTCAGGAAATCGATAATGTACTCCAAAAATGCCTACATACCCTCCTTTTTAGGATTTCGTCCGCCTTTAAAGCTTTGACTGTCAGGCTAATAGACAGGCACAACTAAAAAACGCCATTGACGCGAAATCTGTTATCAACACAACGGGATTTTTCATTAAAACGTTAGAATCAGCAGTTTTCAAATCCGGTAATTTAACTTTTGTGATTTGTAAAAAGTGTCCTCCTTTCCGGATCCCAAAATATGGCAACTCTAACGTCAAGTCACAATTTTGCAAATTACGCACAGGCGAGCTTTCAAATCCTTCTTATTTTATTTATTTATTTATTGTTTTATTTCATTATTCAATCGATAAAATACTTCAACGTCATGCTTTTCTTATTTGAGTTTTCAAATTCCAGTATGTTTGGCGGGCCGTTGGTTGAGAAATGAGAACCACTGATGGTTTATGTTTCTGCATCTGCATTTATTACTGCATCCAGAACAGATCAACCTGGGAAGAATCAATGGAAAAGGATGTAAAGTACGGGTGATATGTTCATGCTAAGTTGGCCATGACATGACGCCATGCCTTACTACTTTACAGGGAAACATCATCATATTATAAAAAGGAATCCACGTAACATCCCCTTCTTCTATTAGCAATTTTTATCAGTTCTATACCCCCCAAAAAATGCGATACAATGAAAAGATAGGAAGTTGTCGAAACGACTTTGAGCAGTCTTTGGAATCAGACACCCACCTTGGCCTAGGGCAGTGGTTCCCAACGTGGGTGATATCGCCCCCCAGGGGGCGATTTGGCGGCCTAGGGAGGCGAAAATGATGAAGGGGGCGATAGGGGGGCGAAAATGGACAAAGGGGGCAAATAGCGAAGAGGGCGATGACGCGTTAAACGGCTATATTGGAGTCAAATCGGAGAAATGACCTTTTTTTTCAGTCAACGCAAAAAAAATTGGTTGCAAAAGTGTAAAATTCGACATCGAGCCGATAAGTTGACCTTTTTTTTTTTTTTTAGTCAACCCACCGGTGATTACAGTTTGTATGCCCATTTTTCACACAATTTTGGGGGCGATGATCGGTGTTGAACTAGAAAAGAGGGCGATGGGTCGAAAAAGGTTGGGAACCACTGGCCTAGGGCCTAAGCGAGGTAAAGAGGAGGCATATAAAAAAAAAGCAAGCGACAAGAATAGGGTAGCATGTAACGGAGGCGAGACCGGTCCGATACCTTGAGAGCGGACTATAATATTCATTTAGTAGAAATTGCTTGTATTTCTACTTGAATGTGGACGGACATGCTCCCGTTTACTGTCGGATGGCCGGCGGGACACTGTTCCACACGTCAGGTTCGGCATAATTGATATAGCAATGATCTTTTCGGTCGATCATATGATATTTGGAAGACGTGGACGCGCGTGTGTTGTAGAGGCTACTTGCGTACTTTTGATTACGAGGTAAAGAAGAGAGAAAACATTTAAAAAAAAAAACAGAAAACAAATGAAATGAACATTCACTAAAATATAAATTACAGCAACGAATCAATATAGTCTTGCAAGTATGCTAACCGAATTAATGTCCGGCTTGGCGTGCTGCCACTTGAACCGGATGACCCATTCGTGTCGCACTACTACTGTCGGTCTGGCGATAGAAATATCGTCAAAGTTAAATGCATCGTGCGGGCGAGAGAGAGAGAGAGATGATATTATTTTTCGCTTGCACCATCGAGATGCTTTGACGACGGAGTTGCGATACGGCCGTGAGGTCATCTATCAATCAATCAATCAGGTTTATTAATATTTTTATCGTTTCAAAACATCACAAGACTGCGATACAATGAAAAGATGGGAAGGTGTCGAAACAACTTGGAGTAGCCATTAAGATTAAACACCCACCTTAGTCTAGGCGAAGTAAATAAGAGGCATGCACACTGAATGAAAAGTAATGCAGAGAATATAAGACGCAAGCGACAAAATGGGGTGGCATGTGGCGGAGGGTGAGGTCGATGTTAGGTCGTGGTCCGGTAATCCTGAAGACTGGCTAGTATTGCATCTAGTCTGCGCCCCCTTTTTTTCTCCTCCATGCAATCCATGATTGCTGAGCGCCTAGCAGTATAGCTGCGGACACAAATTTTCGAGTCTTTGGTTTGACCTGGCCGGTGATCGAAGCCACGAACTACCGCTCGAGAAGCCGGACGCATAACCATTACACTATCTCGCTCGGCTAGATACAGTAGTTCGAATAAATTTTCTGCTGCGTCGGTAGGTCATTCTATTCGTCGCTTTGACATTGTACGATCTGTTGTTCAGTTGTTTAATCACCACTGCTTCGAGCCACAAGCCATTTTCCGTCCTTTTGAATCGAATTCGTTTTCATGTAACGTACCACTAAAGTCGTCACCAAGCAACTCTGCAGAACGGGTTTGAGCTAAAGAAGACTTGAAGCCGATTGTGACTTGAATGGATGCCGATGCGATATTGGCACGAGCAATTGAGCATACTGCGAACGTCTGATGTCCAGGCGACAGACCATAGAGTTGGTGCATTTGCTGGGACTCGTGAAATATTGAAGGGAGAGCCTTGGTTCTGAGGTAGATGATGAAGTGGAATTCCGATTTTTCAGATTACCTAATTACTGCTGCAGACTTACATTTAGTATTGGCGAGGCGTATGATGTTATTCAGCGGACTTGGATCATGTTATTCCAACGCGCATAGCCCGCGAAATGAATAACTTAAAGGGAGTGAAACACGAGGGATACATGGTAGGCATTCAATGTTTCGATGCATCAAAGCTGTTTAATCAAGATAGACTATGTCTACAAAGCGGCGCTGACTTGACTGCGTTTGCGGTCTCCTCATGAATACTCTGTTCCCAGTCGTTGCGCGTTTACCATAAGAGTGTGTTCTCGATATTTGTACATGAATACCATATGGATCTGGATTCTTGACAGGCGTAATAGCTTAGTAATTCGGAGATACTCTCATAATGGCAATCAAAATTATCTTATTTGTCAGCCTGATAGCTAAACAAGATCTTACGGTGTCGAGTCCTTTGACCAGTCATACAAGTATGTAGCTCGGCACTTAGTCGCGTTGCATAAGCTGATTCCAGATTTTGATCTACTCAGAGCTTGATATAGACTGCAAGTTTGGGATAAGTTGTCACAACCAAATGGGGTTGTCAACCAGATGATTATTCATGTCAATGTCAAGTGCCGTGGTACCATGACTGTTAACATGATAGTATTGCGTAGAAGTTGATATGTAAGTTTATCTGAATGCTCTTTCAATTTTTATGTATGCCATCCCGGTATACGGAGTATATGTCAGATATAAGGTCAGTTATGAATGATGTCGTTAGGCTGGAAATTTGAGGGATACCATCATTGACGAGACCTTTCCGATAGTGTCACAAAACATAACCTGGAAAAGTTTGGGGCAAGAGGGCTTGCCTGCGACGGAGTAAAATTCACTCAGTTTTGTATATCATTTTTCGATCCATATCCAAATCCAAATCCTGTTCCGGATTTGATATTCATTCAAGTCCAATTCAGAATTAATTTCGTCTCATGTCTAAATCCAAGTCCATATCCAATAATGGCTAGAGCTTGTTTCAACGTCACACGTAAAATTAAAATTATTTGAAAATTCCAGGTTCAAACTAATCGTAAATCCATATCGGATCCAAATCCGGCTAAAATTATCTAGTCCGAATCCAAATCCATCCTGTACCTTCTTGAGGCATGTGAATGTTGCATAGTGTCATTCATTGGCTGTGCCGTACAATGCTTGGGTGCAATTTATTAGGGCGGAGATCGTAAAGTTAGCTGATCCGGGAGAATGCAATCATGTGATTAAAAACTGCTAGTCGCGACGCATTTTAGGCAGAAATCATAAGTTAGCTGGTCCGGAAGGATACTAATCGTGTGATAAAAAAACTGGTAATCGCGAGGCAAAAAGTTAGATAACGTTACGCGCATCGATCACTCGAGGTGTCCCGAGTTTTCAATTAAGTGGGATTATCTATTGTATTATAATGCAAAAACGCGGTTTTATGTGTCAGTAGTCAATTTGTTGAATGAAACGACAGGCTGCTGATAAAGATACTGCGACTATAATAGGCAGAATTGTCATCATCGCGAAATGAAAGTCGTGCGTAATCAGAAACGCATTATAGAATATTGATGCAATGGTGGGTACTTAGTTCGTCGATTGGCTGATTGTTTGGTGAAGCGATTACACGTAGGAGACAATTGTCACGGTCAATATCGGAAATATTTGGGCGTAAGAATGTCACGCAGTGTACGCAGTTAGATAACTATTATGTATAGTTTGTTACGGTTTGTTAAGTCGTGAGATTAAAACTAACTTTATGCGCTGCGATCAACCGCGTAGATCAACCGTGTAGATTGAATTATTCTGATATCCGTAGAATTATTTAGGATTCGAACTTCTAAAATCTAGATAGATCTATATATTGCCACGAAATTCATCGGCAAGATTGGCGACAATGGAGCAGCAGGAATCGATCAAATTAGTACGTATTTTGCTAATGAACGTGTGTCCAGTTATCATTTTTAGTGGGCGTATACTTGACTGTACAGTGTACAACTTGAAATATAGATATTCTTTTCATTGTGTATACGTGCCTGCTATACCTCCACGCTTATATACTGCATTGGTATCATGTATCAGCCATTGCAAATGCATGCGTGCGTCAGGCAATAAATATTGAAATTGCCACTGTGCATTGTGCAATTTGCCTTGCCGCCAGCCGAAATGAAGTCTATAACTTCCGCTGATTGAAGTAATCATATTAAAGCGTAACACTTTCATGCCCTAGTTAGCAAATTTTGCGAATGTATTAGAATACTTCCATACTACGACGCTTCATCTTGTCGTAGAAAAAGTCATGTACTAATTATCAAATCTGTATCATAACAATCAACGACGTGCGTATGTTCAAAGTATTATGAACAGTAATATCTACTTTCAGCAGGACCTATAGAGAGTAGAAGCTAATTGAATGAATTTATACATTACATATATGATCATGATCAATTGATCATGTAGTACATGGAACGGACGTTGTTGCTTATTAGGACTCGCGGTGGTACTTTGAATCGACTGGGGCATGTGACAAAGTGTGTCCGGAACGACATATGCGATGTCTTCATTGAGTCAAATGTTTTTACCAGTTTCAACTTTCAAGCGATGCTCTCCAGTATATTTTAGATCTGATATTTACCTCCGTGAATAACTCTAGGTCAGTTCAGTTTATATACCTTTGATCTCATCATAACGTTTCAAATACCTCTTCCTTTCAACAATAAAGAGATGGAAATTTTGACATCCTGTTCGCAACGACTGCCCAGTCAGCAATTTATTTGCAACGAACTGGTAGTGGTAGCGCGCATTTCCATCTACAACAAGATAGTGTGGGAGTTTCATGCGCTCCGTAGAGCAGTCACCACACCTGATATATATCGCTTGGGTCGGGACCACCTCTTTGGCTACGTTTCACACATTTCACAGCTACACTTTATAAAAAATACTTGACACAGTGTAACTCTGTTAATTCATAAAACTATTATTCCAACCATGTTTTCATACGAACAATTCAGAGATGTGGAGATGATGACCATGACGAATTTGGGTCATGCCACAAGCCGCAGGAGACACATAAAGCCGCAGCGGTCGATCATGTCACTACAACAGGCTTGGAATTGCTTTATCAACTTCACGATGCTCCTCCGTGGTATACGGGCCTTTTTCTCGGAATTCAGGTGAATATAGTGAAGTTCAAAATGATCGTAATAATCCTAGGCTTTTATATTTTCATCCGCTCAAGACACAAAATGTATAATGCGATACCATAGATAACTAACCTACGGATAGATGCGCAACACATGACTCGCGGTTGATTACCCAGATGCGGCTACTGGCGACATCGTGCGAACACACCTCAGACATGATGCAATAGTGGCGATACTGTACGAATCCACTCCAGACACGATGTCCGAGTGGTGCAGCACATTACGAACATCCCCCAGACATGCTGTCCCAGTCGCGGATCACAGGCCGAACATACCCCAGCTAAGATGTCTGAGTGACACAACACTGTGCGAACTGTGTGGACATAAGTGAAAAATAATAACTTACAAACAAAGAAAATGTAGTTTCATGGTTTATAGTTCTAGTTTCAGCGTATCCGCTTCACTGAGCCCTCACAAGTAGGCCGGGGACCTCGGGGTCAGTGAACCCTATAGTTTAAGAATCGACCAAACTATCATTACCCAACTCGTAATGGTGGAGCGCCATTTCAGAAAGCTATTATTGTCAACGGAAATTCAGAAAATACACGAATCAACGTGACTGTACTAATGTACAGTATAGGGTTGTTCAAAATCAACTTTTTTTTTTTGCGGATTCCGGGGTTTAGTGATTGAATCGTTAGGGTTAGCTTGTCTAAAAATAAACGATATAACAATTTTTGCCTATACTTCTAACCGGTAAAAGCGAAGTTATTGCAGTGGATTTGCAAAAATAACATTGACATTGGGTAATCCCAGAATTATTAATAAAAAAATGAAATAACTTCGCTTCTAATGGATTGAATTGCATCAAATTTGTTTTGCATCGTTTTTGTAGACACTCAACAATTGCATGGGGTTGACAGTAACAATTTAATCAGGGAATCCCCGGAATCCCCAAAAAGGTTATGTCTGAACAGCCTTACTGTAAAGTAGTTTCCAAGGCAGCTTTTCAGTACAGACTAGACTTCATCCTCTCGAAGAAAATTTCATACCATGATATCCATGATATACGTGGATGCGTGAATCTCGTCCTGATTAGCATCCAAATGATCGTTCTGTTGTGAGCGCCATAGCAATTACAATATGTTTTCGCACCTGCAAGAAAGTGGTTCCTGGGCACATCCTGTAATTCAAGAATTCCGTGACTTTGTTCGTTTGCAAACGGCTATAGTACTATATATCCACACGGGATAAACTTGCAATGTTTCCGAGTTCAAAATATCTTTGCCAGAAGAGGCTCTTATCCGTTCCTTTCAATGTTGCAGCAATGCTTCTTAGCACTCGGCGGTATAATGGGCGTGCCTTTGATTTTGGCTTCATTCATGTGTATGGGCGATGACGACGCAGGATATCTTGGGCGGGCGATGGTGCTCAATACTATGTACTTTATATCAGGCATCGGGACAATCATGCAAGTTACATTCGGAACAAGGTAACCTTGTTTGAATCGACCGTAGACCTTTTGTCGCTAGTGCATTGCCTGATTGCGAACTTCGACACGTAATCATCGATAGGCTACATGATCCGCAGTATTTTCCAAATCTGACATGACTTTCGAGGATCATGTTCTTTACTGGAACCTGCGATCGCATATAATTTTCTGAGCGTTACAACTTTTGCTGCTACAACTCATGATCACAGATTGCCTATTCTACAAGGCGGCTCATTCGCGTACTTGCCGCCAGCTTTGGCAATCTTATCGTTGCCCCACAACAAATGCCCAGCCGGTCCAATGAATTTGAACTTAACAAACGGCACGTTGCTGTACAATGACACAGACGGTTCATTGGTGGATGGGAATGAGTTGTGGATGAAAAGAATGAGAGAGGTGAGTGAACACTGAACAGTAGTACAAAGTGTTTGATGTATAATTTCACGCGTCTTGCTTAATTTATGTAGGTACAAGGTGCTATAATCGTTGCCACGCTTGTTGAGATTCTTCTGGGTGTAACCGGAGCGATTGGCTTTCTAATTAAGTTCATCGGGCCTTTGACTGTGGCTCCTGCAATAGCTTTATTGGGCCTTACGCTATTTGAAGCTGCTTCTGCTAAAGCTTCGACAAACTGGGGGATCGCATTCTTGTAAGTACAGACGTCACTCACACTTATAATTTAACGCGTGCCTAATAGCGTAGGATCCGTATTCAGTCAAAAAATTCTATTTAAGAAATGCATCAAATTTGAATGTTAGACCAGTGTGAACCGGTTACAGTCCAGTGGTTCTTAACCTTTTTTGCTCCGGCGTCCCTTTTCAAAAATTGCCGTGCTCTAGCACCCCCCTACTCCATGTTTTAAGGACTATAATAAAAATAATGGTTAATAGGCAGGGCCGTAACAGCGGCCCCTAAAAAACATTGGTCTTGGGCCCTCCATAGGGTGATAAACCGCACCTCTGTGGGGCTTCACCCAAAGACCCTGTGTCGCGAGATTTCGATGGTCAACAAAGTTTATGTGACCTGGTCGCGCAGGCGCGAAAATTTTCTATATTGCATGAATGAATCGGTCTAGAACAGGGCTGTTCAACCGGATGTGTCGTACACCCTAGGGCAGAGGTCTCAAACTCAAATGTGGTCGCGGGCCAATTTTCCAGTTTTTGACGACGCCGCGGGCCGCAGCATCAATAAGGCTATTTCATGTCTTTCCAAGTAGGCCTTTTGACGGGATGAAGTTGTGCTATTAAAAGTGAGCTGATACAGCAGACTGACATTCAGCACACATCATAGAAATGTGATTTACTCTTGTATCAATTTAGGCCTGGCATGAAAAAATCATCGCATTTATAACTATTTTAATAGAAATGTTGTTGTACTTGATATATAATAATTATAAGATGTAGAAGCCATGTGAGCGGAAAAATATATAATGTTATCATAAAAGCTATCACGTTATAATTTTGCAGCTACTATGAAGATTGTGAATTTAACAGATTGATATTTATTATAATAATAGAGATTGATCTGAAATCACAGCATTTGGGGTTCAGCAGTGTAGCCCAATCAAGGATTCGGGTATACTCCTGATAAGTGGGTTATTAAGCTGGTCAATTACCTTCGAATATAGAGCAGAAAAGGAACAATATAAATATAATAATGAATGTGTCATAGGTATAGAAATGACGGAACACCGAACAGCCCATTGTTGTTACATCTTGGAGCGTACCACTACGGCACTCAATACCTTTAAGTAGCCTAATAACATGATTCAGCGACCCAAGATGTAACTAATAGATTGCCAATGGTTGCAATAACTACTTGCTTAGTAAGCAAAGTACCATGCTGCGACCTTCTGGTCTACTACTATTCTCATGACCACGTGTCCACTCGGGTCATTTTCATTTGGGCATTGAGTCAGCCCGAGTAGGAGTAATTCTATTAAAAGTCGCGTCCAAGTCTAACTCACAAATTTCAGTCACGAATCGTTTAAGCATAGTGCTGTAAACGGCTATCGTCTAAGGGTCAGGGTTTATCATCATGAATTGGAAATGTGGCGAAATAGTGAAACTTCTACTGCATATGGACGCGGATAGTGAAGTCTAATGAAAAGTTCCAGGCTTTCGGATCAATTTAAGAGCGAATTTTCACTTTAAAACCGGAAAAGATATATGTAGCCTACCACTTATATATTGTAAAATTATTGAAAATTTAAAATGTCGTCGCGGGCCGCGTGTTTGAGACCTCTGCCCTAGGGTGTACCAATATTTGAAAAGGGTGTACCACTCAGATGTGGTGTACAGGGCTGTACCAGATCCAAATTAAAATGGATCGTTGACTAGCCATCACCATAAACGGACAAGTTTATGCTTCAGAGCACGTTAACTGGGTGTGCATGTGCAATATCGTTAAATACCTTCATATCAGCTGTACGTAGCTTGTAAGTTAGTACATTCCTATTGTGGTACTCGTATCATAAGCAAATGTTTCTCCTCATCATTCAAACGTTGGTAATGGACTTATTGGTTTCTTTTGGAGTAGAACAGGATGGAGTTGACATGCGTTCCGCTTGCGATATCGGTCTATAAGTATCCTTGAGGAAACCACCGCGAGAGCTCGGATATATTGAGTTGGTACTTTCTGCGAGTTGCTTATAAATAGCGCAGTGTAAATCATTGCACGGGCGTAAGCCAAGGTGTCTCGGGGGTCGAGTTTGAGAACCGCTTTGCTAGATGGTGGTCCGGTAACCTCGAACCCTGATCAGTATTTAGCATTTCGAACACGTTGCAATCTTGTTCATCGTTATTTCAACAGGCCAGAGGTGGCCAACCTGCAGACATACGGTCGCATGCAGTCGTTGAACAATTACAACTCAATTAGATTAGCGTGTGTTGTGTTGGCGACCGTCAATATGCAATTTGAATTAATGTGTTGCTTCCCAAATCTTAGAGATTTTAAACTTGAAAATTTGATTCGCGGTTGCCGCGATTCTGGGTGACTTGGATTTTTCGTTTTTAATATAATAATGTTATCTGAATCCCATCGTACAAATACGAACCGCATAGGAGAATGATGCATCCCATAAAGAAATATTACCGAGTTGGAATCGTGTGCGTCTCACGAATGAAGGTTTTTGTTGTACGTTCGTCCGATTCCAACATATATTTCGACTATGCCTTCAATACTGATGGGAGGTAAAAAAAAATAATGAAAAGCAACAAAGTGATTAATATAATCCATAAAATGCATCATCAATAAATGTGTGCCCGGAATTTTTGAAGACACCCCCTCCATCAGCTCTATCGTTTAATCTGACCACGTAGGCTAAGAACAGATAAATATTTGACAGGTGCATATGAAACAACCAATATTATCGACGAAATAAATTTTCCATCTGCTCACATTAAATTTAGTACTCCACCCAGTTAATAATTTTAACATGAATGTATTCCAAACAAAGTAACTCATATTATATAGCATTTATGTGAGGTTGTGAACCACAGCACTAAATAGGATCATGATACCATGAAGAAATATTCTGACTATATAATTTTGTAGCTCTCAAATACAAGTATATTTGGTTAATCATTTTTTCCACAAAGTTTCAAAGCACATTTATTGTACAAGGGGCTCTCACTCTCAAAAGTGATAGTAGTAATATAGATGTGCGGAATGTGCCAAAACACGATTTAACTTAAACAAACAAGAATTATCAATATAAAAGATACTGAAAGAATTAGCTCATTTTCAATTTTGCAGCAATACTTTTATGACCTTGTGTGCGGCAATAAAAAAAGGGGGAATAATTAACGATAGAGAGAAAACGAACAAAGAATCTGGATTGACCTTTGTACTCAGACATGAGACTGGAGTACTTCTACTTGTACTTTTCCACTCGCCTCCTGATTATAATACATTTTAATTTTACTGTATTTTTCCACGATTCACAGCTGACTTCGGTCGTACACGACGGTGATCATAGTTGCCTGCCCTGACCTGTTGTTCCGTGGTCCAATTTCGTGGCTTGGGAACAATAACCCGTAAAACTGGTTGACTTGTTGTTCCGCGGTTGATTCATTTTCGTGTACGGTGGGTCATAGGAATAATTGCCGGTCGTGACGTCAGTATAGTTTTCTTCTGATCCATGAGATCCTGGTGCGTGTTTTAGGTGTCTATACGTTCGGCTGTGCATAGTGACGCTTGTAGTCTGTTCCATACCGTCGTATTTGCTCTTGCTTTGTTGTCGACTTAAATAGTAAGGAGAAATGTTCTGGTTATAAATATGTGTGTCATTTTGAGTCA
Organism: Botryllus schlosseri; assembly: GCF_051294905.1. NCBI lineage: Eukaryota > Metazoa > Chordata > Ascidiacea > Stolidobranchia > Styelidae > Botryllus > Botryllus schlosseri. Next base: position 5,231,096 of record NC_137242.1, read on the forward strand.
TATCGAGAACCAGAATGTCGTGTATTAGAAATAGGTATTAGGCGCCCCCGACATAGATTAACTTGAATAAAGTAACATTTAGAGTATAATAAGTAATTAAAGAAATAGCTCATTCTCAATTTGACTCGCATCAACGTGTTAATTTCCGATATTGTAGTAATTGGTGCAAGCAAAAACTGCTGTTCCACACCTTTACCGCTTTCTAGCGTCTTAGGACAGACAGTCCCAGCCAAACAATGTGATGGGTTCTTTTACTGCTTCACGTCTGGTCAAGCGTAATCATGCCGGTGTCTGTAAATGATATACAATTTACCGCGGGCATATTATTTTTGTATGCTTGAATCGATCAGTTGTCGAACTCATGCTTTACCGGTATGTACGATCGATCGCGAGCTCACCACGCACTTGTCGTTCGAGAGCGACTCATTTCGCTATAGGCAATCAGTTGTGTTCGCGTGTACCGTAACATATCCTCAACACTTGTTATGACAACACCTCCAAGCATATTTACAATATCATGCTAAGGAACTATTGCTTCGGCAGCCACGCACTGTCGTTCGAATTCGACTAATTTCGCTGCAGACAATCAGTTGTGCTCGTGTGTGCCGTAACATATCCTCAACACATGTTATGCCAACACCGCCGAGCATATTTGCAGCATCATACTACGGATATATTGACTCGACAGAGTGTTACTATAGAAATTAAACATGGAATGGCAACGATCAATTTTGCAGCTTCGCTCCGCTTCGCTCCGCTTCGCCGGGGCTGGAATGAAGAATTGTTTTGCGTAAGCGACTGTAGGATTTCTGGCAATCCAAAAGCTATCTTCCCGAGCGCAGAAATTATTGAATCTGGTCTTGATCGAAAGCTACTGTTGCACCGATTCCGAAAATATAAATTAAAATATTGATCGTGTGCTGATCCACCTAGAATATGTCCTCCAAGTCTGAAATATCGGCATTGTTTAGAACAATCGGGTAACCGCAACACAATAGCCATAACAATGACCCGTTGGGATCAGTGGACTGACCTTATTTGGCTGAAACGCGCTCGGTGGGGCAATAATGGCAATGAATTGTGGTAGATCATACGTTATGCGATCTATAGCCTGAGGTGAGGTGTAAAGTAGAGTGGGAGATTTCGAAATCGGAATCCACTGCGACTATAGGATTGCAAAATCAAAGTCCAAAAAATCCGACTGGCACGTAAAGTACTGGTTTCTCCATATATTAGGCTGGGTAAAATGTAACATAAATCCAACTCTCAAAGACACTGCTGTAAGGGGAGTGTCGTTGTACATTAATTTGCGTACAGCGAAACTTTGTATGCGGTGGTGCAATAATGAGGATGAATTGTGCCAGATCACGTGAGGCAATCTAGCCTTCTTTCGGTGAGGTGTAAAGATGAGCGGGGAGATTTCGAAATCTGACTCCACCCCGACTCGGGTTGCTAAATCAAAGTCCAAAAAATCCGGCTGGCTCGTAAAGTCCTGTTATTTCCACATGTTGTGAGGGTAAAATACAGCATAAATCCGACTCTCAAGGCCATTTGGCCGCATCCAGACTGGCTTCGCTGAAAACTGATGAAATCTGCGCCGGGTCCGGAGATGTTTCGTGACCTCCTCCGTCCAGACAAGATTGTTCTGCTGTAATATAGGTGTCGTTGTATAAAAATTTACGTACAAGGAGACTTGGTATCGACCCTTTGGCGGAATTCTGTTTGGTTCGTCTGTACAGGTGTTATTAGTGCGATCAGATTTGGCACCTCAAGGAGTATATTGGTAAAAATCACACAACGATGACAATAACTTTACCGGTCAACATACGGTCAACGGTCAACGATGCGGTGTGATGTACGTAAATCAGCTGTGATCAATCGAGCGTGACACAATCGCTGTCAGTCATCAATTTGCGACTTGACAAAACTCGCGTTTTCGGGTTGACAGCAACACAGTGCGATATATTTGATGTCCCCGTCGACCCTCCTATTTTAATGGGGTTACCATGCGGCCTCATTTAGGGGAGCATATGTCCTCCATTTCCCAGATATGTCACCCAATTCACCTAAATGTACTCTCTTTCTGTCAGTTTGTCCTCCTTGTTAGCTCAACATTTCCAAAAAAAAAACACCACGAGTAACGCAAAATGTGGGCCTAGATTACGAAAAGTCGGGTATTTACGTAGCCAAATCGGAAAAATGACCCTATGATGGTATTGTGCAGGCTATTACGTGGATACGTGGGCGTGTGTAAACATGTGAATAGTAAAAGCGCCCCAAACTACCGTGAAAAAAGATCGAGCGCACTCGACCATGACGGGGCCACCTTAGTACAGCCAAATGATCCCATGTCGTACCGGGAATAGCCGAGGTGGTGGTACATCATTCTCACAAAATGTACTTTGGAACGCGTGTGAAATCGACATCGTCCGCTACTCGACTGACGCAAGTCGCCACTGCAGTCCCTCTCTGTGTATACACAATGTGCTGAGCACTGCAGATCCAGACGAGACTACGCATTCTGGCGAGGTTATCGAGATAGCTGGAGCGATTTACAACACATGCTACATTTACTTCAAACGGAATGACAAAATATGGTTTTGGAGTACTCAAGTAGTTTTAAGGGAATGTCAGTATCGTGATATCGCTTTCTATCCTAATTATAAAAGAGTAGGTCCCCATAAAACTGTCGAGCTCAAGCACGTTGGTAACTGTGATAGTAGACAAAACTGACTCGAGTACCTCAGAAATAGTGACTGTATTTCGTTGCTGACCACGCGTCTGCTTATTCACACCGACTGACTCTCCTATAGTAAGCAACTGCGCCCCCGTCATCTTCTTATTGCTCAAATAATTTTACAATTCACGAAATCCAATCTCATTTGTCGATAGTTTTATCAGCACAAAAGTCACAGTTACACAAGTCTCGTAAAAAGGTGTCGATACACTACAATCGTTTTATCGCCACTATTCAACTCATAGCCCGATCACGCGACTGACGTTTCCGCAGATCAATTTTTGACGTTTGACCAACTCTTGCCTGGTTATGGGGTTTCTAATCACAGGGCGATTGAGATTAGGGTGTGTCTTTTCGATACGTTGCGCAAACTCGATACCTTTCGTTCGGAGTACGTATTCACACTGCGGAAACCATTTTGCATGTTCTGTCCAAACCTCGTCTTCACGGTCCCAACGAAGCCCGCCGTCACAGTAAAAGCATTTGGTTCTGTCCGAATCAACGTAGTAAAACCCCGCTTTTGCTAACTGTTCAACACTAGCTCTAATTTTATTCGGTTCCCAGCCCTTGTCGAACGTTGCGATTCTTTTTGACAACGACGACATGAGAGGGTTCACGGGTTTAAGACAAGGAAATAGTTGCTCAAGACATCGCTTTTCGTCCTCGGAGGGTTCCTCTGGTTCTTGCAGATGTAAAGTGAGACGTCGTATTTTGTCGTCAAGCAACTTATCCAAATTGTCTCGTTCGTACTCGGTTAACGCCACATTCCCCGAATCGTCGCCACGTGCGAAACAACAATCCGAGCGATACGCCAAGTGTATTTCAGATATATCGTCTGTAGGCCTCCAATTGCGTAGAACGCCGGAGCAGTTGAAGCACTGCGTTCTGTCCAGGTCACCGAGGTAGAATAAACCTTGTTTTGCCAACTCGCCGACCGCCCGTGGTATGGGATAGCTGGGCCATTTCTCAAAGGTTTCGCGACGCTCCGACTCCTTTCTCAAGTCGAGATTCCTAACCCGATACTCGTGCTCTCGATCAACGATATTCGCAAAGTTGATGTTGGCGTTTCCAGCGGCTTTAAACTGTCTCAGTAAACTTTTGAAATTCGATTTCACAATAGGTATGTTCAACGCGTCTCGTACACAATTCGCGTCATGACGCCGTGCACTCGACCCGGTCCATCTTTCGAGGTACGCACTGCACCCAAAGCATTTGATTTTGTCTTCAAATCCTAGCCAGTAGTATCCCTCAGACGCTAAATCGGTGCGTGTTGCGTATGATACTTTAGAGAATTTGGCGAACGTGGCGAGTCTGTATAATTCAGTGCGGTGTGAACCGGAAGCGATATACACTCGTTTCTGTCCGGGCGGATCAGAGTATCTCTCCATTGACGTTATGCCAAGCTCTTTCATAAACATGGAGTACTAAGACAGAGCTTTTTGTGTCTAAACGTGCCCCATAGGTCAACCGAGTCGGCTCACACATATATTCCTAGTTTATCCTTGAGAGCTGTATAGATTACCGGTAGCTGTACTTTTATGGCTGATTGACAACCGTTAGCTGTCGCTATTGCACCATTTATATATGTGTTTACCAGGAGCGGGCAACTTCTGCAATCCGCGGGGTGTGTATAGCAGAGTACCTTGGCGGTGCGTATTGCTGAATAGATGCATTTTTCGACCACCGATCAACATATACAAGGAATAAATCGTATTCAATCAATGTATTTTAGCAACAGCAATGTCACTACAAAGTCATATCTCGCCGATAATAACGAGGACAATATGGATTTGAGAACCGTATTTTTATACAGGCACCGCCATGTCTGCTTATCCCTAATCAATTAACACACGGTGCAATACTTAAATAAGATTTCATAGTGGTCTATAAGCCTGATACCCTAAATTGACAGAGATATCAATTCATTACAGTTGTTTTCTAACGACGCTACAGACAAGTATCAGTAAACACAAAACGAATTGTCACACTGTTGCGTCAATTCACCGACGACTCAGTATGAGACACGCTCGACCAACGAATGTGCATGGGACAACCGAAACAGGTGACCTTGCGTGGTGGGTATTTTCGATAACACCGATACGGCAACTTTATTCTCTCTACTGGCAATGTGATGGAGAGCGGCTTAATTCATCAGACAAAGGCTGGAAGCAACAACTAGCAAAGACAAATCTAATGGCCACACCGACATTCACAGGTATTCGATAGACCCGATCATACCGAGGTCATCCCACTTCTGTAATGGCACGGGTACGAAGCATTTTGAACGGTGTTGCTCGGTCGTGGTTTTTGGCCTTCCAAGACCTCTGTTAGCATCAGTCTATCTCACTGTTGGAGTGCCAATGTCAAACGTCGTAATAGTGATCACTCGCTCATGTGTAGAATATAGAAATTGACGCCTGTCCTATTTGCACGACCCCATGTCTTTTGGTAAACCCGCTAAAGCGGAAAGTCACTGCCAAGCTGGACAGTGGACATTGATTGATCGTTCTCTTGTTTGCGTCGATATTCGCTCGTGCGTGCTTTCATGTCTTTGAATGTATGTTATCATCGAGTGGGGTCATAAATAGACAGGGGGACAAATTTGGTGCGTTTCAACACAATATGCGTTTACCACATCTCATTCCGGCCCGTAACCGATCGTTTACCGCACTTTCTATACGATAAACGTCGCTTTTTACACATAGGTAAGCCGATGATCTGTGAAAACACAGGCGCTAACGTGTCATTTCATTATTCCTTCAACGTCACATGACCACCTATGTAGGCTTTTTGGGTGCCCACCAATACAGTGTTGAAACGTGATCCATAGGGCCCCCACTGCGTGCTATACGCCTAAATAAATATGTTTTGTCGAGTTTACACCTGGTGTGGAGCAGTGAAGTGGGGGCAAGAAGTAAATTAGACAACACAAACCAGTTGATTACATCGATTAATATACGGGGGGCTGATAAATTTTGTCAAGTGACTTTTGAATGGATGTTATTTTTGCCACATAAACCCCCACTCTGTATGTAGTTTCAAATAGTAACGTAATTATTGGTGTTTCGTTGGGTTAAAGGCACTTTGAACGCTGCTGCTTGGTCGGTGGTATGTAGAGTGTATACTTTGTACAGCGTACATCAAGTTGAAATTTTACACTCGTCGGACAAAACACGGCAAACGTCAAGCATTAAAATCAACCGGTGCTAAAATAATTCATCCGGTGAAATTACTAATAACCTATGACCCGAGTTTCCGGGTCCCCGTCATACCCGTAACTATGTGTTTGGAGGGGCTGACGTGCATTATCGGGTGTACTGTAAATTCGGCTAGTACGCCAAGTCCCGTTATTCCGACATATTGTGAGGGTAAAATCTAGAATAAATCTGACTCTCAAAGACACGTAGCCGCATGCAGTCCAGTCCGACTTCGCTCAAAACCGATGAAATTCGGGGTCCGGAAACGATTCGTGACCACCCCCGTCCAGGCAAAATGTTTCTGCTGTCTTTACGCGATATGCGGGGTTTCGTTGCATATTCATTAGCAAACAGCGAAACTTTGTATCGAACCTTTGGCGGAATTCTGTTTGGTTTGTCTGTACATGTGTTGTTATTGCCATAGGGTTCAGCACCACAAGAAGTATATTGACAAAATCTTATCCATCTCACAACGATAACAACTTTACCTGTCAGCAAACCCAACGGACATCACTCATCGTTCGAATGCTTGTAATTTTGATGCGGTGTGATGTACACAAACAAGCTGTGATCAATCGAGAGTGACACAAACGGTGTCAGTCGTCAATCTCCTGTTTGACTAAACACGCATATTCGAGTGGGCTGACAGCAATGCGATACATTTGATGTCCACATCCCTATATTTATAGGGTTACTAAAGTCCTCCTCCTTTTCCCAGATATATACAACCTTCGCCAAAATGTCTTCATTTTTTGTAAATTTGTCCTTATTTTCAGCCTATAATAACAAAAAACACCACGAATAACGCGAAATGTAGGTCTGGTCGATTTCGGTGAGTGACCTTTCATTTAGCTAACTCACACAACACAAGTAATTAACAGGTATTTCGGTAGTCGAGTCAGAAGAAATGACATTGTTTTCTAGTCAATCTAATGAAATTAGCGGTATAACTATAAAAATACGTCTTCCCCTCTCGTAACTTGCAACCTGAGAAAAACGTGTACCGCAAAATATCCTCAACACCACCCAACAAAACATAGTTGCGACAAATATCATACTATGGACGTATTGACTAGGCGGAGTGCTACCGTAAGAGAAATGCTATTTGACCCCGTCGACCTAGCCTTGGATTTACAGTTGGAAAATTCCACCAGAAGAAGCTGTGATCGACTGTCGCAATCGATGACGTTTGCCGTGTTTTGTCCGACGAGTGTAAAATTTCAACTTGATGTACGCTGTACAAAGTATACACTCTACATACCACCGACCAAGTAGCAGCGTTCAAAGTGCCTTTAACCCAACGAAACACCAATAATTACGTTACTATTTGAAACTACATACAGAGTGGGGGTTTATGTGGCAAAAATAACATCCATTCAAAAGTCACTTGACAAAATTTATCAACCCCCGGTATATTAATCGATGTAATCAACTGGTTTGTGTTGTCTAATTTACTTCTTGCCCCCACTTCACTGCTCCACACCAGGTGTAAACTCGACAAAACATATTTATTTAGGCGTATAGCACGCAGTGGGGGCCCTATGGATCACGTTTCAACACTGTATTGGTGGGCACCCAAAAAGCCTACATAGGTGGTCATGTGACGTTGAAGGAATAATGAAATGACACGTTAGCGCCTGTGTTTTCACAGATCATCGGCTTACCTATGTGTAAAAAGCGACGTTTATCGTATAGAAAGTGCGGTAAACGATCGGTTACGGGCCGGAATGAGATGTGGTAAACGCATATTGTGTTGAAACGCACCAAATTTGTCCCCCTGTCTATTTATGACCCCACTCGATGATAACATACATTCAAAGACATGAAAGCACGCACGAGCGAATATCGACGCAAACAAGAGAACGATCAATCAATGTCCACTGTCCAGCTTGGCAGTGACTTTCCGCTTTAGCGGGTTTACCAAAAGACATGGGGTCGTGCAAATAGGACAGGCGTCAATTTCTATATTCTACACATGAGCGAGTGATCACTATTACGACGTTTGACATTGGCACTCCAACAGTGAGATAGACTGATGCTAACAGAGGTCTTGGAAGGCCAAAAACCACGACCGAGCAACACCGTTCAAAATGCTTCGTACCCGTGCCATTACAGAAGTGGGATGACCTCGGTATGATCGGGTCTATCGAATACCTGTGAATGTCGGTGTGGCCATTAGATTTGTCTTTGCTAGTTGTTGCTTCCAGCCTTTGTCTGATGAATTAAGCCGCTCTCCATCACATTGCCAGTAGAGAGAATAAAGTTGCCGTATCGGTGTTATCGAAAATACCCACCACGCAAGGTCACCTGTTTCGGTTGTCCCATGCACATTCGTTGGTCGAGCGTGTCTCATACTGAGTCGTCGGTGAATTGACGCAACAGTGTGACAATTCGTTTTGTGTTTACTGATACTTGTCTGTAGCGTCGTTAGAAAACAACTGTAATGAATTGATATCTCTGTCAATTTAGGGTATCAGGCTTATAGACCACTATGAAATCTTATTTAAGTATTGCACCGTGTGTTAATTGATTAGGGATAAGCAGACATGGCGGTGCCTGTATAAAAATACGGTTCTCAAATCCATATTGTCCTCGTTATTATCGGCGAGATATGACTTTGTAGTGACATTGCTGTTGCTAAAATACATTGATTGAATACGATTTATTCCTTGTATATGTTGATCGGTGGTCGAAAAATGCATCTATTCAGCAATACGCACCGCCAAGGTACTCTGCTATACACACCCCGCGGATTGCAGAAGTTGCCCGCTCCTGGTAAACACATATATAAATGGTGCAATAGCGACAGCTAACGGTTGTCAATCAGCCATAAAAGTACAGCTACCGGTAATCTATACAGCTCTCAAGGATAAACTAGGAATATATGTGTGAGCCGACTCGGTTGACCTATGGGGCACGTTTAGACACAAAAAGCTCTGTCTTAGTACTCCATGTTTATGAAAGAGCTTGGCATAACGTCAATGGAGAGATACTCTGATCCGCCCGGACAGAAACGAGTGTATATCGCTTCCGGTTCACACCGCACTGAATTATACAGACTCGCCACGTTCGCCAAATTCTCTAAAGTATCATACGCAACACGCACCGATTTAGCGTCTGAGGGATACTACTGGCTAGGATTTGAAGACAAAATCAAATGCTTTGGGTGCAGTGCGTACCTCGAAAGATGGACCGGGTCGAGTGCACGGCGTCATGACGCGAATTGTGTACGAGACGCGTTGAACATACCTATTGTGAAATCGAATTTCAAAAGTTTACTGAGACAGTTTAAAGCCGCTGGAAACGCCAACATCAACTTTGCGAATATCGTTGATCGAGAGCACGAGTATCGGGTTAGGAATCTCGACTTGAGAAAGGAGTCGGAGCGTCGCGAAACCTTTGAGAAATGGCCCAGCTATCCCATACCACGGGCGGTCGGCGAGTTGGCAAAACAAGGTTTATTCTACCTCGGTGACCTGGACAGAACGCAGTGCTTCAACTGCTCCGGCGTTCTACGCAATTGGAGGCCTACAGACGATATATCTGAAATACACTTGGCGTATCGCTCGGATTGTTGTTTCGCACGTGGCGACGATTCGGGGAATGTGGCGTTAACCGAGTACGAACGAGACAATTTGGATAAGTTGCTTGACGACAAAATACGACGTCTCACTTTACATCTGCAAGAACCAGAGGAACCCTCCGAGGACGAAAAGCGATGTCTTGAGCAACTATTTCCTTGTCTTAAACCCGTGAACCCTCTCATGTCGTCGTTGTCAAAAAGAATCGCAACGTTCGACAAGGGCTGGGAACCGAATAAAATTAGAGCTAGTGTTGAACAGTTAGCAAAAGCGGGGTTTTACTACGTTGATTCGGACAGAACCAAATGCTTTTACTGTGACGGCGGGCTTCGTTGGGACCGTGAAGACGAGGTTTGGACAGAACATGCAAAATGGTTTCCGCAGTGTGAATACGTACTCCGAACGAAAGGTATCGAGTTTGCGCAACGTATCGAAAAGACACACCCTAATCTCAATCGCCCTGTGATTAGAAACCCCATAACCAGGCAAGAGTTGGTCAAACGTCAAAAATTGATCTGCGGAAACGTCAGTCGCGTGATCGGGCTATGAGTTGAATAGTGGCGATAAAACGATTGTAGTGTATCGACACCTTTTTACGAGACTTGTGTAACTGTGACTTTTGTGCTGATAAAACTATCGACAAATGAGATTGGATTTCGTGAATTGTAAAATTATTTGAGCAATAAGAAGATGACGGGGGCGCAGTTGCTTACTATAGGAGAGTCAGTCGGTGTGAATAAGCAGACGCGTGGTCAGCAACGAAATACAGTCACTATTTCTGAGGTACTCGAGTCAGTTTTGTCTACTATCACAGTTACCAACGTGCTTGAGCTCGACAGTTTTATGGGGACCTACTCTTTTATAATTAGGATAGAAAGCGATATCACGATACTGACATTCCCTTAAAACTACTTGAGTACTCCAAAACCATATTTTGTCATTCCGTTTGAAGTAAATGTAGCATGTGTTGTAAATCGCTCCAGCTATCTCGATAACCTCGCCAGAATGCGTAGTCTCGTCTGGATCTGCAGTGCTCAGCACATTGTGTATACACAGAGAGGGACTGCAGTGGCGACTTGCGTCAGTCGAGTAGCGGACGATGTCGATTTCACACGCGTTCCAAAGTACATTTTGTGAGAATGATGTACCACCACCTCGGCTATTCCCGGTACGACATGGGATCATTTGGCTGTACTAAGGTGGCCCCGTCATGGTCGAGTGCGCTCGATCTTTTTTCACGGTAGTTTGGGGCGCTTTTACTATTCACATGTTTACACACGCCCACGTATCCACGTAATAGCCTGCACAATACCATCATAGGGTCATTTTTCCGATTTGGCTACGTAAATACCCGACTTTTCGTAATCTAGGCCCACATTTTGCGTTACTCGTGGTGTTTTTTTTTTTGGAAATGTTGAGCTAACAAGGAGGACAAACTGACAGAAAGAGAGTACATTTAGGTGAATTGGGTGACATATCTGGGAAATGGAGGACATATGCTCCCCTAAATGAGGCCGCATGGTAACCCCATTAAAATAGGAGGGTCGACGGGGACATCAAATATATCGCACTGTGTTGCTGTCAACCCGAAAACGCGAGTTTTGTCAAGTCGCAAATTGATGACTGACAGCGATTGTGTCACGCTCGATTGATCACAGCTGATTTACGTACATCACACCGCATCGTTGACCGTTGACCGTATGTTGACCGGTAAAGTTATTGTCATCGTTGTGTGATTTTTACCAATATACTCCTTGAGGTGCCAAATCTGATCGCACTAATAACACCTGTACAGACGAACCAAACAGAATTCCGCCAAAGGGTCGATACCAAGTCTCCTTGTACGTAAATTTTTATACAACGACACCTATATTACAGCAGAACAATCTTGTCTGGACGGAGGAGGTCACGAAACATCTCCGGACCCGGCGCAGATTTCATCAGTTTTCAGCGAAGCCAGTCTGGATGCGGCCAAATGGCCTTGAGAGTCGGATTTATGCTGTATTTTACCCTCACAACATGTGGAAATAACAGGACTTTACGAGCCAGCCGGATTTTTTGGACTTTGATTTAGCAACCCGAGTCGGGGTGGAGTCAGATTTCGAAATCTCCCCGCTCATCTTTACACCTCACCGAAAGAAGGCTAGATTGCCTCACGTGATCTGGCACAATTCATCCTCATTATTGCACCACCGCATACAAAGTTTCGCTGTACGCAAATTAATGTACAACGACACTCCCCTTACAGCAGTGTCTTTGAGAGTTGGATTTATGTTACATTTTACCCAGCCTAATATATGGAGAAACCAGTACTTTACGTGCCAGTCGGATTTTTTGGACTTTGATTTTGCAATCCTATAGTCGCAGTGGATTCCGATTTCGAAATCTCCCACTCTACTTTACACCTCACCTCAGGCTATAGATCGCATAACGTATGATCTACCACAATTCATTGCCATTATTGCCCCACCGAGCGCGTTTCAGCCAAATAAGGTCAGTCCACTGATCCCAACGGGTCATTGTTATGGCTATTGTGTTGCGGTTACCCGATTGTTCTAAACAATGCCGATATTTCAGACTTGGAGGACATATTCTAGGTGGATCAGCACACGATCAATATTTTAATTTATATTTTCGGAATCGGTGCAACAGTAGCTTTCGATCAAGACCAGATTCAATAATTTCTGCGCTCGGGAAGATAGCTTTTGGATTGCCAGAAATCCTACAGTCGCTTACGCAAAACAATTCTTCATTCCAGCCCCGGCGAAGCGGAGCGAAGCGGAGCGAAGCTGCAAAATTGATCGTTGCCATTCCATGTTTAATTTCTATAGTAACACTCTGTCGAGTCAATATATCCGTAGTATGATGCTGCAAATATGCTCGGCGGTGTTGGCATAACATGTGTTGAGGATATGTTACGGCACACACGAGCACAACTGATTGTCTGCAGCGAAATTAGTCGAATTCGAACGACAGTGCGTGGCTGCCGAAGCAATAGTTCCTTAGCATGATATTGTAAATATGCTTGGAGGTGTTGTCATAACAAGTGTTGAGGATATGTTACGGTACACGCGAACACAACTGATTGCCTATAGCGAAATGAGTCGCTCTCGAACGACAAGTGCGTGGTGAGCTCGCGATCGATCGTACATACCGGTAAAGCATGAGTTCGACAACTGATCGATTCAAGCATACAAAAATAATATGCCCGCGGTAAATTGTATATCATTTACAGACACCGGCATGATTACGCTTGACCAGACGTGAAGCAGTAAAAGAACCCATCACATTGTTTGGTTGGGACTGTCTGTCCTAAGACGCTAGAAAGCGGTAAAGGTGTGGAACAGCAGTTTTTGCTTGCACCAATTACTACAATATCGGAAATTAACACGTTGATGCGAGTCAAATTGAGAATGAGCTATTTCTTTAATTACTTATTATACTCTAAATGTTACTTTATTCAAGTTAATCTATGTCGGGGGCGCCTAATACCTATTTCTAATACACGACATTCTGGTTCTCGATATGACTCAAAATGACACACATATTTATAACCAGAACATTTCTCCTTACTATTTAAGTCGACAACAAAGCAAGAGCAAATACGACGGTATGGAACAGACTACAAGCGTCACTATGCACAGCCGAACGTATAGACACCTAAAACACGCACCAGGATCTCATGGATCAGAAGAAAACTATACTGACGTCACGACCGGCAATTATTCCTATGACCCACCGTACACGAAAATGAATCAACCGCGGAACAACAAGTCAACCAGTTTTACGGGTTATTGTTCCCAAGCCACGAAATTGGACCACGGAACAACAGGTCAGGGCAGGCAACTATGATCACCGTCGTGTACGACCGAAGTCAGCTGTGAATCGTGGAAAAATACAGTAAAATTAAAATGTATTATAATCAGGAGGCGAGTGGAAAAGTACAAGTAGAAGTACTCCAGTCTCATGTCTGAGTACAAAGGTCAATCCAGATTCTTTGTTCGTTTTCTCTCTATCGTTAATTATTCCCCCTTTTTTTATTGCCGCACACAAGGTCATAAAAGTATTGCTGCAAAATTGAAAATGAGCTAATTCTTTCAGTATCTTTTATATTGATAATTCTTGTTTGTTTAAGTTAAATCGTGTTTTGGCACATTCCGCACATCTATATTACTACTAGTGATATACAACTTCGAATTTCTGATTATTGGAGTACTACATTTCGTGCGCAACAAAGGAAAGTAAGGGACGTAGTTTATTTTTGTCCTTAATTTTTTTGCGGCATATACACCGACTCATGATATATATATTATTACAAAACAATTGCATTCATTGTGATGCAGCACGGAAAATTCCGTGGAAATTAGCTTTAGTCATGTGTTTCAATCAATCCGACGCGGTACTAACTGGATCATCGAGATATTCATTGACGTGCGGTGCGGTTCGTGGTTGGTGACGCACTGACTCCGTAAGACTCATATTTACAAATGTATACCCAAAACCCAGCGTAGCTTATTCGATTTGCTACATGTTATGTTATCAGCATTCGTCACACGCTGTGGTTAAAACGTACGCTACTAAATATTCCCAATTAAGGTAGTTATGCAAAATACATATGTAGCCATTCGATCGTTATTGATTGCTGTTTTATACATAACATCATCATCATGCATCAGCAAGAGAAGGTATATATACTCTGTGCTAAATGTTGGCCGTTGCAACTTCAAATTTCTTCAGGGTTACCATATTTTTTTGGCTCAAATTTCTGACACTCCTTAGCTTCTACTAGCTGGTGTAAAAATGAGCGGCCACCCATACAATGAGATTAAACGCCCGCCGTCTGCGATTTCTTATCATCAGCTCTGTCAATTAGCGAGTGCTTGATAGCTCGTAAATGCCAACTATGTACCATTATTAACCTATACGCACGCGAATAATTGAATACGCAGCTTCGTCGGCGACAAGGAACTAGTGCTTAAACCGCCGAAATAAATTGTAATCCGTGATGATGATTAGTAATCAGACAATGAAGCAACCTCGTTCATGACGTCGGTTCGGACACGCTTGCGCTGAGAAACACCGTCTTCTCTCTTGACCATACGAGCGAATTCACGTTCTCCTTCTCTTAATTAAATTGTATTTGCGCCCATATTCGTTTAAAATATAATTCTTGAGTTAGTTCCGTGATAGTCTCTTTAATTGGAGGCTTGGAGCGCGAAATAGCACAGTGTTTTATTGTGTGTGCCTGCTGGTTGGAATTGATTCCAGTGTCCATTATATGAAGAGCTTCTTGGAGGTACAGAACTTCAATATACAATTAAATAGTATATTCATATTGAAATAAACCCGAATATTTTCGGCTGACACTCGTCAGGGGTAATCGTCAGCAACTAGTAGAGAATTGGAAAGAACATTGTATATCCACAATCGTATCACAAAATGTGACGTCACCAGCATGAGAGAGAGAGAGCGTTCAATGTACTATTTTTAGGTGGTACACGAACTCCTTTTGTTGACAGAGTTTTGGTTGGTGTATTTTGATAAAAGTCGACTCCAAGGCACACAAATGGAATTGTGAACGGCCCCGTCCAACGATTCGAAATCGGTCGTCTCGATAATTATTCGCACAAATCGGATTATCCAACAGATGTTTGCCGATGGCAGAATTAATGGCCTTTGATCGATCAGCATCAATCTTAAGCGGATGAGTTGAGGGTGAGCTTTTCACTGAGCGTGATCCACGTGTTCTGATAAATCTGGGAACATGTTGGTTTATGCGTTCCTGCAGACGTTTTGACGTTCTTCCCACGTAGCCACAATCACAGTGGCACTTATATTCGTACACGACATTACTTTGTTGAAGTGCATGGAGCACGTCTTTGCGTGTTGAAGGGAGCAGTTGTGTAGTCGTAAAAATCACATTGGTTTTGACTGTGTCGTAACTAGAGCCCGACCGATTATCGGTTCGCCGATAATATCGAGTCGATATTACACTTTGAAAGAATTATCGGTATCGGCCATTTGAGCTGATAAAATATCGGCTATTTTCGTGACGTCACAACATGATGGTAGGAAGTCGGTGAAGTAAAGGCAGGGTTGTAACCAAGTCACAAGGTTCCAAGTCACAAGTCAATCTCACTGTTATAGTTTTGACTCGAGTCAAGTCGAGTCATTTTCAATTCACCACCGAGTCAATTCCGATTCCAAGTCACGGAGTAGAGTGTCGAGTCCGAGTCATAGTGTTTTGACTCGAGTCCGAGTCCAAGTCATTGTGTTGACTGCTCTGTTTCCAGTTAAAGTCTAGTTAAACCCGCTTTTTATTACTATGTTTGCTGATATCGAATGGTTCGCATTTATAATATGCTAATTTTCCTCACTTATAACAGTTTCTTTCTGGTAACATTTTCCAGTATTAGTACTGATAGACAAAATAATTATAGTGTGATAACTTGACTATTCTTCGAAATTACAATGAAATGCCTGTCTTGTTAGACCCAGTCTTGAGTCATATGACTTGGTCCGAGATTCGGACTCCGAGTCATGCGCAATGACTCGAGTACAAGTCGAGTCAATACACAAATTGACTCGAGTCGAGACGAGTCAATTTTGATTTTTAGGAAAATGACTCGAGTCAAGTCGAGTCACCAAAAAATCGTGACTCGAGTCTGAGTCGAGTCATGACTCGAGTCATTACAACCCTGACTAAAGGCATGAAATACATGTTCCACTTTTAGAAGTAGTATTTACATTTTACATTTAATTCCCAGTATCATATACTTTGAGTTATAATTAATATCAATTCTTTTGTCAGGATAACATACATGTTGAAGTATAAAAGCAAGTGTAGTAATGCCTTTAATTTCCGGAAAATATATCGAAAATTGGATACCTGTTGGTATGCATCAATATGAATCAAGGTCGTCACCTTTCGCATAGCTCAATTTGCACCTTTTTACAATCCATGTGAACGAATTAGGATCGTTTTCACAACTACTTACTTACTTGAGTACTTTTAAAGTCAGTCAATTCTACTTCTACTTCAAGTAGTTTTATGTTGCTTATGAAAGAAGTACTTCTATTCGTACTTGAGTAGATTTTTTCGTCGCTAATTCTACTTCTACTTGAGTAGCTTTTTTGACTACTTTGACCACCTCTGCATCTATGACGCAACAGTTGACTTACAAGCTAGAAGTGCAGCAACCCCATCCAAGCACGACAGTCCCCGAACTAAATCAGAAGTCGAAATATGACTTGACATTGGGCCAAGCCCGCCCAAACGGAAACAGGCTGTGTGGAAATATTTGGCACTATATGTAAATGGATCGCTTGATTAATGCACTGACGTTTAAATTTGAAGTCCTTTCCCATTTCACGGACGCCCAGGTGAGACCGCCGAATTGAAATTTTCACTGGGTCACCTTTTTCAGGCTATTAATGTTGTTAAAGTCGCCAACCCAACACAAAGTTTTACTGCGATGCCTTGGATCAAGTTTGCAGACGTAGTGGATTTGGGGTGTAGTTTTTGACTTGTTTTGGGTGGCTAGGTTATCACTAGGGCGATTTTTTTGACACGTCAAAATTTTGTCAAGATTGTAGCGGTAGATAAAAAAATTGTGAAAATTGGTTACAAAGTCGAAGATTTTTGCTTGACATTTCACAGCTCGTAGCCTACTTTATCGGCCTACCGTTGTAGACGACCCATTATCTGCTCATTGTGAATCATAAACGGCCAAATGAAACAATTATGTTGACATGGTGTTATGCTCAACGTACTACAATATCCTAGCTGAAGCAAGACTGAATGGGCATTGGTTCTTATATCAAAAAGCGCATGATGACAAATTGTGATGTAGACAAAATTGTCAGAATGAAGCAACACGGTGTGTCACGAGCAGTGTACGGACAACTTCAGTGTTGCCAGCCAACAACTGCTGTTGTTGAACCTTCTGTCTCCATTCTTGGCAAGCTACTTAGTCGGGACAGACAGACACTCTCTACCCGAGAATGTAGGAAATTATCTTTCGTTGTACCACAACAAATTTTAATTATTTCTACCATAATGTGTGATGTAACTACTGGAATTCTTCTTAGGTCCATATTTCGTTAAAATAAAGTTTTTTCATGTAAAAATTTGTCAGTTATTATATCAAAAAAAATTTTCAGGCCAAACTACTTCGTATAAGGACAGACAGTTCCAACCAGAAATGACGATAAGCAGAACAATTCGAACATGATGGGGGAAAAAACCTAATTTACATACACAAGGTCATAATTTTGTCAAAATTAAGTTTTGTAATGTAAAAAAATGTAAAAATTTTGATTTGTTTGATCAAAATACTCCCTTATTTAGGTAAAATAAAATCGCCCTAGTTATCACTTTGCTGTTTGACTTTTGCGGTAAATCATTTCCGCTGTGCGTTATTTGATTGCAGCGCACGGCAAATAATGTAATTTTCGGAGGTCTCGGCAGTTCGTCCATCAAATGGGAAAGTGCCAAATTTGACAGCTCTGCAAAATGATGTCAGGTTGCAAACTTAAAAGAACATAAAAATGTATGCATGAGCTACTGAATAGCGAAGGAAGAAACGGAACAAGCATGCAGACACCCTGCAAATCCTAAACAGTTTGATTATACAACGGAACAGTGTTGAGATGTCTCGAGTCAACTTTCTCGTATGACTTGACTTGACTCGAGTGACTTTGCAAAAATGACTTGACTTGACTCGGCGCTTCAGAAATGTGGACTCGTGACTCGGAACAAAATTTACGAGTCAATTTCAAGTCATCAAGTAAACGGTGTCGATTAAATCTCTGTATCTTGTTTATGTTCGGATTGTTCGCGATACGCCAGTGTGACTTGTGAGAGCAACCACTAACCAGTCATTCACTGCTTGTACCTTTCACTAATCCTCCTTTATTACATCATAAATTAATTGACCAAAAACGAAATGATCACTGCTTACGTTTATGTACTACCAGGGTAGCAGTAGAATAATAATCTACAACGTATCTCTGTTTCTTAAACGGCTCAGAGCTTACATCGCGCAGCGCCCACCTTAACCAACCCTCTTGTATGATTTGAATCGAACGAATATAGTTTATGCGTTTATATTCTCAACTCACAGATGTGTAGATAGTTAGTGTATTATACCATATCAATTTGTTTCAACTTCTTGGAGCTTCGTATTCGATCGCCTATTTTGGCTCACGTATTTTATTAGCAGCTCTACGTGTACGTAAGCGATACAATGCCCCTTCGAATGTATTTTATTTTATACTCGTTATTTGATTGAAGATATATAATAATATGACCAATCAATTTGTCTTTTACAGCAAAATGTAATGACTTGTTTGAATCATCACTCATACTTCGAAAATTCAATTTGACTTGAATTTTGACTTGACTCGTGACTTGACTTGACTTGACTCGACTTGACTCGAGTCACGTTAAAAAAACGAGTGACTTTACTTGACTCGAGTCACCTGCGAAAATCGATTGAATTGACTTGACTCGAGTCAAAATGTGCAATGACTCGAGATGACTCGTGACTCGAAGGTAGTGACTTGATCCCAACACTGCAACGATACAATCGAAAAAAACTGATGTATAAATGCAACGTTTGTTAAAATTAACTGGAACTTACTCACGATTTTAGTGCAACAAAAACTTGTCCTAGATTTGGATTTTCGGATTCATTGCGACAAAAGCATTCGAATAATACTGGTTCTTAACTTATATGTTCTTAGCTGAATTACGCAATCATGGCTAGTGCTTTAATCGTCTGTGCCTCACATATTCCTCATACCACTAGGGCTGAGCAAAATCCAGTACATGAGTGATTCGATTCTGAATCACGTATTACGCTTCGAGTCGAGTATTCGAGTATCACTCATTATGACGTCACAACAGAATGTACTATATCAAAGTTCAAAAATGTAGCCTAACTTTTATGCTACCACAAAGAACATAGTGCCTGTTATGCGTCATATTCAAGATACTTCGGTATTTTTTCGACCATGCCGATTTCATTGCACTTCTTGACAATGTTGTGGGATGATCATGACTTCGGAAATGTGTTATTTCCTGTAACGTTCGTAGCTTTGTACTATGCCTCGCATGCTGCGACACGGCCTATCAAGGTTTCAAGGCTCTCTCAGTGGAAAATATAGTATCAAAACTATAATTCCCGTTAGTAAATTAACTTTCAGTTTCGAGGAGCGTATAATTTAATTACACGAACAAATCGTCTTTTACACTCGACTCGAATCATGGAGTGTAATAGAACATTCAGATTCGAGTACTCGAATTATTGTGCCCAGTCCTACTCACCAGTCATGTCGCCCATTTTTTAACAATAAAAATTTGCGTTAATTTTCGGTGTGAATATTTTCAACATCAGTCATTCATGAACATCAGTAGACATTATTTTCATGACTATGCGAAAACTCATTTCAGTTTCATGGCTGGTGCGCTGGATGCTTCGGTATTTGTCTATTTCCATTGACAGCTCAATTTTGTTTCAGCACCATATCGGCCCTTGTCGTGTTTTCTCAATATCTTCGGAATACATCACTGCCGTTACCGCTGTACTCTAAAACGAAGGGGTGTCGAATGGTCAAGACAAACTTCATAAAGCTCTTTCCGGTATTTACCTTATTGCATGCCGGCAGTCATGTAGTGAATAACCGAAGCGTACTGTGCCTTACAGGTTCTCATAACGATTGTGATCGCGTGGTTGTTTTGTTTGATACTAACAGCATCGGGTGTGTTAACCGATGACCCACAAGACATTGGATATTGGGCCAGGACGGATGCTCGCATCAACGTCATGATCAATAGTCCTTGGTACTTGCGTTACAAGAGTGGCGAATTTTCCACGCATTGATTCTATGGCTGTGTGGAAATTGAGCGTTCTATTACTTACATTTTGTGTCCAATCGAACACAACAGGGTCGTAATACTTTGAAATCCGGAAACGATCACACCTTTGTACAAATCATAAAACTGATAATATCGGATGAGAAAACGGGTATTTTGAAAAAAATTACAGGAAATTCTGTTGTGTGGACAATAAAAAAAAAAATTTCAAACTCGACTCCCTGACAACCCGCTAGCACGTAATTTAGGTTGTTATTTAGGCGTCATTTCTGGCCTTTTATAGTTGATCCTGTAAAATCGCCTGACTGTCAAATCTATAAGGAGGACGAATTGCCGTCAGCGGGGGAGATAGCGTAGTGGTAACGATAAGCGCCAACTAAGCCGGTGGACCGGGTTCGATCGGAGGTTCATCTGGGCTCCTCGATTGACGTCTTACGATCGTTCTTACGGCGACAAAAAAAGCCCAGAAAAAAGACCCGAAGAAAGAAAGCACTCACCAGGAATGGAAAGAACTAGTAGAAAGGACCGCGGCTTCAAAAAAGATCAACATCGAAAAGAACTGTGACATCGGGCACTCTAGGCCGAGGTGGATGTTAGAGTAAAGGATCGCTACTAATGCGTGTCGTTCGACATCCTCCTATCTGTTCGTTACATCGCATTGTGTCTTATCGCATTGTACATTGTGTGTAACTTGTTCAGATGAAAATAATAACCCAATGATTGTTGTTGTTGTTGTTGCCGAAAAGGAGGACATTTGGGCGTCATAGGAGGGCATATTCGATTTCTTGAAAAAGGAGGGCGTATGGAAACTCTAAGATAGTGTGAAAACGGCATACTTGTGCCCGTGCCGGCACTATGCACTTTAAACAATCATATTTTCATGCGAAAGAATATTCTTTGTTGCCAGTATGTGAACGATTTCATAATAGTGATTTCATTCTCTACTTAGGTTCCGCCTTCCTTATCCTTGTCAATGGGGATTACCGGTAGTATCGGCGGCGGCTGTGGTTGGGATGATAGCTGGTGTGCTATCAAGCGTGATCGAATCAATAGGCGATTATTACGCTTGTGCAAGACTTAGCGGTGCGCCACCTGTACCTCGCCACGCTGTCAATAGGTGATATCTGCATAAAACCAACCGTGTCTTTACATCTTACTTGGCAACATATTTTAGAGGTATATCAATTGAAGGTTTGGGGTCTTTGGTCGCTGGCTTACTCGGGATCGGGTCTGGAATCACTTCTTACAGCGAAAACATCGGGGCTATAGCCATTACCAGGGTTGCAAGCAGATGGGTTTGTATTTCATGATTTAAAACCTAATCATTTTTTTCGTTCATGCTCGATTGCTTGTGCCGACACAGGTTCTGCAAATAGCGGGAATATTCCTCATTATCGCTGGGATGATTGGAAAATTCGGTGCAGTGTTGGTGATGATTCCAGATCCAGTAATTGGCGGGTTGTTTTGTGTTATGTTCGCGACGGTGGCCGCTGTCGGACTTTCGAATCTGCAGCACGTAGATTTGAATTCGTCAAGGTATAACATGTAAAGAGAAATGCATACGTTTCGCATTGTGGCACAGGATCTAACAAATAGAGACGCGGTGCCGGGCGAAATATTTAAAGAGGTGGTCAAAGTAATCTCTGATGATACTAATAAACGTGGAAATAATGTAGGAGATTTCAACTCATTTACAAGTGTAGTTATCAGGATATGTCAAAGCTTCTTGAAGTAGAAGATAACGAACTTGAATATTTCCGAAATTATATTCTGTTATGCATTGGCCGTATAGTAACTCAACTATTGTGTTACAATGTACTATATGGTGTGGACACAAGCAACTCTCACGACGGTAATTTTTGACCGGATTGCCGAGCATTAAATTTGACAAAAATGGTATCAATCGAAAGCTACCGTGACACTGATTGCGAAAATATAAATTTCATTCTGATCGTGGTCCTGGAACCATCCAAAATCGGCCTAGAATGTTGCATTGTAATGGAATTTGGTATTGTGACACAGCTTGGGAGCAGGTGAGAAGCAACGCAAACCGCAAGCGTATTGGCGATTGTTGCGCAACCGATTGAGCATTCACACTCTCACTCTCGTGCGCACTTGCAGCTGAACTGCTCAGACGACATGCTTGCGTCACAATACCAAACTCCGTTACAATGCAACATTCGAGGCTGATTTGGGGGCTCCAGGACCACGAGCAGAATAAAATTTATATTTTCGCAATCAGTACCACCGTAGCTTTCGATTGATACCCATTTTATCAATTTTAATGCTCCGGCAAGCCGGTCAAAAATTACCGTCAATTTACCTTTGACGAAATAGGAAGTGTGACGAAGACCAATTTCACTGAGCCGTGAGATTTGCTTGTATCCACACCATATAGGGCACTATGATTGTACCTTTACTCATATTACTGATGCATAGCTATCCAAACTAAAATGTAAAAGTAAATAGTTTGGTGTGAAGAAGCGCTGACGTAGAACTCGATGTATTGACTGAAACAATTGTATAGAAGTAGCCTAGCCTAGTGCATTACCGACGACGACGGTAAAACTCCCGGCGGTGAATATCAAGCACTGTTGTTGTTGCGTCTGGTATACATGGTGTTAGTCGACTACAATGGACATTTACACCAGGCCGATATTCCTCATTTTGGATTCCGTATAGCTGCCCACTTCTAGCACGGCCCACTTCTAGGCTTTTTAACTCAACTCTTACTCGGATGAGATGGCGAGGAGGAGCCTAGATAAACCTCCAACACTGAGGTATAGGAATTCTGGATTCGACCTCGGTCGGACTCAAACCCAAAATCCATTGGTGTTGCAGCTGCGGATTATACCACTACGGACTACGCTATATCGCCAGCAAGCAATGGTTCTATGTGCTATTTGCACGCGGCAGTGGCTCATATCCTACTTCTGGTATGCATAATAGAATGAGGATGGTAAGAACCCCTGATAGGCTCTGGTTCGTGTGAACGCGAACCTTTTTGTTAAGTTATACGTGAACGCGAATGTGAACACGAACCTATGACGTCACGTGGCGTCGTATGCTAATTCAACCCTACATTTCCGTCAAGTAATGCATTTATGTACATGAGAACTGACGACGACTCAGTCCACACTATGTCAAATGCTGAAGTAAAGTCTGACTTTATAAACATCACCAATGTATCAACTGGAAAATTCAAATGCTATCATTATTCCATTACATTATTATTTTCCGTCGCGTTGCCAAGAATTTCGAAGAGGACTTGCAAAGAAAAATGAGCTTACACATTAACGATCTATAGCAGTGGTTCCCAACGTGGGCGATTTGGCGATCTAGGGGGGCGAAAATGACGAAGGGGGCGATAGGGGGGCGAAAATGGACAAAGGGGGCGACGGGGGGCGAAAATAGCGAAGGGGGCGATAGGGGGGCGATGACGCGTCAAAACGGCTGACCTTTTTTTTTTTTTTTTTTTTTAGTCATCCACCTAGCAATTCGGAGAGAAAAAACGTTATTTTCAGCTCTGAGCGGAGAAAGATGACCTTTTTTTTTTTTTTTTTTTAGTCAACCCGCCGGTGATTACAGTCTGTATGCCCAATTATCGGTGCACAAAATTTGGGGGGCGATGATCGGTGTTGACCTTGAAAAGGGGGCGATGGGTCGAAAAAGGTTGGGAACCACTGATCTATAGGCTGGACCACACATTGTATTCTTAAGGCGCCAGACTGTTGCTACATTGATATTGATTAGAATGAAATACCGGTTTCTGTACTTTCTACAGATATCGCCACAAAATTAAGATATAATGTATAGCCAAAACACCAATCGGGCGGATTTACAATACAATACACATACAGTACGATGAACATATCAAATAAAGATAGATTCCGTACGCCTGCTTCTAGACAACGATGCATTCTTTCTATCAATTTCGTTGATGTCGATCATTGATAAATTGTTATAGCGGGACAAGCTCACAGCTCAGAGTTACTAAATATCCACAAACGGAATCTGAATATTCTAAGAAAAGGGCTGGGTCAGTGGTTCTCAACCGGGGGTCCGCGGACCCCTAGGGTTCCGCGAAGCAATTTCAGGGGGTCCGCGAAACCTCCAAATTTGCAAAATCTGCCATAACCTTATTTCTATTTTTTTAATTAGAGAAATTACGAAGCAGTTTCGCTTCTTAATTTCGCAATGTGGACATTGCCGTTACTATATTTCATGGTTGACGAATAAAAGAACTCTCTCTCTCTCTCTCTCACTCATAACTGCTAAAACTTAAGGACTCGCGTAAACAGAATAGCCGACTAAGATGAAATATTCTACTGTACAAACTCATTTTAATCGCCAAATTGCCAATAGCCTACTGATGCTAACATATTGCTGTTTAGAGATGTTTTGTTGGGGCTTCGGAATAAATTCGCTTGTAAAAAAATCCATTTTCTTCTGTGATACATAACCGTTATTCCAGAATAACTTCATGATGAGCTGATACATAGAAATGACTAGATTGGACGTTATATTAATAAATTGATGATGGGGATATTAGTGCGATATATGTTGCTATCGGACCCAAAGGTGTCATTGGAAGCAATACGCGTTATTATTACATTCACCACCACCGATCGTTGTGGAAATTAGTCGTTCACATCACATCGACGGCGCGGATTTTCGAAATACGGCAGTGTGTTCCAAGAAATGCAGCCTCAGAATTAATTGAACTAATAAACGTCTTCCCAATTTCTACATACATAGAAAGATGTTAATTTTATGAAAGATCATTTTGTTGTTGTTCATCACTAGGCTACAGTTAATATTTTCACAAGACAGATGACGGTTGCACGGTAATAGAGCTAAATTTGAACTAAGATATGGGGGTCCGTGACCGTCCAAAGGGGATCCGCGAAGAAAAAAAGGTTGAGAAACACTGGGCTAGATGCATGTTCATTTAGTACTGACGTAAATAATTGTAATATATTTTTTAAAAAAGTTCACAGTGCACGACCTAACAAGATTCGTTTGTGAGCTCGAACCTCCAAATTTATTCTGAGTTTCACCCATCGAACGTGAACCTCACGTTCCCGTCATCCCTAGAAAGCAGTTTTGACCGCTTTAATTCTGCATGTCGATAGAACCCACCAGGTTGGAAATGCCCGCGCAGTTTCCATCATTTCAATCGTCTTGTATCCTCCCCAACAGTGAAACTACTTCGTTATCCTGTACCGATACTGCATACGCTCGTTTGTGGTTCTGTATACATGTATATAATCCTCCGAATAATCCTGTAACCGCTATATATCGCATATGTTTCAACACCAGTTCCTCTTTTCAACTAGGAATCTCTTCGTGGTCGGATTCCCTTTATTCATGGGACTGATGGTGCCAATCTGGGTTCGTACACACAGCAGCTCGATCAATACTGGTAGCGAAGAGCTGGATCAGATCATCATCGTTTTGCTTGGAACGTCTATTTTCGTTGGCGGCGCATTGGCCGCCTTTTTCGACAACACGCTGCCAGGTATCGGTAACGGGCGTATGCATAACAAATTAAGATCCGACTATGTAGATACCGTTCTTGTCTCAACTTTCTAATAGTTTCGCGCTTCATTTAATTACGTGTATATCAGTTTCGTCCTTCATTTAATTTAATTTACGTGTGTTGTTCAATTCGTTGCGATGATATAGATTCCTTTCGTTGTTACATATGCGAGGAGCTTATTCCATTCCACCATACGGATCATATTTAGCTATTAATCATATACATAGACTTGTATAAAATTTGTATTTTATCCGTATCCAACACCAGCCGGTTTATCTCGGCTTATTCGCTAATTTCATCGCGTCACCGTTTCTATATCGTAATACAACGTCGTAGATAGAGCGACTGCAGCACATATTCGTCGAGGCCAGTGATATTTAATCTGACGAATAGTACGCACATGCGGATGACAAACGTGGCGCGGATGAGTGCGGATGGAAATTGTGCGTCTTTTACTTTTTCTGACGTGAAATAATTCAAATAAACTTAATTAGCATACAAAATATTGTGACTCCTTAACTTTTGTCGTTGTAACGCATGTGTAAAACCTCGTTGGACGACGTAGCGGTGTAATCGTAGTTTTTACTTTAATTTTGTCTCGCACCAGCCGCAGAGAATTACTGTTTTCGCACTATTATTACTCCGTAATCAAAAGTCTGGTTCTAAAGTTGGTATATACATAGGCCTACCTGGCCACCCAGGCACTTGAAGTTCCAGCACAACGGGTCACAGCTTATTTCGCTGAAAACGACCTTAGTGCATTGGTTATAATCCAGAATGTAAACAAATGTTTACATTCTATAGTTATAACATCAATACGAGGAAAGCGAGTTATCATCTATTCTTGATGCGACACTTGATGGCCTGTAATGCGGGGAGCAGATATGAAATTGCCAGAAATAGTGAGCAACGACCGAGTCACTGATTAACCGGTAGTTGAACAAAAAAGTGTTAAATCTCCTAATTTCATTTTTTGTGATCATTTTCGGTTGGTTAATGCGGATAAAAATTTTGAAAAAATAAAATTTCGGATGTCTCCCAGAAATATTGGAAAGCACTGCATGGTCAGGAAGATTATAATGAGACGAATTTCATCAATAGAACGATATATATTTCCCCGCAGGTACCTTAGAAGAACGTGGAATGATCTACTGGAGACGGAAGACCACATCAAACACAAAGGAGGACGGTATACAAGAAGCCTCGGCAAAGGACTACGATTTACCGTTTTCAACTGACTGGAGGTATGGAGCCGTGAAAATTACAATAAAGTTCATTTTCATACCTCCCGTTCCTCTATTTAGATTCTCGAGATACATCCCCTTTCTTCCGCAGTATGACAGCGTACGGAAGATCAACGATTGAGGACGATGCTGCCGATGCAGCGACGTCAGAAATAGGTCAACGACTGCCAAGACTTTGAATGGTTTACCATGCTACATTTGTCAGCTAAAATCGTGTTCCTATCTTCAAACTTCAAGTACTATATTACTGAATCAACATCGAGACGATGGAATCCAATCAACATCGAGACTATCGGTATAGCATACCGTTCCTTTGATGAAATCAAGAGATTGTGACATCTTCATGTTCATCACTTCTACAACATCAAAGATATGCGGGCTCCGCGACATATCTCTACACTATCGATGCATCGTAAATAGAATGGCTCATAAGAACATAAATGCCAGTACTTTCTTGCAGGTGTCAGGCAGCCAGCGTATTATTGTTTTCGACAAATTACAGAAGATGGGATGCTGTATTTGCAATACGCGTTAACGATACCAGGTAGTCCTCAGACACAGGGCGGTAGAGTCTGAGTCGGCGTTTCGCTCATTTTCCCCTTAATGGTATCGGAGTCTCGAAATTTTTTTAAAACAACCTGGAGTCGGATTCGGATTCGTGAAAAAAATACTGGGTGGAGTCGGGGTCGGAGTTTGTTAAACACTTCTGACTCCGACTCCGACTTCATTATTATGAATCAGGTGCAATGTGCATGCTTTAAAACAGTGGTTCTTAACCTTGCCTCCAGCGCCCCCTAAGGGGCGCTGGCGATTTTGAAGGGGGCGGAAACGCTCAGGGGGCGATATGGGGGCGCTGGGCTCAGAGGCGATATGGGGGGGGGGCGCTGAAGAAAAATGGCTTCACAGTAGATCATGATGTAGTAGTAGGAGATATCCTTAATGAGTATTCAGAGCAAATTAAAATTTCACCAAACACGTCAAATCTCGAAATTTTTAATCAGGCTACGCATCGACGTTTGTTACGTATTTCTCATAAATGTAGTGGGTTATTATATGGATTGCGCGTACTTTTATATCGCCAATTTCCCGGTAAAACACTACTGTCACACTTGCTAGGGTTATTTTCAACAAAATGTTTCGAACTAGGTATTATATCCTGCAGCGCACAGCGTGTGGATCAGGGTTGTAACCAAGTCACAAAGCTCCGAGTCACAAGTCATTCCCACTTTTATGATTTTGACTCGAGTCAAGTCGAGTCATTTTCACCAAGTCAAGTCCGAGTCCAAGTCATCGAGCAGAGGTTCGAGTCCGAGTCATGGTATTATGACTCGAGTCCAAGTCATTGTGTTGACTGCTAAGTTTCCAGTTAAAGTCTGGTTAAACCCACTCTTATAACTCTGTTTGGTGATATCGAATGGTTCGCATTTATAATATACGAATCTTCCTCACTTTTAACAGTTTCTGGTCGCATTTTCAAGTACCAGTACGAATAGACGTAATCCCAATAGGGTGGTTACTTTACTGTTCTTCGAAATTACAATGAAATGTCGATCTTGGTCGGCTGAGTCTCGAGTCATATGACTTGCTTCGAGTCATGCGCAATGACTCGAGTCCAAGTCGAGTCAATACACAGATTGACTCGAGTCGAGTCGAGTCATTTCCATATTTTGAGAAATTGACTCGAGTCAAGTCGAGTCATCAAAAAATCGGGACTCGAGTCTGACTCGAGTCATTACAACCCTGGTGTGGATATATCGCTTTTAAGAGTGAGAGCCCGGGGCCCTTGTACATAAAATAGGCTTTGAATCTTTGTTCGCGAAAGGAATGACTAAATATTCTTGTATTTGAGAGCTACAAAATTAAATCGTCTGAATATTCATTTATCGTATCATAAAGGATGATACCATCCCTGTATTGCCAATCGCAGCTGTGAATTCGGGATGCGTACATCTGGTTCGAACCACAGGGTATGAGAACGTGCCCGATTGTTGTTACAACAACCTAGATTTGACCCTGAATATTCCATATACAATTATTATATGGTTTATTATTGTCGAGTTGTCCTCGAGCGCGATTAAATCGCGAAATATTTCCAATACTAAAGTCCCGAAAACACCGACTGGATTTGACCTCTTACTAGGACCGAAACTGCTGCAACCCAAACCCACAATCGCGAAGGGGAGGGGGGGAGCTCGAAGCGTGCCCTAAATTATTGTGGTGAATAAACATAAATTACACATCATGTTTTGACGACTCCTCCACGAAAAAATAGGCATAATTATACAAAATAGAGATAGGCATTTCAGCGTCGCCCATTACCACGCCACGATGCACGAAGACCTATGAAGTTCCTGCCAATATGGAACTCCGAGAAGTGTGCCAAAAAGATTGTCAGCGAGAAATCCTTAGCCGAAGAGGATTGCCCTTATGTTGACCGTAAACTTCGATGTAAATAAGTCTAATTGGCCATTGGTGATTAAATCGCCCGTGCTGAATTATCATGTCGTCACAATCTGCACCGCACATGACAAATAACATCCAAACACCCGAATATGTTTAATTATTAATCGCGTGGCCTTCATTTTCCAAGACAACAGCTCCCTCAGCGCCACTGGTAAATCAGATCACGTGGGCTGAGAGGATAAGACATATATATGCAATTACCACCTATTCATTCATGCATTATAGAAAATTTTGGCGCCTAGGGTGACCAACTGACCATAGGCCACACAAACTTTGCTGACCATCGAACAGGGTTGTAACCAAGTCACAAACCTCCGAGTCACAAGTCAATCTCACTTTTATAGTTTTGACTCGAGTCAAGTCGAGTCATTTTCAATTCACCACCGAGTCAAGTCCGAGTCCAAGTCAGCGAGCAGAGGGTCGAGTCCGAGTCATGGTATTATGACTCGAGTCGAGTCCAAGTCATTGTGTTGACTGACCAGTTTCCAGTTAAAATCTTGCTAAATCCACTTTTCATAACTCTGCTTGGTGATATCGCATGGTTCGAATTTATAATATACTAATTTTCCTCATTTTTAGCAGTTTCTGGTCGCATATTCAAGTACCAGTCCCAATAGACGAAATCCCAATAGTGTGGTTACTTTACTATTCTTCGAAATAACAATGAAATGTCGGTCTTGGCCGTCTGAGTCTCGAGTCATGCGCAATGACTCGAGTCCAAGTCGAGTCAATACACTGATTGACTCGAGTCGAGTCGAGTCATTTCCGTATTTTGAGAAAATGACTCAAGTCAAGTCGAGTCATCATAAAATCGTGACTCGAGTCAGACTCGAGTCGAGTCATGACTCGAGTCATTACAACCCTGCCATCGAAATTACGTGATGGGGTTCTTGGGGGAGAAGCCTCCAGAAGTTTGGTTTATCACGCTATTGCTGCCCAAAACAATCGTTTTTTAGGGGCACTGACGAAATGCTGTTACGTAGGGTTACCATATTTTGGAATCGGGAAAAGAGGACACTTTTTCAAAATTTTTAGACTTACAATACGTGAGTAAAATCCGGAAAAAACGGTAAATTTTCCACAAAATTGCGGTTGGTTGACTAAGAAAAGGGTCAACTTTCAGGCTCAACTCCCGAAATACAGTTTTGCTTCTAGATTTTCCGTTGGTTGACTAAAAAACCGTCGCTTACGTTCGAACCACAATTTTCTGTTTAGCATCATTTATGCGCATTTTCACTCGAAACTATCCACCATCTTAGCTCTAAAAGCTGTCAAGGAGGACGAATTGCCATAAAGGAGAACATTTAGGCGTCCTCGAAGGACATTTTTAAAATCCTGAAAAATGAGGACAATATGGGAGTGCCGGGGCGCTCCTTGATCGGTGGATAATCCGAGAATTATGAACGAAAAACTCACATAACTCCGCTTTTACTGGTCGGAATTGAGTCAAATTTGTTCTGCATCTTCTTTGAAGACAGCTCAACAATTTCATGGGGTTAGCAGAAAAATTTGAAATTTTTTCTCTCTAAATTTTCCCTAATAAATTAAAAATTTTAATTGGATCTGCGGAGTCCTATACTTGTTAGAATTGAACCAAATTTGGCGCGCAGCGTTTTTTAGGGCAACCTGACAATTTAATAAGTGAATGGCTGGAATCCGAAAAAAAAGTTATTTTTGAACAGCCCTAGAACATTTACAATGGTCATGATGAACCACTCAATTAAAACTATCAGAGGATAGAGTAAGATGGAAAAAAGATGAAAATTAGGTGGCATACCTTAGTACAGGGGTGGCGAACCTTTTCAGCCAAAGGGCCACATTCGATTTACGAACTATTGCGCGGGCCACTAGGAGTTCCATTGCCCTGATTGGATTCCAATGTATATTTTCGGAATCAGTGCGACAGTAGCTTTCAAATAAGATTAACTTTATTGAATTTAAGCACGCGGGTCGTCAGCTATCGAGCTATGGGATTAGCAATTATGTTGCGTTCAGATTGCTGAGCAGTAATTACCTCCGGGCAAGCAGGCGTGACGACGGGTGTTGCGTATCTATCCGTAGGTTAGTTATTAATAGTTAATTTGACACGAAAAGTGTATTGTAAGTAGCAAATAGCAATCAGCTGATTGAAGATACAGCGCAAGCATGGCCAAACCATAGCAATTTACAGCGTAGCTACGCTGTAAATTGCTATGGCCAAACGGCCAAGCCTCGATGGCCGACGAGTCGGCCGACGTGAGTGTGCTGCGCAACAAAATTTCTCTCGTTCGTCGGCCGAGTCTCTCGAAAACGGGCCCATAGGCCGTGCATGGAAACGCAGTATAGGACAATATCGTACAAAATCAATGATATATATATATATTGTGTACTGTATATATATCATTCTACAAAATAGATCAACGTAGACCAATCGCAGTGAGCCGTGAGATTTGACCGCGTCCACATCCACAATGGCGTGAAAAATGAGACTATGCTCGAATGCACAACCCACGTGTTAACAGGAGGAAAACAAACCAGGTTGCTTATTATAGTTTTGCATACTTGCTACTTGGATTTTCTGTTGTCAAAGCGGGCAAATAAATCAAATGGAACATGGTGATGGTAGTGAAGAAATGGAAGATGATGGAGTTTCAAGGATATATCTTCCAGGAGACCCGGTAAATGAAGCAGAGGAGTTGGTTCGGGATGAATCTTCTTATGTATTGTATCATGAAGCCCAAACTGGTGAGATTATGCTCGTGCTCGTTAGTTTTGGCGTTGTCCATATCAGTAAGATGATTATAAGCAAAAAATCTAAGGGAATTGTATGTATTTTGTTGTTTAGACTGTATATGGGATCCGGAGGTAAATGAAATTCAGTTTCGGCTCTTGCATATCGATATCATATCA
Source organism: Botryllus schlosseri (assembly GCF_051294905.1). Taxonomy (NCBI): domain Eukaryota; kingdom Metazoa; phylum Chordata; class Ascidiacea; order Stolidobranchia; family Styelidae; genus Botryllus; species Botryllus schlosseri. The sequence continues at coordinate 5,263,628 of NC_137242.1, forward strand.
GCATCTATAGCATAGATTCTGATGTAATGTCACGGGATCAATGATCTAGATCCATGGGTATGAACTCGCGGACCGGTAATATTAGCCCTAAATTTAATTACGACAAATGTATGCAACTCGAACATACGATAATATTGCAGGGAAACTTCATTTAATGTTGACTAATTCCCTCTCAACACGCAAACGGCCGTCTCCACTGCATTTCCGATCAAATTGAAACTTTTCACATAGATCAGGTATTAAATTTGGTGCATAACAAACTTTGTTTCAAGAAAATCGGACAATTCGATACAGAGTTATTGCAATTTGAAAAATGACATTTTGTGCTCACTCGGTCGTGACGCTATACCACTTGAAACCTGTGTCTAATTGTAATTAACATTCTAGTGATCAAATTGCGGCCAGGCAGACTTAAATTTCTGTAGTAAGATATTTTGGTATATGCTTATTGTGATAGACCTAAATTTTCAACTTTACTAATGGGGGTTAGGGGTCAAATGTCAATTCAAAGTCATAATGTTTTTTCAAAATCATCCATGCGTAATCCTCATTCTCAAACTGCAATTGCTCAAGAACCGATCAATAAAGTAATATTGATTAAATTCTGTTCTACTCAGAATTGGGTACTTTAGTTGTACCTGATATTGCAGAGAAATCTGAGAGGGTGTGAAGCAGAGTTGGATCAATTGTAATTTGTAATTGTAATTGAATGTAATTAATTACATTTTTCAATGTAATTGTAATGTAATTGTAATTGAAGCATTTTTATTTTGTGTAATTGTAATTGTAATTGTAATTTGACAAAAATTTTGCTCAATTACAATTTCAATTACATTAAATTGCTATTGAGACCTGACAAGCACAACATAAAACAATTGACTTATAATGCATTCTCTTTAAACGAACGACAAGGAATTTTGTGGATCCATTCGCGAAGGCCATTGACCTCGCCCTTGCGGGCGGAGTTTATTTTTATTTTTACCGCTATGCTGGCCTCGGCTGCCATTCCATACAATTTTAAATTACTAACCAACCGATGGATTCGCAACACGTGGCTCACGATTGAATACGCCGAGAAGCGAATTGCTGAGCCGGCTAAAAGCAGCAGAATTGATAGTCCCATAGCTGGCGATCCAAGAGTCGAAATTTGATATGTATGGTCGTAATCGAAAGCTAGTGTCGCACTGATTCCGCAATAAAAGTATATTTCCAGGCAATGGTACCATCCCAAAATAGTCGTGAAAGTCTGGGAATCGGCATTGTTCTGAACAATCGCTATGGGCGTAACTGGTAATTGTTGTAGTCATGCTGCTGCAGCGCTCTCACTTTTCAGAACAGTCGGCCTTAAACGGCTATTTTGGAGCAGTTACATTGCCTGACGAGATTTTATTTTGTATTTTCGGAATTAGTACATCAATAGCTTACGATGAAGACCAGATGCATCAAATTTGGACGCATGGATCGCCAGCTCTAGGACTATAAAGTTTGCTGGTTTTAGCCGACTTTTCAGTACGTTTGTCGGTACATTCATCCGTGACTCACATATTGCTCATCTATCCGTGGGTTGGCAATCTACAATACGATTTCAGATCACGATGATGCATCGTCATTTCGTCTGGCTAACTAACCAGACCACTGGATATTATATAACGTCTTATCTGACAAAGCACGGTTTTGTTTTTACTCCTCATCCTAATTCCTACGTCCCTCGATAAAAATAATATTGTTTCTTTAATTATATACTATATACGCAAATCCAACACATGCATATATTATAATACTTTTTCAACGACATACTGCACCCTATCCTCAATCCTAACCCATAGGAAATTAGGTAAATAACATTTTACATTTCCAATTACGTGAGCCATAATTACCTAGCATACAAAACACGCTTACATTACGTCACAGTGACATCTTACATAGCATACTATGTACGCACATCAACGCAATTATTACTACACAATCTGAACTAGACTTGAATTGTTGTTAAATACGACGCTACGGTTGTCAAGGACCACGGTTGAATTTATGACTATTCAATTAAATGTTCAACAGCAGCAATTGTAATGTAATTGATGCATGCAAGGAGTAATTGTAATTGTAATTGTAATGTAATTGATGCGTGCAAGGAGTAATTGTAATTGTAATTGTAATTTGATATTTTTAGCATGGAGTAATTGTAATTGTAATGTAATTGAAACATTCATGAAAGTAATTGTAATTGTAATTGTAATTGAACTGAAATAATGTAATTGATCCAACTCTGGTGTGAAGACGAATTGAAATATTATTTGGATGTTGACTCGGATTACTGATAGTCGGTAAACCCAGAAGCACCCTTGCAAGCATAATGGATACGCAATAAATAAAAGTACTCTCTGAGCATGGCAATAATTATCTACTGAAAGACATTATCATATAGGGAGTAGAATAATGGCAAAATCAGATAATCACTGAATTAAATTAATTAAAATTAATTAAAAAATGACCGATTTTGCATTATGCACCATATTATATTTTTAGCCATGTTGCTGTCAAATATCAATAATAAAACTAAGTTTTGTGCATTCTAGTTGGAAACAGCTTTCAAATGACACCTTGCTTGTGAATGTTGGTTTAAATAGAATTACACCAGATGAGTTGAAAAATATCGTTATGCATCACTGATTTAAACATATGCCAATTTTGAAATCGCGTTTTGAACCTTGATCTAATACTGTGGAGCGGGGAAATTCATGGTAAGTGAAGAACATGTACCAACAATTATTGCTAAATAACATTCAAACCTTTACTCTACGTAACCTCTGAGGTATATCAGTTACAATCATACACAGGTTTTGTGTTGCCAAATTTCATGGTTAAGTAATCACAAAATCATCATTTTTCAAACTGCAATAACTCGAGAACCGTTCAACGCAATTGTCCGATATAAATTTCGTTGTACTCAGAACCAGATACTTTGGTCGTATATAGATTTAGAGAAAAATCCGAGAGGGTGTGGAGACGGATTTAAAAAATATTTGCATGTTGACAGGGAATTACTCTGTTGTCTATTTGATATTATAGATATTATTGAAGTTTCTATGAGGAAAGATCACGCATAGTCCTGTTGAAGACTACACTATCTTGATTGTGATTGTTCACGGTATCCGTTGAAAGAAATGCGACTTTGCTGTTTGCTATAGCCTATATATCATACTCACAAGTGCCGCTTAATTGCACTGTCGGAATTTGAGGAAATTTCTTCAAAGTCCCTGTGGCTCTCGCATATAACTATCCGAAACTATAGTTGCTGGCTACTTGATAAACGTTTTCGTACAGCACTTGCACCCGTGTGACGTACTCTCAAAGAAGCTAGAATGAATTTTCTATTATGGTTATGACAACACTCAGAAAATGTGTTATTGGCAGGATCGACAGCGGTTGCGAACCGTTGATCTAGATGTCCCATTAGGCCCGGAACTCTGAATTCAGTGTCTTTCTGTAAGAGGATATTTGAAAAATTGTGCATTCATTTTTAGGTTCTCCCTGTTTGAGCTTTGACATTATACATGACGAACAAGGAACCAACAGAACCGACTATCCTTTGAGTTGCTATGTAGTTTGTGGAACGCAGACTGATCAGAGACCAAATCATGTGATTGTCATGAAAATGAGCAATCTACATAAAACGGAGGAGCCAAAGGTATGAGTTTGTGAAATTGCAATAAATGCTTTGATTGTTATCTGTCAGTATTGAATAAAGTTGATTTGAATAGTGTATTTGAATACTGTATGAATAGGCCTATGCTATATGCATTTTTCATCGCTCGTTTGTATTTAGATTTGCTGGACAACCTCTATACATTAATTTGCTTACTGACTGAACTTGTCTAGCGAATAGCGACCTATTGTTTTTGTTGCACACTGAACCCTTCTATAGTAGGCTACTCTCAGTAACGCAAAATTTGCCCATTTTCCGTTGGATATGCAAAATTTGTGTCGTTTCAAACCGACATGATAAACAAACGGAAAATTGTCAACAAGAGCTGTCTAGTAAATGTTATTCCCATGTAGATCTATCACTTTCTGCCACATCACTCCATCTAATAGGTTATGCCACTCTATTGTCGATCAGTAACTGACACACTTTTTAAACGCCGTGGAATTGAAAAAACAATAACCATAATGTGAAGTTATTACTGAATAGTCAATCTACATTAACACACACATATGTTTGTGATACGGTGCTTGAATCTCTGTATAGTTGTCGTGGCTTGTAATTGATGTCAGTTATGATGACGTACGTGCATGTACAATTCTAAATTTGTTCATGTCAAAATGAGATGATGTGAATATATTCTCAAATTTAGGATGGAAGTGATGACGATTCAGAAGAGGAAGAAGATTTGGACAGTAAACCAGAGCTTGAAACCGCCATGGTTCTCCACCATGGTGGAGTCAACAGAGTCCGGGTATGTTCTTTTGTATGATACGCTCGTGTTTATCGTGAATGCATATTATGGGATTAGACCTATCTGCTATGGATTGTTTTTGCCAAACCAATTGAAAGAGATATACTTTTCTGTGGCAATTAACTGATCCTTATTTTTGCATATAAATGACAAAACGTGGGAAGCTATTTCGAATCGGCAACAGCACCACTGTCAACACCTCAACTGTGGTCTAGGGAATAGGATTGTATGTGCAGTGCAACCTTTTGGACCGGCTGTTATTAACTCCGTGAGAACTGGGGGACACTCGTTGACCTTCTGGCCACCTTCTTAGGAATAGGTACCGGTAATGGTGATGGCGAGAGTTATCGATTAAATTGGGTATCGTACTACACATAACTAGTGTGAATGCCTGAAGGGTCCACAAAAATTTTAGGTAAACAAAAATATTTAGTCCAACTGTTTGTGTAGAAAGCTTCAATACGCATATTGTCCTTGTCTTAGCCCACCTGAGCTGATTTAAAATGTAGTAGACCAAGATAAATTAAAAACCTTTTTTGTGGCCGAAAAAATTTTCTGTTCTGGTTTGCCCACCCACATCCCTGGTGTCAAAGATTCCACATGTTTGTGAATTTTATTGCTTGGTTCATTACATTAGCGAATGTTGCAGGAAAGTGCTCTAGCTGTTGGTATATTTATCTGGAGGGTGTTATGTAAACTGCAATGCAACTTGAAATGCACCATACACTGTCAAATTGCTTTTTATTTCAAGCATGTTAATTCCAATGTACCATTCACAACAAACATTTGAGTTGTCTTAGCCCAGTGATATTATGAATGCTCGCTTGTTATTAATGATTTCTCGAGAGAAGGTTTTATAGTTCTCAGAAATTTGCATGATGGATGCAATATGCATGCATGTAGCTGTCTAGAATGGCTGATGTAGCATTTTTGTCTTCCTGCAACGCTGATATAATGATTGAATTGCAGTGCACAAAAATTGGTAACAAGAGAATAGCGGCGACTTGGTCCGAGAGGAATTCGGTGCATTTGTGGGACCTCAGCGCGCAATTGGCGGCAGTCGACAATCCCGCGGCGTTGCAGCAGTTCCTCCGCCAGGAGCAAAAGAACGCTTCGCCCGTCTTCACGTTTTCCGGACACTTGGCGGAGGGCTTCGCGATGGACTGGTCGCCAACCGGTGCGTTCCAACTGTCTGTGACCAAATTTGTTTTGAGCAATTGCGATTGTTTTCGTGGCGTCAGGCTCGTTGCTTACCGGAGACTGCGGGAGGAATATTCATCTTTGGACGCAGCAGAACAACGGCTGGCATGTCGACCAGCGGCCTTTTCTGGCGCACACGGACTCTGTGGAGGATATTCAATGGTCTCCCAATGAACGTAGTGTAAGTTGGCTCAGCGATGGTGGAGTTGCAAAATATATCTAGCGATACTTGATATGATCCATGGTTGTAATGACTCCAGCCACGATTTTTTGGTGACTCGACTCGTGTCATTTTTTCAAGTGCTTAAAACGACTCGACTCAAGTCAATTTGTGTATTGACTCGATTCATTGTGCGCGACTCAAACCAAGTCATATGACTCGAGACTAGGACGGCTAAGACAGACATTTCATTGTAACTTTGAAGAATAGCAAAGTCACCACATTATTTGGATTTTGTCTATCAGTCCTGATATTTTGAAAATAGGGCCGGAAACTGTTAAAACTGAGGAAAATTACGATATCATGAATGCGGGCCATTCTATATCACTCGGGCAGAGTTGAAAAAGTGGGTTGAACTGGATTGAACTGAACATTGAACACATGACTTGGACTCGAGTCACAACCAGGGTTGTAGCCAAGTCACAAGGCTCCAAGTCACACACAAGTCAATCTCACTTTTATAGTTTTGACTCGAGTCAAGTCATTTTCAATTCACTACCAAGTCAAGTCTGAGTCCAAGTCAGCGAGCAGAGGGGCGAGTCCAAGTCATTGTGTTGACTGCTCAGTTTCCAGTAACTCTGTTTGATGATATCGAATGGTTCGCATTTATAATACAGGCTACTAATTTTCCTCCCTTTTAGCAGTTTCTGGTTGCATTTTCAAGTACCAGTACCAATAGACGAAATCCCAATAGTGTGTTTGCTATACTATTGTTCGAAATTACATTGAAATGTCTGTCTCGTTCGTCTGAGTCTTGAGTCACGTGACTTGGTTCGAGTCAATACACAAATTGACTCGAGTCGAGTCATTTCCGTATTTTGGAAATCGTTAGTTGAGTCATAACTCTAGTCACTATAACACTATGACTCGGACTCGACCCTCAACTCACTGACTGGATTTGATGGTGAATTGAAAATGACAAAACTATAAAAGTGAGTTTGACTTGTGACTTGGAACCTTTCGACTTGGTTACAACTATGATAGGATCTAGCAATTATGGTCTAAGCTCACTCAGCAGGGGTGGTCACTGATGAAGCGCTTCTACGTTTCAACGTACTGAAAGTAGATTTTGCTTACTTGTACTATTTGTCCTTTTTTAGGCCAAAATGAGTCTAGAATACATACTTTTTGCATGGAAATCGCTACTTTTAGTTGTACTTGAGAAGATATTTGCGATATTACTTCTACTTCTACTTGAGTACCAACGATGGCTACTTAGACCATCTGTTACTCACTATTGGATTTGTGGTAAAGTTTTGAAGAGAACTCTCAACGGGGATGACTTGAACTGATCTGTGTAAAAGTAACGCAATACAGACGCTGTCGTCACAAAAGGAGCAGTGCAATCGGTTTTTGTTATACCTTCGCACTAAGTCTCCCATAACGGCATGGGGAATTTGTGTTGCAACCGTAGCTGGTCAAGGTAGTCAGCGTTGGTATTCGGGTACAGCTACCTGCAATGTGTAACTTGTGATATCACTCAACTACAAGTAGAAATGGTGATTTCCAAGGCAGGCCAAAATTACATTTGAGTAAAATAAAAACGAAAAATGTCGGATAAAAACGAAAAATGTCGGACATACTCGAGTAAGTCGTCTGAAGAATTGGATTGGGATGAGGCCTCGAGTAAACACAAAATGTGTGTAGTATCAAAACTGAAAGTGGAAGTAATCTTAAGCACGGTAGCAAGTATTGTAAGTAGAGCCCGACCGATTATCGGCTCGCCGATAATATCGAGTCGATATCACGCTTGGAGAGAAATATCGGTATCGGCCATTGAAGGTAAAAAAATATCGGCCATTTTCGTGACGTCACAACATGGTGGCAGGGAGTCCGAGAAGTCGATAGAAGACGTGATGACGGTAAATTATAAAAATAAATGGCCAAGCTGCATATAGTGCATACTGCACACAGGGCAGTAGGCGTGCCCACTGCCCATCTGAAAATTGTTATAGATAACTAACAACCGTTATGCCCCACTGACTTCATGGGAATCCCCCTGCAGTAATCGATCACCAAAGACAGAGAGCAACTGGATGGATAGTTGTCTGCAGAAGATTTCAATCAGTAAGAGAAAGAAGAACTTCAATCATGCTGGACTGACCCTCGTGATGATAGGGAAAAGCGTCGCGTCGAAACATTTCTCTGAAGATAGTGCTAATGGTTCCGTACCAACAGAGCTAATTATACCAGTAATGTATGAAGTCGTCTGACGCTAACCGAGGCCTGCGGGGCCACCATGATAGGAAATATGCGAGCATAGAGGGCAAGAAAATCAAGCAAACGTGGAGTAAAGCCAATAATTGATACGAAAATTTTTGATTCCATGATGACATTGGCCAATTCTGACAAAAGACCGTAAAATATTGATCAATTGATTGTTGAAATGCTGGTCATGGTTAAGGCCCAAGGGGGATGGTTGGAGCAGTTGCAGACGTGGACATTTTGAGTTGCTTTGCACATTCTCTTCAGCTATTTGTTGATGATGTGCTGAAGGCTCCAGGTGCACTGCCAGAAGAATATCAATATTTGGTGAAACCATTGAAGGAAAGATCCGCTGCAAGGGAGCGGTAGAACCGAAATGAAGAAAGATTTCCAATTCTTGCTGTGCCACTAACTATGGTACCAAGTGAAAGACTGCTCACTGTGTTTAGTACTATATACATCATTTATGGAAGACCACAGAAGTTCACTCCTTGGAGAAAGGGCCGGGAAATTGTGCTTCGTGAACTGTAATCTGCAACTGCTGGATTGGTGATTTTAATATATTTTTATAGTCCCTAGATCATATTTCTCATGTTCAAGCATATCAATGGCTGTAAAGTTGTTGAAATAAATGCTCTGAGGTGTTAAATATGGGCCTTGGGCTAGATTCCATATCTTTTGAATATCGGCTGAATATATCGAGGTTATCGGTGGAGGTACTGGATATCGGTCTTATCGGTATCGGCTCAAAAATCCAATATCGGTCGGGCTCTAATTGTAAGTAGCCAAGACCTACTGGAATTCATTGTATATAAGTTAAGGTGCCTAGTGCTGACCCCCTCCGCTTAGAACTTATAACCTGAATAGATTACGGAAAGTAAATGCTGGCTGCGTATGTTAATGTTGATCACTTGTTCTACTATAGAATTGCAAGAAATGTCCAAGGAAGCGCATGCAACATGCACTAAGCACTTGTATTTTTAGCTTTCAATTGCTAATTCTTATTGACAGGTATTTGCTTCTTGCTCGGTGGATAAAACTATAAGAATATGGGATACGCGGGCTTCGCCTGGCAAGGCGTGTATGCTGACGGTGAACGTGAGTTTTTTCCGCTTTGGAATCTGCGATTTTGCAAGTGAAGGAACGTTTGTCGATTTTCGACAGGCTCACGATAAAGACGTGAACGTTATTAGTTGGAACAAAAAGGAACCGTTTATCGTAAGCGGCGGCGATGACGGTGTAATTAAGATATGGGATCTACGGTCATTCCAGGTATGCTGTTTTTCAAACGTGTTGTACTTGGCTTTTGCGTTGGCCTGACTACTTGTGTAGTTGCAATATGTTTGCTAGACTATGTCCACTTCGACTTGTACTGTTTTTGAATATAAACTACTTACTTTTCCCATATTTTTTGCAGGATAGTTGGTTTTGGATTAGATTAGTTCAGTTGTCTAATTAGAGCGAAATTCGGATCATGCAATTTGTGAAATGTTTCTGTGCTCTTTTTTTACTTACAATCTTATTTTTCTTGTTGTCCTGAGATTGCTACAGGAGAACTGTAGTACGATACGATGAGCCAAACTATGTGTGCAGACATTTGTCGTTCGCATGCTTATGAGAAGAAGTCTGATGTGATACGGACTGGACTTGATTTTTCTTACTATTTCTATCTAATTTTAAGTTTTTGTTGAAAACTGATGCCGGTTTAATTTGGCAAAAACCATTGCTATAATTCTAATCTAATTTGGAAAAGCTGAATATTTTTTAGTTGTGGCCACCATGTGGCACCCATTCGCCGTTATCATTATTTCCGTAAACTCTGATCCGACAATATCTTGAAATTTGCAGAAGGGATCCCCGATCGCTCTGTTCAAGCATCACAGCAAACCCATCACATCCGTCGAGTGGCATCCGACGGAGAGCAGCATTTTCGCTGCTGCGGGCTCCGACAACCAACTGACCCAATGGGACCTTGCCGTCGAACCGGACGATGGTGCCGGGACGGGGCAAGACGACGGCATGGACGACGAGACGGGGCAGAACGGCAATGAGAGACTGAAAGACATTCCGCCGCAGTTGCTCTTCATTCATCAGGGACAGACTGATATTAAGGAGCTGCATTGGCATCCACAGATACCGGGTCTCGTAATCAGCACTGCCTTGTCGGGGTTCAATGTTTTTAGGACTGTCAGTGTTTGATTCAATTTGAAATACATACTTTTATGATGCCAAACAAACGCATCGACTGTGGCAGTTGGTTTTGTACTTTTCTGAGGCAATGGCGAGTGTACCCCATCATCAAGTGAATTTTTATCATGCCTGGCGGCGTATTCTGAAGATTTCTTTTCGACGGACTGCTGAAAACCAAAGTGACGAGTGGGAATCGGCGGCACCCAACTACCCATACCTTTGCACTGACACAACTATTATCACATCTGGCATAGTAGGGTTGGTTTCAATTAGTTGCGGCGGCTATTGTAGCTGTTTCCGTTGAGCGCCTCGAATATGGCGTGAACAGAGAAATAAAGTCATGGACTCAGGTTGCGAGATCGTCATCCCGAGAATGACCGATCATCAAGCCAGAAATTATCCCGGCACCCTCCAACCACTCGAAATACTTGATCACGCTATGATTCAGAACGACTTGGCTGATCAATGAATCTTTATAGTATATTTTTGAAAGGACTAATATGATTCCAGATAGTTGGTGTTGTAAACAGAGCGTCGCTTGGTCACTGAACGAAGATTGCTCTGTGGCAAAACAGATGAAGTGACTATAACGCAGAGCGAATGTTTGTAGATGTTATAGTTGTGTAATCTGACTCCAGAAGGTTAAGTTTACAATTCGTTGGGTGTTTCCTTGCGTTCGACGACCGGCAATCCACGCCGTGGATTGGCTCGTTGGCTGACGTACCACGAAGCCTGGCTATTGCGCACCTATTTGAAGATCACACGGACGAATGTTTTGTTTCTGTCTTCACGACTTGTAACTTTATTAAATAATGTACGACGACGTAACAGTACTTCCGAATTTGTCAATTGACTAGAATGAACCAAATGAATGTCTCTACGTGGTATTACATGCGGATATAAAATATTATAGCCACGAGAGAATATATATGCACCAAAACATCGTACGATTTCTTTCTCTTATCTTTATTCACACGACTCACAAAGGTCTTATCGGGTTTTCACTTCAGGGAAGTAGGTAAGGTTTTATAACACTCCTCATTGATCACTATTACAATGGCGTTAACAATATATTACGTTAAGTGACATTCACAACACTCATCAACCCATTGACCAATCAATTCCATAAATCGCTTCATTCGCGAATGGCTGGTCCAATCCATGCTACCATGTCTTTCTGCCAATGATAAATACAGTCCATCCTCAAGATTACCGGACCACGACTGACCTATCGATCTCGGTTCCCATGACATGCCGCCCTATTTCTTGTCGCTTCCTTTTTCTATACTATCTTCTTTACTTTCATTCAGTGTGCATGCCTCCTCTTTACATCGCCTAGGCCAAGGTGGGTGTCCGATTCCATAGACAACTCCTAGTCGCTTCGACATCTTCCTTTCTTTTCATTGTATCGCATTTTTTGTGGTGTATTGAACTGATAAAATTGCTAATAAACCAATAATGATGATGATGATATATATATGTATATATCATTGCTTTCTGGGCAAGAGAATGTTTCGAATATAACCTGTGTACCAGCCTTGAGTAGGCTGTGGTGTGAAATTGTGTTGTCTTCAAAAATTAGAAGTTTTTTTAGTAGTAGTCGTATCGTAGTAGACTATAGTCCAATGTAAAGATAAAGAAAAAATTGCTGCGATGGTTGCAACAATGATATCTGTATGTGATCAGATCGATAAATGACTATAGTCTGTCCAACGAGCCATAATTCTCACCACTAGGTGTCACATAGCGACCCACGTTGAAAATAGCAAAAGACAGATCTTTTTCGCGTAGATCTGGGCTCAGCACAGTGTTTTGAGGTAAGGATTGAGCTAAATTTGGGCATAATTTGCGTGTAAATACTATGTGTTGGCCAAACCTCGAAATATGTCTTCGTAGATACTGGTACACAAGGTTCGTTCGGCTGGAAAGAGACGAAATTTCTCGTTCGTTAAAAAATCAAAGTGCATATATGCTCCACTCTGACCAGTGTCTCTGTTTACATTGTCGCCGTACATTTATCCGCCGATGAATGTCTGTTTCAACTATCCCCCCGTACTTTATTATTTCACCATAGTTATAGGCATATGTCGATAAACAACTGTAAATTTGATTGTGTCTTACCGGCTCATATCACTGTACCAATATAATACGGCAATATAAAATGTGTCTCAACTCTAATCATGCACCTGTATGGAAACCGTGTCCTGTGCTCACACTACGTTTTATTTTTTATTAAATTACTTTACCTTGGATAATCATTGCTGCAATGCTGCTCACCTGATATATCAGGCAAAATGTACCGAGATTCCAGTAGGGCCAGGGTGGAATTGGTGGTAAACGTCACACGCAACTTTAAATTTAATTCTTCAATTATTCTATGGAAGAAACAATTCTGTCACGCGCAACTTATTGCAGAAAACAACCACTAATTCCAGTCTGGCACTGGCAGTAGGGATCATGCACATCGAAGATTCACCTCACTGCACACACAGTGTGACACTATGTAAAAACTGACTTCACACACGAAATATATCGCGCTAAATGTATAGATGAGACGTACGTTGTTTTGGAGGATAAAAATAATGGTGGAGCCGCTTCGCTTATCATGATCATGGTCTATAATTCAGCAGATTTATTCTCCCCCACTTTTATGGTAACCTTATAGCTACACAGTACACACCTTTGAAATAATGAAGTTGGGATGTATGTGTTAATTTGTTCCGATGCGTGATGTGGATTATAGTATGAAGACTACAAACTGTATATTTCCATCACAAATTGACAACTTGCTAGCGTATACTTGATACAGTACTCAAATTCCATATCATTTTCAGGACACTGCAATCTGAACCATGGGAATATCCAGAGATTCATGGCATAAGCGGAGGAAGACCGGGGGCAAACGCCCGCAGCCCCACAAGAAGAGGAAGTACGAACTCGGGCGCCCGGCCGCTAACACCAAAATCGGAGCCAGGCGAGTTCACTTGGTTCGCACTCGCGGCGGGAACAAAAAGTTCCGCGGTCTCCGACTTGACAGCGGCAACTTTTCCTGGGGTTCCGAGTCGTGCACCAGAAAAACGCGTGTCATCGACGTAGTCTACAACGCCAGCAACAACGAGCTGGTCCGTACCAAGACCCTCGTCAAGAATTGCATCGTACTCGTAGACAGCACTCCATTCCGTCAGTGGTACGAGTCGCACTACATGATCCCTCTTCAACGCAAACGCGGCGCTAAGATGTCTGAAGCTGAGGAGGCTGTCCTCAATAAGAAGATGTCTAACAAGACCCAGAAAAAGTATGACGAGAGGAAGAAGATCGCAAAAATTTCGAGCGCGCTGGAGGATCAGTTTGCGCAGGGCAGAATTTACGCTTGCGTTGCGTCAAGGCCTGGGCAGTCTGGCAGATGCGACGGGTACATTCTCGAGGGCAAAGAGCTGGAGTTCTATCAGAAAAAAATGAGGGCAAAGAAAGGAAAGTAAATTGCGTTGAATACGGGACCGTAATAAATATCCTACCAGAAATATTGTGGATATCTTTGAGGTGGGCAATGGGCATGGAGTTTATTTTGTTACCCCTGGCGGTGCCCGGCTAAGCACACAGCCAATTCTGTAGAACCGTGTCACGAAGTTACATAGTATCAGCCAACTGGTTATATGACTGGTAGATACCGCTATACCGGTGTACCTGATAACTGACATCGATAACTAGGGTTGCCTTGCGTCATCCTTTTTAGGGTTTTTGAAGATATCCTCCTTTTTGGCAATTCGTCATCCTCTACAGCTTTTACAGCTAAGATAGACAGATTCGATTGACAATGGGTATAAAAACGGTAAATCGCAAAGCAGGGTTGTAACCGAAAGACAAGTCACAAGTCAATCTCACTTTTTTAGTTTTGACTCGAGTCATTTTCAATTCACCACCCCACTAAGTCAAGTCAGCTATAGTAGAGGGTGGAGTTCGAGTCATGGTATTATGACTCGAGTCCAAGTCATTGTGTTGACTGCTCAGTTTCCAGTTAAAGTCTTGTTAAACCCACCTTTATAACTGCTTCGTGATATCGAATGGTTTGCATTTATATTATAATAATTTTCCTCACTTTTAGCAGTTTCTGGTCGCATTTTCCAATACCAATAGAGACGAAATCCCAATAGTATGGTTACTTTACTATACGAAAATGAAATGTTGGCCGTCTGAGTTTTCGAATCATGACTTGGTTCAAGTCATGCGCAATAACTCGATGTCGAGTCATCTCCGTATTTTAAGGAAATGACTCGAGTCATCAGAAAATCTTGACTCGAGTCATCACAACCCTGTCGCAAAGACGGATGTTTGAGCAGGAGATTTGTGGTTCTAGCGATAGTGACCTTCCTTTCTTTCGTCAACTAATCAATTTTTTGCAGCGAAATCGCCTTTTTTCCGTCTTGATCAACAAACTTCTCTGATTTGGTAAAAGTGTCCTTTCCCGATTCCAAATGTGGTAATCCTATTCCTATCGATAACCCCAATCTGGCCTATTCAGGCGATATGCAAAAGATCTAGCTTCAGACGCATTTTCAAATCTCCTATACTTGTCAGAATCGAATCAAATTTGGTGTGCAGCGTTTTTTAGGGTAACCTGACAATTTAATCAGTGAATGGCTGGAATCCGGGAAAAAAGGTTATTTTTGAACAGCCCTAGTGCTCAATCGCTTGCGTAACAATGGCCAATACGCTTGCAGCGTGCGGTGCTCCTCGCCTGCTCCCAGACGTCATTGCTGCATCACAATACCAATGTCACATACAATGCAACACTCGAGGCTTATTTTGGGGAGTTCCGGGACCACGAACAGAATAAATTTATATTTTCGCAATCAGTACCGGGGTAGCTTTCGATTGATACTCGTTTTATTAAATTTAGGCTAATACAGGACAAGCCGGACAAAAATTACCTTCAAATAGCCTTCGATCAAATGGAAAGTATGACGTACACCAATTTCACTAAGCGGTGAGATTTGCGTGGTTGTACCAAACCACGGTATTCCGAGTCACAAAAGTCCTTCTCTGATTATAACGTTTGACGTGACGAGTACGAGTAATTCTATAGAGGGTCGCGTCCAAGACCAAATCACAATTTTCAGTCACGAATCATCAACGGGTCATGTTTTACCATATTATACAAGTAATGTCACGTAATAGTTGATCTTCCACTGAGTGGTAACTTTTGAAACTGATGTAATAGTGAAGTTTGATGAGTAGTTTTAGAGCGAATTTTAAGTCCTCAAAAACTGGTAGTAAAATATTGTCGAATACTTCGAAATCCAAAATGCCGTCGCGGGCCGCGTGTTTGAGACCTCTGGTATAGAACGATGATCTTTCGCGTCGACCACGTGATACTCGCACGACGACGACGCGCGTGTGTTGTAATCATAGGCGCCGACTTTTATTTTTTTACGAGGTGGCGAAGTCTTGTGACGTCACAATTGTCCCCTGTCGATGACGTCATCGTCGCACTAAAACGCACTTTACTTCATGCCGCTGGTGTGCGTGCAGCGTTAAACCGTTCGCGTTTTACGTTACGTTACGTTTTAATACCGGCCCTGCACTCATTATTATCAAACCATGCAGTCGAGTTATTAAGTGGAATCTTGAAACGGTACGATCATCCGTCCGTCCGAGGAATGCATCGAACAAAAATCAGAATTTACGTCACTGAGAATTTGGAGTTTGTTATTAACCCGCAATGCGTCGTGTGTGTAACGAAATGCACAACGCACTGGGCTGGCAAGTTCGCAAGTAACACACGACAACTCTCGAATATGAGATTTCAAACAGACAATAATGATGATTACAAACGCGAAGTCGCGCAGCCAATCAGCAATTGTCTCTTGCGGTTTCGGGCTTCGCGTTGGGAAGCTCGCATCGCGGCAATTGTTTGCAGATTAAAACAGTGATTTTGGCGGCATTGGTGCATTTCCCGATTTACGTTCGCTAAGCATTTTTGGAGTACATCCAGGCGCGTAGCCAGTGGGGTTTCGGGGGCCCCTCCTTAAAAGCAAAACCCGTCCTTTTCAAATGAGCGCTCTGACGCTAATACTCGGTTGCAATTCAGTCGTATTATCAGTGTCACGCGCGGCCAATTAACGAAAGGCGTGTCGACAATAAGCGAGATTCGTCCGTCCGTACATGCACAATGTAACAGGACACGATCTCCCGCTGAGATAATTGCGAAATTAGGTCATTCATTGCCCCGCGCTCGGCAATTGTTGCTAGCCTGATTTATCGCGTCACCTACAAGCGTAATTCCGCTGGCTTCAATAATCGCATCTGCAATAGACCCCGTGCGCACGGTATCATCGTTGGATTACAAAATCGCATCGGCATTGGCTTGGTGCACACGATATCATCACTGGCCTACACAATCGCATCTGCAATAAGCCTAGTACGAAAGATATCGCTAGCCTAACTACCGCGTCTCGGGCCTACCATGCTTTGGCTCCTACTTCCCGATGGTTTGGATAAAATGCCGTTAAGTATATGCTGATTAGCGATTCTGATTAAAGAGTGTCATCTCCAAACTGAATGACATCGAATGTCCGCAAACATGTGCGACGCGTGCGTACATGCGTAATTGATTTCTGCCAATACTTGAACATAACCATCAAAAGCTGTGTGTCAAGACTTGAGTTATAAAAGAGGTGAGGTTTGAACCACCTGAAATCGGCGTCATTATAGCACATATTCCATAAAAACTCGCACATTTTGACTTGCGCAAATCGTCGCCAAGGCTACATAACGTAGGATGCGTTAATAAGCGCGGTATTTAATTGTTCGACGCGTTGATAAGCGCGTCGTATTTGATTGTTCACGACTGATAACGGAGTAGCTAATTAACAGCACGTCCGGATTCGTCGACAAGCTTATCATACGCGTATAATCGTCAACACGATGATATCGTTCACACCAGACAGAAGCCCCCAATGCAGACGCGATTGCGTAGACAAGCGATGATATAGTTTGAACTGGGCCTATTGCAGATGCGATTGTTCAAGCCAGCGGAATCAGGCTTGTTCGAGATACGATAAGTCAGGCTGGCGACGATTGCCACGCGCACGGCAATGACTGACCTAATTTCACGACCATGTCAGCGGGATATCATCACAGACTCTTCGCGCTAATTGAAAACTTGCCTCTCGCAAATCGGCCGCACCGAACACTGATAACACAATTATTGAATTGGAACTGAATATTGGAGTTACAATGGTCATTTCAAAATGACGGGGTTTCGCGTTTCAAACAGGGGGGATTCGAATCCCTTGGCTGCGCGCCTGGAACACGCGCGTATTAAAAACGAAGATGTTTCTAACGAGGTTGCATCGATTCAATGATTAAAGAGTGTCATCTCCAAACTGAATGACATCGAATGTCCGCAAACATGTGCGACGCGTGCGTACATGCGTAATTGATTTCTGCCAATACTTGAACATAACCATCAAAAGCTGTGTGTCAAGACTTGAGTTATAAAAGAGGTGAGGTTTGAACCACCTGAAATCGGCGTCATTATAGCACATATTCCATAAAAACTCGCACATTTTGACTTGCGCAAATCGTCGCCAAGGCTACATAACGTAGGATGCGTTAATAAGCGCGGTATTTAATTGTTCGACGCGTTGATAAGCGCGTCGTATTTGATTGTTCACGACTGATAACGGAGTAGCTAATTAACAGCACGTCCGGATTCGTCGACAAGCTTATCATACGCGTATAATCGTCAACACGATGATATCGTTCACACCAGACAGAAGCCCCCAATGCAGACGCGATTGCGTAGACAAGCGATGATATAGTTTGAACTGGGCCTATTGCAGATGCGATTGTTCAAGCCAGCGGAATCAGGCTTGTTCGAGATACGATAAGTCAGGCTGGCGACGATTGCCACGCGCACGGCAATGACTGACCTAATTTCACGACCATGTCAGCGGGATATCATCACAGACTCTTCGCGCTAATTGAAAACTTGCCTCTCGCAAATCGGCCGCACCGAACACTGATAACACAATTATTGAATTGGAACTGAATATTGGAGTTACAATGGTTATTTCAAAATGACGGGGTTTCGCGTTTCAAACAGGGGGGATTCGAATCCCTTGGCTGCGCGCCTGGAACACGCGCGTATTAAAAACGAAGACGTTTCTAACGAGGTCGCATCGATTCGCCTGATTACTAATTACTGGTCACAAACAACTTGGCGTTTCAGCATTTCGTACGAGGTGGCCGCCACCTCGTAAATGTGGTGACGAGGTGGCTGCGCCACCTCGTAACCTCTTAAGTCGGCGCCTATGGTTGTACTTCGTATTTTTGATATGGAGGTGAGAGAGAGAGAGAGTTTTTATTTTCATCAAACCAAAATACATAACACACGGCAGTGATGGTGGTACAGAAAATATGCTTGCACAGTATTCGGTATTAGATAGGAATGATCGATAAGACCGTGAAGGTCATCTAGTCTGATCACACCAGCATCTAACAGGTACACTTGACTCTAAACAGTCTGGCTGTAAAAAGGTTACTGTAGTTAAAAAAATAAAATAGAAGAAAATTTAAACGATGGTAGCAAATGATCAATGAAGCAATGTCTGGGCGAGGTAGGGCAACAGTGTTAGTGTAACGACAAGAGGTAAATAAGTCGTTGAAATTTTCGGGGCAAGTGACCACGACGGAACTGATCGATACATAAACTTGGCGATTTCTAGTTTCCTCACATCTGTTATGGACACCGAATCTTTTGAGCAGTGATTCGTTGGACGCACAACCTGGCCCAAAAAGAGGCCCTGGCTATGATGCGGAGGTCCTAATGTTGAAGGTATTGCAGTGGTTTGAGAGCGCTAACACTGGAAGCTCCCCAGCAGATGATGCCATATTGCAATTTCGATTTAAAGAGTATCAGAAGGGCCCAGCGCGTCATGAAGCGTGCGTGTCTAGGGTTGTAGAACAGACCACAGTTCCGTGATAACTTTTGTTTTTAGCAACTGGATGTGACTCTTCCAGGACATGTTCGGGTCAAGTAAAACCAGGAGGTATTTGGCATTTTCAGTGAAGCGGTATTAGCAATAATCCCAATGTAGTTTGTAGGGCTGGGCACAATGATTCGAGTACTCGAATTTGAATCGAGTCTTAATTTGGTCAGTGCTCTCAACTCAAAACTCCTCTTCACGGTGGTGTGACGGTGAACTGTGTGTGAATACTGCTCAGCAGGGATGATGACCAGATTTGGAATTTCTATGTCCTAATCCAAATCCGAAGCATCGAATCCTAATCCAAATCCCAATCCAGAACTTTTGTATATTCAAGTGCATGTCCAATCCTAATCCGATTCCCACTTTGAAATTCAGAAAAAATGTCAATTTATGCAAGGGAGGAATTATAATTTTTCTTTCACAACCAACGATTCTCTAGATTTAAGATAACTTATCATGGAGCTGCACCTCTAATGTTCATTTGCACCGAGTGTACCAGAGTGCAATGTACCATAAGTACATTAATAACTGCATGATCTGAATAAAGTTTGTCGCTAATCGCCATTCGCCACACGACTGTCAATATCCCAGAAAATCGGTAAATCAAATCCTAATCCGTTCAGAAAAAAATCTCTAATCCTAATCCAATCCAAATCCGACAAAATTTCACAAATCCTGTTTTTTCAATTCCTAATCCTAATATCATCATCATCATCATCATCATTGGTTTATTAGCAATTTTATCAGTTCAATACACCACAAAAAATGCGATACAATGAAAAGAAAGGAAGATGTCGAAGCGACTGGGAGTTGTCTATGGAATCGGACACCCACCTTGGCCTAGGCCAGTGGTTCTTGACCTTTTCCCCTCCAGAGCCCCCTTTCAAAAATTATCGTGCTCCAGCGACCCCCAACCTCATATTGTAAGGAATGTAATAAAGAAAATGAGTAAGAGGGAGGGCCGTAACAGCACTTCGTCAACCCCCCTAAAAACAATTGCCTTGCGCACCCATAGCGTGATAAACCAAACATCTGAAGGCTTTGCCCCCCCCCTCCCCAGAGCCCCGTAGCGTGATTTCGATGGTCAGAAAAGTTTGTGTGGCCTGGTCGCCCTAGGTACCAAAATTTTCTATAATGCATGAATGAATAGGTGGTATTAACATATATAAGTCGCTATATACTTTTTATCCTCTCAGCCCACGTAATCAGATTTAGCTACCAGTAGCGCTGAGCGAGCTGTTGTATGGGAAAATAAAGGGCACGTAATTATAATAATTAGGCATATTTGGGAGTGCCCGTAGGTATTAATTAATTCGTTACTGGGGCCGTAACAGCACTTCGTCACCAAACTTCCGAGGGGTTTCGCCCCCAGACCCCCTTTCGGCTAACCGCTATTTGCTGAAACTAGTCATCTACCTTGGGTGTCCATTTACTGAGGCAGCTATTCTCGTCTAGACGCGCGAAGTGCGAAAAAATTCACTTATTAATGATTGAATTGGTCAATATGATCGGGAATTGCATGTATATTGAGATCAATTTTTATCCTCTCTCTGCTCGCGTAAACAGATTTACCGGTAAAGCTGAGTGATGTGTGATTGAAAAGGTAGAACCCCTCAATAATAATTATACATCTTCGGGCGTATACCCGTTGGCAGGAACGAAACGGCACTTCGTCAGGCCCCCCGAAAAAACTTGGGTCTTGGGATCCCATAGGGTGATAAACCGACCGCCCCCCCCCCATCACGTCGTTCGCTTTTGCCAGGAATCAGCTGTACTGTTTAGCGAGTCAGTGCGATGCACGAAAACTTTCGATAATTCATAATATAATCAATCGGTCAGTATAAGAATTGCATATATATTGCTATCAATTTATTGTCCTCTCTGCTCACGTTACCAGATTTACCGGTAGAGCTGAGTGAGGTGCAATGTTCCCTCTAAGCTGCACAGTGCACACCTGCGCAGTGCACGGTCTCTGCGCACAGAAAATTTATACGTTGCGGACAACAAATCCGACGTTATGACCTTTTTTTAGTCGTTACGCACTGTTGTCCAAGGGTCAGCGCAGACTGTGCGCAGACTCATCAAAACTTAGAGCGAATATTGTGAGGTGTCTTGGAAACTGTAGGGCCCGTAACTGATGATTAAACATATTCGGGCGGGCGAACCCGTTGGTATGACTTCGTTGCATGATGTTATTTCGTGACCTCCTGTCTGCTATATCAAAAAATATAGAATCGCCCAACAGGGATATCGCCCAACAGGAATATCTAGTTTTAGATATCCCTGTCGCCCAATCGTACTAAACTAAAAGACGCACACGATTTTAGAGTGGTATTTCTTCACTTGCATATAATTTTTCCCTGTCAGATGGAATTCGTCTTCTGGGGTTCAGATTGCCAAGACAGGAACATTCGGTGCCAGTCATTTAGGCGCCCATGGACAATTAAACCTATGTCTTTTGTAGGCTATATATAACGAAGTTTTCGGTGTTAATTTACTCTGAATACTCATTAGGGCAGGGGTGGGCAAACTACGGCCCGCGGGCCGCATGCCGCCCGCAACACCGTTCTGTGCGGCCCGCGAGAGTCTGAAGAAACTTTTAAAAAATATTGATAAAATGCGTACGAAAAATCGAAATAATGCAAGGACTTGATTAAACTATTTCTTAGTATATTTCATAATGATAATTCTAACACAGTGGTTTTCAAACTGGGGGGCGTGAAAGCATCAGAAGTGGGGCGCGAAGTTGAGTTCACCGAGCGAGATAGTGTAATGGTTATGCGTCTGGCCTCTCGAGCGGTAGGTCGTGGGTTCGATCGGCCGGGTCATACCAAAGACTCGAAAATTGGTATCCGCAGCTATCCTGCTAGGCGCTCAGCAATCACGGATAGCATGGAGGAGAGAAAAAAACGGGGGCGCAGACTAGATGACCTCATGGGGCCGTATCGCAACTCCGTCGTCAGAGCATCTCGATGGTGCAGGCGAAAAAGAATATCATATCTCTCTCTCTCTCTCAACTGAAAATTTTTTTTACCAACAATGTCATAATTGTTGCTTTGTATTTAGTCTGAATTTCACATTTTTAAATCTCTCATCTATAGTCGTAACCTTCCATGCCATCAAACTATCCGTTAGGTTTACTAGCAACCTGGTTTCGTTTTGTGAATTGACGATAAGGGGGCGCGAAATTTTTCACCAAAAGGCGTGTCCTAAAAAGTTTGATAACTATCCTGTTCTAAGGTAATTACTTCCTGTATTATTTTTTATGTTTAATTTCTGGCGCAACAGCCCGATCTCAAGGCCCACACAGTTTGAAAAGTTTCAACTGCTAAACATCACAGAAATCCTAAACGAGATTGACATAATTCGGATCACGAGTGGGATTTCAGATTGGCCACTCGATCCGGTTTTAATTATTTCAGTGATGTGTTTAAAAACCGGTAGATTCTTTTGCGTAGAATTAGGCGTTCATATTTTATCTACACATAGTAGAAGCGTGTTTGAAGCTAACATGGTTATGATTTTGTGAGCATTGTGTGTCCTGGAGCTGAACCAAAAGTGAAATTAGTAAATCCATGAACAGATCGCTGCTCACAGATTTAAATTTCAATCCTGTACTAGGAATCGGGACAACCGACTTTTATCTCTATAGTTTTAACAAATTGGTTATTGAGGTCGACCAGCCTATGAAATCTTGACACTATCTTTCTGGCGCGTTTACGATATCATCAAAGCAATGTTTGGTTTGTTTTAAATAAGACATATATTATCTCCATGTCCTTACTATATATAATCATGTACCAATATTGCGTTTTGGTTTATCCCATTTTATATAGTGCGGCCCGCAAATGGATTCAGATGTTGAATGCGGCCCGCGAGTTTGCCCACCTCTGCATTAGGGATATGTCCTACCACCACATCATCTACTGCGAAGCCATTTTTCTCCAGCGCCCCCCATACCGCCCCCTGATCCCAGCGCCCCCTGAGCGTTTCCGCCCCCTTCAAAATCGCCAGCGCCCCTTCGGGGGCGCTGGAGGCAAGGTTAAGAACCACTGGCCTAGGCGATGTAAAGAGGAGGCATGCACACTGAATGAAAGTAAAGAAGATAGTATAGAAAAAGGAAGCGACAAGAAATAGGGCGGCTCATCTCTGCGGCTCAGTGGTCAGTTGCGCATCATTGATCACAAATGTTATTGTGAATCACAGTGGCCAAGTGAAGTTATCGTCCTCGCATTGCATTCTCGCCTGCTGTGATGTTTCCCGCGGCAAATAGTCAGCAGCGTTTATCGGCGTCTGGAGCGACCGGAGGGAAATCTAAAAAAGTCCCCTTACCTCCGGGCCATTCCTTAGTGGACTGGATCAGGTTGACAAAGTCTGGGGTTGATTTAAAGGGCACTGGTCCTCGATTACTTCGAATTCCAGAGGAAGAACTTGCAAAGCATGACAAAGTTGACGACTTGTGGATTGCACTTCGAGGAATGGTTTATAATGTTACGAAATACGTGGAATATCATCCAGGGGGTGCTGAGGAGCTGCTGAGAGGTGCCGGGAAAGACGCCACCTCTTTATTTGATGAGGTGCACAGATGGGTCAATTATGAATCCATGCTTAAGGAATGTCTTATTGGCAAACTTATTACTGCTACAATCCCAGAAAAGCCGACTTTCAGCTCCTCACTCACGCTTCAGAAACCTGATGCCAGCAATCTTGATCCGATTGGAGTAAATAATTTAACTCTTGGATTAACCGAAAATGAAGGTTCAAATGCACCATCTATT
The DNA here is from genome assembly GCF_051294905.1 of Botryllus schlosseri. Classification (NCBI taxonomy): domain Eukaryota; kingdom Metazoa; phylum Chordata; class Ascidiacea; order Stolidobranchia; family Styelidae; genus Botryllus; species Botryllus schlosseri. The sequence goes on from NC_137242.1 coordinate 5,287,671, forward strand.
ACAATTCAAGACTTTTCGTCACAACCTAAAATACCGTCAAGCTCTGATAATATGCAGCCGCGGTATGACTGGTATCAAAATGATGAATTCGTTTACATTATTTTGTATTGCAAAAGTTCGTTATCAAAGAATGATATTCGTTGTGATATTGAGGACAAAAAAGTTCTGCTGGATATCGTTTTGAATACTGCCGGTAGAGTGTATAGCTACAAGTTTGATCTGTTTGAGTCTGTATCAAAACGTGTCGACTTGATGTTGACAAAATCCGGAAAAGCTCAATTGACACTGGAGAAATCAGCTACTGGACAAAGATGGCAATCATTGGGTGATGTGGGAACATCAAATTTGCCACTTTTTGTTCAAAATATGTTTAATGTGAGGTTTTCTGAATGTACAATAATCAACAAAGTTCCTTTAACCCACGACACCAGCTTATATGAAATAGCATATCCACAGTCACGATGGATGGCAGTACCAATTGGCTATCATGTGTACATAAAGGTGATGTTTGAAGGTATCGAGGTGTTGCGCCCTTATACCCCTGTCATATCCTCTATAACTGACCCGCATTGCACATCAAATGAGAATCTCTTTCTTGCTATTAAGCATTATCAAGAAGGGTTGGTCACCAGTACGTTGCGACCAATGGTTAAAGGTGATAAATTACCATTGAGTACTTATGATGGAGACTTCGATGTCAATCAATGTCTGAATTTGAAATGTTGTGTATTGTTAGCCGCTGGAACAGGGATCACTCCAATGATTAAAGTTATTCATTTCCTCTTACATGACACTACTTGTTGCAATTTGCATTTATTATTTTTCAACAAATCCCAGCGGGATATAATTTGGCGCAATGAGTTTGATGAACTTCAGAAGTTATTTCCGTCCAGGTTATTTGTACTGCATATCCTTTCTCAACCTTGCGAAATGTGGAGTGGCCCATGTGGTAGAATTTCAGATGAACTTGTGAAAGATTACGTTCACAAATATTCAATCGTGCTTGAAGATGATGGTACAAAGTTTCTAATTTGTGGTCCGACGGAATTTTGCAAACTTAGTCACACGATACTTGAACAAATGAATATTTCCAATATCCATGTTTTCAAATAAGTAGGCCCTATCATTTATTCTTAAGAGGCTTATGTTTTAAGGATGCCTGGATAGTATGCATAAGAGAGTGTCAGAATTGGATAGCAATATGTCATATGCACCGTCAATTGTAAACATATTTTGTCAAGAGATGTGATTTTTTTTGATCGACTCAGATTTTGAAGAAGCTGTTTGATTTGAATGACTCGGCCGGTCAAGTTTGTGCCCTCTTTCATGTATTTCAATCATTATGACTAGTTCATCTGTGATTCAATTGCAACTACGATTATTACGAATGTATTATGTTTGATAATGATGACACCAAATGATCCAAGGACATGGATTATTTTATGAAATGCCATCATAGTCCTCAAAGCTAATCTACATGTAATCTTTAACTATGCTGTACAAGAGATTGCCTAAATGCTTATTATAACTAAAATTTTCCAAAATACTTCTTTGTTGGCCAAACAGATGTATGCCGTGTATAGTTAACTTCTGTGAGGATGTTCATTGTTCAGTGTTAACCGAACAGAAGTCAATCGCATCGATTAATATCGGTACCAACCAGGCATCAAATGGAATCATAAAATTGGGGTGTTAGGATAAACTGCTCTGTACATGAATCATACAAGTTTGAATATTCAATCAGAATTTTGTTGATATTTTTTGAGTCTGACCAAGTTTGCATTTCAAGTAAGTGAAAGCTTTAAAATGTTTGTATTACATGTCTGATGTTAATTACTCACTGTCCCTTATGGTATGTTTTATATTAAATGTCTGTTGTTTAGGCAAGAATAACCTCCCGCATCTACTTGACATAAATTCAATTACTGAGTACCAGCTCCGGTTATTTGCTTATTCTTCTCAATCGGTTCTGTGGTATTGTCGTATTATAATATATAGTTATTATATATAACAGCATATGCTTTGTATTTTACAATACATTCCTATAAAGTGTGAGCAATGTAATTATGTGTATGTTGCTGGCAGAAGATTTCATGTTACGCGGATTATCATATTCAGTTTATGACAATAATTGTAATTCCGCGTCAAATATTTTTCAGTTATACTCTCACTACAGAAACGCTATAGAAAAGGATAAAACATGAACCTAGGTGAAATGCGCTCCGGGGATTCCGATCAGGGAAGGGGTCATAGTTTCCTCGCCACCCTTTATCGATTGTCAAAAGTAGTTCCAGAATTTCTTGAAAAGCAGAAGCCCAGAGTCATGGACATGGAGACTTTGTTAGTTGTTGAGAACCAAGAATACAGCGGGCGGGAAGAAATGAAGGTGTGGAATCGGGAAATGCGTAATGTGAACTTGGATGTGCCAGAAGCGGCCCTATATGCAGAACTGAATGAGATCCCTGCCGATTTCGAAAACGTAGTGAACGTGTCGCGAAGGCTTGACACAACTTGCGCTGCCACTGAGCAGTCTGATCGTATCATTAACGATTTAATTGATGAATGTTTCGGTGGATATGATGAAGCCATCCGCCAAGTAAACACGAGTGTCGCCGTATACGATGATGATATTCTTGGTGATCTAGGCCGGAAAAATAACTCAGTAGATCCACAGCAGAAAAAAGAGACCGTTCCCACAGCCAACCTGAATGTAGAGGAGGAACGAATCGTCCTCGATATAAGTAAATTTGACGAAATATTGCAGGTTGGAAATGATAGGTTTCCACAACCTAAAAAGGAGTCAACTCCAAGTAAGCAGTTAACACCATCGCCGAGTAGAAATAATGCCAATAAATTGTTGAAGCGGAAGAATTCTTGTTCAATTCATGAAAATAGTCCTGTTGCCAAGAGATCGCTAGTTGACAAGTCGGAGTCCCCCATACTTTTTGCAGCCAACAACAGTGCCGACTCGGTTTCAACTCTGCCCGGGAAGTCATGGTCAATTAGTGGAAGGAAAGACAAGGAATCAAAACGAAATGACATTTCAATGCCTATAGACTGTAACACTCATCCCAAAGACAATTGTGTCGCAAAGAGTCAGTTCGCTGATGAATCAGTGCTGGACGTGCATTTCGAAACCAACGGCAGAGAGCAGTCACAGAGAAGGTCTACCCCGTTGAAATGCTTGTCGTTGTCGAAAAAGCAGAACGAGGATAGGAAATCTTTGATGCGAAATTGCGGTTTGTCACCTCTAGTACATGGCAGCGTTGTAAAAGATGGCCGTATCTCCAGGAGATGGTTGGCCAGCGACTGTGATCTCACGAAGGAAAACTCTCTTTCAGCTTTCTAGTGATGTCCATCATAACTATGTTGAAAATTCAGCATTTCCTGTGAAAATAAATTGAGAACTCTTACCCCACATGTGTGAAAAGGCAAAGCTGAATGTCTGCGCCTTGGAGTTCACTTTGGTTGGTAGCTGTGGGGGAAAACAGCATGTCAAGGGATTGAGGTGGAATATGCAAGAGAGGGACAGCTCTACCAAGCACTGGCCTAAAGTTTGCAATAACCATGTCATTGTGGACAAGCATGCAACTCATTTGTGACCTCGTGCAACAATGAATCAAGATGCAATGAGCATGCGTAGGCCTATTCAATTTGCATTCCACTTTGTACAATGAGCCTGCTTCGTTTTTTTCATGATCAGTTTTCGAACTCTGTTTGTTCACTTTCTTGTGCTTTCGAAAAATTGCTTGCTTGCCATACTTGAATAAAAGCTTCAAACCAACCTGTAGCAGTGACTTCAAAGCTATGGTCGTTTTTATTTAAATCGAAAAAAGGGAGTGCTTGAATCCCGACAAATGACCTAAAACTTAGATCAGTGGTCCGTGAGGCATTTTCAGGGGGTCCGCGAAACCTAAAAAGTTGTAAAATGATTGATAACCTAATTTGTATGTTCTAATAATTAGAGAAAGCATTAGACAGGTTCGCTTCATAATTGCTAAAACTTTAGGACCCGCGTCATTAAAATGGTCGTCTGAGATGAAATATCCCACTGTGCAAACTCCTTTTAATTGTCAAATTGCCAATAGCTAGCCAATGCAAACATATTCCTCTTCAGAGATGTTTTGTTGGGGATAGCAAAGTCAAACAGGGTGACTTCGAAATGTCTGCAAAACATTTCGGATTTGGAGTTGTCAGTCTCGGCAAATTAGTAAACAGTCGTTTGAATTATAAATTTCTGAAATTTTTTTCTTATCTGTCCTTATGAAGGAATTGAAAACTCGCCACGAAATCAATTTTCTCCTGTGATATAACTTCAAGATGAGGTGCTAGATAGAAATGACTAGGCTGGACGTTATATGTTCAATAAAAACTCGCATCAAAAGCTGTTTTCGGAAGCGTTTCGCGTTAATATTACATTTGCCACCACCTATCTTTATGGAAATGGATTTTCGGCACTCGTTCATATCAAATCAAAGACTCGTATTTCTAGCTGCAATATACGCTTCGAAATAATAAAAGTCTACCCAATTTCTACATATAGTGTAGTTTTATTTTCAAGAAAAGTCACCTTGTGGCTGTTCATCACTACACCAGCCTACAATTAATATTTGCACAAGACAGATGACGGTTGCACGATAATTTACCTAATTTTGAACGAAAACTTGAGGGGGTCCGTGGCGGTCGAAAAGGGGTCCGCGAAGACAAAAAGGTTGATAACCACTGACCTGGACAAAAAAATTGACTATAGGGGGTTTCCACCAATCTCTACGCGAGAGGAGATAAAATTGCCCATCTCGGCAACCACTGGTCGTATCGTAGGTCGGGTAGAGTCAGTATTCAGTCTGTATTCAGAGCGGATCCTCGAAAGCTTCATTTGTTATTGTGAAATCCTCTCGTGCATGACGGATGCTGTGCAGCGAACTGGCAAGAATGTCACAATCACGTGACTGTTCGAAGCGTACCAAGCTTCCAAACGAGCCGGTTCCTGGACCTGGACGAGGGTTCCTGTAGAAACCAACAGCAAACGTTAAATAAGATATATAAAGTTTTCTTGTGTACGTGCGAAGACGTGACGCTAGTGCCGCATTGTTCGCTTTTTACAATGATAAAAAAACGAAGATAATATGATTTTGGAGGATACTACTGGCTTCGTTTCACTGGGAGAGAATCTTTCGACTCGTGATTCTGGGGTTATAGTGCCAGTTGGATCAATGATCACTTGTCCATTCATCGTCATAGTATGCCAACACTAACATAGTTGAGGTACATCGCACCGTTATGTAGTTAAGGGAAGCGAGTATAATTCAAATTTCAGGTGTCTAGCATTCACATTCCTCTGTTTGTGTTTCAATTGTTTGATCTGCTCTATACTTTCGATTTCCAGAACAGGTTAGGCCTGCATGCCACTATTATTCGGATTAGATACAGTTACGGTTCACGCTATCACCTGCACGGAAAGACTGCTTCTGAAGAGCGTTCAAGTCAAAACTGTGCATCATTCTGATAAGTGACAAGCGTCAACAATCAGCTTGTACACTATTAAACACATTGCATCCCGTCAACTGGCAGACATGGTAAGTAATTCAAACATGTATTCATTGGAATTTATATAGGGAGTGACGACTTACATACCGTGTATACTGCAATCACACCAGAAATATCATTATTATAGGCCTACATTCATTGATTACCAGAGAACCCGTCCCTTGGAGAACCCGTCCCTACCAACTCGGCCCTCGGAGAACCCGGCCCTCGGGAAATTTTGCATATCAAGCACGCGTGGTCTACTTGTTGTGGTATTCACGGTGTTTTTCGACTACTCTGGACCTCGTTGAATGCGGCCCTCGAACAATTTTGAATTAAAAATGCATTAAATGTGTACCCGGCCCTCGGGAAATTTTGTATTCACCGGCAATCCTAATATCCTAACCCTAATATCCCACCTCCGGCAACCCTAATATCCCACCCCGGCAACCCTAATATCCCACCTTCGGCAACCCTAATATCCCACCCCGGCAACCCTAATATCCCACCCCGGCAACCCTAATATCCCACCCCGGCAACCCTAATATCCCACCTCCCCCAACCCTAATATCCCGCTCCCCCAACCCTAATATCCCACCTCCGGCAACCCTAATATCCCACCTCCGGCAACCCTAATATCCCACCCCGGCAACCCTAATATCCCACCCCGGCAACCCTAATATCCCACCCCGGCTACCCTAATATCCCACCTCCCCCAACCCTAATATCCCGCTCCCCCAACCCTAATATCCCACCTCCGGCAACCCTAATATCCCACCTCCGGCAACCCTAATATCCCACCTCCCCCAACCCTAATATCCCGCTCCCCCAACCCTAATATCCCACCTCCGGCAACCCTAATATCCCACCTCCGGCAACCCTAATATCCCACCCCGGCAACCCTAATATCCCACCTTCGGCAACCCTAATATCCCACCCCGGCAACCCTAATATCCCACCCCGGCAACCCTAATATCCCACCCCGGCAACCCTAATATCCCACCTCCCCCAACCCTAATATCCCGCTCCCCCAACCCTAATATCCCACCTCCGGCAACCCTAATATCCCACCTCCGGCAACCCTAATATCCCACCTCCCCCAACCCTAATATCCCGCTCCCCCAACCCGAATATCCCACCTCCGGCAACCCTAATATCCCACCTCCGGCAACCCTAATATCCCACCTCTGGCAACCCTAATATCCCACGCCGTGACTGCGTGACCTACGCATGCCCTGTGCTCCTTACAAGACCGACAAATCAGTTGATAATAACATTATTACTTTATTAATTCATATTAATACTTGTGAATACACTTAATTTCTAAATTTCCCGAGGAATTCACCGAGGGCCGGGTTCTCCAAGGGCCGGGTTCTCCGAGGGCCGAGTTGGTAGGGACGGGTTCTCCAAGGGACGGGTTCTCCGGCAACCCATTCATTGGGTTGGGGTTTTGGAATATCAATCGTAAAATATCCACACTGAATAATAACCTGAAAGTTTTATGGCCCACGTTCCCCAGGCGTTGATAACCGAATTCACGAAGGTCCTTCCAGTTTTCAATACCGACTCATTCCATTATAATTTAGCAAATTTTCTGACATTTGTAATGCATACCCTCAGAATTGTCCAATATTTACAAATGTTGTTCTTTTTTGAATTCTGGGTACATTCAAAATTTAGATTGAAAAGTTTCCAGCGGTTCAAATAATAATGCGATTCAAAATTCTCATGTCACTAGGTGGCGCTGCACGCAAAAATCTTTAAAATCCATATTTTTTGCTGTAATGATGGTGGAGAATCAAATAAAATGTCTAATTATACAATTTTGAAGCCAAGGAATTGAAAAAAATGAACGTTTTCGCTCTAAACTCGAAGAAAAAAAGTTACGGACGAAACAAAACTGGGGGGGAGTGGACTTGAAAATCCATGTAGGATTCCGTTTACACAAAAAAAATTATTGCAAAATGTACTCTGAAGCAGTATGATTGATAAAAAATTGGATTTTTAAATTAATCTCTATTCCTCAAGGAAATCACGAAAAAAAATTATCTTTGCTTTGCACTGCTGCCCACCACAACTACTATTATGATCAATTACTCAATGCAAAGATAATTTTTTTTTAAGATTTTAAAGATTTTTGTGTGCAGCGCCACCTAGTGACATGAGAATTTTGAATCACATTATCTTTTGAACCGCTGGAAATTTTTCAATCTAATTTTTTTTAATGTACCCAGAATTCAAAAAAGAACAACATTTGTGTATATAGGACAATTCTGAGGGTATGCATTACAGCCCCTGAACAGGGGGTTATAATGGAATTAGCCTACCGTTAAAACCCTTTCAGAATGGAAACCAAGAAAATTTATCTCCTCGCATCGTAAGACTGGTATTCAAAGAGCTGGCATCTCTGAAGAATGATCCTATTGAAGGCGTGAAAGTGAAAGTCAATGAAGATGACGTATCGGAGATACATGCAACGATGGACGGTCCGCGTGAGTGCTCATCCTTGTCATTGCAGCAAGCTTGTTCATATACAAACTAGCAATCTAATTAGTTGACGGTCAACTGACTACTGTTTTTTACTAGTGCTAGTCGTTGATTCTGAAAGGCAAGTATTTCTAGTTCTAGTTGCACATTTTGAAAATCCAACAGTTTGTACAAGTCTGCATAGCATCTGACACAAAATCGAAGCTTACTTGCATTTTTATAAGAGAGCACACCGTATGCCGGAGGAGTATTCGAAATGAAGTTGTGCCTCACCTGTCAGTTTCCAGCGTCTCCTCCAAAAGGGTACTTTATAACCAAGATCTTTCATCCAAACGTCAGTAGCTCCGGGGAGATTTGTGTTAACGTTTTGAAAAAGGATTGGAATGCCAAGATGGGAATACGGAACGTTCTATTGGTATGTATCAGTGGTGAGATTTCAATTGATTGAATCCTATGCATGCTTGTATTTGAAAATCGTGCTGTGCAAGTCGCTGCTATTTTGTGACGCCTCATTGTTACGGCAAAATATTGTGTAACGATTTGTTTCACAGAAATGTCGGTTCTGAGGTGGGGAGAAAGTATCAATATTTCATTATTTTTCGTCAATGATTATTATAACTCTTAGGCCTGTATTCAGAGACACGTCTCTATCTCAAACTCAAGTCGTGCTCGACGGAGCAAAGGCTGAGTCCAGCTCGATTCGAGAGAGCGTTTGGTATTCGGGTGGGATTTCGCGCGTTGCTTGGTTTCGAGTCTTTACTCGATAGATTTGACAGCTTGATGACTGCTTGCTGCAGACGTCTGCGGTTTTGTTAATTGCTCGAGATCTGGCAATCAGCGGGTTTATATTAGAATTATACGCTGGATGTATAGACCAAATAACGCTGCTCAATAACATGACTATTTGACATACTGTAGTAGCCAAAGCAAATATTTTCAAATAATGAAACACCAGATTTCATCCTGAAGTCTTCAGGCATAAGCACAAGCTATTTATTGGATTACTGATGATGGGCATTGGTACCGCGTTGTTGATATTTCGGTCATACACAGGACGGACGGTTTTATCAACTGTATTGCGATGATCTATCATTGCGTATGCGGTAGGCCCTCTGCCATCGTGTATTGCATTTGTCCGCATCGCTGAGGATTCGGTTCTTGTTAGGATTGGAGGATCGCTATTGTAGACAACAGCTTGTGTGTGGTTTTTCAGCAACAGTCATCCTCCATTCGTTTATACATATCCTGATGCTACGTTTTATTTTAAGTGATAAAACAGAGCGTTGTGAGGAAAGAGGAATTAACCGATTTTGCGAATCCATCGGAAACCTTTCTGATGAAAAATGTCCGCCGATTTGGGCATAGCCTACGCAGCCAACGATGAAGCCATACGGCGCTAGAATATGATTTCCTTCTTATAACGGTGCTATATAGTACAGTTGAAATTGTAAATTCAGGCACCAAACATGCTCACAGCGCAATTTCCGCAATATATTCAGGGCCAAACCGAAAAAAAAGGGAATGCGTAAGGCCTTGAGTCTGCCCACGGCTTGACTCTGAAAACGCTTGCTCAAACGCCGCATTTCGAGATCGATTCCAACCTCAGATCGTCATTGAATACCATAACCACAAAAGTGCAACTCGACAGAGCGCCAACTTCGACTTCAGTCGAACTCGAACTTGTTCTCTCGCTTCGCTTTCTGAATACCGATTCTTACGCAATGTTGACGCAAATTGAGTTTGAGTACTGAGTAAGGTTTCTTGAATACGGGCCTTAGTGTGAAGTGAGTAGGCCTAAATTTTTGTTACTCCCAAAAGTTGACTCTTTTACAACTCGACTCAAATTATTGCAATTGATACATTTTTGATTTTTCAATACCCCAACAACAACAAGTAACTTCAGTCCTAGTCAGAAATGGTAAATGTAGTCATCATTTCATTGGTATTCGATGAGAAATAGCAGTAGCAATTTCATTAAGGTAAGTGAAAAAGTAATTTTTATTCCTGGCTTAGTTGTGACTAAAAAAACTTCAGTAGAAGTCACAGTCAAAATTCATTATCAATTGAGAAAGTATTACAAGTGGGTAAAACCTTGATACTTTAAAAACTAGATATACTTTTTCATCGACCATCTCTGATCAGGGTTTGTCTGTTCCGCATATGCTGGAATCTTTTGCAATAACCTACGAGTAACGCATGGATATACCAGCATCAGTCTAAGCTGTTTGAACTTGAAATATCCATCATCCGGGCCATCTTTTTACCAATCTTTGTTAATTTCAGACAGTGAAATGCTTGCTGATTCACCCCAACCCCGAGTCTGCGCTGAACGAAGAAGCGGGCCGTTTACTACTGGAGCAATACAGGGACTACGCTTCTCGCGCCAAGTTGATGACCGAAATCCACGCCATGCCCGCGGGCAGGAAAATGTCTGCGACTTCACAAGACGACCGACCCACCTCGAGTAAAACATGCGAAAGCGAACCCGCCACCAAGAAACAAGCCACCAGTAAATTGGTCGCGGAAAAAAAGAAGAAGGAAAAGAAACGCGCTTTAAAACGTTTGTGATGTCGCATGCTCGTGTCTGCGCGTTACGGTGCCTGCCAAGCTGCAGTTAATTTTATGCAAACTGTCATTACGGCAATCGAGAGATTTTGTACTTCAAACTAGGTAATGCAGTGCTATCGCCTAAAACAGTGGCTCCCGGCCTTTTAATGCTCACGGCCCAGTTTTCGGTTTGAAATAATCTGTGGCCTGTCTCTGGTTTGGTAAAAAAGGCCAGCACTTTCGCTCAAACGTACTCGTATAATACTTGTGGCCGATTTGAGAACCTGATCACTAAAAAAGGTCAGCATCTTTGCTCAGACCTTGTCGCGGCATATTTGAGAAGATGTTTTCTATAGGAGGCCAGCACCTATGCCCACATGTACTCACGGCCTATTTGAGAAGCTGATTATTACCGACTAACGGCACTAAAAAAGGTCAGCACTCTGGCCCAGACCTACTCATGGCCAATTAGAGAGTCTGATTAAAAAAAGAGGTCAGCACCATTGCCCACAAATGTTCACGGCCTATTTGGGAAGCTGATTACTAAAAAAAATCAAGGTCAGCAACTCCGCGTCCCCAGAAATAGGCAAACATCCCCTGGGTTAAAAACCACTTATGTGTACCATGCGAGCTCTGTGACCCAATGAATGCAGCATTATGGCCCAAACGTTGAAAACCTCTGGACTGAAAAGAAGGGAGCAAAGATTCTCAAGGTGTGGTTCCGTTGCGGGATCACAGATGAAAAGTCTTGCTTTAGAAGCCCAAAGTCGTGAGACAAGTTTCCTCAGGTCCAGAAAAAAAATGCTTTGTCCTACTTTCCATGACCCATAATTCTGCCTAATATTTTTATACCCTTGAATTGATAGCGGCCGCTTCAACTTCTCACGCCTTTCGCGCGTATTCTGCGGCATTACCTGCGATATCGCCATGAACATTTTGTGATTAACTTTGCTGTCGGTCTGTGGTCTTACTGGTTCAATCTTCAGCGGCGACTTTTTATCCACCGCCTTGAAAATGACCATCTGCAATAGTTGCAATGTATGATGAAATTCTAATTGGGTGTTTTTTAGTGGGAACACTGCAGCAACCTTAGGCATTTGTATTTACAATGCCTATTTTATATTTCAGTATACAAGGAGTGGTTGGGTGCGCATTACAAAGTTTTTGATACGACAGGAGTTACCGAGTCTCGCTGAGACGGTAGTACGAAGTTTGAAGGGTATACTGCAATGTTGAGATGACTTGAGTCATGACTTGACTTGACTCGAGTAGCTATACAAAAATGACTCGACTTGACTTGGTTTATCAGAAATGTGGACTGACTCTATACTCGGAGCTAAATCAGCAAGTCAATTTCAAGTTTGGATTGTTCAGGATGCGCTGGTGTGACCTGTGGGAGCGACCAATCATTCACGCATCAAGCGTTTTACTAAGTCTCCATTGCTCTATCACAGTGGTATCGTAACTAGGGTTGGTGTGAACCTCTGGAAGGTTCAGGTTCGTGTGAACGCGAACCTTTTTGAAAGGTTCTGTGTGAACGCGAAGGTGAACCTCCCGTCATATTGCTAAATTCAACCCTTCATTTCAGTAAAGTGATCTATATTATTTTACACGATACCTAGCGATCACTCGGGCCACTTAATGCCACAATACTGGACTACAATACTGACTTTTAGAACGTCCCAAATGTATCAGCTAGGGCAGTGGTTCTCGACCGGGGGTCCGCGAAGCCTCAAAATAGTTGATAACCTAATTTGTATGTTTTTAAATTCGGAAAATCACGAGGCCGTTTCGCTTCATTACTAGTAAAACTCCAGAGCTCACATCAACAGAATGGCCATCTGAGATGAAATATCCTATTGTGCAGTCTTATTTCAACTGCTAAATTGCCAATAGCCTACTGACAAACAATTTGCTGTATAGAGATGTTTTGTTGGGATTGTGAATAAAAAGTTGGATGAGTAAGGTCAATCACGGTGACTTTGAAATGTTTACAAAGATCCATTTTCTCCTGTGATATACACAACCACATCTACCAATTCCATATAACTTCTATATAAACTGCTAGATAGAATGACCAGGCTTGGCGTTATATATTCATTTAAGAAATTTGTTTGTCAATTTCGGTGCCATTTGTTGCGATCATACCCAAATGTGTCGTCGAAAGCGTTACGCGTTACTATTACATTCGCCACCACCTATATTTGTGGAATGGATATTCGGCACTTGTTCATATCAAATCGAAGGGAGGATTTTCAAGACACGGCCACGTATTTCAAGAAATTCAGTTGCAGAATTCGCTTTGGAATAATAAAAGTCAACCCAATTTCCACATAAATAGTATAACGTTATTGTCAAGAAAAGCCATTTTGTTGCTGTTTATCACTAGCCTACAGTTATCATTTGCACAAGACAAATGACGATTGCGCGATTTGAGCGAAATTTGAAATAAAACTTAGGGGGTCCGCGGTGGTCCGTGACGGTCCAAAAGGGGTCCGCGAAGACAAAAAGGTTTAGAACCACTGAACTAGGGCAATGAAATGGTATAATAATCCTATAAAATCAATGTCTTCCGTCGCTTTGCTAACAAATTTTATCTTACGCCTTAATGGTCTACATTGATATTGAGGAGAGTGTAAGACGGGTTTTACCCAATTAACAAGTTATACAGAAGTAGCCAACACCCCAATCGCACAGATTTGGTTTTTATGATACAATAAGCATACGAAATCGAGATTGACCACGTACCCCTGCTAGATTTTCTGCATCAGACAACAATATCGATTTCATTGATTGGTTGAATAAGCAGCCTATATGTAGCCTATTTCGCTATTGATGTTGTGTGATTGCGGGTCAAGCTCAAAGCAGAGAGTCACTAAATATTCACAAGCAGAAACCTGGATATTTCTAGCAAACTTTTGTAACACAGCAGGTAAAATTTTGAGATTTTCAACATGCATGCTCGCTTAGTGTTGATTTCTTGTGCTCCCATCGCCATGCGTAGATTGGCCCGCAGTTGAAATGCAATAACTTTCAACCAAAGATGTTATAATCAAGTGAAAATTGTAGTATGTGAAAAAGGTCCACAGTGCAGAACCCACAGAACGCGAACCTCGCGTTCACACCGTCCCTATTCTTAACCTTGTCTCCAGCGCCCCCACGGGGGTGATTTGGTTTTTGAAGGGGGCGAAAACGCTCAGAGGGCGCTGAAGAAAAATGGCCTCGCAGTAGGTGGCGTAGTAAGGACATACGATTATACAGTCGAACAATAGCTCTCTATATCCCTAAGTTCTCATTGCAAACAAACATTCGACAAAATTTGTCCGATTTCCCCTTAAAACACTCGATCCCGTAACGCTAGCTCGGGTTTTCCGCAAAATGTTTCAAACGATAGGTATTGTATCCAGCAGCGCACCGCGTGTCGAAATTGAAAATACACTGTACCACTTTTGAGAGTAATGCAATTTGTGCATTAAAGATGCCTTGAAGCTAAATACTCGTATTTGAGAGCTTCAAAATTAAATCGTCAGAATATGTCTGCGTCGTATCATAAAGGACGATATTGCTTAGTGTTGTTACAAGAGGTGGTCAAAGTAGTCAAGAAAGCTAATCAAGTAGAAGTAGAAGTAGCGACGAAAAAAGTCTACTCAAGTACGAATAGAAGTACCTCTTAAATAAGCCATCTAAAACTACTTGAAGTAGAAGTAGAATTGACTGACCTTAAATCTACTCAAGTAAGTCAGTAAGTAGTTTTGAAAACAGTCGCATGGCCTGTCAAAAGCTGCAAATTGAGCGATGCGGAGGGTGCAGAGAGCTTGATTCGTATTGATGCATCCCAGGAGGTATCAATTTTCGACTGAATAAGTATTCTTTTGCAGCATGGGATGCTAATTATAGTATTGATATTAAAATGCGATACTAACCATTTGTTTACGAGAAGACCCAGTTTTAGAGAATATCATGGCATGGCGCCCGACCCCATTTGATAAGGCCCCAAGTTTGGGCGAAGAGCAATACGTAGAAGTTGTATCCGATACAGTTTCATCACTTCGCGCGATTAGTATACGTTAATAACAAATATTGTGGATCGTAAAAGTTATATTTAGTGTAACTTTATTTTTGGAAAATAGAGGCATTGCTACACTTGCTTTTATGCTTCAACATGTATGTTCTGCAGACAAAAGAACTGAAAGTAATTAGAACTCAAAGTATGATACTCGCAATTGGAATTAAAATACAAATACCACTTCTAAAAAGCGGAAAATATATTTCATGTCTTTTGTCCATAGAGATTCAAAGGTTATCTGCTAAAACAATTGTAACGTTCAAAAAAGCTGGATTTTACCGATTAGCAAGACACGTAATGGGCTGCTAGATTACGATATGACAGGTAATTGCTAGATTGATAAACGGTAGTTTCAAACGTTTTGGTGGGCCATATTTACTGTGATGAAATATTTGATACGGGCGACAATGCGGTGTGAGCGGAACCAAGCAATCCGGTACCTAAATTATATTCACTGATACTGCCGTGAAAACATATACTTGTTTCTCTATAACTACTGTGCACGAAGCGCAACAACATTTTTGAGCTTTACTTGACTTTTATGAATATTAAATGTTGGTACTCCGTGAAAACAGCCCCGAAACTCCTCAGATTATCTTTCGTATTGGGAGATTAAACTACTTCTACTTGACAAACTAAAAATAGAGAAAAGTAAGTCAGTAGATCACAAAATATACGAAGTATAAGTAGAGAAAATCAGACCTACTTGAGTAAGTACTAGAAGTAGAGGAAAACTACTTGGGTACTTCTAAAAAGTAGAAGTACTTCGATACTGACCACCTCTGGTTGTTACCCACAATCATGTTAAAGTTAAGAGTTTAGTGCAGTACTAAGTTCATGGGAGTAAAGATCTCTACCACATTCTCAGATGATTTAGTAGTCACAAAAACAATGAAACAAAACCCCTTACAATTAACTTCCCGGATTGCCAATCGCAGGGATGAATTCGGGATATGTACAGTACATGGAGCTCGAACCAAACGGTATGAGCCAGAAGGCTTCTCTCGATGGTTGTTATGAAAACCGTGATTTGATCCCAAAAATAGCTCATACAATTATTATATCGTTAATTAGTCGAGTGGTCCTCGGGCGCAATTCAAGCGTGAAATATAGTGAACTTCGACCACTTACCCATTGTTTTTTTACTACATTCCTTAAAATGGGCAGGGCGCCAGACCCAGGCAAATTTTGAAAGGGTGCGCTGGAGAAAAAGGTTAAGAACCACTGCTCTATCACAAATATGTTGACCGCAAACGAAATGATCGAAGATTGCATTGTCGTAACTAGTAGTAAAGTAATCTAATGACCAAATATCTATCTCTGTTCTATAGACTGCTCATTGTGGTCGGTTCTTACCATATCCAAACCCCTTGTTTGATTTAAAGAGAATTTGAATATAGTTTAAGTTTATATTACAAGTCAACTAGGGTTACCTTATTTTGGAAATCTGAAAAGAGGACATTTTTCAAAATTTTCCGACTTACAAAACCTAAGAAAATTCTGAAAAAATGGTAAATTTTTCCCACATCGTGGTCGGTTGACTAAAAAAAGGTCAACTTTCTGGCTCAACTCCCGAAATACAGGTTATCCTTTCACATTATCAGGTGGTTGATTAGAAAAAAAGGTCAACTTTCCGGCTGAGCTCCCGAAATACCCGACGGAGCGTTCCTTTAGTGCTAACTTCCTGTATCTAAGTCGATTATGCCATATATTCAACCAAAATTCTAAAAAAGAAAACATTTGAGTGTCCTCCGAGGACACTTTCAAAAAAGTCAAAGAAGAGGACATATCCTCTTAAAAGAGGACGTATGGTAACCCTATAATCAACCATTGACGCATGTTTGGATTGTATAAGGGATTGAAAACAAGTCACAAGTCAATCTCACTTTTGTAGTTTTGACTCGAGTCAAGTCGAGTCATGTTCAATTCATCCTCGATTCAAGTCCAAGTCAGCTAGTTGAGATTTGAGTCCGAGTCATAATGTTTTGACTCGAGTCCAAGTCATCATGTTTACTGTTCAATCTGGTTCAACCCATTTTTTCAAGTCTATTCGAGTGACATAGAATGGCTCGCATTCATAATATAGCAATTTTCCTAAGTCTTAACAGTTTCTGGCCCTATTTCCCAAAGTATCAGGAGTGATAGGCGAAATACCAATAATATGGTGACTTTACTATTCTTCGAAGTTACAACGAAATGTCTGTCTTGGCAGTCCTAGTCTCGAGTCCTATGACTTGGTTCGAGTCATGCACAAGCACAATGACTCGAACTCGAATACAAAATGACTCAATAAAAAAATAAAATCTAATCGGGTCATTTTAAGTATTTGAAAAAATGACTCGAGTCAAATCGAGTCACCAGAAAATCGCGACTAAGTCTGAATCGAGACTAGTTATGACTCGAGTCATTACCAGAGGGGGTCAAAGTAGTCATCGTCGCTACTCAAGTAGCATTAAAAGCACATTAAAAAGTAACAATCGGGTTGTCAGTTACGTGAAAAGCACAGCTGAACGCAAAGGTTGCGAGGTCTGGGTCGAGACCACAATCAAGACATCAGAGACATGGAAAAGACCCGATCTTATAGTTGTAGACCGGAATTCAAAAGTGGCAACGATAATGGATGTCACCATTGTGTCCGACAACGCCGACCTGGATAAAGAGCGGAAAGGCAAAGTGGAGAAATACCAGACTCCACATATCGTGCAATGGGTAAAATCACGAACAAAGATGGAGGAGATACGTGTCGCCGGTATGGTGCTGGACTGGAGAGGATCCTGGGACGTGAGAAGCGCTGAAGAACTGATCAAATCTGTGAACATGACAGCCCCAGACCTCCGGAAAATCGCAGCTATTGTATGCGAGGGAGGTTTCCATGAATGGATCATGTGGAGCAAGTCGACTTACCGCATTGCTCGAAGGCCGCGTTATAGACGATGAATTGCCCGAAACGGTGACGAATCCCCGAAGGCTCCGACGTGAATTATGGGTTAAGCTTTTTCCATGCTCTTGCAGAACGAAAGCGAATAAGGCATGCATAGGACTATAGTCATATACATGTGTGTTAGGAGGGCCTGTGACCGAGCTAGCACAGCACTGTATACCGCACTAGGCCTTTATAAGCAATAAACCTTCGAAATAGAAGTAACACCGAAATTTCTACTCAGGTAGAAGTAGGAGTGGCGGTTCACAAGTAAGTATGCAAGTAGGTATTCTACGCCTATTTTTGCCTTAAAAAACTTAAAACTGTCAAATAGAAGTAGAAGTAGTCTCAAATCACAACTACGCAATAAGTAGTGCGAGTAGGCAAAATCTACTTCAAATACTTCAAAAAGTAGAAGTTCTTCGTTACTGACCACCTCTGGTCATTGCAACCCTGATTGTATCTAATGGATGTGTAGGTGCCAGACAGGGACTTCTAGAACTTCAAGTTCTAGAAGTTCTAGAAATCCTTGGACCTTGGTGTCAGGTAGAATATTGAATCGTATCAATTCGTTTCTACTCTCTGAGGTTTCATATTTTCGTAATTATAGACTGAGGCTGAGATTTGCTTAAAATAGCTTTTTTTGGACTCCAGGCATTCACTGATTAAAGTGTCAGGTTACCCTAAAAAACGCTGCACACCAAATTCGCCTTCTCTCACGACTCAAATTAAATTCCTCAATCACGGCAACTTGCTTACCACAAAGTAGAAAGACGCGTTTACCTCTCGTATAAGTTAAGAAATATTTAATGCTGCAAATATTCCTGAAAAGTCGGTATTCAGCCGTTGCCTTTATATTTTTTGACATACGCTTTAATCGTTTATGGGTTATGATGACTGCTATCCAGGTGTACTATGATGGTTGGCTAAGTTTCACGAATTAGGGATTTGGGAACGTATCAGATAACAATGTAAGGCGCAGACCGTGTAATCCGTAATGTGACAATGGTAAGAAACTAGTTTTGGACTATATTATACGGAAACAGTGACTTGAGACTATATTTGTTACGAAATACAATGCTATATCGACGTAGTTTTGAATTTGGAATACGCACACAACGCCACGCTACGTAACCACAACGCATGAACAAACAACAGCCTTCAAAGATAACGTATTTCCAGTTCAGTTTATACATCCTGTGGTTTAAGTCCACGCATTAACATTCACACGTAGCTTCTATATGTTCTTAATTACACGTAACTTTTCGCGGGCCGGATTTGGCCCGCGGGTCGTAAAATGCCTACTGCCCAGGTCTGGGCTACACTGCTCTATCATGTTGTTATGACAACTTGCCGCGGTGTTGAGGTTCTACATAGCGTTCGCGGTGGAAATCTGGAAGATTTTGTTGAATGTGTTGTCGCCTGACAGAGCGAATACGTTCCTGATCGATTCCATCCTGTATAACGCTATTCGAGGTGGCAATTTCATCGACTAGGATTTCCATGTGGCGCTGTGCTTTTAATGCTGTTCCTAAAGACGTCGATAACTTCAGATGATCACTTACAGATGCAGATGTTATACTTATTCGGTGAGGACCCCTCACCCACTCTGCAACAGGGAGTTGGATAAGATTGCTAAGGTGTCCTTAGGTAAACATTAGGCTATGCACCGTTCATGGTGCGGATGCTGGAATTTAACTCCTTATCGAGGTTTAGATTTGTCTTTCCGAGGTGTCAATTGAGGACTATTTCAACATTTCATGTAGTCTACGTGGGTGGTATATGTCTATTTGATTTGAGACTGCCGTAGAGTTGCCATGTATTGTAATGCGCGTTTACTGGCAAAGTTACCTCGGTTGAAAATATAACGATTGTTGATATACAATGTTCTTTTGAGTACCAACTAGTTGCTGACGAGTGTCTGCCGAAAATATCACGGGTTTATTTCAATATGAATATATATTACTTAATTGTACACTGAAGTTTTGTACTTCCAAGAGACTCTGGAAATACCCCAGTTAGAGTAACTAACCTTGAAGTATTACCAAGATGTGACTTCATTCCTTGGAGGATGTAGTGTACAGTTTTCTTCCTCAAACAGGTAGGATTTATGAACAGTATTTGTAAACGAAGCATTGATTTCTGCTCATTTTAAAAAGTGGCTGTTTGCCAAGAGTACACTGTGTGATGTATTGCGGCTTCGCAGTTTTATGCAGCACGCCTATACCCTTATTATCCATGCCAGGGAGTGGTGATACTTCATATAATTAGTTGTCAGGCATATTTAAACAAGAGCTCAATTTCGCTACTTTAATAACCAACAAGGTGCTTTCTGTCTATGTAGTCGTCTATTAAAGCTACCGCATACGGCCGTAAACGCATCCTCGTAGACACGCTGTGCAAATACCTCTTCGGCAGGCCTAGCTTTAAAATTTTAATCTTTCTCGTAATTCGATTCTGATGCTGCGAGCTTACTTCAAAACTTGCGATGCGTAGAAATGTTACCCGAGAACATGACAAAAGAGTGCCTCGCATAACATCTCCGAACGCATTCTATTATTGGAACTTATGCACACGCTGAGTCGTTCACCAGCTAAAATCTTTGCCGAAAGTTAGTGACCGACCGAATGAGTGTCTATGAACTGACCTATGCCTTGAAGACGGGACATTTACAACATGGAGGCCGATGATACGAAACACAGGAAACAAGCTGGTGATATCAAAGACTATGAACAATGCGGTTGTCAACTCGGCTGCAACTCCTGTAAACTCGGAAGGTATGTGCCTACTTTTAGTGATGACGCATGCGACCATGCAACTGGCAGAAACAATAGGAATTTCGGTAAATGATGAGATTACATAACAATGATGTGCCTTTCCAGGGTTCCGATATCCTGTCTAAACGTCTTCAACACTTCCCGATGGGCATTGGTCTTTTTCAGCATCAGTTCGTTTCTACAAGGGGCGATAGTAAATGGACTTTCAAGTGTCGTCATCAGTACTTTGGAAAGAAGGTATCGATTAGCTAACTCGGCGTATAAACTTACAGCGATTACCTTTGCGCAAAATATAACAGGTCAAAGTTGCAGATATTATTAGTAGATAAATAGATACATGTCTTTGGAAATGTGCCTCAAGACAATATTTATATATCTGGTGGAATCTTAGATTTGACTTGACGAAAGCATCGTGTGTTATGTGTTCACCTTGGCTATAGACATTTGGATGCGAGGACAGGTTCGACATCCGATCCAAGTGACTACCTGATTGGCTGATCTTCAAATTAGAGGTCTTTGAGTAATTGTGTATCTCCATAAATGATTTTATTGAAATAATCAAGACCATTGACCAGATTTTGTATCAATTCTTGAAGATGACTGCGATAGATTCGAGATTTCTACTTATTATGCCTATATAATTCCAGGTTTCATTTACGGAGTTCTGAAACTGGATTCATTTCATCATGCTATGAAATCGGTGTGTGCGTCAGCATACCAGTGGTGACTTATGTGGGGGGACGAGGGCACAAAACGTTATGGATCGGATGGGGTATGTTCATCATGGGTGCTGGGGCTGTGGTATTTTCTTTGCCGCATTTCATTGCACCCCCGTACAACCTTTCCGAGACCGATACCGCTATCTGCAACATCACCTCGAATTGCGAGGCAACTGATTTGCGATCATTCCGGTAAGATATGTTGAGTGAAGGGTTATACAAGAACGTTCCGCGAATGGCACAACGTAAAGCTATGCCAATATAGCTGGATATGTATTGTATCTATACACTTTCTATGTCTTGAGCGCTGACAGTATTAACATGCAGATCTTAGTATCATGGAAGATTGAAGGCTAACATATTGTTGGCTAACTGTTGATGACCTTTCGTACGAATGCGACTTGGGTCCCCGGTGTCATTTTACATTCATACCACATTCGACTATTGCTGTAAATCCCTATTCCACTCTTTTCCTGTCATTGTGAAATTTGTAGCTGTTGCATTCAAACCAATTCATTCAAATTTCAACAGGTCTGTATTCATTATTGGACAGATACTTATTGGTATCGGAGCGTCGCCGATTTACACCATAGCCCTGAATTACCTGGACGAAAACGTGAAGGAAGTCTATTCGTCGACTTATCACGGTCAGTATTCCGCGAAATGATGTAATGCGAATCCTCGTGACAGTGGAATGTGGATGTTCTTCGCTGTAGGCCAGTGGTTTCCAACCTGTGGTACGCGTACCACTAGTGGTACGCGATGGTCTTCCAGGTGGTACGCGAGTAGATTCTGTTTTTTTTTCGACCGAAGGGAGTTATTCGTTAAGGTGGGGTTGAACACAAAGATTGTTCTCCAATAAACTTCAGGCTTAGCGTGGCCTCCTCGTAATCGACTTTAGCTTCTCACGCTATTCCCCAGCTGCTAATTTTCCCTTCTACGTGGGAGTGCCAGCAAGGATTTTCATCTCTGACGGCTATCAAGTCGAAGAAACCCATGCCCATGCATGACTTTCGATGCGTTGTGGGCAAACATATGCCACGCATCGACCAGCTAGTGCAGTGGTTCTCAAACTGGGGGCGTGTTTTCGCGCTTCGTGCGATTTACCTCCAATTCATTGTTTTTGCTCTGTGTATAGTCCTAATTGCATATTTAGGAATTCACTTATCAACTGTCATAACCATCCACGCCATAAAATTATTCGTTCGGATTGCTAATATTCTGGTTGCATTTTGTGATATGACGATAAGGGGGGGGGGGGGGGGGGGGGAGGGCGCGAAATTTTTCACTATCATAAACAGGGGCGTGTCTAAAAAAGTTTGAGAACCGCTGAGCTAGTGGAAAATAAGCAAATGCGGCCATCGCATTAAACAATTGACGTTTGTTGTTTGCTGTTATTTCATTATAATCATGTTGTTCTTCTTCTTGTGACTGGTGGCGAAAAAGCAATTTCAGGCATCCCATTAACCCTGGCTAATAATGCCTAGTTTAATAGTATTTACTATTACTCTTCGCATACGTCAAATACGTCATTATGACGTCATAAACGATGGAAACATTTTTGACCTCCTTCAGCGCGCGTAACTTATATAGGTGGTACGGGAGCACTGCATAAAACCTCGAAAAGGTACGTGGGTGAAAAAAGGTTGGGAATCACTGCTGTAGGCTGTACGCCCGGTGTACGGTGTACGCAAATGCGAATTTGAGCACTGAGCAGCGTTCGTGCAACAGCGAGTTGTTGATTCATGTCAAGTTTCGTGTCAGAGGCGGTACATTTGTTGTGTCACAGCTTCCCTTATTCACGCAA
Organism: Botryllus schlosseri; assembly: GCF_051294905.1. Lineage (NCBI taxonomy): Eukaryota > Metazoa > Chordata > Ascidiacea > Stolidobranchia > Styelidae > Botryllus > Botryllus schlosseri. Next base: position 5,310,520 of record NC_137242.1, read on the forward strand.
CGCTCATAAGCGTAATTCCACATATCGCGCGATACAAATGTTTGAATATCTGTCATTTGCTAGATGTAACAAGCTACGCAAAACACACTCAAAACCGCAATTATTCCACTTGACAACGCTTCGGTGAGTAGACCTCGTAGCGCGGAGTATAATAGTTATGTCCAGACCTACGTAGCTAACATTCTCAAACTTTTCGAGAGTCGAATGACTTTGCTTACGAGACGCGAGCAATTGCAGGTCACTATTGATCATGCTTCTATAGTGCGTGACAGATTTGCGTTCCTAGTATCACGGAGCCCAACATCATATGATATCTGATGAAATTACTTCCCCAACAGACTCTCGAGCTTGCATTCCTTTAGATATACCGCGACGCGGTCAATTCATTTACGTTATCAATTGCAGTGGCCTACGTATCGGTGTCTGAAAACTGACAAGTATACGCCTGCTTTGGTTATAAATATAGTCTGCGAAAGCATATAGATCGGCTCCTTGAATTTCATTGACGCCTATACAATTCCAAATCTGTCACACACAGGTATCTTTTTCGCATCTGCTCTATTGGGACCAGGAGCTGGTTTTCTTATTGGCGGATACCTACTATCAAAATACGTGGACTTCAACCAAGAGTAATACCCAGATATATTAGAGGTTCCTCGTTCATACACGGCGCCATTCATTTCTAGTTTGAACATTTCAACAGAGTCGATATCACAAATGAGAGCATTTTCTGGATCGGGAATTGGTGGATCGGTTTCCTCATATCCGGAGCGCTGATGGTATTGTTTTCCGTTCCGGTTTTGATGTTTCCGAAGCAGTTGCCTTTCACCGACGCCGTGAGACTTGGCAGAGAGCGGGAAATGCAAAATCAAAGCGACGCCGTTGCGGTGAGAGGCGATGAGAATTTCGGCAAAAGGTAATTTGAGATACTCTGAATTGGACGCGGTAGGTCTTTTCTCCGTCGCACGCCCAAGTCACGCCTCGAACTCCCAGAACTAGCCTGGAACTCTAGATATCTCTGCTTAAGCGCCGTGCAAATTGTTTACGCATTCATTGCCTGCGTTGGTTGAAGGGATGAGGAGATTAAATATTTTGAAATCCGAAACCTGTTCCGGGTTAGCGAATAGCGTTTCGCTCTATAGAAGTCATGCTCTCTTTCAAATTTACATTTTGAATATCCGTGTTGAAAGAAAACTACTATATATGCTACTGTTATTATATTTATAACCGTAAGTCGATTGGAGTCGCTTGAAACTTTCATTGCACGCGATTAAGCAGTGGTGTCGCGCTGTTATCAGCAGTGACTTGGGCTGCAATGTAATGAACCAGTACCAGTCTACGGGACGAATTCTGTGCGCTGATGCCTGTTTCTAAGTACCACAATACGATTCTCCAACACCAGGTAGGGCTGCAGGCCTATTTCGGCGTGATTTTTTGCCGAAAAGAGTACCAAACACTAATATAGCGGGCACGTAAAGCGTATAGCCACGTCTTAAATTACGGCCGCCCCAAAATGTTGATATCATTGCAAGCCTAGAACGAAGATATAAAATGAGACCTTTACCACAAGCAAGAGATCGATTACAATTTTGTTGACCGAGCACTCCTCGCTTTATAAATGCCACTATGCGTTATAGGATATTACGCCCCGCATCTATTGAATCCCGCATAAAGATTGTGCTTTCTACAGCCTGCGAGATCTTCCACGCTGCTTGCTAATCGTGGTGAAAAATCCTATTCTGATTCTTATATCGCTGAGCGGAGCAATGGATTCAGGACTAGTTTCTGCCTTTTCAGCTTTTGGCACGAAATACATAGAAACCATGTTCAACCTACCAAGCGCAACTGCCGCGATATACTTCGGTAAGTTATGCCGAATCCGGTTGAACGGAATGATGACGCGCCGTTCTCATTTCAGGCGCAACTGTTGTGGTGTTTGCGTGCTCTGGAAACATTCTCAGCGGTGTGTTAGTGACAAAACTGAAGATGACAGTGCCGCAAATGATCAAGTTTTGCATCGTCGCCACACTCGGCTCGTTTTGCTGCGTTTTCGTTTTCCTAACCTACTGCCCGACACCAGGTAAAGTGCGTTGCGACATCATTTGTGTCGTGCAGGACAGTAATTTTCAACCTTTTTTGACCTCGCGGGCCGGTAAAACTCCAAAACAAATGTTGCGGATCGGTGAACCGTAAGAAAACAAAATTCACCCAAAATTCAATTGCGAGAAATGCATGCAAGTCAAAGGTAATATTGGAAACTTCGTTCAATGAAGCCCCTTTGATACTAGAGATATTTATACATGGTTCTATTGAGGTTTCTGCACGGCGAAACTTGCGAAGTTATGTTTAAGACCACTAACCTTATTGTGATTGTTCGGTATCGTTTGTAAGATAAGCGTTTTGCTACTTGCCATAGCCTCTATTATACTGTTAAGTGTCGCTTAATTGCACTTTTGGAATTCAAAGAAGTTGATATAAAAGTCTCCGTTGTTTTCACAATTAACTTGTCAGTTCGTATAACACTTGCACCACTGCGACGCACGTCCAAAGCATAGACCATCAATTCTCTATTGCAACATCATACAAAGTTACGCTCCACAATTTTAAATAAATTTGAAATATGGCGTTTTATTTCTCTAATTTATGAACAGAGAGAGAGAGAGCGAGAGAGAGAGATGATATTCTTTTTCGCCTGCACCATCGAGATGCTTTGACGACGGAGTTGCGATACGGCCGAGAGGTCATCTAGCCTGCGCCCCCGTTTTTTTCTCCTCCACGCTATCCGTGATTGCTGAGCGCCTGATCAACTTTCGAGTCTTTGGTATGACCTGACCGGGGACCGAACCCACGTCCTACCGAGCCCACGACCTACGGCTCGAGAAGCAGGACGCATCACCATTACACTATCTCGCTCGAACGTCTTGCTTTTTGGCATTGTGCGATATAGAATTTTAATATATCTGGGTACCGACAGAAAACTTGTCACGGACCGGCATTCGAGAACCACTGATATATGATATACCGGTGACATCCATTCATTAGCGAAAAAGGAATGAGTGTAATTTTAGGTTAGGTTTTAGGTTTTACGTGTACAAGCATATTTGAATAGTATATTCATATTGAAATGAACCCGAATATTTTCGGCTGACACTCGTTAGGGGTAATCGTCAGTAACTAGTAGAGAATTCAAAAGAACATCGTATATCAACAATCGCAGCACAACATATGACGTCACCAGCACGAAATGTCGAATACGAGAGCGTTCAAAGTACTATTTTTAGATGATACACGAACTCATTTTGTTGTCACTGCCTTGGCTGGTGTATTAAGATAAAAGTCGACTCCAAGGCACACAAATGAAAGTGTGAACGACCAAAGTACACCAGCCAAGGCTGTGTCAACAAAAAGACTTCGTGTATCATCTAAAAATAGTACATTGAACGCTCTCGTATTCGACATTTCGTGCTGGTGACGTCATATGTTGTGCTGCGATTGTTGATATACGATGTTATTTTGAATTCTCTACTAGTTGCTGACGATTACCCCTGACGAGTGTCAGCCGAAAACATTCGGGTTCATTCCAATATGAATATACTATTCAATTGTATATTGAAGTTCTGTACCTCCAAGAAGCTGTACGTACAAGCATGTTTCTGATTGAAACTTGTGGACAGGGGTGGTCAAAGTATGTAACGTTGCTACTCACGTAGAATTAGATATACCGCCGTAAATTTCTACGCGTGCAGTCACAAATAGAAGAAGCTATTTCCAAAACGAGTCAAAGGCACTTCTTGTCCTAGCAGAAAGTCTTTGTATGAGTGAATGAATGTCCAAAGAGATGTCATCTTCGACAATATATTCAGCCTCCGTGACGCAGGGCTATTTCGACCATGCACTTGGTGCGATCACACTCATAAAGATGATGCGAAAATATCACAGAAGTACGTTCTACTTCACAAAACACAAAGTGATTAGTTTTTCATAAAAAAAACATGTTGAGAGAATGTGGAAAGTGCTATAGTGCCAATAGGCGCAACCTATAGGCCAGTGGTTCTCGAACTTTTTGGCTTCGCGGACCCCTTTTGACCGTCACGGACTCTCGCGGACCCCCTCAAGTTTTAGTACAATTTTAGCTCTATTATGGTGCAACCTTCATCTGTCTTGTGCAAATATGAATTGTAGGCTTGTGATAAACAGCAAAATATTGATTTTTCTTGAAGATAACATCATACTATTTATGTAGAAATTGGTGGACTTTTGTTATTTCAAAGCTAATTTTGCTGTTGTATTTCTTGAAGTACGTGGTCGTGTCTTGAAAATCCGCGTCTTCGTTTTGATATGAACGAGGAGTACCGAAAACCATTTCCACAAAGATAGATGGAGGCTAATGCAATATTAACGCATAACGCTTCCGACGATACTTTTGGTGTGATCGCAACATTTATGGCACCACAATGAAGAAACACATATTTTATGGACATATCACGTCCAGCATCTAGCGCAGGGACGGGCAACATACGGACCGCTGGCCGGATTCGGCCTGCAACGACATTTTGATCGGCCCGCAGAGAGTTTCTACCGTCAAAGTCAAATCCTAATCTAGAAGTATAGACAAATTTTATGCACCAAAGAATGGATCCATGTTTCCAACCAGAGAAAGACTGTCATGAAACGATTTTTTTCTGTTCGGGTTTACATATATATTTTCGAGCAAACATTTTCGACCATTAACAAGACAAGGCTGCATACCAATATTACTGGTGATATGAATTTCAGGGTTGGAGCGTAATGCTTTGATAGCAACGAAACACTCCTTGTTCATCAAAAAATCAGCCTTGTCGATAGGGCATCCGCAATAAAAATGCTCAAAATCTGATAGCCGAGCTTTAAGAGTATAGGTATATCATTGTCCGATTTATGACGAGTGTCAGCCGAAAATATTCGGGTTCATTTCAATATAAATATACTATTCAATTGTATATTAAAGTTCTGTACCTCCAAGAAGCTTTTCCCTGCATTGGGCCAAATTATGGAAATACTTCGGAAATTTTTTATTTCAAACGACTGTTCACTAATTTGATGAGACTGCTAACTTCAAATCGAAAAGGTTTCGCAGACATTACGAAGTCACCCTGATTGACGTTACTATCTCCAAATTTTTATTTTTTTCGCAAACCCCAACAAAACATCTCTAAACAGCAAATTGTTTGTATCAGCAGGTTATTGGAAAATTGGCAATGAAAATGAGTTTCCACACTACGTCAGTCCATGTCAGACGATTATTATGATGATATGAGTCATGAGGTTTTAGCAGTTGTGGTGCGAAACTGCCTCATGCTTTCTCAAATTTACAAATAAAATAAAAATTAGGTTATCAACCATTTTAAAAATTTAGAGGTCTCGCGGACCCCCTGAAATAGCTTCGCAGACCCCCGGTTGAGAACCGCTGCTATAGGCCTATTATTGAGTAATCCAAGAAAGTGTAAGTACTTAGTTACTGAGCACCGTTGCTTTTATAAAGGTATATTTCTACTTCTACAACGGTCATTGAACGCCCTCGTGATAGTTCTTCATTGTTCAATAGAAGATAATAATATTAATTGACGCATCTGCTATCGATCTTTAGATGTAGCCGGGGTGAATGTGCCTTATGGCAACAATTTGGACATGTCATGCCGATCTGCATGTGGGGGATGCAGCACCGATTTCTTTAATCCAATATGCGGCGCAGACGGTTTGACATATACTTCATTCTGCGATGCGAGATGCCAAGAAGGAGGAACAGGAGAGGTGCGCTTCTATTTAATCGTGTATTATCGATATGGCGTAAATATGCACATAACCACAACCACAGTGTTACAATCTCTGGTGTCATTCCGATATCTTCCAAGTTGCCAAATATGAACGCAACGAATTTCACGCATATGTAATAGCTGGGCAAAGTGATAGCAGAGCACCCGAATGGAATTAGAAGTACAACCAAAATTTCTACCAAATTACTAGTAACAGTTCTTGAATAAGTAGTTTCAAACATTAGATTTGATCAAAATAGGCCCAATATACTTTTCGCAGTTAATTGGATGGGGCTACCTTCAAAATTGCAGGATGCCTCTTTGCAAAATGAAGGATAATATGATACTGCTAATAGGTGAAATTTTTGAAAGCATATTCAGTTGCTTTGATACAGGAACTCTTTCGCTCAGCCATAAAGACAAAAATAGATTCAAGCATATTCCTAAAAAGTTCCTACTTTACAAAATCCAAAGTGTAAAAATATGTGGTTTTGGCAATAAAACTGCCAAGTAGAAGTGGAAATATTCCAAAAATATAAACAAATTGGTGAGTAGTGCAATTAGACAAACCTACTTGAGTATACTAATGTCAGATAGAAGTAATTCGTTGCTGACTAGTTCTGTTTCATAGAAACAAGGATTGTGGATAATTTGGCAAGTTGAGATAAACTATATGCATGATTCCCAGTTGTGAAACAATTTTGCTAGAGATTCGTCAATTGCTCAACAATAGCAGCAATCGGAACGGGTACCTTGACGTGGGATTCAACCGCTGTCAAAGGAAGATGCAAAGTTGAAGGGTGTCTTAGCGTCTGGATCTTTCTGGCATTTGGTGGTCTGCTGGTATTTTTCGGATATCTCAAATCTCAGTCCGGTTTGCAGGTATGTATATTAAACAGTGCACGCATTTTAGCACATAACCATCCACAGTCCATGCACACAGAATAAAGCCACAGTGATATTGCTAGCGGTACTAATTTACTAATTTTAATATACCACTGAATAATATATTCATATTGAAATATAACTGAATATGAATATATTATTATTTAATTATAGTCAATATTGAAGTTCTGTGCATCCAAGAGTCAACTTATTTTAAGTGCATCAAAATTAATGATATTGGGCTAGTCAACAATATCCTAGTAAGAAGTCAGATTGGCTAGGTTATATTATGCTTGAGTCAAACACACCTCCAGTGACAGCCCTATCTATACATCGCTGTTATTGGGTGCATTTATACACATTACACGTAGGTCCACAGAACGACCCAGTGAATGACGAATGAAAAGTGAACATGGCCAAAACTAAACTCATAGCACTTCTTATGCTCACGTAATGATCGATGTAAGGAACCTAGTGACACAATTTATGACTGCGTCACGTTCAAATTCCCATGCCCGGAGTATGATGTGGTTTGAGTTGAGCCTAAGGTGTAATCATGTGTTTCCTATACGTGTTTTTAGATATCACTGCGAAGCATGCCGTTTTACCAACGTCCATTTGCACTCGGCGTTCAAGTATGTTTTGTGACGGGAATATTTATCTCCCGTCTCTGACATCACTGAACGTATATTTTCGCAGTGGCTCGTAATTCGGATCTGCGGCCAGATTCCGCTTCCGATCATTCTCGGTAGAATCCTCGATTCCTCTTGTATCGTGTGGGGAATAGAATGCGAACAATGCGGCGCTTGCAAAATGTACGACGGGCCGTCTATGGCCAGATCCCTTACAAGTCTCGGAGCCGTCGCCAAAGTGAGCGTTATAGGTTATACGAGTCTGCAATGAGCATTAGAGTGTAGCACATGTTCATGAAGGTCTTTGTATACCCATATTCACAACGCGAACACCAGTCAAGTGAATATGATACTCATCACATGATGACCGGTCAACAACAGGTGCAGCGGTTGGGGACCACTGCATTAGGGAAATCCTATTTGAAAACTATGTTGGTTTTTTGGTTCGATGAAAATAAAGACTCTCTCTCTTAGGACTTTTTGAAAAAGCATGCATGATGTCGACTTTAGGAAAATCCATTCAGTTAGGAAGTATAACGTCATGTAATCTTTAAATATGAATTCGAAGAGCTTCTTGGAGGTACAGAACTTCAATATACAATTAAATAGTATATTCATATTGAAATGAACCCGAATATTTTCGGCTGACACTCGTCAGGGGTAATCGTCAGCAACTAGTAGAGAATTGGAAAGAACATTGTATATCAACAATCGTATCACAAATATGAATTCTTTCAACCATGGCCTGCAACAGTTGACTTGAGAGGCGACAAACGTTGTTGGAGAGTCATACTCGCTTCGGATTACGAAAATCATATGAAAAAATGTAATTATTGTTAAAGACCAATCGAACGGTTATTGCCTAACAGGGTTTCTCACAAATTGCCCAAAGCATAAGTATTTTATTCCATTCTTGTATCTCTATTTATTTCAGGCAATTAGCATAACTTGTCTACTACTAACGTGGAAAGTCTACACGCCAGTTGTTGACAATGTGTCGACGGAAAACGGCCATGCTGAGCGTAACGTCGATCCCGCCACTGACACAAACTCGCCCGATGATAGCCTGAGAAACACTGATATCGCTTCAGAGCAGATTGAAACCAAAGAAACAGTTTTATAGTTATGGCATATCTGCCTCCGAGCTCTGGGATACGCACAAATTGAACATCAAAGAGCAGTCGTCCATACATGCTTGGAGACAAAAATTTAACGAATACAGTTCTTCATTTCGTATAATAATAATCATGCTATGCATTGTGCTACCAGTGACCTCCACAGCGCATTATTTTGATTAAAATATTGACACCTGAAACATTTCGATTGCAATACGGAAAATTGTATACCGCATATTTCATTAAAAGTATGATTTTGTATTTGATATTTTCAGAATACATTATATCTCGTTGGGTATACCATGGACACTATTACTATAATGGGCTTGCGTCACCATGAGTATAGATATCAAATTAGGATTCAATGGAGATGAAAAACTGCATCTGGGTCCCTTCAACTGATAGGACCATATTCATAATTTGGATCCTTGAACATAGGCTGTTCAACATATATAATTGGGATAGTTACTCAATAGTCACTATCCTAGGCTTACCATATTTTGAAAATGTAAAAAGAGGACACTTTCAGAAATTTGCAAGATGCAAAACCGGAGTAGAATTCTCAAAAACCGGTGAATTTTTCTCACTTTGTGATCGGATGACTAAAAAAAAAAAAAAAGGTCATCTTTTCGCTCAGAGCTAAATTCACCGTTTTTCACTCCGAAATTTCCGCCGGAGCGTCACTTCTGTGCTAATTTGCGGCATATCACTCGCAAATTGCTCTAAATCTGACCTAAATTTTCAAAAAAGAGGACAAGATCTCATAAAAGAGGACAAAAGGGCGTCCTCCGAGGACACTTTCAAAAAAGTAAAAAAAGAGGACAAATCCTCTTAAAAGAGGACGTATGGTAAGCCTACACTATCCATTATCCACGGGGATCGCAATTTATTACGAGAGAAGTGACTAAAAAGGTATTGGCATGGGCATGGTGATTTACAGTGATATTCCTTACAGTACAGCAAACTGTAATATACAAACATAAAATGGGTCTAATTCAATTTAAAAGAATTGGTATAATCTGAACTAATACCATACAAACGTGTCCGTTCGTGCATAGAAACCGGTATCGACTGCCGACATTCTTACAAAAACACTTCGAACAGAGATGTAGGCTACGAATCACGATTTTTTGGGATCCGGTTCGATGAAATACTGCTGCTGATATAGTCCTGGTCACGTTTCCAGCTCTAACTTGTAGATCAGATGTGAAAATATCAAGATTAGGCATCATCCAGATAGGTAAAACATCGTATAAATTCTTTTGATTCACCCAATGTCATGTGACATTCCAACAGTGTTATTTCTCTAAATCCTTATTTCACTATTTCCTGCCATTATGAATTTGTAACGGTTGCTTTCATAATCAATCATTCAATATTCATATAATTTTTGACATGTCAATATTCAATATTGGTCAGATACCTATTGGTATATCGGAGCGTCCCTGATTTACACCATAGCATTGAATTACTTGGACGAAAACGTGAAAGAAGTCTATTCGTTGACTGTTACGCTTGGTATATCTTATTGACGGTTGGTTGAAATGTGCGTATTGTAGCTTAATGCGTCATGGTATAATCTGAATCCCCGTGATCATGGAATGTGTCCTTGTGCGTAAAGTTTCCGGAGTTGGTACCAGAGTCCAAGTCGGTATATTGAAAATTACTGCAGTAGGGATCGGAGTTGCAGTCGGGGGTAGAGTGAACCCACTCCACAGCCCTGGTAAAATCTTCAGACATTCACGCAAGACGCATGAAAAGTAGGCCAGATATACCTCGCGATATCGACGTTTCAGCATCTGTCATTTCCCGAAAGTAAGAAGGTATTTTAACTATAGGATTTCCCGGAGTCGAAATTGCCGACTTAGCTGCGCCTTGATGAATAAACTTCGTAGCACGGATTAACATTAAATTTACTACGGCGACGTAATTGAAGCGTACGTGAGGCCTATTATGCTGCTAAAAAATTTATGTTTCTTAACAGTGAAATTATAGAGACTTTCGGTACCGTCTGCTTGAAGCTATATGCAGATAGCCCATGGGTCGCCAACCTTTTCGGCAAAGGGCCACATGCAATTAAAGGGGCACTGCGCTCTCAAAATTATGTGGTCTCAAATTGAAGGGAAAAACGAACAAAAATTTTTGGCCGCAGCCATTTCCTTCAGAATGCCACCGTAATGGAGCTGCAATTTATCAAAATTTCTACAGGACCTTCACGGTCCAGCTGCAGTGGCTGCTTAACCCGCTGCATGACACAATGTCTTCACCATAGTGTCCTATATGGTGTCGACACAGGCAAATCTCACGCCTCAGTGAAATTGTAGCACGTCACAATTTCCATTTAGCTACAGGCAATTTGACCGGCTTGCCGAGCATTAAATTTAGTAAAACAGGTATCCAATCGAAAGCTGACTCTGCACTGATTACAAAAATATAAATTTTATTCCGCTCGTGGCCCCGGAACTCCCACAATCAGCCTCGAATTTTTCATTGTTATCGAGATTGTCATTGGGACGCAACAATGCTGTCTGGCGAAACGAGAGAGTAGCTCAAGAGAAGAAGAGCCAGACAGCATTGTTCAGCATTGTTGCGTCCCAATGCCAATCTCCATAACAATGAAAAATTCGAGGCTGATTGGGGGAGTTTCAGGGCCACGAGCGGAATAAAATTTATATTTTCGTAATCAGTGCAGAGTCAGCTTTCGATTGATACCCGTTTTACCAAATTTAACGCTCGGCAAGTCGGTCAAAAATGACCGTCAAATTGCCTGTAGCCAAATGGAAATTGTGACGTGATACAATTTCACTGAGGCGCGAGATTTGCCTGTGTCGACACCAGGGTTGTAATGACTCGAGTCATGACTCGACTCGAGTCACGATTTTCTGATGACTCGACTTGACTCGAGTCATTTATTCAAAATACGGAAATGACTCGACTCGACTCTAGTCATTCTGTGTATTGACTCGACTTGGACTCGAGTCATTGCGCATGACTCGAACCAAGTCATTGACTCGAGACTCAGACGGTCAAGACCGACATTTCATTGTAATTCCGAAGCCAACATACTATTGGGATTTCGTCTGTTGGTACTGGTACTTGAAAATGCGACCATTAACTGCTAAAAGTGAGGAAAATTGGTATATTATAAATGCGAACCATTCGATATCACCAAACAGAGTTATAAAAAGTGGGTTTACCAAGACTTCAGCTGGAAACTGAGCAGTCAACACAATGACTTGGACTCGAACTCTAGTCGTAATTCCATGATTCGGACTCTGCACTCTGCTCGCTGACTTGGACTCGGACTTGACTCGGTGGTGAATTGAAATGACTCGACTTGACTCGAGTCAAAACTATAAAAGTGAGATTGACTTGTGACTCGAAGCCTTGTGACTTGGTTACAACCCTGGTCGACACCATATAGCACACTTCACCGTCGCACTTGCTCGACGTGATTAGGCAGTCATGCATGGACGGTATACGTTCTCTCATTACTGCGAACATAGTTAGTCTCCGTTCTGTAGCGTATTAGCCGTATTTTTCATTCTCAGGAGGATACTAATATTAAAAGCAAGAAGTCGAGTGTCGATATATCGCGAAAAGCGCGAAGAAAAATTTCAATTTAAATACATCTACCGCGGAATATTCTACTTTATGGTAACATACGATGATCTTCGAAAAATGGGGCTGACTTAAGGGCCCAGGCTATGCCGATGTGTCGGAATTGATATTTTAGTCATCAACAATTCAACATCCCAGAATTCGCGAGCAGGCTAATCAAGTTTCCGGTTGGTCTTGCAAGTTCACAATCTGGACAATTCATTTTCTGATAATACAACTAATTGGGAAAATTATTCCGTCGGACACTCAAAACCTTCTCGCGGCCCATGTGTGTGCCACGCCTGCTATAGCCTTTGTTTGAGACATGCGAACCATTTTAAGCGATTGCAGGTCACAGTTCTGATCAACTGATCATGCTTTCCATAATGCGTGTTACGAGTAACATGGGGCCGAAGATCATCGGATATCTGTTGAAATTACTTCCCTGAAAGACAGCCTTCTTATAGAATACCGTGGCGCATTCAATTCATGTACGTTATCAACTATGGTGACCTACGCATCGGCGACTGACAACTGACAAGTAAGCCTGCCCTATTCACGCCTCATTTAATTTCTAATTTTGTCGGTCTAGGCAGACGCGAATCGACTCCTTGAGCAGCACTCACGTTATACAAATAGACAATGCCAAATACATAATCTTTCACGCACGGGTATTTTTTCGCATCCGCTCTATTGGGACCGGACGCAGGTTTTCTAATTGGCGGATGCCTACTTATCAATATACGTAGACTTCAGTCAAGAGGGTATTACACGGATTGATAATGATTACACGTTATAGGATGGAAGTCATTTATAGTTTGAAAGTTTCAACAGAGTCGATATAACAAATGAAAGTATTTTTGGATCGGGAATTGGTGGATATGTTTCCTGATATCTGGGGCGCTGATGGCATTATATTGTTTTCCATTCCGGTTTTAATGCTTGCGAAGCAGCCGCCTTTAACCGACGCCGCGAGACTTGGCAGGAAGGGGAAATGCAAAATCAACATGACGCCGTTCGTTTCGTTTATAAAATTGTAGTACTGAAACTGATATATATAGCTGTGATATCAATCTGTATAGCGTGGGTACACCCGAGAAAATTTACTCCTATTACCCGATTTGAATAATTACGATCAATATTAATTAGTATATATAAACGAAACGGATTGGAGTATTTCAATCGCTGTGTCCTGCCCATAGCCATATTTGCAGGCTACAAATAGCCTATTTCAATTTCCCGAGACACTATCAGGAATAGTGCATTCCTATTTATTCGTCTGACTCCGACAGGTAGTTGGCTGTCCGATTGTGCCTAATTCACACGAAGATATTATAATTTTTGGAAATTGGTAAATTCGCTGATTTAATTCGCTGACCAGGCGTAATCCGATCGTGACTTGGCTGAACAAGGCGGGCGAAGAGTTCGAGATGACGTTTTCGGCTTACTTATTCAGTAATGATTTCACCACATCACAGGATTGCGATAGAATGACACGATAGGAAGGAGCCGAGACGACTTGTAGCGGCCATTCAATCAAACAACCCGCTTTGACCAGGAACATGTAGGCCTAAATTGAACACGTAAAATGGTGATGAACCACTTAATTATCAACCGAAGATAAAATATGACGGAAAACTATAGCAACGAAGGTGAGCAAACTCAACTTAGTAAATTGCATGCGTTTGTTTGAGGTATCCATGGTGTTTTGTCGACTATAGGCTACTATGGTCATGGTCATTTACACCAGGCCAATTTTCTTCATTTTTATTCCGTAGCTGCTGACTTATGTAGCGCGGTCTATCCATACTTCTAGACTTTTTATAAGACACCGCTTACACGGATGGTATGGCGAGGAGGATCCTAGATAAACCTTTAACACTTAGGTAGGAATTCTTCAGACAACCTCAGTCGAACTCGAACCTGCAACCCATTGGTGTTGCAGCTGTGGATTATACCACTATACGCTATCTCATAACTAAAAAAATGTGTATATTAGGGTTACCATATTTCGGAGTCGGGAAAGGAGGACACTTTTTCAATATTTTCAAACTTCGAATACCGGAGGAAAATCCAGAAAAAATGGTAAATTTTCCAACTTTCCGGCTCAACTCCAGAAATACACTTTTTCTTTCACACTTTACGTTGGTTGACTAAAAAAAGGTGGTCACTTTCGTTAGAACCACGAATTTCCTATTTAGCGTCATTTATGCCCATTTTTACTCTAACCTACCCACTATATTGGCTCTAAAAGCTGTAAAGGAGGATGAATTGCGAAAAAGGAGGACATTTAGGCGTCCTTGGAGGACATTTTCAAAAACCCGAAAAAGGAGGACAAATCCTCCTTAAGGAGGACGTATGGTAGCCTAACCCTAGTGTATATAGGCGACTATACAGTTTCTCTTCTCATCAATATGTTCTTCATTAGTTTGTTCAATGTTCACATCTCATCGTGGGTCGCACCAAGGGAAGAGCTAGAAAAAATGGGCTGGGAGGGTGGCAAATTTTTTAAGAGTTTGAAGGGAAACTCCTCCAGGGAAATCCCCCAGATACGGCAATTTTTCAACGGGCAATTTTATATACATGGATTCGTATACGCAGTACGCACGCATGCACCCTATCCGTATCGATATTAGGCGATCGATTCGGAACGAGCCTGAATCGTTAATATTGCCATTACACTATCTCGCTCGCTAATAAATATCATCATGTATTGAAATTTGTATCAAATCAATACACCACAAGATTGCGATGTAATGAAAAGATAGGACTTAAATAGCTGGTTCGTGGTACAGAACTTGAATATAGCTTTCAATACAATATCCATTGTAAAATAATATTTATTGAACTCGAAGACTTTTCGGGTGCCTCTTTTCAAGAGTCAACGGCACACTAAAGGGATTTTAACAGATTTAAAAGCAAAACCAAAAAGGCAAAGTATGACGCAACAATCAAAATCACAAACCATGCAATTCGCATTGTACCAATGGCAACAATAACAAACCATGAAGTATACGGACAGGTTGCCAGTTAATTCGGCCCTCGGTAAATTCGGCCAGTGAATTCGGCCATGACCTCGGTAAATTCGGCCCTCCGAGAATATTGTATTAAAATGTATTACCAACCGTTAACATGAATTAATTACATAATTATACTATTATTAAGTGATTTGGATGTCAGGGTATGCGTAGATCGCGTAATCGCGGGAGATGGCGCGGATATTCACGTGGCCGAATTTACTGATGGCCGAATTTACTCGGTAAATTCGGCCCTCGGAGAATTTTGTATAAAAATGTATTACCAACTATTAATGTGAATTAACTACATATTTATATTATTATCGAGTGATTTGGATGTCAGGGTATGCGTATATCACACAGTCACGGAAGATAACGCGGATATTTACGGGGCCGAATTTACCGAGGACCGAATTCAATCGGTAAATTCGGCCCTCGGAGAATTTTGTGTAAAATTGTATTACCAACTATTAATGTGAATTATATTACATAATTATATTATTATCAAGTGATTAGGGAGTTAGGGTTAGGATTAGGGTTATGATTAGGGTTAGGTTAGGGTTAGAGTTAGGATTAGGTTAGGGTTGGGGTTAGGTTAAGGTTAGGGTTAAGGTTAGGTAATGTTATTGTAACTGTTACTGTTACCCTCGCCCTGGCCGAATTTACCGGGGGCCGAATTTACCGAGGGCCGAATTTACCGAGGGCCAAAGTGACCGAGGGCCGAATTCAGTGGCCGAATTTACCGAGGGCCGAATTTACTGGAAATCATACGGACATACGGCACTATAGTAGCAGCGCAATTCGTAAATAAACAGCTACACGCACGAAACAAATGCACTAATGAGAAATTTGTAGGTTATAGAGGAAATCTTTTTGTCTACATAAAATAGGTTTGTTCAACTGAATAATAGTAGACTCCAGCACTTTTAGATGAAACAAAGACCTACCACGTGCAATGACAGTGAACATATTGTCATCATAGTGCTGAGCACAGGCGAGGTTTTCACTCAAATGCTGACCAATTGACGAAGCATATGCTTGGTAATCGTCATAGCAGTCTGTTTTGGGAGCCAATTTGCACTGACGTGCAAGCTCCGTGCGAGTATTTGCGCATGTTTTTGACCGAATCAATTTTGGGTTATGCTGCTTAATACGCTCAAACAATCTTTGAGAGTACGTCCTACATACCTACAATCACAGTGGCACTTGTATTGGTAAACAACATTACTTGCATTAAAGGCAGGAAGTACATCTTTTCGAGAGTTGGGCAACAAGGGTTTCGTTGTGTACACCACATGCGTGTTTAGTGTTTACGCTGTAATAACAACGATGAACAGCCGATTTAATGAGTTTTTCAAAACGGTTAGACACGTTACCTAGCCAAGGTAGGTGTAAAAATGCCGGGCATTTTTCTAGTCCGTATTTGGGAGCTATATCCGATTTTTTTAAAACCCTAGAGATGGAGCATTTTAATATGTGGTCTGGATAGCCATTTTTGGACAGAATCAAGTGGATATCATCCAATTCGCGTGACAGTTTTTCCGATGAACAGATGCGCACTGCGCAGGGCCCGATTGACAAGAGATGAAATAAGGTTTAATTTACGCCGCTTCGGGCAAAATGAATCCCAACGGATATAATGACCAGTGAAGGTAGGTTTTCTGTACACCGACGTTAAAAACGTTTGTCCTGATCTCTCTACTAAGACGTCTAAAAAGGGAAGGGCAGCATCAGTTTTCTTTTCCACGGTAAATTGTAGAGCTGGATGGAGACAGTTCAATTTTTCGAAGAAATTATTACACTCTCGCTCATTTTTAAAGGCAACAAAGGTGTCATTGACATATCTAAAATAGAGGAGAGGTTTTGCGAGAGAGAGAGAGAGAGAGATATGATATTCTTTCTCGCCTGCACCATCGAGATGCTTTGGCGACGGAGTTGCGATACGGCCCCATGAGGTCATCTAGTCTGCGCCCCCGTTTTTTTTTCTCCTCCATGCTATCCGTGATTGCTGAGCGCCTAGCAGGATAGCTGCGGATACCATTTTTCGAGTCTTTGGTATGACCCGGCCGGGGATCGAACCCACGACCTACCGCTCGAGAAGCCGGACGCATAACCATTACACTATCTCGCGACGTTTTCAAACAATTTCTTTTCATGGTATCCCACGAATATATCGGCCAAACTAGGTCCAACGGTGAACCCATTGCAATACCATTACTTTGGTGGAACATCGTGTCATTGAAGCTGAATTCAACGCAACTAGTAGCAGTTTGCAACAATTCAAGAAATATATCACGTGGTAATTTCGGAGGTTCAAGCGTGCCATCATAAAGCGCGTCTGCGCAGATTTCGAAAGTTTCCGACAGTGGTACGTTGGTAAAAAGACTTTTCACATCAAATGAGCTAAGAAATACATTGGACGGATTTAATTTAGCGCGCTTTAGTTCTTCTACAAACGTGAACGAGTCGCGAAGACAGTGGTGCGTATACAAGGATCGAACTGGTTCAATGACGGTGTTAAGCCATTTAGCTAAATTATGTTGTGCCGATCCACACATAGACAATATGGGGCGAAGAGGTATGTTATCTTTATGTGTTTTCGGTAAACCGTACATACGCGGCCGCGGCGTTCCCGACGGACGTAAAGACTCGTACAAATTTGAGGAAAGGACTCCATCCTTCTTTACTTTCAGAAGGCGACGTCGCAGCTTCATTTCTAACTTGCGCGTGTTGTCGTTCATATCGGCAGGACCCAGGTTGGTGAACTTGGACGAATCATGGAGAACGGATTCCATTTTCATGTTGTAATCTGCCCGGTTCAAAATCACAACTCCAGAGCCTTTGTCAGGTTTTGTGATGACAATTTTTTCATTTGAACGTAAGGATTTGATGGTTTTAAGACAATCCTTGTTCATCAGAAAATCACTGGGGTCCACTGGGGTGCCACAATACGCATGTGCAAGATCACTGAGCTTAGCTTTCATCGCGGAAAAATATTCCTGAGATACTGGTTTATGGTGTTGTAATTGACCAATTAATACTTCGAAATCGGCGAATATTTCTTCTCTCTTTACGTTGTTGGGAGGCAAACAAAAATCCAATCCATGTGACAAGACGAATTCTTCGATATCATTGAGTTTATAACTCGATAGAGTCACTATGATATTCTTCCCCGTACTTGGCGAATTTCCAAACCGATGTTGAACTAAAACTTTGAGGTTACGGTCATACTTCCTCTGGTTCTCTTTTTCCTTGCGAGCGTCAATGATACTCAGGTAACGGCAGAAACGTATCAGGTCAAAAAACGATAGACAATCTCTGACATCTCGTTGAAGCGATCGACATTTAATCCACCAATGTGGTATGGAACATTTCTTCTTCTCGATCTCATCGAAAATAAATGCCCTTTCGATGTAGGGGCTATGTCGAGTGCGAGACTTATCAATTCTTATCCTGATGCGTTTCGGAACTACGCGTAGTTCGACGCATTTCTTTAGGTGATCTATTGACGACCGCAAAGCTCTGATCTTCCCTCGGCTCTTGACTAACAAATTCAAACTGTCACGCGAATTGGATGATATCCACTTGATTCTGTCCAAAAATGGCTATCCAGACCACATATTACAATGCTCCATCTCTAGGGTCTTGAAAAAATCGGATATAGCTCCCAAATACGGACCAGAAAAATGCCCGGCATTTTTGCACCTACGTTGGCTAGGTAACGTGTCTAACCGTTTTGAAAAACTCATTAAATCGGCTGTTCACCGTTGTTATTACAGCGTAAACAAGCATGTGGTGTATACAACGAAACCCTTGTTGCCCAACTCTCGAAAAGATGTAGGCTACTTCCTGCCTTTAATGCAAGTATAGTTGTTTACCAATACAAGTGCCACTGTGATAGTAGGTATGTAGGACGTACATCTCAAAGATTGTTTGAGCGTATTAAGCAGCATATCCCAAAATTGATTCGGTCAAAAACATGCGCAAATACTCGCACGGAGCTTGCACGTCAGTGCAAATTGGCTCCCAAAACAGACTGCTATGACGATTACCAAGCATATGCTTCGTCAAATGGTCAGCATTTGAGTGAAAACCTCGCCTGTGCAGTGTGCACAGCACTATGATGACAATATGTTCACTGTCATTGCCCGTGGTAGGTCTTTATTTCATCTATAAAAGTGCTGGAGTCTACTATTATTCAGTTGAACAAACCTATTTTATGTAGACAAAAAGATTTCCTGTATAACCTACAAATTTATCATTAGTGCATTTGTTTCGTGCGTGTAACTGTTTATTTACGAATTGCGCTGCTACTATAGTGCCGTATGTCCGTATGGTTACCAGTAAATTCGGCCCTCGGTAAATTCGGCCAGTGAATCCGGCCATGACCTCGGTAAATTCGGCCCTCCGAGAATATTGTATTAAAATGTATTACCAACCGTTAACATGAATTAATTACATAATTATGCTAATATTAAGTGATTTGGATGTCAGGGTATGCGTAGATCGCGTAATCGTGAGAGATAGCGCGGATATTCACGTGGCCGAATTTACCGATGGCCGAATTTACTCGGTAAATTCGTCCCTTGGAGAATTTTGTATAAAAAGGTATTTACTGGAAATCTGTCCGTATACTTCATAGTTTGTTACTGTTGCCATTGGTACAATGCGAATTTCATGGTCTGTGATTTTGATTGTTGCGTCATACTTTGCCTTTTTGGTTTTGCTTTTAAATCTACAAGTGATTTGTGGTACAGAACTTCAGAATAACGCGAAACAATAACTTCATATTGTTAATTTATTCGCTAAAAGCTTTTCGACTAACTCTCATCAGTAGCGAACGTTAGTGATGGGGTGAATCAAATTCGAAATGTAAGAACTATTTTGTCTGTATGACGTAATAATAACAAAAACAAACAACTAGTAGACGGGCTAGATACGGTAGTAACGGTACAAAACAAACGTTACGAGTACATATTCGGTTATAAATAACCGAAAACACAACACATAACATTAATGAAATATTCCAAGAGTGTAGAGGCGTTCCTTCTGGCGACAGAGAATCGGCTTTCGTAGCTTTATGATCGTAGATTCCAGGACCTTTAAATGAAAAAGAGAACGGCCACGAGCAAGTATAGAAAATTGACTGTCGTTGTAATGATCAGCACAATCTGGATGGGATAAGAGATGCTGTCCAATAGCCGAATTACAAGCAGTAACTTGATCATAATCACGCAGTGTGTCAACAGACTGCGATGAAGGAGTTGGAGAAACATTATTTATTCTAATTTGCCGTGGGACATGCTGGCGAATTCTTTGCTGCAAGCGCTGAGACGTGCGACCTACATACCGACTGTCACATCGGCACGTGTATTCATATATTATATTGCTTTGATTTGTCGCAGGTAGCACATCCTTTTGTGTTGCAGGCATCAGAGATTTCGTCGTGAAGATTATCTGAGGTTCTACTTGTGAAAAACAATGGCTCACTGACGATTTAATTTGTTTTTCAAACCTGTTGGACACTTTCCCAATCCAAGGAAGATGCAAATAAACAGGACATTTTCTAGGTCCGAACGGTTTAACTTTTCTGAAATCTTTGAGTTTACGATCTATGGTCATTTTAATGATATGATCAGGATAACCATTTGACTGAAAGATTGACCGAATGTTCTCCAATTCAGAATCAAGTTTGACTTTACTACATATCATCAGAGCCCTGTGTACCAGAGTTCTTATCAAATTTACTTTACGTTTTACTGGACAGAAAGAATCCCACGAAATGTATTGCCCACTGAATGTAGGCTTACGGTAAACTGATGTAACAAAATTAGCACCCGTCTTTTCCACTACAACATCAAGGAATGCTAATGAATTATTAACCTCTTTTTCCATGGTGAATTTCAGTGATGGGTGAAGACCATTCAATTTGCTCAGAAACAAATCACACTGGGATTCATTTTCAAATATGGCGAAGGTGTCATCAACATATCTTTGATACATTAATGGTCGATCAATATCTTCGAATAACCGTTTTTCGTAATACCCCACAAAAATGTTAGCCAGAATGGGACCAAGCGGCGATCCCATTGCAACACCGTCGATTTGTGTATATATGGTGTTATTGAAACTAAATTCGACATCACAAGTGATCAATCGCATTAATTTAACAAAAGAAGACCTTGAGAATGGAGGAGATGGAAGGACACCACCATAGAGTTCATTGGCACAAATCTCTATAGTCTCTTGAACTGGCACGTTCGTGAATAAACTAGATATATCAAACGAACACATAGAGATTTCGGACTCCACGAGATCAACATTACGAATGGTATCAGCAAATGTGAACGAGTCACGAATGCAGTTACCACCATAGAGCAAACTCACCGGCTCAAGATATCTCGCAATCCACTTCGCGACTTTGTGATACGCTGATCCAACCATCGATAGTATCGGACGTAAGGGTACATTCGATTTATGGGTCTTCGGAAGACCATACATACGTGGTCGAATGGAGCCAGTGGGTCTGATATCGTCGTATTCAGCAGAAGAGATTTTTCCCGCCTTCTTGAGGGTCAATAGTAGACGCTGAATACGAGCTTCTATCTTGGAGGTGTTGTCATTGTCACACGCAGGGCCAAGGATTTCAAATTTAGACTTGTCGCCGAGAATTAAATCCATTTTAGAAATGTAGTCACACTTATTCAAAATGACTTTTCAAAATGAGAGTTAGTCGAAAAGCTTTTAGCGAATAAATTAACAATATGAAGTTATTGTTTCGCGTTATTCTGAAGTTCTGTACCACAAATCACTTGTTCAAATACTTTCGCAAAAGGTACAGTGACCAACAATTGGAGATCCTTAATAAGTTGGTCAGAACTCGGGGGAAAATTCGAAATCTGCGGTATCATGTAGCCTTTCTTAAGGCTTGTATAAAGAAAAGAGTTGTACCAAAGTTTCTGAAGACGAGGATAGAGAAATCGCGTGCTCGCATCAACTCCAGGATTGAGAGTGCATTTTTACATGATGAGATCGAGAACAGCATAAAAGAGATGAGTACCGTAACGCAACGTTGTGCCAAGCTTAAGCAGCAGGCAGTGCAGTTTTTATCTTATTTTGACCTGATACGGTTTTGTCGTTATATGGCCAAAATTGATGCACGTAAAGAGGATGAGAAGGTACGGCAGAATGAGCGTAACATCAGCTTGCTTCTCAAGACACGATACGGTACCAAGGCAGTTGCTGGTAGTAAGGTTATTACCAACTTATCGGACTATGAGCTGAGTGGCCCAGAAGAGTTGGTACTATCTCTTGGTCTTGATTTTTCTGTGCCACCGACAGAAATCAAGCGTGAGGAAGTCTTTGCTGAATTTGAGGTATTACTTGGACAATTGTCACATCATCACCAGAAATTTGATGATGAAAGCAGAGCAAAGGAACACAGTGAGAAAATTGTGGCCCTTAAAGCCAAACTAAGTAGCTTAGCGCATGGTTTTTGTGGAACTCCAATCGACAGAAGTGATTTCACGATGACGTCCGATTGCTACAGGAGCATCAGATCCCTGAAATCCAATAAGTCAATTCACATAACCAAACCTGATAAAGGATCTGGTGTAGTCATTTTGAATAAGTGTGACTACATTTCTAAAATGGATTTAATTCTCGGCGACAAGTCTAAATTTGAAATCCTTGGCCCTGCGTGTGACAATGACAACACCTCCAAGATAGAAGCTCGTATTCAGCGTCTACTATTGACCCTCAAGAAGGCGGGAAAAATCTCTTCTGCTGAATACGACGATATCAGACCCACTGGCTCCATTCGACCACGTATGTATGGTCTTCCGAAGACCCATAAATCGAATGTACCCTTACGTCCGATACTATCGATGGTTGGATCAGCGTATCACAAAGTCGCGAAGTGGATTGCGAGATATCTTGAGCCGGTGAGTTTGCTCTATGGTGGTAACTGCATTCGTGACTCGTTCACATTTGCTGATACCATTCGTAATGTTGATCTCGTGGAGTCCGAAATCTCTATGTGTTCGTTTGATATATCTAGTTTATTCACGAACGTGCCAGTTCAAGAGACTATAGAGATTTGTGCCAATGAACTCTATGGTGGTGTCCTTCCATCTCCTCCATTCTCAAGGTCTTCTTTTGTTAAATTAATGCGATTGATCACTTGTGATGTCGAATTTAGTTTCAATAACACCATATATACACAAATCGACGGTGTTGCAATGGGATCGCCGCTTGGTCCCATTCTGGCTAACATTTTTGTGGGGTATTACGAAAAACGGTTATTCGAAGATATTGATCGACCATTAATGTATCAAAGATATGTTGATGACACCTTCGCCATATTTGAAAATGAATCCCAGTGTGATTTGTTTCTGAGCAAATTGAATGGTCTTCACCCATCACTGAAATTCACCATGGAAAAAGAGGTTAATAATTCATTAGCATTCCTTGATGTTGTAGTGGAAAAGACGGGTGCTAATTTTGTTACATCAGTTTACCGTAAGCCTACATTCAGTGGGCAATACATTTCGTGGGATTCTTTCTGTCCAGTAAAACGTAAAGTAAATTTGATAAGAACTCTGGTACACAGGGCTCTGATGATATGTAGTAAAGTCAAACTTGATTCTGAATTGGAGAACATTCGGTCAATCTTTCAGTCAAATGGTTATCCTGATCATATCATTAAAATGACCATAGATCGTAAACTCAAAGATTTCAGAAAAGTTAAACCGTTCGGACCTAGAAAATGTCCTGTTTATTTGCATCTTCCTTGGATTGGGAAAGTGTCCAACAGGTTTGAAAAACAAATTAAATCGTCAGTGAGCCATTGTTTTTCACAAGTAGAACCTCAGATAATCTTCACGACGAAATCTCTGATGCCTGCAACACAAAAGGATGTGCTACCTGCGACAAATCAAAGCAATATAATATATGAATACACGTGCCGATGTGACAGTCGGTATGTAGGTCGCACGTCTCAGCGCTTGCAGCAAAGAATTCGCCAGCATGTCCCACGGCAAATTAGAATAAATAATGTTTCTCCAACTCCTTCATCGCAGTCTGTTGACACACTGCGTGATTATGATCAAGTTACTGCTTGTAATTCGGCTATTGGACAGCATCTCTTATCCCATCCAGATTGTGCTGATCATTACAACGACAGTCAATTTTCTATACTTGCTCGTGGCCGTTCTCTTTTTCATTTAAAGGTCCTGGAATCTACGATCATAAAGCTACGAAAGCCGATTCTCTGTCGCCAGAAGGAACGCCTCTACACTCTTGGAATATTTCATTAATGTTATGTGTTGTGTTTTCGGTTATTTATAACCGAATATGTACTCGTAACGTTTGTTTTGTACCGTTACTACCGTATCTAGCCCGTCTACTAGTTGTTTGTTTTTGTTATTATTACGTCATACAGACAAAATAGTTCTTACATTTCGAATTTGATTCACCCCATCACTAACGTTCGCTACTGATGAGAGTTAGTCGAAAAGCTTTTAGCGAATAAATTAACAATATGAAGTTATTGTTTCGCGTTATTCTGAAGTTCTGTACCACAAATCACTTGTTCAAATACTTTCGCAAAAGGTACAGTGACCAACAATTGGAGATCCTTAATAAGTTGGTCAGAACTCGGGGGAAAATTCGAAATCTGCGGTATCATGTAGCCTTTCTTAAGGCTTGTATAAAGAAAAGAGTTGTACCAAAGTTTCTGAAGACGAGGATAGAGAAATCGCGTGCTCGCATCAACTCCAGGATTGAGAGTGCATTTTTACATGATGAGATCGAGAACAGCATAAAAGAGATGAGTACCGTAACGCAACGTTGTGCCAAGCTTAAGCAGCAGGCAGTGCAGTTTTTATCTTATTTTGACCTGATACGGTTTTGTCGTTATATGGCCAAAATTGATGCACGTAAAGAGGATGAGAAGGTACGGCAGAATGAGCGTAACATCAGCTTGCTTCTCAAGACACGATACGGTACCAAGGCAGTTGCTGGTAGTAAGGTTATTACCAACTTATCGGACTATGAGCTGAGTGGCCCAGAAGAGTTGGTACTATCTCTTGGTCTTGATTTTTCTGTGCCACCGACAGAAATCAAGCGTGAGGAAGTCTTTGCTGAATTTGAGGTATTACTTGGACAATTGTCACATCATCACCAGAAATTTGATGATGAAAGCAGAGCAAAGGAACACAGTGAGAAAATTGTGGCCCTTAAAGCCAAACTAAGTAGCTTAGCGCATGGTTTTTGTGGAACTCCAATCGACAGAAGTGATTTCACGATGACGTCCGATTGCTACAGGAGCATCAGATCCCTGAAATCCAATAAGTCAATTCACATAACCAAACCTGATAAAGGATCTGGTGTAGTCATTTTGAATAAGTGTGACTACATTTCTAAAATGGATTTAATTCTCGGCGACAAGTCTAAATTTGAAATCCTTGGCCCTGCGTGTGACAATGACAACACCTCCAAGATAGAAGCTCGTATTCAGCGTCTACTATTGACCCTCAAGAAGGCGGGAAAAATCTCTTCTGCTGAATACGACGATATCAGACCCACTGGCTCCATTCGACCACGTATGTATGGTCTTCCGAAGACCCATAAATCGAATGTACCCTTACGTCCGATACTATCGATGGTTGGATCAGCGTATCACAAAGTCGCGAAGTGGATTGCGAGATATCTTGAGCCGGTGAGTTTGCTCTATGGTGGTAACTGCATTCGTGACTCGTTCACATTTGCTGATACCATTCGTAATGTTGATCTCGTGGAGTCCGAAATCTCTATGTGTTCGTTTGATATATCTAGTTTATTCACGAACGTGCCAGTTCAAGAGACTATAGAGATTTGTGCCAATGAACTCTATGGTGGTGTCCTTCCATCTCCTCCATTCTCAAGGTCTTCTTTTGTTAAATTAATGCGATTGATCACTTGTGATGTCGAATTTAGTTTCAATAACACCATATATACACAAATCGACGGTGTTGCAATGGGATCGCCGCTTGGTCCCATTCTGGCTAACATTTTTGTGGGGTATTACGAAAAACGGTTATTCGAAGATATTGATCGACCATTAATGTATCAAAGATATGTTGATGACACCTTCGCCATATTTGAAAATGAATCCCAGTGTGATTTGTTTCTGAGCAAATTGAATGGTCTTCACCCATCACTGAAATTCACCATGGAAAAAGAGGTTAATAATTCATTAGCATTCCTTGATGTTGTAGTGGAAAAGACGGGTGCTAATTTTGTTACATCAGTTTACCGTAAGCCTACATTCAGTGGGCAATACATTTCGTGGGATTCTTTCTGTCCAGTAAAACGTAAAGTAAATTTGATAAGAACTCTGGTACACAGGGCTCTGATGATATGTAGTAAAGTCAAACTTGATTCTGAATTGGAGAACATTCGGTCAATCTTTCAGTCAAATGGTTATCCTGATCATATCATTAAAATGACCATAGATCGTAAACTCAAAGATTTCAGAAAAGTTAAACCGTTCGGACCTAGAAAATGTCCTGTTTATTTGCATCTTCCTTGGATTGGGAAAGTGTCCAACAGGTTTGAAAAACAAATTAAATCGTCAGTGAGCCATTGTTTTTCACAAGTAGAACCTCAGATAATCTTCACGACGAAATCTCTGATGCCTGCAACACAAAAGGATGTGCTACCTGCGACAAATCAAAGCAATATAATATATGAATACACGTGCCGATGTGACAGTCGGTATGTAGGTCGCACGTCTCAGCGCTTGCAGCAAAGAATTCGCCAGCATGTCCCACGGCAAATTAGAATAAATAATGTTTCTCCAACTCCTTCATCGCAGTCTGTTGACACACTGCGTGATTATGATCAAGTTACTGCTTGTAATTCGGCTATTGGACAGCATCTCTTATCCCATCCAGATTGTGCTGATCATTACAACGACAGTCAATTTTCTATACTTGCTCGTGGCCGTTCTCTTTTTCATTTAAAGGTCCTGGAATCTACGATCATAAAGCTACGAAAGCCGATTCTCTGTCGCCAGAAGGAACGCCTCTACACTCTTGGAATATTTCATTAATGTTATGTGTTGTGTTTTCGGTTATTTATAACCGAATATGTACTCGTAACGTTTGTTTTGTACCGTTACTACCGTATCTAGCCCGTCTACTAGTTGTTTGTTTTTGTTATTATTACGTCATACAGACAAAATAGTTCTTACATTTCGAATTTGATTCACCCCATCACTAACGTTCGCTACTGATGAGAGTTAGTCGAAAAGCTTTTAGCGAATAAATTAACAATATGAAGTTATTGTTTCGCTTTTAAATCTGTTAAAATCCCTTTAGTGTGACGTTAACTCTTGAAAAGAGGCACCCGAAAAGTCTTCGAGTTCAATAAATATTATTTTACAATGGATATTGTATTGAAAAGATAGGAGGGTGTAGAAACGACTTGGAGCATAGTCTTTTAATCAGACACACACCCTGGCCTCCAGCAGGGGCGGGAAACTTCTTCTGTCGGCGGGCCTGATAAGGGAAAATGAAATACTTGGCGGGTCGGAATACAGAATCGATACTTTAATGGCGTATTTATCCACCTATACAAGGAATCAATCGTATTTAATGTAAACCCTAATTTTAAAGCATAGAGATCAAAGACAGTATTTAATGAATTCATCGACCTAATGTGCTTCAATAGCCAGGGTTGTAATGACTCGAGTCATGACTCGACCCGAGTCCGACTGGAGTCACAATTTTCTGATGACTCGACTTGACTCGAGTCCTCTTCTCAAAATACGGAAATGACTCGACTCGAGTCAATCTGTGTATTGACTCGACTTGGACTCGAGTCATTGCGCATGACTCGAACCAAGTCATATGACTCGAGAGTCAGACGGCCAAGACCGACATTAGATTGTAATTTCGAAGAATAGTTAAGTAACCACCCTGTTGGGATTTCGTCTATTGGTACTGATACTTAGAAATGCGACCAGAAACTGCCAAAAAAGAGGAAAATTAGTACATTATAAATGCGAACCATTCGATATCACCAAACAGAGTTATAAAAAGTGGTTTAACCAGACTTTAACTGGAAACCGAGCAGTCAATACAATGACTTGAACTCGGACTCGAGTCATAATACCATGAAATTGACTCGAGCCTCTGCTCGATGACTTGGACTTGGACTTGACTCGGTGGTGAATTGAAAATGACTCGACTTGACTCGAGTCAAAACTATAAAAGTGAGATTGACTTGCGACTCGGAGCCTTGTGATTTGGTTACAACCCTGTCAATAATAGCTGTTGAGATCAATCACACATCAGTGGTCGATCAAAGTTGTCACCATTTCTTGGAACTCTGACTGCATGTCGGATGTAGAAACTAGGGATGGTGTGAACCTCTGAAAGGTTCAGGTTCGTGTGAACGCGAACCTTTTTAAAAGGTTCTGTGTGAACACGAACGTGAACCTCATGACGTCACGTGACGTCATATTGCTAATTCCAACCCTTTTTTTCAATGAAGTGATAGCCTATATTAATTTACACGATACCTAGCGACGACTTGGGCCACATAATGCAACAATTCTGAAGTACATATTGGCGTTTTAAACGTCGCTAAATGTATCAACTGAGGCAATCGAAGGATATAATACTCCTATAAAATCAATATCTTTCGTCGCTTTGCCAACAATTTCGACGAGGACTTACCAGGGAATATACGCTTATCCCTTATCGGTCTAGGCCAGACCGGACTATGATTTCGGTGTCTGAGTATTGTTACGTTGATATTGAGCAGAGTGTAAAATGGGTTTCTATACTTACTACCGATATTACCTCATTAAGAAGTTATACAACAGTAATCAACTCCTCAATCGCACGGATTTGGTTTTAATGATGCAGTAAAGATATGAAGTCACGATTGACCCTGTACGCCTTCTCGAATTTTTTACATCAGAAAACGATATCAATCTTGTTGATTGGCTGAATAAGCATCCTTCGATGACTACGTATTTCGCTTGTGATGTTGTGTGATTGCGGGTCAAGCTCACAGCAGAGAGTCACTAAATATTCACAAACGGAAACCTGGATAATTCGAGCAAACTTTTGTAACAAAGCAATTAAAAATTTTGAGATTGTCAAGGTGCATGCTCGTTTAGTGTTAATTTTTAATGCTGCCAGCGCCATGCATGGAGTGGCCCGCAGTTGAAATGCAATAAATTTAACCAATGATGTTATAATGAAGTGAAAATTGCAATATATGAAAAAGGTTCACAGTGCAGAACCTACCAAGGTTCTGTTGTGAACGCGAACCTCTAGATTTCCGAGGTTCACACACAGAACGCGAACGTGAACCTCACGTTCACACCATCCCTAGTAGAAACCCTCAGTAAAGACTACACGTGGACATCAGTTATATTGGAAAAAACATGGACGAAAAGGTTTGTTCGTAAAGAAGTAGTTTTATGGCCATCTTTTTCAGGTGCAAACTTCGATTCATTCCACGACGCTTAAAATTTGTCAATTTTTTCAGATTAGAATGTCACTTTCAAGGTATGAACTCTCTGCGGTGCAGTTGCTCGGCAACTTAAGGGTTTAAGTTAACAAACAAACAACCAATAATCAGTGTTGGGATCAAGTCACTACCTTCGAGTCACGAGTCATCTCGAGTCATTGCAGATTTTGACTCGAGTCAAGTCAAGTCAGTCGATTTTCAAAGGTGACTCGAGTCAAGTCAAGTCACTCGTTTTTTGGAGGTGACTCGAGTCAAGTCGAGTCAAGTCAAGTCAAGTCACGAGTCAAGTCACAATTCAAGTCAAATTGAATTTTCCAAGTATGAGTGATGATTCAAAGTCATTACATTTTGCTAGCTGTGCGATAGACAGATTAAATGATCATTTATCTTAATCAAATGACCAATAGTTAAGTCTAGTTAAATATACATGCAAAAAGACGGTGTATCCCTCACGCACACGTAGAACTGCTAATAAAGTATGTGAGTAACTGTACAGCTACCTACTACAGTCAGTTCTTATCAGCCAAAATATAGGACCTAATAAGAAGCTTCGAGATGTTACAACAAATTGATATGGTACAATTTATAGCCTACACTACCCATCTACGCATCTGTGAGAATATAAACGCACGCAATATATTCGTTCGATTTAAATCTTACAAGAGGATTGGTAAATGTGAGCACTGGGCAACGTAAGCATTGAGCCGTCTCAGAAACAGAGACACATTGCTATTTACATTAGTTTTCTACTTTGCGGTCAATTTATTTGTGATCTAACAATGGAGGAACCTTGTAACGTACAATCACTGAATGACTGGTTGTTCTCACAAGTGACACCGGCGTATCTCGAACAATCCGAACATACACAAGATACAGTGATTTATTCGACACCGCCTGCTTAATGACTTGAAATTGACTCGTAAATTTTGCTCCGAGTCACGAGTCAATGCACATTTTTGAAGCTCCGAGTCAAGTCAAGTCAAGTCATTTTTCCAAAGTGACTCGAGTCAAGTCAAGTCATACGAAAAAGTTGACTCGAGTCTGACTCGAGTCAAGTCATGACTCGAGTAATCCCAACACTGCCAATAATTAGCATGGAGAACTTATTATAATTAAATCACGTACTACACATCAAGCATGCTTTAGTAAATATTAATGACGCAGTATTGCACGTAGTCACTCTCTCGTTCGAGATACTGCAAAACTGTAGAGTCTCTCTCTTATCAAGCCAGACTCATTTTACGCTACCTACAGCAAACATCGACGACGAATAAATCTTGTATTGAGCAATCTCTTGGTTCAAGAACTTACTACAGAGTTGACGTCAAGTTAAGTATAGCGCAGCAATTACCTACAATACACAGGTTACGCTACTTTGCTACTTCATGACGATACAACTGCAGCGGGCCGCTCAAGATCTCGTCGCGGGTTGGATCCGGCCCGCGGGCGTATGTTGCCTGTCCCTGGACTACAGCAAGTAAATAAGAGGCATGCACATTGCACACTGTATAATGTTATGAATAATATCAACGTGAAATAATTTTCCATTCGCGCGAAGCATCATGATCTAGTGGTGTGTTCGGGCATGGCCCCCTTCGCCTCACCTGGCTACGCCAATGATCTGCACAACGAAACTTGCATTAAATGTGGGTCGCGAACTTGAAAAAAGTTGAACAGCTTCTTGTACTTTCATAACTTCAATATACAAGTGAATAGTGTATTCATATTGAAATGAACCCGAATATTTTCAGCTGACAGTTGTCAACCACTGATCTAACCCATCCCTAGCCTATTCATCTGACTATAGCATATGGTCTGATCACACCAAACCTTTCAAATTTCTTAGCTCAATACAGCCTCACCCAAACGATGACAGCACTATACCGTGAAATCGCCAAAGTATATTCTGGGATTACCAGAATGTGGTTGTGATTGGTAGCAGGTCCCTCAGAGCTGATATCAGCGACGTTGCTGACGTCAATAAATTATATCCACCCTAAGATACTTGAATGCTCTATCTAAATCTATCTATAGATAACTATAACCTACAGTACCTACGCGGCTACGCCTACTGGAGCTGGCTAGCCTAGGTTGTTTATCATTATCATCTAATCCACGAAGTGGTTGTGATTGTATAGAAAATGGTGGTTGCACCTAAGTCTGAATCTAGGTTCCGCTTATACGCTGCTACTGCTAGTGATTTTGATTTGTGAATCCCCACGAATATAGTATATAGCAGTCCTCGTATAAAATACAAATGGGTTGGGTATTTATGGACGTGCATACGAGCAATCATAAATCAATAAGATTCGTATGATTAGTTTTTTTTTCACACTGAAGACTATAGCATGCAAAGTATAAAATACGCCGAAAGTCGAGTAACAGTTGTGTTTCCTGTTTCGTGCCTTCGTGGTAGCGTAGAGGTAGTTTGATGCCAGAGTGGCAACGCCGTGCGCAGCTTTCCGTTCAATTACTGAATTATTCTATGAAAGAAACCCTGGCACTTCTTCGTTATTCCCCACACATCGAAAAAACGACCCCCATGACATCAATAAATGCTTCCCATGAACATTAACAGAAAAATTTATAAACGTCAAAATGAATTGTTTTTTTTTGCATTTGGGTGGGGTAGACGGATATTAGGGATTGGGGATGGGGATATTAGGGTGGGTTAGGATATCCTAAGATTAGGGATGGGGAGGGGGATATTGGGGTAGGGTTAGGTTAGGATATCCTAAGATTAGGGTCGGGAGATATTAGGGATGGGGAGGGGGATATTAGGGTAGGGTAGGTTAGGATATCCTAAGATTAGGGTTTGGGGAGGGGGATATTAGGGTGGGTTAGGGTCAAGGTTGGGGCTAGGATATACTAAGATCAGGGTTGGGGATATTAGGGATGGGGGAGGGGATATTAGGGTGGGTTAGGGTCAAGGATGGGGTTAGCATATTCCAAGATTAGGGTTGGGGCAGGGGTATTAGGGTCGAGGATGGGGTTAGGATATCTTAAGATTAGGGTTGGGGGTGAAGATTACAATATTCCCAACCCTTATCTTGGGATATCCTACCTTGACCCTAACCCACCCTAATACCCCCTTCCCACGACCCTAATATCTCCCACCCCAACCCTAATATTCCCTTCCCCGACCCTAATATTCCCCTGACCCTAATCCAAACGCGAAAAACAATTCATTTTGACGTTTATAAATTTTCACTTGTTTATGGGAATCATTTATTGGTTTCATGGTGATCACTTCTGGATGTGTGGGGAATAACGAAGAAGTGCAGAAACCCTTTTGTCACAAGCAACTTATTGGTTATTACCAAACGAAAACAATCACTGTTTCCAGTCTGCGTTTGAAGGAGGTTACACAATTGCACGACTATCGTGGCCATTTATTTCAAACTATACCGTACTATATGCATTTTCAATTTTCTATCTACAGCAGTGGTTCTCGACCTCGCGGACCCGCAAATATTCAAGACAAATCTTGCGGACCGGTGAACCGTGAAAATTCAAAATTAACCATTCAAAGTTTCATTATGACAAATGTATGCTACTCAAATTTAGCATTGGGAACTTCGTTCAATGCTGCCTCTTCGATACTAGATATATATATGTTTTTCTATCGAAGATTCGGCAAGATGAAGCTCACAAAGTCTTGTTGAAGACTACTAACTTTCATTATGTTAAGTCTTGTGTCTTCTCTCATGACAACTTCCTGGTCTTATTTTTAAGATCATGGACTGCAGTGTTTCTTGACTAGAAAAAATTCGTCTTAAAAACAAGACCAAAAAACTGAAGCATCAAAAATTATCTCAATTAGCTAGTTACGTCTTGTGTTCTGGTTTCATGGCAACTTTCCAGTCTCAATTTTAAGACCACCAACCAGGATGTTTCTTGATTGGCAAAATTCGTCTTAAAACAAGACCAAAAAGTTGAACACTGATGTATCAAAAATTGTCTTAATAGGCACAAATGCACAATGTGTTTTATAAGATGCGTTTATTGGTCTCATTTTAAAGACCGAATAATCGTGACAATTCTATATGGTCTTAAAAAGCTGAAACACTCTTAGTTTTAAGACCTCACTTCGTCATTAAGACTGAAATTGCTGAAAATAAGACAAAATCATCCAATTGTAAATTGGAGACTAACTTTGTCTATTTTTTTTGTAGTTTAGACTACTTGTGACGTACACCCTAACGCCCCTAAGTAAACTATGGACTCTCTATTAGGACACGATGCAGAAAAATTATTTCCAAACTTCTACATCAATTCAAAATGTGTTATTTAATTTCTCTAATTAATGGACAAGAGTCCAACTTGCTATATTTTGGAATTGAGATGGGAAATTGTAATATGGTTGGCGGACCGCCAGGTAGCTTGTCACGGAACGGCTCCGGTCCACGGACTGGCGGTTGAGAATCACTGATCTACAGTAATGTGTTGTCGGTTATCGGTTATATCAGCCTTTAAATCTGAACTATGGTTGAGGGTCATATATGATTTGATCAACACATGATATTTGCATGCTGCAGGGCTCTTTATACTTATAGGCTATACTAAACCATTTTAAACCCGGAATTGCCAGAGGGAGCTACTTGCTACTAGCAAAATGATTGCTTCGCTTGTGTTTGGATTGATCCTGTTAGCATGTCAAGGTAAGTACGACAGCTAAGATAAAATACAATTCAATCACATAGAATCGAATCTAATACTCTTGAATAATTTTATTTTGAGTAGGAACTTGGTCACTGTACTGTTCATTTTTGCTGACTGATATCGTTGAATTTAAATGATTGCATCATCATCTAGTGGTGAAACTATTTCAATTCCGTATTTCTATTAATCAATTAAGGTAGGAAAATACTACTGCTCTCTGGGGCAGGGATGTCTTGTATTTCTGATCAAATTGTCACTACTCGAGCCTTCCCAACATTGTGCAGTTAGTCTCGTAGGACAAATTTCCACGAAGTGAAATAGAATTGTATATTCATATTGAAATGAACCCAATATTTTCGGCTGACACTCGTCAGGGGTAATCGTCAGCAACTAGTAGAAAATTTGAAAGAACATTCTACTGCCTCTTTCATGCTGGTGACGTCATATTTTGTGATACGATTATTGATATACAATGTTCTTTGAAATTCTCTACTAGTTGCTGACGATTACCCTTGACGAGTGTCAGCCGAAAATATTCGGGTTCATTTCAGTATGATCATACTATTCAATTGTATATTGAAGTTCTGTACCTCCAAGAAGCTATTCGAAGTGAATTAGCTAGAAATATTTCCATCTCACTTCAATTGATTGCAAAAAAGAGACCTAATTCAACCCCTGATGTAACAGAATTGTTTTTGTATATTTTCATGTTTTATATAGATTGTGTTAGGCTGCACAACTGTCTAATGTTCGTTTCCAAATACAAACCTCAGATGCGTAGTTGATAGGCGCAAAGAGGTATCGCATTGTTTGTGCGATTCGTACTCGAGAAGATGCTTTCTGAAATAGGTGCATTACCAAACATCCATCGAATTGGTAGGCTGGGGTGTAGTACGTTAATATTTTGTTTATGACGCGGAAATTTCCGTACCTTTTTTTTACACAATGCGCTTCACATTGAGAGTTGACTGCAGACATTGACACTCACAAGCACAACGGTGTAGTAGTATAGGTAGTAGGGCTACATAAAATTGCAAACGGATCTTTACGCTCCCAGTTCATGAAATATTGGCTTTGCTGAATCCTAATTACATTTTATTGCATAATAATTGGCTATATATCTTCACTAAATATGATTATCTATATATGCAGTACCAAGGCCAGGGGGCAAAAGGCGCCCACGCATTCCCATTTCCCAATGGATGTTCAGATTCTATCGGATTCTACATCACTGTTATGAATATGATTTATTTGAGTAAGGAAAAGTCAGTGGGTGGCCACGGACGCACTGTGAGTGAACCAGCATCCAACTTTGATTCATATGCAAGTGTAATTTCGAAACACAGGGATATCTAGATATCCCTGTCGAAACATAAGACTTTATCCAACAGCGAATGAAGATGCTCTTGTCACGGTTATTTTCATTTGTCTCTACAATTTTCACTTGAATGAAATTCCTTATACAAAGGCACTTCGAAGGTGTTTTCGATATAATAATTGAACGTTACTCAAATGGTTTCAAAGAAACTATTTCACTCCGTCACATCAATCCTCTGATTCAGTGGTACAGTCAGCACAGTATCCTGTGTTATTTAATTGTTGACTGCGCAGTCATCTCTTTCATAATAGATGTGGCACCATCGTAACTCCTAAATTTCATGGTAATAGAGAAGCACAGCATTATTATAATTAATATTGAATACCACCCCGAAATCCAATCATGCCATACCAGACATCGTACTGTAGTCATTTGAAATTCTCATCTCCAACTAATGTAAATAAAGTTGTCTGCAATTCGAGGTCTATAAAATTTTTCAAGCTGTGTGGTAAAGCTCTTGTAGCAGCACAATAAGATGAGTCCCTCCCTATGTTATGGTGGCCTTTTCACTGCGCATGAATTTGTCTTTAAATTGGATGCTTTCCACTGAATTGGTGAGTTCGGTGGAGCGTTCTTATAAGCAAACTGACCATGCTAATCTAAAGGAGCGTGCCTAATTCAAGATGGCTAGCTGCCACACTGAATATTCGCAGTCTGCATCGACAGCACCCACGAATTGAATGTTGCTCCCGCTCTCAATTTCGAGCTACCACAAATTATGTTATTTTCAGTGCGATCTGAATATTGCTTCTCCAACTCGGACTGTTCCAGTAATTTTTTCAATGATCAGTGCTGTAGCAATAACCAGTGCTGCCCCATCTCTGATGGAAGCAGTAAGAGGTAGGATGTTTTATCGTCTTTGATCTCAAGTGTGTGAATAGTAGTAGTGGAGCTTCAGTGTACTGCATTAAAGGGAATGCCCTACTTGGTTGGTATCAAGTTTCTCTCCTTCATTGAGCCAATAGTCAACTTGAAAGAACAGCATACAGACTAATATTGCTTCCAATACTAATGGCATGATAGTATAAGTATTTCTATTTTCTAATCTCTTCATGGGCTGATTATCCTGAGTTTCCTGCACAGCAATCATATAAGTACTGATTCAAAACGCGAGGCCAATGTGGCATGATATCAACTACTGTTCAACTTGTTTTATTATTCTTTTTTGATTTTTGCTTGTTTGAAATGAGCAGTGTTTTGCAGATATCTGAGTGTTCTGCCATGATACCGAATCATTGTCTGTTTGGAATCACTGATTGCATGGCGAGGCAATTTTTTGGTTCATGGATTCCTAAAACTTCATCGTCACAAAATTGAATGAAGGGCTTTCTTCACTTATTTCATGTGCAAGACATGGTTAAAAACCACTGTCGTAATGTAGTTAGGGCTCATCCTATGCTGTGTAGATTTAGGATTCAATGATCAGCTATAGGTATAGGCTTCTTGAATTTGTGTTACTCTGGGGCGTGGTCGTTCACAATAAGAAATATATTCGTCTTAGGAAGTTTGGTCTAGCTTCCATTAAAGTAGAATTTCTTAGTCATTTTTCAGTTGCATTTTCTGTCCTAAATTGACATGAATGTTTTGGATTGCCTGTAGGCGGAATTTCGCTACATTGTCACCAACAGACATGACCGGGCAGATGTGCTTCTAGGCCAGGGGCTTCCAATTCCAACCTTTTTCGAATCATCGCCCCCTTATCAAGTTCAACGCAAATTTTCTCGCCCCCATATTTTCAGAACCTAAAAAGAAGACTTGATTGTCAAGTTAAATTTTGTACAACTAAACTATGATCGCTCGCTGGTGAATTGACTAAAAAAGAGGTCATTTTTTTGACATGACTACCGAAAGAACTGTCTCCACGTATAATCGGTGGGAGTTTACCTTTTTTTAGTCAAGTTTCGGGGCAGATCCTGAACAACCCGTTTTTCATGTGCATTTCGTGCCGTTTAGTTTAATATATTCTGTCATTTTCGCCCCCTTCGTACGCTTTCGCCCCCCAATCACACCCTTAGTTATTTTCGCCCCCTATCTCAACATCGCCTACGTTGGGACCAATGTTCTAGGCACTTTCTCACATATTTTATGATACCAAGCACCGAGCCACACATTCAAGATAAGATTTTCATCGAAGATTATAAATATGTATCATAGCTAGGGTGGTTTCATTCAACTTCCCGTATTGTAGACATTTCATCCAAGTTGTATTGGAAGGTGAAAACGAGGCGAATTGATTGTTGCGACAAAATAGGATAATTGTGATACTGATCATAAAAAATATTTTATATCCATCTGAGTGCAGCCTATCGTTTGTATCGTTGGTATGCTTCCTACAGTATGATGGAATCCTGAATTTTCTTCTTTATCAGTTGCTTCTCGGACTACAGTTGCTCTTCACCATACCCTTACTGCTGCAGCGACAAAACATGCTGCAGTGTTTCTGACGATTTCGTGCAAACTGGCGCAACCATAGCGTGAGTATTCTGTTGTGATAGCCGTTATTTGTTTTTGCTTTTATCATGAACATGGCCGATTTCCTTATAAAAATTCAGTTGTACAGCCATTAGGAACATCTCCAATAATTCAGTAAATCTCTATAACCCACTCTGCTTGTGACCCAGTGACACAGATTTTAATCGTTTTTTTTATGTAGCCTACTGTATTTGGTATGTATAAGATCACCATAAGATCATCTCGGTGTAAGAACTCTACACTTTTGATTTTGGTTTTCATACCGATAGAATTTGATGAAATGTTGTATTGCGGTTAGGACTGGTTACAATTGATTTGTAGTATTTTATGTGTTACTCATTTTGAGATAGTGTTTGGAGATAAATATTGCTGTACCCAGAAATTTACTGTGTCAAACTACTATGTACTTAAGCTGTATGGTCAGAATTTTCCTACTAAACGTATCATCAATCATGTGACTCTCATTACGTAATTTCTACATCGTGATATAATAGACTTCCATGAAGTGATGCTAATGGCGCGTCACGGAATAACAAAACATGTTACTTGTGGTGATCAATTGATAGAAGTACCGCATGCGTGGCTCTTCGTTTTTGGACCTTTTCATAAAATCGAGAAGAGACTTTTTGTGTTTTTGAAATCCATGATGCAATGACAATGTGCGTGCCTTACAACCTACGATCATAGCTATCTGTTTGCATGAGTCGCAAGCAACACTTTCTGGCAGGCGTTGTGATTGAAAACATTTGTATCATTTACCAACTATCCATTCTACCAAGGTACAGATATTAGTACCCTGCATTACATCATGTATGCGTAGTATATATCAAATAAGAACAAAATTTACCATGATGTTAGTTGAGCTGGTTAGAAAATCAAATATCGCTGTAAATAAAAATACTCCACGTCTCCTTTACGATCATGTTTTGCCATCTGTACTGGCTTTACAGAATACCTTAATTACTCGCTATTAGTGATTCCGGCAAGGATGAATTTAATTATCCGTGGTCATAGGCGCCGACTTATATTTTTTTACGAGGTGGCGAAGTCTTGTGACGTCATAATATTGATGACGTCATCGTCGCCGCACGAAAACGCACTTTACTGCATGCCGCTGGTGTACGTGCAGAGTTAAACCATTCGCGTGACGTTTTAATATCGGCCCTGCACTCATTAATATCAAACCATGCAGTCGAGTTATTTAATGAAATCTTAAAACGGTACGATCATTTGAAGTGTAACTGCGGCTTGCGCTACCAGTCCGTCCGACGGAATCTGCAGTTGCATCAATGTTATTCACGCGCAATGCCCCGCGTGAGTAACGAAAAGATCATCGCTCCATCAAATATGCCGGACCTGATGTGTGGAACAGTATCCCGCCGGCCATCCGACAGTCGACGAGCATGTCCACATTCAAGTCGAAATACAAGCAATTACTACTAAATAAATACAGTCCATCCTCAAGATTACCGGACCACGACTGACCTATCGATCTCGCTTCCCATGACATGCCGCCCTATTTCTTGTCGCATTCTTTTTCTATACTATCTTCTTTACTTTCATTCAGTGTGCATGCCTCCTCTTTACATCGCCTAGGCCAAGGTGGGTGTCAGATTCCATAGACTACTCCTTGTCGCTTCGACATCTTCCTGTCTTTTCATTGTATCGCATTTTGTGGTGTATTGAACTGATAAAATTGCTAATAAACCAATGATGATGATGATGATGAAATACACTACGCACTGGCCTTGCAAGTAACACACAACTCTCGAATGTTTGAAGCAGACAATCATGATAATTACAAACGCGAAATCGCGCAGCCAATCATCAATTGTCAATTGCGGTTCTTGCTTCTTGCTTCGCGTTGACCAACTCGCATCGCGGCAATTGTTTGATGATTAAAACATTGGTGCATTTCCCGATTTACGTTCTCGAAGCATTTCGGGAGTACATCGGTCAATTCGTAAATTCTAATCTGCATGTCGACGGCCGCCAACGCATACTAATTGAATTACATGTTGACGGCCGCACAAATTTCCTTCTAAGGGCGCGGGTTGGCCACCCCTGGGCTAGAATTAATTCCACTTCCGGACGCATGCCACGATCTTACCAATAGAAATCCACTGTTTATCTAATGCCTAATAGTTTAATAGCAATCAAGTTTATCGTAATGTAGAAGGTTCCCTGTTCAAACGATTCGAATCGGTTTTTAATGTGACACCATATTTGAGTAATTTTCGTCGCGACAATTGTTTTCTCATAATACCGGTGTGTAAGCTGTATTGCTACATTTCCCGATTAATGTCACTGGCAAAGCCTTGTTAGAGAAACTAATCTGCGCACAAATGAATTCCAATTGGCAGGCACACACCAACACACCCTCCAATTTCGCGCTCCGATTACCTATCACGAAGCTATATCTAGCTCATGAATGGTTTTGTAAACGAATACGGCGCACATAATTTAGATTCAAGAAAAGCAGAACGTACATTTGGGCGCCTGGTCGGGAGAGGAGATCTAGGATGGTGCTTCTCATCACACGCTAGGCGCGTAGCCTTTCGAAAAATTAGGGGGATTTTGATTTTTTTCAAATTAACCAATATAGCATCAATTGAATTCGGGTCATGTACAATTGTACATGTGTAAATGGTGATCATATATTCTCTTTGTATCGACGATTTTAGGCATGTGATAGGCTTGCCAAAGAGTCCGGGAGTGCTGTCAATTAGCGAGTCCCTGATCTCCGGCGAACAATTAAATAAATGAACGCGCGCATTACGCAGTCTCGGCTACAGTTTTCGCAAATCAAAATGTCCGAGCTCGATGGCACCGATTTCAAACCTTTGTCGTATTTCGGAACTGGAGACATGATACACAATACACATCTTCTGATCGTTACGTTCAAGTATTAGCGGGAATCAATTTCGCACGTTAAAGTCTGTTTACAGCGATTCGATGTTATTCAGTTTCGCGATGTCGCTTTTTAATCAATTTTACACGAAACAATCGCTAATTAGCGTAAACTCGACCGCATTGTCTCCATACCAGCGAGAGATAGGAGCCGAAGCATGTTACGCCCGAGACGTGATAGTTGGGTCACAGACAAGCAAATGATATCTTTCACTCCAGGCCTATTGCAGATGCTATTGTATAGGCTAGCGATGATATGGTGCACGCCAGGCCGAAGCCGCCAATGTAGATGCGATTGCGCAGTTAAGCGATGATATAGTGTGAACTGGGCCTATTGCAGATGCGATTGGTGAAGCCTGCGCAACCTGGCTTGATCGAGACGCGACTAATCAGGCTAGCGACGATTGCCACGCGCACGGGAATGAATGACCTAATTTCGCGACCATGTCAGCGGGATATCATCACAGATTCCTCTCGCTAATTGACAACACGTTTCTCGCAAATCCGCTGCGCGGAACACTGATTACACCATTAATCCATTATTGAATTGCAACTGAATATTAGAGTTAGAATGATCATTTCAAAATGACGGGGTTTCGCGTTTCAAATAGGGATGTTCGACCCCCGAAACCCCCGTGGCTACGCGCCTGGCACACGCGCGAATCGAATCTAACGAGGTCGCATCGATTCGTCTGATTACTAATCACTGATCACAAATCACTTGGGCGTCTGAGCATTTTGTACGAGGTGGCCGCCAGTCCGCCACCTCGTAAATTTGGTCACGAGGTGGCGGCCACCTCGTACAAAATGCTCAGACGCCCAAGTGATTTGTGATCAGTGATTAGTAATCAGACAAGTAATCAGACAATTTAGACTTTGTTAGTTTAGTCGCATCAAAACTCTCAAGTTACGTGAAATAGCTCCACTTTGTGTTTGAACCTGCCTGAAGTTCTCGGTCAAATCTAGTTGTGGTGGAAGAAGACAATACCCTGACACGACCTGACTAATCGGCGATTTGCGGATGTGACCTCGTTAGCTATGGTAGCTGATCTCAAAAGCACGCAACCGATACCTGAAACTTTCTATTTGACGTATGCAACTGAACTTTACTCATCTTCTCGTACAAGAGTTGTACTGACTCAAACCGGAAATTTTTGTTGACTCGACACCACGGGTCAATTCTTGAAAATGAAAAATTACTATGCCCGACTCGACTTAGTCACTTTGTGTATTGACTCGACTTGTACTTCCGCCTTGGCACATGACTCGACCAAGTCATATGACTGACGACATTGTATGTGACTTGAAAAATAGGCCCAAAAATTGTCTCCTGTCTGTTTGACCAAACATATTAAGAAAAATGTGGATGAGTGGTATTGCAATTGCTCGAGGCAGTCACGGACACGCCATTTCTTTCAGAGTCGGGGTCGTCGTTGCGATATGTGTTGTGATCGGAGTTGTGATCATCGGTTGCTGTGTGGGCATCGTGCTGTGCTGTCGTAGGCAGAACACTCCAGGCCGTGTGGTGAGAGTGCCAGCAGCCACAACTACGGTGCACCAGACTCACACAGGTGAGCCTTTGTCTAGATATGTATCCAGGTGCTTTAGTGTTGGTGTGTACTGCACATTAGTCATAGGTGCCGGTTAACATCAGGTGGTCAAAGTAGTCATCATTGATACTTAATAAGAAGTGGAAGTGATGTCGGAAATTAGCAACTGCCAAGACATAAGAAAACGACTTCAAGTAGAAATAAAAAATTAAGATATGGAAAGTATTACAGTTAGCAGTTTCAAAAAGTAGATTTGGTCGATGGGTCGTGTAATTTTAGCAGTTAATTTGAGGTGCTTGGACAGTGGTCACTGGTCATGAAGAAAAGTGCTACATTCTGATTTGATGATATCTACATTGGTATATTGCATCATCTGTGACAACAATGCCAATGTATCGAAACACCGTTTTCAAATTGAAAAAGAGGAACATATCTTCATTTCAATTCAAATGTTGAGCGGTTACTTGAATAGCTGCACTCGAAAACGATTTCGTCTCAATTTCGCTACACCACTGGTTGAGTAGGCGCACTCAAAAAAGTACAGGTACTCTGTTACTCTTGACCGCCTTATGTTGAGGGAAGCTATGTTTTGAATTCATAACTTCTCAAATCGATATGACCCACCCGCGTCCTGTGTGGTTTTATTGAATAGGGTCGTCCAACATTATCGTTTCCTGCATTTGTTTGCGGGCTTGCCATATTAATAGCATCCGAGTCTATTGATGAATTTCCAGGCATTGAATAGCTGGCGCGCCATAATAGATTATGAATGTCATTGTTGGTGTTAGTCAACCATGAATAGGACGCCACGATGTTCATGGGAAAAGGGTTGAAATGACTTGAGTTGCAATCTTTCGGAGACTGGACGCGAAACTGTCTTTAATCTGTATGAACAAACCTGCCAAGAGTAAAGGTGGTCAAAGTGCTCATTGTTGCCACTCAAGTAGAAGTAGTAATGATATGAATTCATACTCGAGTACAAGTAACGACAAATGTAACTGTTCTATGCCAAGTTTTGCCTATGAAACTACAAAGTGTCAAGTAGAAGTAGCAGTATGAAAGCATAACCACTTTGAGGAAG
This sequence comes from Botryllus schlosseri, assembly GCF_051294905.1. NCBI lineage: Eukaryota > Metazoa > Chordata > Ascidiacea > Stolidobranchia > Styelidae > Botryllus > Botryllus schlosseri. Next base: position 5,354,143 of record NC_137242.1, read on the forward strand.
TAGTGCAAGTAGGCAAAACTTACTTGAGTACTTTGACAAAGTGGAAGTACTTCTTCACTGGCCATCTCTGGGTAAGAGCGAGGCAAATTTGTGTGTATATTATGAATGTGAGGGCTTCGATTCACCCAAGCAGAGTTGTAAAAAATGAGTTGAACATGACAATTGGGCGAGTACCGTAGCGAAACTCAGTGTTGGCGACTTCAACAAAATCAATAGCCTGAAGAAATTGGCCCAGTGAAAACATAATCAGAAAGGACCTCAAATTTAAAAGACAGTGAAATAATCAGGCGATCTATTTACATATAATACAAAATATTTCCAGTAAAAAGTTAGTTGCATGACAAATCGAAAAAACTTGCAAAAATCTGTGTAAAAATCAAAAAAGTTACAAAACGTTACATGAAAAAAATGTTGTTATATAAAAAAGTTGGTATATAAGAATCCTCCAAGCAGCTTGAAACACCATGCTACATAATTTCTGAGTATTTAGGAAGCCGTAAAAAAATTGCAAAAACTTGCCCCAGTAATAACCAGTATGACTTTGACTCGATTCCCAACACTACGACGTGGACTTTACCCGTTGCACCCTGACCTGGACTTGTCTCGAGTCAAAACTATAAAAGAAAGGTTGTATTGTGACTTGCAACCTTGCCAACCCTGTCTATGACTATGAAAATAGGATGTTCTTAACCGGTACGTGTTATTATTCTTATTGCAGTGATTCAACCGCAAGGCTATCAGCCCGCAATGCAAGTACAACCAGCCCCCGGCATGCAGTATCCGCAAATGCAAAACAAGGATCAGCCGCCTCCGTATACTCCTGCTTCTTACAATACCGAGTACAACGCACCGAGCTACCAGCCGATGCCGCAACCCTCTACTAATCCTAATTTGGGAGGCCCGTACCCGCCACAAAATGCTCCGTACCCACCTTCGAACGCTCCATACCCTACTTCAAACCCACCGTATCCCACTGGTCCACCGGTGCAGCAAAACGCGATGCAAGCATCTGCCCCGCCGCCAATGTAGTAATGATTTATATACGATTGACGTACGTTTTTTGGTATTATGTATCTCAGATTTGTCAAGGAAGGTTTGCCTTGCTTGCTTAGCGTTTCCTGTGTCACCGCTGACAGGAAAAACTGTGCCCTGTTGTACTGTGTCGTCACTTCCCCTTCTATTTGCCTGCTTGATTTCAGTCCAATATTCGTACCGAGGGACATTTGTATTAGTCGATTTCTGCGGTCCACATGATGTTGTATTGGTACCGATACATGCGAGTAGCTGTAATGAAGGTTTGGATGTACCTGAAAGTCTAGCCTTGAATGAAGAGTATCTTGTCATGTAGCAACGTCACAATGCTCACAACACGAAATTTTACGAGGGTAGTGTGTTTTTCACCTCTACGCTGCGCCCATGCTTTTTCATTTGTATGGTACTCGCACAAAAAACATTCAAGTGCGGAGGATTATTACTTTCAGTCACGTATCTGTATTTGCCCGTCTTCTGATATTGCGACAGGCCGACAGTGGTTGATTTTTTTCTCTCTTCGGTTTCATGTATGAAATGTTTAGTGCAGTATGGCCTTTCCCGATTCATCTTTTATTTCTTGATTTGTTAATAGCTTTGTGTGCCCACTGCCCATGTCTTGAAGCACTGCAATAGCGTCCAACGCATGATTTGTACGGGCACGTAATTTTGAGGCTAGTGGCGTGAAGCAGATGTAAAACGCACATCGACAGCTTGTCAATCATAGGTAAAGGTGCCATTCTGCGTGTTTATTCTGGAATTTGGTTTGTCATCGAACCCCATTAGCTCCTCACCGGATAGCGGGTGTCTGGGAATGTTGATGCTTTTTAAACGTATATTAACGCCGAGTAAAGTCTTTTCTCGCACACACGAAAAACTGCAGGGACCGATGTCCGTGTCTTGCATCTCATGGATAAAGTTGTTAATTTCGCAAGGCAAATTATTCCGAATGGTTAATTGCACCAAAGTAGAAGCAGCATGAATTGAGCTCGGAAGAACGTGATCATGTTGGATACTTATTTTTATCTTATATTTCGCACTTGTTCATACTCCCGTAATTATCATACTTGCGTACATATCTAAACGCGGCGTGGGATTTTCCTCTGCCATCCCTCATTGACCTTAGTACTGTTGTATTATTTCCCCTTCCGTGATTTTTTTTTGGCCCTGTCTAATTTCTCAACACACTTCTCGCTGGGAAAGAACTTCCGCTTTACGCGCTATTTAGTGTTGTTGAATTGCAGTTTTACTTCTTGAAATCTCGCTCGTGTTATTGCTCTTATATTGCATGTTTCTATTGCTGAATAAAATGTTCCGCTTTACCTGGAATGTCATCTATGATATCGTGTTGGGTTCTATCGGGAAGTAGCGCTACATCGGTGGCGAAATCCAAACGGCCTGTTGTCGAGAAACGAGCTCATCTTTCTATTCTTAGGACAGAAATGAGAGGCGGTTTAAACTATAGTTTTTTAACTCCTAATATTTACTGGCCAACAGTCGCTAAAAACCTGTACTCGTTGTGATTCATGTCAGTGGATGATACGTTGTCCAAATCACAACGAATTGGTAACAAACCAGGCACGAGTCACCAGGGCTGTGGAGTCGGAGTTCGGCTAATTTTCTCTTAATGGAGTCGGAGTCGTGAAAACTGGTGGCTGGAGTCGGAGTTTGTGAAAATGACTCCGACTCCAACTCAATTATGAAAACAATTGCTTTTAAAGGTTGATCATTGACCATAAAGTAGAATATTTCGTACCTCTCATATTTAAAATTGGACATTATTTGCAAATTACAATTCAGTTGCATAGAGGAAAAAAATCGCAATATTCATCTTCGCGATATAGTCTCAAATTGTGCAATTTTCGGAATTATACCAGAGTAGCCTATTCTGGTTTTGTAAAATTGATGTAAATATAACCAAACGCTGCTTCCCACTTGACAAAATTAAAAATATTTGTAGTGTGGCTTTGCTGCTTGGGTCGAACAAATGATTAAGAAAGAGTCCTAGTCCTTGAATACTTGAGTGAGTGCATTTAGACTAGACATACCGTATGCTATTTCACTACTTCCCAAATTTCGTTTCTGACCAATGTCTATTAGTAGTGAGAGGCCATTCTCCGAGGCGGTAGGTGCTCGGGAAACCGGTTTCCGCATCTACTTTCCGTTGGCTTGACCTTTTTTCGCGTCATATGCAGAATAAGCCGTCTTCACTTTCATATTTACTTTTAGCCGTGTTAATTAAATATACCTCACTGGACGTTCTAACATTTTCGCCTCCAGTAGCCTAACCACTTTGGTATTTTCGCCCCCTTGCTTCTCAAAGTCGCCCACTGCCCACCCCAGTCGCCAATATTGCGGTTCGATGAAAATATAGCAAGCAGTCGATACGATACAATTGGGTATACCTTTTCAATCAAACACCTACCTTGGCCTGCTCTGACCTGAGACACGTAAATATGAGACTGGCCTAGTGCCTGCTGAATGAATAGTTCTAAGCAAGGGATAATTAGGGTCGCGTTTAAAACATAAATCAATTCAAAACAAACATGTTTAAAACAAGGCCCTTTTTAACCTCGCGGCACCCTTTGCAAATGAAAAATAGTGCGTGGCACACCAACACATGGGTTCTGAAACTTTTTGCCTTACGGGCACCTGCAAACTACCAGATTACGTAACAGCACTCACTTCAGTACTATTGCTGACTAATGTGACTACCACTGTAGTCAATCCAAAATGTTCTAGCGAAAACAAAACAATTTATGGAATTTCATCATAATGACATAATTTCATCATAATTTCTACGGCATATCGTTTCAATATCTGGACGCACATTTGATAATGCTAGTCTCATCTCTTCTTCAACATCAAGCACCTCTCTCTTTTTTGGGTTGGGCACCATCCCAGCAGCACGCGGCCCGGGTTCGATTCCCGCCGTCGGTGGTTATTCTGGGCTCCTCGTCCCCCATGTCGTTGTTCTTACGGCGACGAAAAAAGACCCGATAAAGAAAGGAAACGAGCAAGAAATAGCCTCTAAAAAGGACCGACGAAGAAAGAATAACATCGAAGAGGACTGTGACATCGGGCATTATAGGTCGAGGTGGATGCCAGTTCAAGAGAACCCAACTGATTGGTCGTTCGGCATCCCCCTATATGTTCATTGCATCACATTGTGTGTCTGGTACATCGCATTGTACATTGCGTGTGTGTGGTGGGCAGATGAAAATATTCTCTGACGATTGTTTGACGACGTGAAAAATGGAAGTAAAATCACAATTGCCTTTTCTCCATCTGAATTTTAATCCAAAATTCGTCGAGAGTCATCTCATTGTACCGTACATTCAAGTTCACGTCATTGCGGATGTCAATCAGCTCTTCCCCCTCTTTGAGATTTATATGTAAAATGGGTTTCCTGCGCCAAAAATGGAAAATAAGTGCTTATTTTTGCATGCAAACATTTGAGATGCTGAACAACTAATGGTACGATTTCCCTGTTATTCGATTCGAAGAAATGGAAGAACATGCTACAAGTTCCTGCTTCTGCTCTGACCCCAATTTCAATATCTCTTGCAACGCTCCAACGTTGTCTGTTGAAGATAACAGATTTTATTCTTGCCTGACCTTGCGTATGAATTTGTCTTGTTTAGGTGGTCAAAGATATCTACCAAATATGCTAATATCTCTGGACATGTCCCAAATACGTCTACGAATGGCATCATTTGAAATGGGAATCGTTTCAAGGCATCTGCAGCTTTGGTCTCACACATGTTTTTTCCAATTTGGACGCGCAAGCCGAAAGCATAACCTTCTTCTCCGCTTCCGTCTGTGGCTTTGAATTTTTAGCCATAGTATACCTCCGCTACCACGTAACTGGCTTGTTGCGATCTCGTTGAAACTTTAAACGATTTGGTAAACGACTTACATAATAACCGCAGTGGCGATAAATGTTTGTTAATTGATATAATTTGATCAACCTTACTTCCCAATTCTCATGTTCGTAGCCGGTAACACAACATTGTGCTACAAGTCTACATTTTTAGAGAAGTGCCGACACGCTACCTAACAATCGCAATGCGGATTGCAATGTTTGTAATTTGAATTTGTAAACGCGAACGTCACTTCCAAAGGAGTTCATTTCTCACTGGTGATTGGGGGGATAATGAGGATTAGAAAACTGCATTGTCATGCTCATGCAGATGCCGCCTGTCTGACGTCAGTCTGCTCTTTTGTATAATCAAACTACGTATTGTGCAAAACTGAATTCAGCCTTCAAGGCACGCGAAATAATTTTGCGAATAATTTAAAATTTTTGAAGAAATCGCTTGCGGCACACTTGCGAGACGTAAATGGCACTCTAGTGTGTCGCGGCACACCGGTTGCTTTAAAACATGTCTATTATTGTTTTTTGTTTAATTGTGACGCCACAGTGGATTGACATTGACTATTGAAAATATAGGGTAAATATGGCTCCTTCGACGAAAAGGGCTTTCTATCACTGTCATAAACATACCAAAATTAACTCTAACCAGGACTACTTTGTTATGCAGCATTTTTGGCACGGTTGGCGGTCATCATCATTAGAACACCCATTCCGATTTCGAGGGTTCCAGACAGTCCACATCGTATACGTCGACTATTTTGCGTGCAAATCATCTGTAGGCTCATACTACATGGTTTTTGGACGTATTTACACAATTCTGGCATAATTAGACAACGTTTGAAAAAAAAACACAATTTTTTTCAAAAAGGCATTCGCTTAAAACACTGTTTAAAACATTCTTAAACAAAGTGTTTTGAAACACCGTTTGGTTAAAATGAAACCCTAAGTGTAATATTATAGAAATTAAACATGGAACGGCAACGATCGATTTTGCAGCTTCGTTCCGCTTCGCCGAGGCTGGAGTGGAGAATTGTTTTGCGTAAGCGACTGTAGGATTTCTGGCAATCCATAAGCTATATCAGTGGTCGGGAACCTTTTTTGTCAGAAGAGCCATATTGGCCCTATTTTGTCCATCTCAACTCCCAAAGAGCCATACATGCCAATCGACTGTTACGTCACAATTGAACATTCGTGACGTCATGGTAGCACTAATTCGAACTCACTACATGGGATTCCACGTGTGCGCCATATTTTCTCTGAAAAAACTGGTATTTACTGTTCGAAAATAAAGATCGAAACGAGAGGTATGGAACAGACGGGCCAAGCCTCACCATTGATAAGGCAATTCATCGTAAGTAGCTTAGAATTTATTATAACTGATATTAATCGAATGTGACTGTCACACTGATGCCGAAAATCTAAATACTTATCGACTTCTCAATTCTCAAAGTATTCGGCGGTAAACTAATGTTGCGCTACACGCCTACGTTTTTTCGCCGGTACTACACAGAGCTATACGTACCAATCAAGAACATGGATAGCTGTGACGCTGTTTGTAATTCAAGTTTGTAATTGTTGCATCCACAACAGTTCATTTCGCGCGGTAGATCAGGAAGACAATCGTATTTGATAAATGCGTTACGAAATGGGCGCCGCCATCTCTGCTATGCTCTTTGATTAATCAACGTATCGCACAATTCAAGATTTCGAGTCGGGTACATAGAACTCGCGAGATATATTGGCCGCAGGCGTGACAGTAACTTAAATTTGATGATTTTGAAACAAGGGGGTCCGAGCCGCTAAACCTGAAAACGACATTGTCTTCACTTCTCTAAGACATGTTTATACTTCCACGAGAATAATTATTCTGGCCGTGATGAAAATTTACCAACAAGTCGCTGCCATATTAATCAATTCAGTAAAAAATTACTATTTGGCAAAGAGCCATATCGTATACCCAAAAGAGCCATATATGGCTCGCGAGCCATAGGTTCCCGACCACTGAGCTATATCTTCCCGAGCGCAGAAATTACTGAATTTGGTCTTGATCGAAAGCTACTGTTGCACCGATTCCGAAAATATAAATGAAAATAACGATCAGGCACTGATCCACCTAGAATCTGTCCATCAAGTCTGAAATATGGGCATCGTTCAGAACAATCGGGTAACCGCAACACAATGGCCATAACAATGACCCGTTGCGACTATCCGATTGTTCGAACAATGCCGATATTTCAGACTTGGGGGACGGATTCTAGGTGGATCAGTGCCTGATCATTATTTTAATTTATATTTTCGGAATCGGTGCAACAGTAGCTTTCGATCAAGACCAGATTCAATAATTTCTGTGCTCGGGAAGATAGCTTTTGGATTGCCAGAAATCCTACAGTCGCTTACGCAAAACAATTCTCCACTCCAGCCTCGGCGAAGCGGAACGAAACTGCAAAATCGGTCGTTGCCGTTCCATGTTTAATTTCTATAGTAATATATAGCCTAAAGGACAATTATGCAATGAAAATGCAATGGTAGGTGTCGGTGGGCGAAATCGATGTGCCAGATCGAGGTCCGGTAATCTCAAGCGCAGACTAGTATTCATTCAGTAGAATCGACTTGTATTTTGTCCGGAAAGTGGGCAATCGGCAAATGGACAATGATGCACGATGGACATTGGACAATGGACTTACTCGACGTCAACAGTCGACTAATTTTACTGTCATTCGGCCTGACGTTTCCCTGGACTCGACGACGTGCGTGATGTAGCAGGCTAATTTCTCTCATGCTTTAGTTGTCAGTTTAGATTTCATACTTCATTTGTCAGTAAATGATTATTTGATTTATTGATTACGTTCCACAGTATTTCAAGTTGCTACATTTGGTACACCGTACGGCCTTGGTGCTTTTTATGTGGGGCAACGCAGCCAACGAGCAATGAATTGTCTCGGAAGGAAAATTCCTTGGGCCGAGTCTCGACGGTAGACCGAAACTCTATTGCCAATACAACGGCAAAGTGAACTTGGCAATTTCGAGATCCATCATACCTTGTATGCTTTAACACCAATTGCTTTTAGTAGCGATTTGTTGATCGCATACCAAGGCCCTTTATAGCGGCCTTATGATGCCATAGTTTTTGCAATGGGTGAAGTCCCTTGTTCTCACTGGCAGAAACCAATCACAGAATGTCAATTGTAGTCGTTGACTTTATCTAGGTGCTGCGTTCTGTTTCCATCTATCCCTTCTTTTGAGTGTTAAGCAGTTTAATATCACGGCTGCGGAACTGTTTATTATAAAAATACTGATAATACCTGATGCGTTACTATAATACTGACACACAGTCACACTACAGATAACTAACCTACGGATAGATACGCAACACCGGTCGTCACGCTTGCTTGCCCGGAGGGAATTACTGCTCAGCAATCTGAACGCAACGTTATTGCTAATCCCATAGCTGACGACCCGCGCGCTTATATTCAATAAAGTTGATCTTATTTGAAAGCTACTGCCGCACTGATTACGAAAATATACGTTAAAATCCAATCAGGGCAATGGAACTCCCTTTAAATACACCTCAGAGTCTGAAAATCGGCATTGTTCCAAACAATCGCAGCGACGCAGCACAATGACCATCACAATGGCCTTTGCGTGACTGCGATTGTTCGGAACAATGCCGATTTTCAGAATTTGAGGAGTATTTCAAGGGTCTTCCATTGCCCTGATTGGATTTTAATGTCTATTTTCGGAATCAGTGCGACAGTAGCTTTCAAATAAGATCAACTTTATTGAATTTAAGCGCGCCGGTCGTCAGCTATGGGATTAGCAATAACGTTGCGTTCAGATTGCTGTGCAGTAATTTCCTCCGGGCAACCAAGCGTGACGACGGGTGTTGCGTATCTATCCGTAGGTTAGTTATCTATAGTCACACACACAGTTCAGTGGAATCAGTTCTGGCAGAATAGGCCCATTCTCTTTTCATCAATCGATCGTAATATGCAAGGGTCCCGTACACAAGACTGTACGCCCACTTGCTCAATGTCTTGATATGCAGTCGTCTTTCGGATAGAAGATGTAGGCTACTTCATGTCGTATCTGACCATAGTGTCCTATATGGTGTCGACACAAGCGAGCGGAATAAAATTTATATTTTCGTAATCAGTGCAGAGTCAGCTTTCGATTGATACCCGTTTCACCAAATTTAATGCTCGGCAAGCCGGTCAAAAAGGACCGTCAAATTGCCTGTAGCCAAATGGAAATTGTGACGTGATACAATTTCACTGAGCCGTGAGATTGGCTTGTGTCGACACCATATAGGACACTATGATCTGACGACATCTTCCGTCACATATGAGTGGAGGTGGTGTACCCTCGTTGCGATACCAGCGTGTGGTCTTCTTTTAACTGAAGAGAAGCATGGAATCAAGCACGGTGATACGGATAGTAAAGTTTGTGGCAGAGGTGTGGTGAATCTTATGGTGATTTTAACTGACGAAATGATAAAGAGAGAAAGAGAGAGAGAGCGAGAGAGGGAGAGAGAGAAGGGGGGGGGGGGGGAGGGGTGAGAAGGTGAGAAAGAGATAGATAGATAGAGAGATAAAAGAAAGACAGAGAGATTGATTCATCTAACCGAAAAGAAAATAACATGGTCATATGTAAACAATAACAAGGAAACTCATTGGTGCAGGACAGGGTGTGATCGATGTGACTCTTTAGGGTCAACTGGCCTGATCACACCTTGCACTTAACAACTACAGATTAATGAATGATTGTCAAGCGAATATGGCTCTCTCTCATTGCCAAGGCTAAGACATGATTTGAACCTTGGTGACATACCATTAACATCAATATGAAACAAGGCTTGAATAAACACGTGGCGAAATTTGGGGCCTCTTGGTGCAAGAGGCGGATTTCCGTTAGTGTGGTGCATAGCTCTATGGTCGCAATGGATCTTGACTGAATTTGGTAGATTCTGGCTCGTACGGAAGTGGAGCTGGAGTCCTAGTTTTGGTGATGTGACCGGGATGCGGTTTTCGATGAGCATGGATGCGGTTACGCATAAACTTACAAAATGTTCCCACTGAATTCATGCATGATGAATCACTTTCGTGCAGCTCTCGTGAGAATGACGTTGATATTCGCGCCAACAAAAAACAACGATTATATTCTTTGGATCAACCTTATTTGTGTACGCTTTTCTGAGTGCGCAGGATTTAGCAGAGTTTTACGGGCCGGAGTATTGCTCAATTCTAGGATCCCGCCTTGGAGTCGGATCGTATTTGGAGTCCGTTTCTAGAAAGCAGGATCGGAGCCGGGGCGGGAAATTTGTCACTCCGCTCCGCACTATTCCACGTATAGCCCAATATCTGTGTAATTAATACATACCCTGCGTAAAGAATAGACTACAGCAGTGTTCTTCAACCTTTTGGTTTGGTGTACCCTCAAATTTGTTGTGTGACGAATTCATGCACCCGTGTACCCTGTTTACTCACGGCATATGAACGTGTAAAAAAAAATATATATATATATATTTGACAACGATGTTGGGGATCGAATTCACTCCAGAGTTGGATCAATTACATTATTTCAGTTCAATTACAATTACAATTACAATTACTTTCATGGATGTTTCAATTACATTACAATTACAATTACTCCATGCTAAAAATATCAAATTACAATTACAATTACAATTACTCCTTGCATGCTTCAATTACATTACAATTACAATTACAATTGCTGCTGTTGAACATGTAATTGAATAATCATAAATTCAACCGTGCTCCTTGACAACCGTAGCGTCGTATTTAACAACAATTCAAGTCTAGTTCAGATTGTGTAGTAATAAATGCGTTTATGTGCGTACATAGTATGATATGCAAGATGTCAGTGTGACGTAATATAAGCGTGTTTTGTATGCTCGGTAATTATGGCTAATTATGGCTAATTATGACGTAATTGGAAAAGTAAAATGTTATTTACCTAATTTCCTATGGGTTAGGATTAAGGATAGGGTGCAGTATGTCGTTGAAAAAGTATTATAATATATGCACGTGTTGGATTTGCGTATATAGTATATAATTAAAGAAATAATATTATTTTTATCGAGGGACGAAGGAATTAGGATGAGGAGTAAAAACAAAACCGTGCTCTGTCAGATAAGACGTTATATAATATCCAGTGGTCTGGTTAGTTAGCCAGACGAAGTAACGATGCAGCATCGTGATCTGAAATCGTATTGTAGATTGCCAACCCACGGATGGATGCGCAAGATGTGAGTCACGGATGAATGCACCGACATACGTACTGCAGAGCCGGCTAAAAGCAGCAGACTTTGTAGTCCTAGAGCTGGCGATCCATGCGTCCAAATTTGATGCATCTGGTCTTTATCGTAAGCTATTGATGTACTAATTCCGAAAATACAAAATAAAATCTCGTCAGGGCAATGTAACTGCTCCAAAATAGCCGTTTAAGGCCGACTATTCTGAAAAGTGAGAGCGCTGCAGCAGCATGACCACAACAATTACCAATTACGCCCAGCGATTGTTCAGAACAATGCCGATTCCCAGACTTTCACGACTATTTTGGGATGGCACCATTGCCTGGAAATATACTTTTATTGCGGAATCAGTGCGACACTAGCTTTCGATTAGGACCATACATATCAAATTTCGACGCTTGGATCGCCAGCTATGGGACTATCAATTCTGCTGCTTTTAGCCGGCTCAGCAGTTCGCTTCTCGGCGTATTCAATCGTGAGTCACGTGTTGCGAATCCATCCGTTGGTTAGTAATCTAAAAATTGTATACAATGGCAGCCGAGGCCAGCATAGCGGTGAAAATTAAAAAAACTTCGCCCGCAAGCGCGCAGTCAAGGGCTTCCGCGAATGAATCCATCAAATTCCTTGTCGACATTTAAAGAGAATGCATTATAAGTCAATTATTTTATGTTGTGCTTGTCAGGTCTCGATAGCAATTTAATGTAATTGAAATTGTAATTGAGCAAAATTTTTGTCAAATTACAATTACAATTACAATTACACAAAATAAAAATGCTTCAATTACAATTACATTACAATTACATTGAAAAATGTAATTAATTACATTCAATTACAATTACAAATTACAATTGATCCAACTCTGATTCACTCCAGACAAAATGACCGAATGTTGCTGCAATGTCGGAGCACAATAGTCGATATGATATGCCTGCCAAATTTATTGCACATATCACAACACTACTTATTACAACAATTATAAGGGATTGCTGACACTTCCAACTCACAGCGTTCATCACCTACCCTTGTGTTACTGCAGTTTTAATATATATATAAATTAATATCCACCCGGCAAAGTATGGTTTAGGAAAGGGAGCGAATCTGGCAGAGTCATGTTAGTGACATCAGAAAAATGCCTACAGCCATTGTGCTAAATCTACAGATAGAGGTCCAATTCACGGATTCAAATAATCCGTTGATTAATACCGAATATTCTGCTTTCTGGCGAGAGTACCGAGTACCGTTGTCACAAATTGGCGCATATAAAGACAGAACAAATCGACGGCCGGCCTCCTTGCGACTCCAATTTCTAATATTAGATTATCTAGATAATACCCACTGATAAAACTGTGACCCCCAAAAAGGTTTCGCCTCATTGACTCACTGATCAAAACAAAAGAGACGAAAAAATCCCCTGCCGAAATATCCCAACCCTCATTACTTGTAAAGCCTCTGCTAACTCACATTGAAGTTAAATTAGATTGTTGCCCTTCCCAAGACCAATCCACGATTTAAACAATGAGAAATTGGGCGATTCACTACGATTGGCATTGGAGCATAAAATCACAAATGAATGATGATTGTGTGCACTGAATCAGATACCTTTTTAGGATTGAGACCATGGATTACTGCGAATGATATTTGTAAATGCATACGCCGTGGCGGTGGTTCATTTAGTTTTAGAGACGGGTATATGGCGAATTCCCCATTTGATTATTTCGATTGCGTGCTTTTGTGCTCGGTTTACTTGGTATTGTCTTGATATTACGACTTTCGAAGGTTTGAATATGCAATCGCACCGTCGTACATATTTGATTGAGGTAAACATAATGCTCGCGCACTAGTGCAAACGTTTCTTGTGCAACTGATACAAGGTGCTCGCGCACTAATGCAAACGTTTATTGTGCAACTGATCCAAGGATATAGCTAGAACTATCCAGTCCTAGTAGTTTTAGATATCCCGCGATTGAAAATAGGCAAGTTTCGATGTAGAGCTTTGTGATAACTTACTTTCTTCCGGCAAAGACATCCGTCAGTTAGCTCTTTTAGCAAGTGGCCACTGAAGAACATGTAGACCCACGGATTTACGCATGAGTTGAGAGACGCCAGAAGGGAAAACAGTTCGGCGAAGATTCTTCCTAAAATAGTGAAAACTAATCACTTAACAACGGAACACGCCTACATATATAGAGACCGCAAATCATAGCCATACCTGTGGTGTTCTATTGCTATAACGAGGTATTTGAAAGACAAAATGTCGATTTACGGGTAATAGGTATGTGCCACTAATTTTGAAAGTTTTGGCGTAAATCAAAACGTGATTTTACGCCACCATTTTAGTTGATATAACATATTTCATTCTTGAAGGTGGTGACGAAACATTCTTCATTGCCTTTCTGTAGCTTGATTATAGTACACAACAAAACAAGATGGAAAATTCGCGTTTTTTAGCGATGTCTCATAGGTACCATGGTCGTGTGCCTTTGGACCCACCGGGTGAGGACCGACGTTCGAGCAACAAATTTTGAACATTCATAAATATTTTTTGAAAAGACGCATATTCATGTAAATGTCCGCGATAGGTAGAGCTTGTAGCAAAGTGTTGACCCAGCCAAAGATCTGCTATTCTCCGCTGAAGATTTGAGGGCCAGAGATAATTTTGCGATTTTTGATCCATCGGTACCACATCTCACCGAGCGTGCGCCACGCAATCGTTGGTGAATCTTTGCCAGATTTGTGAATAGTGAATAGTCGGCTTCTTAGAATATGCCAATTTTTTGTCCTTGATCTTTTTGCTGCATAGGCCTATACACCGGCTCATGCATCCAAGCACAATGCATGATATACAGAGACACGATTTGTACATATGCAATGCATACCATACGTGTCTTATGTGTATATGCCGCTGGAAAAAGAAGGAGCAAAGATAGCCTTTCAAGTAGGGTTGCATTTAAAACAAAAATCTATTCAAAACAAAATGGTCCTTGTTTAAAATATGTTTTTTATTGTTTTTTTAGCCTTCAAGTAACGAATCTTCAATTGTGACGTCACAGTGAATTGGCATCGACAATTGAAAATATAAAGTAAATATGGTTCCTTCGACGAAAAGGGCTTCCGACCACTGCCAGAAACAGACTAAGAGTATGTTTAACCGGGACTACATCGTTATGCAGCATTTTTACGGTCGGCGGTCTTCATCATCAGAACACCCATTCCGTACCAATTATCCATATCTACATGCTGTAACTGTTGAACCGACGACGATTTCGAGGGTTCCAACCACCCCATATCGTATACGTTGACTATATTGGGTGCAGATCGTCCACAGGCTCAAACTACTGGTTTTTTCGAAAATATTTACACAATTGTATGTGGCGAGATAGGGCAGCGGTATGATCCACGGCTGTAACACCAATGGGTTGCGGGTTCAAGTCTGACCGAGGTCGACTCCAGGTTTCGTATACCTATGTGTTGGAGGTTTATCTATAGGCTCCTCCTCGCCATGTGATCCGCATACGCGGTGTCTTACAAAAAGCCTAAAAGTGGGCCGTGCTACAAATCGGCAGATACGGAATATCGGCCAGGTGTAAATGACTATTGTAGTCGACAAACACCATGAATACTACAAACAAAGAAACACAATTGTGTCATAGCAAGACAGCGTTTAAAAACATATTTAAAAAAAAGCATTTGTTTAAAACAGGGGCGGGCAACTTCTCCAGTCGGCGGGCCGGATATAGGAAAATTAAATACTTGGCGGGCCGGATTGCTGAATCGATACATCATTCGCGCATTTATCCACATATACAAGGAATAAATCTTATTTAATGAATGTATTTTAACGACAGCAACGTCACTTCACATCCATTTCTCGCCAATAATGACGAATACTATGTGGATTTGAGAATAGCGTTGTCATACAGGCACCACCATGTCTGGTTCTCTCTGATCAATCAACACACGGTGCAATCCTTAATTAAGATTTCAAGGCGTTCGATAAGTCCAGTACCCCAAATTTACAAATATATCAATTCATTAGGGTTGAGTAGGTGACGAGATAGCGTCGTTGTTCAACTGTGTGGCCTAATTAATCTCGATATTGAATTCATGCGGCCTGCGTCCTTTACGAAATTTTAATAGTGGCCCGCGACCCGTTTTGAGTTGGCAACCACTGGCATAAGCGGCGTCTTACAAAAGCATAGAAATGTGCCGAGCTACATGTCCGCAGTTACGGAGTCAAAAATAAGAAATATCAGCCTGGTGTAACTGTTAATGACCATTGTAGTCGACAAACACCATGATTACCACAAACGACATTAGGGTTGAGTACATCGTAAATGCCGATAATGCAAGTCTTCTCGCTTCGACGAACTTACGCGTACATGCTCCACTCTCGCACGCTGCGCATACACGTATATAATGACATACAGTCACCAAAATTGGACCTAGTAAGCAAGTAATGGGGAATCTCGGCAGACTGGAGCCGTGGGCCACATTATCATGTAAGACGGAAAACAGTTCGCGGGCCGGATCCGGCCCGCGGGCCGTATGTTGCCCGCCCCTGGTTTAAAATATAGTTTAAACATGGTTTAACGTGTTTTAAACCCCGTTCAAATTCAACCCTACTTTTAAGACTTTCTGAGTCTTGCACCACCCTTTCATGCTATCCCGGGAACGTTGAGCGCCAAGTTGGGAAGCCACAGACACCAGCACCAGCAGTTTTGCTGATCAGATCTTTGGTGGGCATCCGGCCGGGGATTGAACCCCCTCATTTATATACCGACCAAGAAGCCATCATGCTATAGCTTGACGATTTTGCTTTTTACAGCCAGCATATTTTAATTGATCATAGTTGATTTAGAACATGGGTCACAAACACGCGCCCCGCGAGGACATATTTTGCGGCCCGCGGTCCGATTCGACATTTCGAAAGAAAGCGTAAAGTAAAGCATTTTGGTATGCTGAAATGTTGTTGTTGTTGTTATTCAAAACCAGTTATTCTTTTGTGCCCAACAGGACTATTCCTCACTAGCTGATACGGCTCCGGCTATGGTAATAGCATATATGGTGAAATGGAGGAGGATCGTGTTGATGTATATCATAAGTTGGTGTATAGCCCATGCCGCAAAAACTGAAATGACAAAACTGTATAACGAAATTCGAAAAGTGGCCCGCGACCCGTTTTGCGTTGGCGACCACTGATTTAGAACCTACTTGTAAATTAACAAAAGAAATATGCGGAGTCAGAATATATAGGTTTACAATAGGTAGCTTTGGCTATTTCATCTCAAAACTAGCATGGTCCGCAATAAACTAGCTATTTACCTTGTCCAGCCCATCCCCAGCCTCTTAGCAGTGTTACAGTGAAGAAAGGTGCGTAACAAATGGCGTAAAGAAGAATGATCACAAACGTCATTTTGACAGTCTTAATCTTCGCCCGACAGGCTATTTCAACATTGCTCGCCCGGAGACTAAAACCTGCGAAAGTACATAATTCAAAATGCTTCCCATAAACCAGTGAGATTAGATAGACTGTTTATATAAGGTAGCGCGTACCTCCGTTCCTTGAGCGGCCGGTAGGCAGAATCCTATCTTCAGCAGCGGCCTTCGTTTTGTTCTTCACATTCTTGTAAATTAGCAGGGCAATCATACCGTAAAAGTATGCCAGCATCGCGAATGGGAAAGCCTGCGTGGGAATTAGGTCGTCACGTGAGTTGAGTGCTTGTGATCGCTTGGAAATTACAAAGTTGAGATGGCTTGCTAAGACCCTGTCGTATAAAGCGACAACTGCAACGATCTCTTAATAGGCCTGCCAACAAAATAACAGTACAAATGGTTTTCTATTTCCGCAGTGCACATCAGAAATGCGATATGCCATATTATAGGTAGTCGGAGATGCATTCAGTTAGCTCCATTGATGTAGGAAGACATAGTAGCCATGCAGCGTCCTGCGCACCGGAATGTTTGCAACATAGAACTAAATTTCACATCGTTCTATAATGGTACAATACCTCGGAATTCTCCGTACATTGATGCCTAGCTCATATGACGGAGTAACACAACGCTATTATACTCAGAGACAGGAAGTACTATTCACTCAGCACCGAGGCTAGGTAATGCCCGAATAGAAATCGCGTTTGTGTAAGAAGCTCAACCAAAGCACAAAACTTACCAATACTGATATGAAGTACCATGTCACGTATATTTTTTTAGAAGTGTTCGTAATATTCTTCATTCGACAATACAACGGTTTATCATCTTCGATTCCGAATAGGAACAACTAAATTGGAGATATTTGTATTATATAATTGGCTCGGAAAAACAAGCCACGACCGGGAGCACAAAGATGCGGGGTCATACTGTAAAAATAGATACAGATACATTCGTTTTCTAAATATTTCTTGGATGATATTGGTCAAAATACTTCAATCGTCGTGATGCAAAAAGTATTTGTTGCGAAAAGCACCACTAGATGTTTTTATACGTAATAGTAAGATGCGTCATATGTAGGCCTATTACGCGTAGCCACAAACTTGGGATCAGCAAGTTAAACAAACATATCCCAACAGGACTTCAGGCATTGAGATACAGATATCCTTAGATCCAATCATAGTGATGCCATAGATCGATACATAAGTTACCGGGCTTTAGATCCCGAGTTGGCCTCGCATAGGGTAACTAACAGATTATAACCCTAACCCTAACCCTAACCCTAACCCCAAAAATAACGATGAATGCACGAGTGTTAAAACCGTATGTAGTAGAATGCTATGCATAATATTTGAAAAGTAATGACGGCTAAGCATATCGCGCTGAATAACTATGAATGAAATATCGCGACGACATTATGATATGTCGTACCAGTTTATCTGCACCTGCACGTTTTTTTATGGCAACGGTCTTGTCTGAATGCACTATTTAGATCTGACCTAAGAAATAGTAATACAGTGGGAGTGGGCTATGCGGCAGGTCTGTATTATTGTATACATTAGTTTATCCCAGCCACAGAGCAAAAATGCAATAATTCAAAGTATGCACACTTGCACAGCTACAGTATGGTTGAGTTCCCAAGAAAAACATACATTTTGAAACATCAGAGGATAGCACACAGTATCGGAAAAGGTCTCATATGTAAACCACTTTACATTCGAAATCCCCACAAGATGTACCACCGAAAATTATTGCATCTCCACAAAACGTCAAAACCCAGGAACTTCATATGGTACGAATGGCAAGCCGGTATACCAGCCGTGTGTATTTCTCATGGCGTGTTTAACCCTAAGTGCAGCGTCTTACTCTTTTGTTACACCACGGAGAGGTAGAATATAGCCGCTAATTAGTGCGAACGTACCTGTGGAATGCCGAGGGAAAATGACAAGAGCCACGCGAAAAGAATTGTAACGTGAACCCGTTTCTTGGATTGATTGAATGTTTTCAACGGACTTTTGATAGCGAGATACCTGTCCATTGCTGTGCAAACCAGGACGTAAGAGCTGCCGTACATGCCGACTACTTGTAGATAATGGACAAATCTGAATGGAAGAGGGAGAGAGAGACTCATTATCTTCATCAAAGTGAACACCCTATTCGAATGGTGATATGACCAACATTTGTGTTTAGTGGGTTACGAATAAAAACCGACAAATCTTCCTATCCGAATTATGAACCTAGTGCAAATTAGAAATAATCAAATCGGTAATTCGCGAGATATTTGTCCACAAACTTTAATTAAACCTCCACGTCCACGTATGCATTTGGGAATATACCATCTGTATATGGCAGTGTTTCCCAATTTTTTTTATACACGCCTCATGAGCCACAAACCAAGTATCGAGCGCACCCCTAACCCCTTTCTACTCCAGACAAAAAGTTGCTTTGTTTATTTCATAGTCACTGCATTGTTGCGTCCACATTTTGTATTGATCTAACTTATTGACAGTCCGATTTTCTACAGAGTTACATTATGTACAATTTCTAGGATATGACAGGGTATGATAAATGTAAGTAAACAATCATACGCGGCAATCTCTCTTCCAAATCATTGTAATTAGTGTTAAGGAGATAGGCACTGAGCGAGATAGTGTACTGGTGTGGTGATGCATCCGGCTTCTTGATCGGTAGGTCGTGGGTTTGATCCCCGCCCTGGTCAGACCAAAGACTCAAAAACTGGTATCCGCAGCTATTCTGCTAGGGCTACAGCTAGGACATAAATGTAAGCTGTGATCATTTCGTTTTCGGTCAATTTGTTTGTGATGTAACATTGGAGGATCAGTGAAAAGTACAATCAGTGAATGACTGATTGGTCTCACAAGTCACACCGGCGTATCGCGAACAAATCGAATATAAAAAAGATGCAGCGATTTAATCGACACCGTTTACTAGATGACTTGAAATTTACTCGCAAATTTTGCTCCGAGTCACGAGTCAATCCACATTTCTGAAGCGACGAGTCAAGTCAAGTCAAGTCATTTTTGCAAAGTGACTCAAGTCAAGTCAAGTCATGCGAAAAAGTTGACTCGAGTCATCCCAACACTGCATTGTCGTAGGTATAACGCAAAGACGAGTCTCATCTATTAAAAATTTAGAAACCAAAAGATTAGGGTTCTGCAATAATGAGAGTATATCGAAGTATGAAGTAAGTTACCGCGATATAGTTCGTATTCGGCCGATAACGTGGCAAATTGTTACCACCAAACTGTTATATTTACTTCGTACCATATACATTGCGTTAGGGGACCAGCGGTCCGCCACAATATGCTGTCCGAATAAAAGATGTGTCTGGGACCCCTAGCCTCGACTCGGTCCCCGGTCGGTCACACCATAAGACCATAACAGAGAGAGAGAGTCTTTATTTTTCATCCAACCAAAATACATAACACACGGCAGTGATGGTGGTACAGAAAATATGCTTGCACAGTATTCGGTATTCGATAGGAATGATCGATAAGACCTTGAAGGTCATCTAGTCTGATCACACCAGCATCAAACAGGTACACTTGACTCTAAGCAGTCTGGCTGTAAAAAAGGTTACAGTAGTTAAAAAATTAAAATAGAAGAAAAATTAAACGATGGTAGCAAATGATCAATGAAGCAATCTCTGGGCGAGGTAGGGCAACAATGTTAGTGTAACGACAAGAGGTGATCAAGTAGGGCTTACGATTACATTTCAAAAGAAATCACGATTACTCACGATTACATTTGTTTTGCTTCTTAGAACTAATTTCAGAAGAGATATCGGAATACATTATAAGGCTTGCGATGAAAAGGTCTAATGAGATAACAACTTTCCTTATAAATCATACGTTATTTGCTTTTTACGTCATAATGCACCCATTGCCCAACTCTAGACAGCACTATTCGTCGCACCCAACGATTTGCATTCTTGCCAGGTCCGTAACTGCCACACCCCAAACTCCCCAATATGACCAGGAGCGAGATCTAAGGGGACTCAAAAGTATTTCGTAAATCAACATAAATTATTATATTTTCAAGAGAGTTAAATAACTTGAAAATTTTCTTCGAGCTTCGGGATTTAATGTTTCTAAATAGCTTGATTTTTAAATGCATACCTCTCCCCCTCAAGAAAAAAAACATGCATAATTTATAGGAATAGGCAAGGCATATCGGTGGCGGTCATTACCCCGCCACGACACACCAAAAGACGTATGCAATTTCGGCCAACATGCAACTGCACAAACTGTGCTATACCCGAGAATGACCTTGGCCAAAACTTCGGGTATGTGTCCATTGTCAGTAGCCGCGCTCTGTGGGCGTGACGAATAGTCCGGTCCTTCCAATCTGAGCCCCAACAATAGAAATGCCACCCGGGGCACTCACAGAGGAATGAAGACATGACAATTTGTGTGTGCGTCTCACGAAAGTTTTTCTTTAGTCTGCTACGTTTAGGCGACTACAGTATCTTTTAATTATATAAAAGACGGGAGGTCACGAATTAACAACATGCAATAAAGTAATTATAACAACATACCAGATGCTATATAATTATGAATTACGTGCCCCCAGCTCTACCGGTAAATCTGAATGAATAGCAATATAATGCAATTACCAATATTATTGATGAAATTCAGTCATCAACTTGAAAACTGACCACCCTATGGGCCCCAATACCCAGGGTTATAATGACTCGAATCATGGCTCGACTCGAGTCCGACTCTAGTCGCGATTTTTGGTGACTAGACTTGACTCGAGTCATTTATTTTTAAATGCGTGAATTGACTCGACTCGACTCTTGAATCAATTAACGGGTATTAGATTAAATATACGTGCTAAAAGGCGTTGTATCGCTCGCGCACGCTTAGAGCTCCTTATAAAATACTTGAGCCAAAATAGAGGATCGGAAACGAAGCGCCGATAAGTTGGAACAAATTGATATGGTATGGTACAATACGGTATATTACACTACCCATCCGTACGTCCGTGAGATTATAAACGCATAAACTATATTCGTTCGATTCAAATCATACAAGAGGGTTGGCTAAGGTGGACTCTTCGCGATGTAAGCACTGAGCCGTCTAACAAACAGAGATACGTTGCTATTAGATTATTCTACACTGCTAGGCGCTCAGCATCCACGGATAGCATGAAGGAAAAAACGGTGGTGCAGACTAGGTGAACTTACGGTCGTATCCGCATCTGTGCCGTAAAAGCATCTCTATGGCGCAGGCGACAAAAAGTATCATTTCTCTCTACCCCTTTCTCTCTGGTGCGATATGCGCTTAAAACTTTATCGTCCTCGTTGTAATGTGCATGCGTTTTAATGTGTTATTTAGTGGAAGTTTTACAGGTAACGAGGGTTGAAATACTTCGGCAGGGTATGTTCGTCTGTCTTGTTCAGGTCAACGAGTTAATGAAGCGAAACCTTTTTAAGGGTTACTGTTTTTTAGTCAATATTGATGGAATTTCACGAAGCAAACATACAGTGGGGACCTTCCTTTTCAAAGGTGTTCTTGTACGTTCAATAAATAAAATTTCATATGCCTTAAAGTTGGTCCAATGCCGGAGTTTGTCTTTTTAGCATTGATCACACGGTGTCACTTCGCTTATCGTTCATACATCTTATATAATGCCCGAGCCCGAGTACTAGCCATCTATAAACATGACTCAAAGAAAATGATGCCGAACACGAGCCGGTACATGTAAGCAAATTTTGGCGGGAGACATCCATTACCGACTTGAATAATGCTTCAGTATATTGAGATATAACAGCTAGAGTATACAGATTTTACTAGTATTTTCCCATGGGAAGAAATGGACTATGTATTACCAGCGGACTCGATTTTTTGTAAGCATTCTCCAACATCGAGTGCATTAGCTCCGATTCATTAAATCCTAAAACATGCCAATCACAGATGTCGAAGAATTCTGGCACAAATAAATTTTTCATCATCGTCACTCAAAGTGCAGAAGTTTTTGATCGTACCCGTGTCCCCGAGATAGTAATTGCGGGAGTTTTGCGACGTCCATTGTCAGACTTGGCATCTCGAGGGAACCCCTAACAATATGTCAGTCAATGATGTCAAAGAGTTCCGACGAGAAATGAATTAAATCATTGTTAGGACAATTAAGGAAATATTGGATCTTATCGTAACGTACTATAGTCAGGCTGGAGCTACAATTATTGTCCCCTGTCACGCCCGAATCATACCCAATACTCGTGGCTGTGTGTTAGAAGTATTGATAACACAACGCGTTGGAGCGTAATCAAGAGAACTATGCCAATATCTGAGTGTTGTCTGCAGTAATACCCAGTATAGTTTCAAATATGACAAGCAAAGTGTCATCAATATGGTAAAGCACTTTGACATGTACCTATAGACTACCACTACAAAATTGGCGCACGCAAACGATAGTGCACAGTTGGACGCATGGACTGTTGCAACGTAGAAAGCCAGCTACTATTACTATGAATCCTGAACAGGGAAATGATATTCAGATGTTCAGATGTTATCTCGCCGCACGGCGTTCCAGTATGCGACAGGAACAGTAAATAGTAATCGGTCTGCGCGAGGCTATATAGCATTGATCCCACCAACAGATAATAACAGCAGACGCGAAATTATTGCACGATTCATCCTTCATTTTCGGCCCGGAATGGCGCATTGTGTAAACAATTTTAATTCTAATAAATGCACATTGATAAATATTTCAGTATTTCTTGCCCGAGTAATATTATCTCTCGTATCCGAACTGATGGATAAATATCGTTGAAACTAATTGGGAGCAACAGGCCTACATCACATGACAAGACCAGCGAATCACTCCTCTCCATATTATAGTTAGATCCTCATCTAACACATTGGGTTATATTTTAAGAAGTTACCAGGGGCGATCAAATTAGTGATCGTTGGTACTCAAGTAGAAGTAGAAGTACTGATTTCCCAGACACGTCAAAAATACTTTCAGTTGGTTTAGAAAATGAAGGTATAGAATGACACAAGTACGTTGTTTCAAAGAATGGATCGAGCCGTCGAGCCCGATTTTTTCGCAATTGATGCGCCAATTTCGCCCACAAAGGGGATGTAGACATACCTCAAACTAGTATATCCTCCAGAAATTCTAAAGTCTAAAAAGTTAGTAGTTTGACCTGACAAATTGATATAGTAGTGTAAGTGGGCAAAACTCACTTTCGTACTACGAGTAGTACTTTGTTGTTAAACACCTCTGTTCATTACCCACACTACACGTTGAATCACAGCAGTCATTGCAGCCAATACGCCGCCGTCCAATCGATTATCGTTTCAATATACAATTTATACATTGTTGCAATGCGATAAATGACAGGGATGAGAAGATATGTTAAGCATACGGATAATAATTGATGGCCGAACTGGATATCAACGCCCGACCTATTGATCGCAGGCACATAGTTAGCCACCGTACCGACTACCGAAGGAGGTTTCTGGGTTGCACCGAAAATGGCCCTTTCGCATCTTAATTATGAATACCGTGCATATTACCATGCGGAAATGATCACTAAACCAATATCGAACTAATCCGTCACTCGTGGTGCGAGTTGTCAGTTCCGAAAGGGCCCGACCACTTGTGAAATAAGTGTTGTGGAAACATATTTTTGCCCTGTCGAGCCTTCCCGCAACCCCCATTCCATCAATATGCCCAAGGTTATCTATCACAACAGCTATTCTTTCCATTCTTGTATTACAATGATGTGTCAAGGCAAATGGATAGGCCTCGATGAAGCGTGGATAGAACAGATGCGCGTTACACTTGACATTAGCAGTGTAGCGGCGCAGCAGCGAACCGAGAGACCAAATACAATCCCATTGAAGTTGCGGGACATCAAAGCCTCACTGACTGGTAAGAAAATGTAAAAACTTCGGATTACAGTTAGTCAGCTTCTCCGTGAGGGGTTACCGCAACTGGTTAGTGTGCTTCCCTTCATGATTTGGCTTGCGTTTTGCGTTTGATTTTCACGTTTCGAGTCGCCAGTCGCCACCCGGTAATACCCGGGCTTCGGACCGTAACTTGTTTTGATCGCAAATGGTTGGGTTCTGGGTAAAGCCAGTGGGATTCGATCCTGTCACACCTATGGTTTGCCGGACCAGCGGCGTAATCAGTGAACAGCTATTGAAGTTATTATGCGCTCGTAATAGGCTTACTCACGGATGTGTTTAATTAGTTTGCATTGCGATACTCAAGTAGAAGTAATGACGTGAACTTATACTTAATTGCCAGTAGAAGTATAGCGATTCGTAAGACATGACAAAACTACTTCAAGTTGAAATATAAAATGAAAGGTATGAAAAGTATAAAAGTAAGGACTTTAAAAGTAGTTTCGGTAGAGACGTTACATCCTTATAGTAGTAAATTGGAGGGAACTATACTTTAGTAATTTCAATATGCATTTTTGCGACAATGCAAAATAACTCATGATGATGATGATGATGATACTACGAGAAATTCTCGAAATTATAATCTGTTTCCATGATGCGTAGACTATTTGGTCCGTTTGTTGTGAAATTTCAATCACAGAACTGATGGATACTAATTCAAAAACTAATTCCTACGATACAAAAACCCAAATATCAACATTAAGTGATTTTTTTAGAAGCGGGAGCGGTCTGAAAACCAAGTGAGTAAGTAGGGAAAACGCAAAACCTACTTGAGCACTCCCAAAAAGTACAAGTACTCCGTTACCGACCATATTCGCGTACTGATGATACTAATTAACCTGCGAACCTGCATGTCGCGTCAGAAGCGTGAAAGCCGCATGTTATTCGCGTGAGAAACTCTGGCAGCAGCTGGAACAACGCCACCAAGATGTCAGCGACCGCCAGGTGGAGAATGAACGTATGCATCCGGGTCATCTTCTTTCTTCCCCGCCAAAACACGGCCAAAATAACGCAGGTATTGCCGATCTGAGGAAGAGCCGAAGTAACAAGAATTGGTCACTACCCTCGAAGCTAAAAAAGGGCCGGATTCAATGTACGAACACAGATAATGCAAAATCACCAGAATCATTTCTCGTAACGAAAAGGGAAGACCAATGCATCACAGAAATAAATGCCGAAAAATAATAATGTAGTAAAATGTACATCTGCGGTGGTGTCATGCGGTTTTGGACATTAAGAAGATTTTCGCCTTCTCCAAATTAGATCATAATCACAATTACTGAATTCGTAAAAAGCTTGGATATTGAATTAAATTCCGAATTACAAAGACATACGACACAAGCTCAGTTCATATCAACCCGGAGTACATGCTCACGAGCACGAGAATGGCAAATGTGTGTTCAGCAAGTTTGGCTCGTTTCGTACTGTACAGTCCAGTTGCAGCATTTTCAGGGAACTCGTAAATTAGATTGGAATTCAAATTAAAGCATAAAAATATATAACGAATTAGATTAGAATTAGATTGCCGCAATTTCGCTCTCTAGAATTATCCAGTTGTTCAATTCTGACACGGAGACTTAAAATGAATAAGGACCCCAATAATTTGCCGTAATGCAAAAGAGAAAACCAATATGGTGTATTTTTTACACTAGGTGAATATAAATACATTACCCACATTCGTGTCGGAAAATACTTAATTGTACACCTGCGGTGGTGTCAAGTAACGTTTTGGTCACCCACATTTGCGGATATTGCTGAAACATCGGTTTGCGTCACGCATGCCGGATCGTTCGGCGTCGGCTGCTTTGATGTGATAGCTCACATTCATAATGCCCCAAAATCCAAGATCAACGAGCACGTCACGGATAATATACCATCGCAAATCTTATAATTGTATTATTTAAGTTGGCATATTACAAAGTTCCGTATACAAGCGCTATTCATAAGTGTGTGAGGATATTCGTGAATTCTGTTGGATAATCGCATAATCCCGAAACGTCCAATCTACAAATCCGCGAATTAACGGGTGACAGACATCACTGTGTAGTGCATAGCGCACGCGCAACCCGCATCCCTGTAACGTGAGCAGGCCTTGTTCTAGTGCTTTTGCAATCGATATAAAGAGTCTTGCGGTGAAGTGCGAGATCTCCACATATATTATTTGATTTTCACGGTTATGCATTTCATCAATTTGCCAACAGGGATGTACTTCCAAACAGATAAACATAGCACACTCCCCATCAATTATTCAGTGGAATTCGAGCCGCTTTAAAATTTACATGCATTAAAAAGTCGACGACTTCCGCAGCACAAAGTATTAATTTCAGGTTACCTCGGCAGGACATGGAATTTAACTGATTCAAAGTAACCCGGTATCCTGATCCGGAGTATCGAGGAATTTCTTGCAGCAGTTATCAATATTATTAGTCATCCATGTTTTATCACATTAGATTAAATACGTAGATGTGTATGCACTTTATACAACTTTACAGTATCAAACATACGGCCAGACGATTTCATCCGGTCCGCCAACCAATATTAGAAAATGCTTGCATCATTCTGCACATTTCTAACAAATGTTGGAGATATAATTCCATTACATAGTCCATCAAGAGGCAAATGTCGGACATGTGCAATTGTGCATAGACCACATTATAGCCATCCGACAGCAGTGTGGTGGTTTCACTCTAGTCACCATTACGTACAAGTCGGTGACATTGAAACCGAATTTTGAGAAGGCAAATAATGCACACCGACTTCAGAGTTTTATGGAACATGCAAAAAAAGTAGTTATTTACAGAAGCGAAAACGCCAATGAGGAACCACGGCGCGCCAGTTGGCCTCCACAGATTCTCAAGCGCGCCGCGAATCTTTTTTGGAATTTTGTAGTAAACTGTAGAAATATGTATGTACAGTTACGTGCATATACGGCTTAATATCGTTCTAACTGCTGCAATATCTGATGAATATAAGTACATATAACGTTGACACAGATCATGGCATTGCCACATGTATAGGGTAATTGCAACATCAAACTTGTGTTGCTAGTGTAGTATCAACTCGTACAGAACGAATCTTTCGGCCTATCGTGACCATATTGTCTGGACCGCAGCTTGTAATGCAGCATTACTTCCCAAAATTTGCTGTTTAAGAACAGACGGCTAGTCGGTATTGATACATGCATGTTTATGACTATACGTGAACATGTCTTCCCGGTTTTAGCAAAAATTAAAACGTCTTTGAACGAGAGAAATTGATTGGAATTTAAGACGAAATACGGATATGCATGCCAATATTGCAACATCGTCTTGGCAGTATATATCTTGAATTAGAATTATTCGTACAAACAAGCACTCCGTCGCATGAAAACGCGAAACTAATTTTTCGATAGCAACTTTCCTTCGATTGTTGGTGTGCCACAAGCTGTTTAAGTTTGGGAACCACTGTGTTATATGAAGGTTACATGGAGAATATAATTCAAACATCTCCGGTCACACTAGTGTACCACTTCCCTCTCAAAAGGTCCATGGTCTCCAGAAATATCGAATGAGGATTATGTGTGTATTTACCAGTTTTACTATGAATAAAGAATATAATAATAATGAACCAAATTTACAATATCCGCATTTACTGTTAAGTATATTGTATTACTCACAAAGCATACGCAGACCATTATGCCATACGCAACATTATGACTAAATCAAAGGGAGCGTAGGGTTATTTGATGCCATTTGTGATTTGAGTGCGGTTGCTTGTGCTATTGGGTGGTAAATACGAACTGTAATCATATCACTAACAGTGCATCATACCTTTATAAATATATTCTATATAAGTCTATATTAACTGCATTAAATAGCCATTAAAGGCCGATATCCTTGCAGCTGTTTTCTTGTACCACCTTTTCTCTGAGAGTAATTACTTTCCAAGTAGTCACATCAACGAAGAGCGCATGTCTTGTATAACTAAGAGTTCAAGTATAGTATAGTAGACTATTAAAGGTAACACCCGCTGATAAGAATAGCTAACTTAAATGGGGTCATGGTAGTCTCAACCTAAAGTGCAATTAAGTTTAAATATAAACCACAAAACAACTGAAGTTTCCGTGTATTATGATTAGATCCATCACGTTTTATTGTATATGTTTGTATAAATATTGCTAGGGAATCTATTTTTCGTTATGCGCCCTGAATACAAAGGCGTGAAAATATCCACAACAACTGCTACATCCTCTCCCGACTGCAGCATTATAAACCCGTTGCCGGTCGTGCAATGAGGATGGATGGCGCAATGTTGAATACAGCATCGCTACGAGGAAATTCCTTTTAGTGTCACAACTCACAATAGATTCAGACACGTTGGGATTGATTCTCATATTTCAAAATATCAACCTCTTTCGTAGCTATTGAAATGTTTTTTTTTTCGCGAAATCTAACCATCCATTTAGTTGTAGCTGTAATGTTTTGGCCACGATGTGGAATAACCCATGCAGCGTATAACCCACAGCAGCAACACCAATGGGCGGTTGGTTCGAGTCCGACCTAGGTCGACTCCAGAATTCCTACATAAGTGTTGGAGTTTATCTAGGCACCTCCTTGCCATCTCATCCGTGTAAGCGGTGTCTTATAAAAGCCTAGAAGTGGGCCGTGCTACAAGTCGGCAGCTATGGAATGAAAACGAAGAAAATTGGCCTGGCGTAAATGACCGATGAACATAGTAGTCGATAAACACCATTAATACCACAAAATACAAACACAAAGGAAGCATCGAAATATGCCAACGTATATCGCCGCCAGAGGCAATGTCTTAGCGGTGTATAACTGTATTCAACCGGCTAATTGTCGTATTTTGCCAATTTCGTTATTTGCGAAAAAAGGCATTGCTAGAATAAAGTCACCATGTACGTCAGTTATACGCAATATGCAATTATGTATAAAGGCTTGATAATAAAGTATCCTAGTACATAACAAGGTTATGCACTTGGAGGTAATATTTTGAATCATTAGACTGGTCCGGCCCACGGGCGATCACAAGTTTCGAATCCATCCCGTGACCCAGTTGAGCTTGACACCCTTAATGTACTTGTACAATGTACAGTACATGTACAGGTTAACAAGGACTTCATGTCCCAGCCTAAACAGTTGTGATTACGCATGGGCGAGCATGATTACTGATCAGCTGAGCATACGAGTATTTTATTCAATTTGAAGCCGGCGAGTCGGGGACCAAACAGCGAATTGCGAGTCGGTATAAATTTGTTCTCGGCGACCAGCTGACGACGGCTGCGAAATATACAGTTATATCATATTAGCTCGAGTTATCACCCCATAACGGGGTATATATAGATCGCTGGTCGTGACTTATTTAATATACAATGTTAATTGTCCGATCGCAATTATCGTACAAGCCTCGCATTCGTATGGTCAAATTCAATGAAAGGAAAGTTCCCATCAAATGTAAACAATAACATATGAGTTGTCGGTCCAAATTCTTTTGCATTTCACGGTAAGCTTTCTCGAGGTAAACTCTATACACAAACTTCATTCAAAGCCCACGGAAGCTCTCAAAACATAATAGGCCCGTGTTTCGATGCCTGTTGTAACAGAAATTGGTAGGCAATGTAACAATGTTTCCCAGCGGGAAGGGTTTTCGCATTCCCAGAAAAAAGCAGCGGTCTGGCTTAATTTGGACCGAAGCGCTATACCTGATTTCACGAATTCATTCTGTGTAAACCTGTCAGGTCGTTACGACGTGTGGATTTCCCAAATATGCCGCCAATTGAATGAAGCTTTAGCTTACGAGACTTGCATGAATTTGACTGACCTAACAGTGATATTTTCTAGCCGATGCTAGTTTGTCGACACCTTCCAAGTATTCATTCCAATGACATATATAAACATCAAGGTCCACAAAGATAGGCCGCGGCAGTGATTGGATGATTTCATAATAATAATAGCGAGTCCTGGTGAGCAATCCAAAAATGCCTGCCCCTAGTCTATACATGCATTACAATGTGTATACAACTAACACATTGCACGCCCGATATTACACGATCAACTTAAGATACAGTAAATATAATCTTACCAGTGCCAGACTGAATAAAGAGCACAAAGTCGCGATCCCCGCATAATACCCGTTCAGTAAATCTTCGGTGAGGTTAGCGGGTGGACACATACTCGTACGGTTCGACTCAAGTACATCCACAGTGGATAAATCAGGATAAATAGTCGCTTTGTTCATGATTAATTAGTTCTGGATGATAATGCCTGAAAAGAAAACCAGTTACTATAAAATGCCACGAAAACGATGGTAATCGATAGCTTGCACGGTATTCTGATATGCCTGAATCTACAGGTAACATGGATGGCTTCGATGGTGTGCACTGCGCATAATCCGTAATTCCAGAAAATTCACCCTTGCTATACCTCACCGCTGTAACGCATTACTGATTAGTGATTATGTATGCGTAATTACGTATGCGTATGCGCAAAAACTCAAGAAAAGTTACCCGAGTTCAGTTCCATAGCGAAAAATCACTCAGGCAAAAGCACAGACAGAAGACACACTAGTAACACGCGCGATTGTGACATCGAGACGCTTGCTACGACTCACAACACGCAAGGTCTACAACTATACGCTTTTTTTTATAGAAACGTCGTGCATCGTTAGGCCTCCACTTCTCCGGTATACTGTGAAGACTGAAATTGTGCGCAGTGAGTTTTGATGCGCCTGAGAGGGGAGGGAAATACCGATTTTCGCATTTTGTTGGACACTTCAATACCCAAGGGCATTATATAGTCTGACATTATATTTTCATTTTTCTGCCTACGAATTCTAGCACTGACAGGACTGTTTTTTTTTATACCTCGGAGATATACGATTAGAGAGGCATGCACTGAAGTCGACTTCACATTGAGCGAAGCACCTTCTTTCTGGGCTACCCGGCGATTTTAGAGCCCGATTGCGTTTTATTCCTTCGTTACCGAGACGCGAATCATGTGGTTTGTGATTCGGTTATTTCAAGTCTATCGATTGAAACCAGAACAGATAAATCATCGTTAAAGTTAACTCGGAGATAATGTATAAAATTCCGAGTTTGAATGCGCAAAAATTTAGTGATCGATCAAAGTGTTTACGTCTGGGGGAAGTTAAAAAAGATTAGTTGCGTACCTAATCTATTCAATAACCGCAATATTGTATATTGGATACTCACTAGGTGCAACCTATACTGAATACATCCGTTTCAGCGCATCATTTTGTCTCATTCTCAGCATGTAAATCTATCTTCATGATACAACGACCAGATGTAGAATTTGTAAACAAACGTTTTTGTGACATTGACCACAAAATTGTGGCGTTCCAATGCGTTCTCTTTTGAATTGTCGGCATATTTTGTGCGTGATTGTTCACTATTTAGTAAATTTCAAAACCGCTCCTCGCAAGCAGCGTATCATCACCCATGCAGCCAAAGCTGCGACGTTGCGAATACGGACGGGATAGGTCATTGAATTTATATTGACATGCAACGCAATTAGGAAATTGACAATATGTCCGATCACATATTCAGATAACAGGTGTGACTCACAATATGTATAATTCAATTCTCGCTTCTTCGACAAGTGATAATACTTTTGCGAAATTGCGAATTTATTTTGACAAACCATTTTGCACGCGGCACGCTATAGTTTGATGAATGACAGGCTCCGTTATGTTTGCTTTCGTTCGTAAATCAAATCACATCTGGCCTTCAATAGCCAAGATACAACGTAGACTCGGCGGTTAACGAATTAACGCAGACTAATCCTTTAATCTCTAGTGTTTATTATTCAAATTCTTATCAAATCAACTGTGATTTGATGATTTTTCAGATAAGCAGAACTCCCAGTTCCATCAATTTGGCTAATCATAACTCCAGGGATTTCATGCGGTTGGCCCATGATTTAGATCGATAGCTGTAAAGTCACAAGAGTTATAGGTCCGCGAAGGCGGTGTAATCCAAATAAGCCCCGTGAATGCCACAAAGGCACAGCGTGCCCGACTAGCGACAGGCAAATTGTTGGCTTTCAGAGACCCTTTGGTATATTCACTGCCAAAGAGATTTCGTCCACACATAATGCAGCGAGTACGCATATATGTAAAATGTCAAGCATTGCGCATAAAGACGTCGACTGTATCTGAAAGATTCGGCCGGAGAACTAATTAATAGATGACATTTACTTGGATTCAAATACAATCCTTCGACATTTTTACGAATCTCTATCCGGAAATATACTGTATGTAGGATACCTACTTACGATTCCGCGTCCAGCGCTATCTCTGTGCGATGTCGTCGCATACAAGGAGAATATGACAGAAAAAGCAAAGGACTCGGTTAGTTACGAAATACAATTTGATACATAGTAATTGCGTGGGAGCTATATGCTCAAATTTGAAGCTATCAAAGTTAGCTAACAATACGAAACACGTAAATATCCTTTAAAATGAGTATAAAATAGTATAGCTTGTACTATGACAGGGGTGGCCAACCTGCAGTCGTAGAAGGTCATATATGTAAATTTAATTTACTAACAGACTACCAAATGTTTTAGAGATTTCAATTAACTTTATAATTTTCTTCGCGCTATGCGCGATTCAGTGCGATGTTAATTTGCAATCCGAGGCCCACAGTACAGATGCGAACAGCTGAGGAAAACAATGCGCCCGGAAAAGAAGAACCAACTTCGAATCGTGTGCTCCTCACGAAATAAATTTGTTTCTGGTACATCTGGGCGATTCGAACAACTTTACACTATACCGGCAATCCTGATCAGAGGTCAAGAAATACCAACATGCATTAACATAACCACTCTCGGTTTCGGGGCTTATAGTAAGCCGAGATGAATGAATAGATTGGTCCAAGAGTTCGCGGAAAGGGATACGGAGAGTTTAGCATGGATATTTGGCGTCCAACGACCATGCTCTGGAATGCGGCCATAGGCTACATACCAGTGTTGGGATCAAGTCACTACCTTCGAGTCACGAGTCATCTCGAGTCATTGCACATCTTGACTCGAGTCAAGTCGAGTCAAGTCAAGTCAAGTCACGAGTCAAGTCATAATTCGAGTCAAATCGAATTTTTGAAGTATGGCTGATGATGCAAAAGTCATTACATACTGCTAACTGGGTGAAAGACCATTGGCCATTTGTCTTCAATCAAATACCGAATATAAAGTTAAATATACATTATATATGCATAAAGGCGTTGTATATCGCTCACGCACACGTTGAAGTGCTAATAAAATTCGTGAGTAACTGTATAGCAACATGCTGCCGTCTGTTATTATGATCCTAAATAAAGGATCGAAAACGAAGCCTCGAAAAGTTGAAACCAATCGATAAGGAACACTATACGTCCATCTACACATCCGTCAATCCGTGTGTATATAAAGATAAACACATAAACTATGTTCGTTCGATTTAAATTATAAAAGGGCATTGGTAAAGGTGAGCACTGCGCACTGCACAATGTAAGCACTGAATCGTCTAAGAACAAAGATGCGTTGCTATTAGATTAATCTACTACGACAACGTAAGCTGTGATTGTTTCGTTTGCGGTCAATTTATATGTGATGTAACAATGGAGGATCAGTGAAATGTACAATCAGTGACTGACTGGTTGCTCTCACACGTGACACCGGCGTATCGCGAACAATCCGAAAATACTTAAGATGGGGGGACTTAATCGACACCGTTACTGGATGACTTGAAATTGACTCGTAAATTTTGCTCCGAGTCACGAGTCAATCCACATTTCGGAAGCTCCGAGTCAAGTCAAGTCAAGTCATTTTTGCAAAGTGACTCGAGTCAAGTCAAGTCATACGAAAAAGTTGACTCGAGTCTGACTCGAGTCAAGTCATGACTCGAGTCATCCCAACACTACTACATACGCAATCGAAATGCGGCCGTGAATAACCAAAAGGATGGTCAATTGGTCAAGGTCACCCCTGGACTATACCATTGAGAATCCGCATAGTCTCCTGAGTTTCAATCAAAAATTCAATGAACAGGGTGTGAAGACAGGCCGCAATATAAACTCATTGTGATTCGCGATCGCACTCTTATATTTATAGATATATACATCTACCGACCAAACCTAATGTCATGATTATTCAGCTTATGATTAGATTATGCACATTGTCAGCATCCACTTTCAGTACAAAATCTGTCGAAGGCAAGTCCTTTTGAAAATATGAGATAAGATCCAGCCAACCACGCTGGAATTGTTTACGTCATGAAATAAGGCCTCGGGTCCATATCCGATATATCCTTTCCACGCTATCAGTTTGGCATCTCATAAGAAAACATTTCCACCCTCTCGATGTCTAATCGACTGCTAATATTGGATATGCGAGTGCCGAGTGAACATCCAAGTCAGTTAGGTCCCGCTAAAACTCTTTCAATACTTTCATCACATCAATCTGATCGTGAGGGTTCAACTACGAGCGTACAATCCGTACATTAATCTGAAAGTTCAATTTACCTCTCGCGGTAGACAGACCATCACCATTTGCAATCAGGTATTACTCAAGAACCCACACGACCCCATGCATCCCATTCCGTAATTAATGAACAGTTTCGGGAAATTACCTCTCAGGCACGGTCGTCTATTGGCGTTAATAACAGATATTCTGTACCTGACATACACACAGCATTCTGCATAAAAAATTGCCCTCTGGACATCGCGTCTTGCCAGACACTTTCTTGAATCGAGATTTCTAGACAGTCATATGCGGTATTGCGGATTGTCCGCATTCTTGCACAGCACTCCTTCATCTACTGCATAACAGCATAACTTCTGACCCGAGATTTCATAGCGGGACTTACTGATTGTTACAATGCAGGGAACCGTAAAGTTGGTAACTGCCCGATGGAAATGTTTTCCCCAGGGGCTATCGAATAATCTAACAGACGGACACGTTCAAAGGCTAAACATACACGGTCTCGAACATGAGTCACACTTGAGAAACAAAGCTTCCCGACATTTTACAAATTGAATTGAAGCTTCTTTTCCCCATTGAACTGTTTTGACATTTGATTTTCGCAATCGAACTAAATGCCAGGCAAACAAAGATAGCTCGTGCTGGCAATGACGACTTTGGTGTCATTGATTTCGTCACAGTCCCAAGACAGATTACAAAGTGTGAATGAATCGACGTCGGTGTGAGATTGGGTTCATCTGCATTAACACAATGTAATTAAAGGTTGGTTACTGCTGGCACGACGCATAACAACGACAAAAACAAAAACGGTGGGTACCGGTAACTAATTTCGCACGCATACAAACACGCACGTGGTCAGTTGAGCGCCAGTACCGTATACGCCTATTTAGCGCAACGAGATCGCCGTGTTTCGCAAGACACAGTTCCTTCATAATACCAGCTGTCAACTATCCAAAATCTTGCTCAGCATTGATCACCTCGACAAAGTGCAACAGTGAAGTAATGCTAACCAGTCTTGGTGATTGCCCATATTACTTGCTATCTTTTATTTTTGATGATGTGAATTATGGAAATGAGTTTGCAATTCAACTGGCATTTATTTGTATTTTGATTTTCCAATCATTTTGATTAATCCGTTTGATTGTTTGATTACTGTTTAATTGGCTCTTCGCCTGTGCTATATATTGCCCTCGTCGATCTCTTATCGCTCCATTCGATCGAGCATCGGACGAGCAAGCAGTATTGCGAACCTCGCTTCCATTAGCATCTTTGTATTTCTAACAACGAAATCCCATGTCCATATTGTTCTTCGACTCGGGTTGTTCGGTTGGATTCAGCAGAGTACAAGAACGATGGGCAACGTTTGCCTACTCTAGGGGTCTCAAACACGCGACCCACCAGTACATTTGTGCGGTCCGCGTCGAAATTTCGAACAATAAATTATTTGACAAGATTTAGCCGCATATCTTATTCGGATTTGAAGTTAAATTACACTCTATTGCACCAAAATATGAAACTACTCATCAAACTTCTCTATCACACCACTTTCAAACGCTACCATGCGGTGGAAGATCTGCTATTACGTCACATTGTCTGTTCACGATGATACTGACTGAAAGTTGTGTCTTGGACATGGATGCTCCGTTACGTAGAATTATTCGGATATACTGACTCGGTGACAAATGAAAATGTCTCGAGTTGACTCGGGTCAAAATTTTTAATTAGAAAACGGCTCGTGACTCGGAATGCCGTGACTTGGCTACAACCATGGACGCAACGAACCATTCTAAAATACTGTGTTGTGGCACGTCAGTTGTCCGCCAGGTGCAAAATTATAACGCAACAGCTTTCATGATGAAATGATGCATTTGTGATCTCGCATGGTGTCTATATCTCGCAATGTGACAAATTACGCTTACTCTCTTTCAAGTGCATGCAACAAAAGCTTTATTCAAATAGCTATAAACGTTTTTTTCGTGCCATATGCGTAAATTGCTAAAATAGTAAATCACATTTTTCACGACTTGTGTGGAATGTCAGTCGGCAAGGACGACTCACTTTCCGTCGGGCAACTTCATACTGTCAAATAAGGCCTACTAGGAAAGACATTGAATACCCCTATTGATTCTGCGGCCCGCGGCGTCATCAGAATTGAGGGAATTGACTCGCGAACACCTTTGGGTTTGAGACCCCTGGCCTTGTTCAAAGCAGA
The DNA here is from genome assembly GCF_051294905.1 of Botryllus schlosseri. Classification (NCBI taxonomy): domain Eukaryota; kingdom Metazoa; phylum Chordata; class Ascidiacea; order Stolidobranchia; family Styelidae; genus Botryllus; species Botryllus schlosseri. The sequence continues at coordinate 5,391,374 of NC_137242.1, forward strand.
TGTTAGATGAGCAAGCAGCATTCGACGCCTGGAAAAATCAGAACTCATTGACACTGGAGTGCCGCGTTGAAACAACCAGGAACTTAGCAGATGGTTCGGAAGCGATGACACGAGACCTCGATACCACAACGGTACCTAAATTGGAAAAGGTACCTTTCGTGAAAATATCAGTAGCTGCACTGCGAAACGGCGGCTTTCTGCGCAAAATGGTTGCTGCCAATTTAATTTCACACCTTCAACTCGACTATTAACCACAATATATTTAGAACGCAGTGCCCCTTTACATGCTTACATCTTCCGTATACTTTGCAATCGCTTATAATACATAGCTGTGTCCGGTATCAGATACAGCCACACAGATCGTATATCAATCAAGACACAGTTCTATATATTTATAATTGCATTCCTGTGCAGATGTGGCATACCGTAGCATAGCGATTCAACCGGTATGCGTTCCTGATATTGTGTGCAGTAAAAGCTGGTCTATATTAATCCCACACATTTGCTACCGATAGGTGACTGTCGCCGATATGAGCGCGGTTAGATTGGAACCACATTACAAATTGCGGCCGAGAGTCATATCAACCAGCTGATTAATGAAGCGCGATCCTCATTAGTACTACAATGTAGATTATAAGAAAACTGATGAGCACCATTGGGAATATAACTTCAACAGTTATATCCCTTGTGTATTGCGCACGGCAGACATGTATCCGACCGGACACAGGTTGAAATGAGAGCACTTGAGTCACCCTATCTCATTTTGCAGGAAGCTCGTGTGGAATTCATCGCCAATGTCAGCAAACTACAGGATTTTGTTGCCAAAAATGTTTCCAAGGCAGATCAGACAGAAGAAACTTATTGATACATGGCGTTCAATTAATTCACGTAAATTCGTACGAAATATAATAATTTCAACGATATTAGGCAGCATGTCGGTGTGGATGGTGCGAGCCTATGTGTTACTGTTGGAATTTCATGTTGCGTTGACGGGGTTCAATAATTTAGAAGCCATATTTGTCCACGCTATAGAGAGGACGCATGCTTAGGGTTACCATACGTCCTCTTTTAAGATGATTTGTCCTCTATTTTAAAATCTTTTTTGAAAGTGTCCTCGGAGTACGCCCAAATGTTCTTTTTTATTTTGAGATTTTGTCCTATATTGTGAGAATTTTGTTAAAATTCGAGTGAGATACAATAAATCAGCACTGAAGTAACGCTCCGGCAACTATTTTGGGAGCTGGGCCGGGAAGTTGAACTGTTTTATTGTAGTCAACCACAGCGGAGAATTTGGGATAAGTGTCAATTTTTGTAGCCGAGCCGGCAAAATGACCTTTTTTTTACTCAACCAATCACATAGTCGGGGAAAAGGTACCCCTTTTTCCGGATTTTACTCCAGAATTGTAAGTCGGAAAATTGTGAAAAAGTGTCCTTTGTTCACATTTCCAAAGTATGGTAGCCCCACCCATGCTTTACTACACTTCTTGGTCATGTCTAAGGTACAATTTTGGATATAGCTGTCCTACTGCGTACTGTGTGTATCAATAGTAATCGGCCCACCGGACGTTCCCCACTGTATTTACCAGTGCTGGGATGACTTGAGTCATGACTTGACTCGAGTCATATTTTTCGTGTGACTTGACTTGACTCGAGTCACTTTGGTAAAATGACTTGACTTGACTTGACTCGGCGTGTCAGAAATGTGGATTGACTCGTGACTCGGATCAAAATTCACGAGTCAATTTCAAGTCATCAAATAATAGGTGCCGATAAAAATCACTGTATCTTGCATATGGTGGGATCGTTCGCGAAACGCCAGTGTAACCCGTGAGAGTGACCAATCATTCAATGGTCGCGCGTTTTACTCAGCCTCCATTGTTCTCTCACAAATAAATTGACCAGTGACCACAAACGAAGAGATCGAAGCTTACAGCTTACGTTGTCGTAAACTCGTCTAGTAAAGTAATTTAATAATAAAATGTTTTCTGTTCTTACCTTAACCAAACCTCTTGTTTTATTGAGATTGAATTCGAATATAGTTTATATAGTCCGCAACCATCGGCGCAGGCTCAAATTATATCATATTAATTTGTAAATGGGTAATGTATTATCAATTCGTTTCTCTATTCTCTATTTTGACTGGTAACTATAAACGGAGGCTATGTTATTACTTACGTACATGTGAGAGATACAGCGCCTTCTTGCGTGTATATTTAACTCTATATTCGTTCATTGACCACCATCAATGACCATGAAATCTGTTTTTTAGACAGCTAGCAAAATACAATGACGTAATCATGCCTCATACTTCGAAAAGGCAACTTGACTTGAATTGTGACTTGACCCGTGCTTGACTTGACTTGACTTGACTCGACTTGACTCGAGTCACCTTCAAAAATCGAGTCACTCGACTTGACTCGAGTCACCTTCAAAAATCGATTGACTCGACTTGACTCGAGTCAAAATGTGCAATGACTCGAAATGACTCATGACTCGAAGGTAGTGACTTGATCCTGACACTGGTATTTACTGGTCTTGTTGGGTCTTCAACTATCCTGTTCTATCTATTACTGTGTCGGGTATCATCTGAGTATAAGGGAAACAATCAATTGGTACTTTAAAGCAATATACGATTACTACTTCAAGACTGCCTTTATTTACATCGGGAAACTTAGATGGCTTTGCGGCCATCAATGGGATGACATTGGCAGTTAAGGTTGGAATTACTGTAAACGCAATCCTCTGACGTCACATGACTAAATTCCCGAAAGTTCTTTGAAGTTATATACCAGTGTTTCTTAAACTTTTCAGAGTGCGACCCAAATCCGAGTTTTATTGACGTCGAGCGACCAATGCATTTCTAATATTACTATGCTACTCATTTACGAGGTCATATGAAATAGAGAATGTGCACTGTGCAGTCAACCGGTTGTACGCAACGCAGTTCTACGAAACATGATTCACTACAAAAAAGTCATTAATACAGAGAGGTTGATGTTACATGATATTTCTCCTTCATAGTAGTATGCAAGACGCTTGTATTACGGTCTATGCGTACATCCATGTCTCCCAACCTTTTTCTATTCACGTCCTAGCAGAAAACTTTCAACCTCACGGACCTCCTGAATCATTGAAATTGGCGATTGATTTTACAACACCAAGCACTGTAAACCAAATGGCACCTTTGCTATGTAAAATGTTGATATATGACTTGGATCAGGACTTTTAAAAAGTTTTTCGCCATGTGTATTCATTCTAGCCACTACGGCGGTAATTGATGATAAGTTTGAAAATGTTCCCATAGGTAAGGGTAGGCCTACCCATATTAAAGTTATTAAACGTAGCGGCTCATAAACCACGCCAAGCGTGTAGAAAATTCCAAGCTGAATAAATCTGCACCAAAATACTCAACTTTGTATTGATTTCCGACATAAATTTTGGCCCCTTCGATCTTGCTTCCCCTCCAACGGAGGATTCCGGGTGTGACAGTTACCAACCCGATCTCTCTCCCTCTACCCTATCCAGCTGACACCAGCGCAAGTACGCGCTTTTCAGAGAAAGCGAAATTTGAGGCAGAACCTGCTACGACATCAAACCGACTTATGTAATGCAATGGTCGACACATTTCCATGATGAAACCATATTGTCATAACAACCTTTCTGTGCTTATCGCTTATTGGGCACAGTACCCAACACAGTTGGCATGGGCATGGATATAAACCAATTTTCTGAAGGATGTGGAGCGGAGCGCGAAGAAAATTTTCGTTGCAGGAAATTCAGGAAATCTTACTTAGGCTACATATTAACAGATCGCTCTGGTGGCGTCGCGACCCAAATTTATAAACTTCGCGACCCATACTTTAGGAACACTTGTTGTACACGGTACTTGAATTGACATTGTGATAAAATCGTTAGCTTGTCACAATTCCAACCTTTAGTAGTGGACTAATTACGATTTTCAATTTCGACCATTGTATAATATAATAGTGTTTACGGCGGCAAATTACGTCACTTGCCAAACATTGCGTTCCTGACTTGCCCAGACTGAGACTGATGCTTTTTCATATTTTCCATCTTAATAAGGGTCTGTGATATAGTTTGGATAAATGCATTTCTAACTAAGGAAGAAAAGTTATGATTCTGAATTGCCGGAAATTAGTTCACTACCTATAGCAGTGGTTCTTAACCTTTTTTCCTCCAGCGCCCCCTTTCAAAAATTATCGTGCTCCAGCGCCCCCCCCCAACTTCATAATGTAAGGAATGTAATAAAGACAATGAGTAAGAGGGAGGGCCGTAACAGCACTTCGTAAACCCCCTAAAAACGATTGCCTTGCGCACCCATAGCGTGATAAACCGTACTTCTGAGGGCTTCGCCCCCCCACGAACCCCCTATCGTGATTTCGATGGTCAGCAAACTTTGTGTGGCCTGGTCGCCCTAGGTACCAAAATTTTCTATAATGCATGAATGAATAGTTGGCAATTACATATATAAGTCGCGATAAACTGAGTGAGCTGTTGTATAGGAAGATAAAGGGCACGTAATTAATAATTAAACATATTCGGGCGTGCCCGCAGGTACAGTTATTCGTTACCAGGGCCGTAACAGCACTTCGTCAGCCCCCCCAAACAAAAAACGTTGGTCCTGGGCCCCCATCGGGTGATAAACCAAGCTTCCGGGGGACTTTACTCCCAGACCCCCATTAGGCTGTCCTCTATTTGCTGAAAGCCTGTTAGGTATCGACATTGGGTGTCCATTTACTGAGGCAGCTATTCTCGCCTAGTCGCGCCAAGCGCGAAAAATTTCACTAATTAATGATTGAATTGGTCAATATCATCGGGAATTGCATGTAAATTGAGATTAATTTTTATCCTCTCCCTGCTCACGTAAACACATTTACCGGTAGAGCTGAGTGAGGTGCAATGTTCCCTCTAAGCTGCGCACGTGCGCAGTGCTGACACGGTCTCTGCGCACAGAAAATCTACGTTGCGCACAACAAATCCGAAGTTATTACCTTTTTTAGTCGAAACGCACTGTTGTCCAGGGGTCAGCGCAGTGAGTTGTTGAGTGTGCGCAGACTCATCAAAACTTAAAGCGAACATTGTGAGGTTTCTTGGAAACTGTAGGGCCCGTTACTAATAATTAAACATATTCGGGCGGGCGAACCCGTTGGTATGACTTCGTTGCATGATGTTATTTCGTGACCCCCTGTATGCAATATCAAAAAATATAGAATCGCTCAACGGGGGATATCGCCCAACAGGAATATCCCTGTTGCCCAATCGTACTAAACTAAAAGACGCACACGATTTCAGATTGGTATTTCTTCACTGACATATAATTTTTCCCTGCCAGATGGAATTCGTCTTCTGGGGTTCAGATTGCCAAGACAGGAACATTCGGTGTCAGTCATTTAGGCGCCCATGGACAATTAAACCTATATGTATTTTGAAGGCTATATGTAACGAAGTTTTCGGTGTTAAATTGCTCTGAATACTCATTAAGGATATGTCCTATCACCACATCATCTACTGCGAAGCCATTTTTCTCCAGCGCCCCCCATACCGCCCCCTGAGCCCAGCGCCCCCCATATCGCCCCCTGAGCGTTTCCGCCCCCCTTCAAAATCGCCAGCGCCCCCTGGGGGGCGCTGGGGGCAAGGTTAAGAACCACTGACCTATAGAAAGCTGTCTAGTGTTGGGATCAACTCACTACTTTCGCGTCACCAGTCATCTCAAGACATTGCACATTTTGACTCGAGTTAAGTCAAGTCAAGTTGATGATTAGGTCATTATGTTTTGCTAGCTGTTTGAAATATAGATTAAGTGGTCGGCTATTTTGAATCGAGGAACGAATATAGAATTAAATATGCAAAATGGCATTGTATCGCTACCACATACGAAGAACCTCTTAACTACGTAATTAACTGTATAGACCCGTGGTTCCCAATCGTGGACGATATCGCCCCCCAGTGGGCGATTTTGAGGAACAAGGGGGCGAACATAGCAAAGGGGGCGATGGAGGGGAGCGAAAACGTGTGGAGGGGGCGATAGGGGGCGAAAATGTTAGATTAATTAAATGTCAGAATAATTTAATTAAACGGCAATCAGATTCCGGACAAAATGTACGTGATAAACGAGTTATTCTGAAACTGACTCAAGAGTAGACTAAAATAAGGCGAACTCGGCACAAAGTGTCCTCGGATACCGGGATCTTTAGAGATATTAGGGTTAGGGGTGATAAAATCCCCAAACTAACGTTCGAAACCCCTACCCTAATATATTTTATCTCCCAACCCTCACATTCGTCATCCTCCAACGTCCAACCCCAATATATCCCACTTACAACCCGAATATCCCTACCCACAACCCTAATATCTCCCACTCACAACCCTAACATCCCTCACCACAACCCTAATATCTCCCACTCACAACCCTAATATCTCCCACTCTCAACCCTTATATACCTTACCCCCAACCGTACTATTTCTCCCCCACAACCCTAATATTGGGATACCCTAACCCAAACCATAACCCTAACCTACTTCCAACCCTAATATCCAGCACCCACAACTCCAATCCTATCCCAATCCCATCCCAATCCACACTTGGAAATCTGCTGCGGAGACACATGGACTATCACTATGTGAGCGTCAACATTTTGTTTCTGAACGCGTTAGCCTATCGAGTATCGTAATGTGGAAGGTTAATCGACAAAGAGGGCATACACCAGGGGCGGGCCGGATCTGGCCCGCGGACAGTATCTGGTCTTAGTTGATAATCTGGCCCGCCGGCCGGTGTCAGGTCAATACCGAGAAAGCCATTACCGATAATGGATACCACCGAGAATGCAATGTATGAAATGCAGGCATGTTATGCATATATACAGGTCATGTGCACTGCGCATGTGCATGACGGCTTTGCCACATTCGGTGTTGATTCTCAGATAAAAATTTCTCGATAACGCCTCCTCAATAAGTTAGATTCTTGTAGGGTTACCATACATCCTCCTTTAGGAAGATTTGTTCTCCTTTTTCAGGTTTTTGAAAATGTCCTCCGAGGACGCCTAAATGCCCTCCTTTTTGAGATTTTGTCCTCTTTTTTGAGAATTTTGGTTTATTATAGGGAAAAATTCGACCGAGATACAGTAAATCAGCACTGAAGGAACGTTCCGGCGGCCATTACGGGAGCTGAGCCGGAAAGTTGAACTTTTTTTAGTCTACTGACCACGAAGTGGGGAAAATTTACCATTTTTAAAGATTTTCCAACGGTGTTCTAATTTGGAAAATTTTGAAAAAGTAGAACCTCGGCCCTAGTCTGCCGAGATTCCCCACCACTTCTCGACAGACTAGGGTCGCGGGGGTCTATACCATGACCGATAAAACCATTACCCCCGCGATCCTAGTTTGACGAGAACTGGTGGGGCTACTGCCTATTGGCTGGAATTAAACCTAATTTGGTGTGTAGGCTTAAATTAGGTAACCTAACAATTTTATCATGTAGCCAGCAGAGTTGGATCAATTACATTATTTCAGTTCAATTACAATTACAATTACAATTACTTTCATGCATGTTTCAATTACATTACAATTACAATTACTCCATGCTAAAAATATCAAATTACAATTACAATTACAATTACTCCTTGCATGCTTCAATTACATTACAATTGCAATTACAATTGCTGCTGTTGAACAGGTAATTGATTAATCATAAATTCAACCGTGCTCCTTGAAAACCGTAGCGTCGTATTTAACAACAATTCAAGTCTAGTTCAGATTGTGTAGTAATAAATGCGTTTATGTGCGTACATAGTATGCTATGTAAGATGTCATTGTGACGAAATATAAGCGTGTTTTGTATGCTCGGTAATTATGGCTCACGTAATTAGAAATGTAAAATGTTATTTACCTAATTTCCTATGGGTTAGGATTAAGGATAGGGTGCAGTATGTCGTTGAAAAAGTATTATAATATATGCACGTGTTGGATTTGCGTATATAGTATATAATTAAAGAAATAATATTATTTTTATCGAGGGACGTAGGAATTAGGATGAGGAGTAAAAACAAAACCGTGCTTTGTCAGATAAGACGTTATATAATATCCAGTGGTCTGGTTAGTTAGCCAGGCGAAGTAACGATGCAGCATCGTGATCTGAAATCGTATTGTACAGTGCTTTTCAACCTTTTTGAGCTCCATTCGCACTTTTTTTGTAAAATAAATTTCATTCGCACACAATTGTTATACAAAGAGATGAAGATACTTGATAACATGTTGTTCAGATGTGCAACAAATTAGCTGCTATGTAACTTAAGCTATCGAGTGTCCCATTAAAAAGGCAACTTTTTTTCGCTCGTTTTGATTTCAATTATTTCACTAAAACCGTTCTCGGCAAAACAAGTTTTTGGGTTTTGTACAAGAACGTCTACTAGTGCTTGGATGGCCTGGTCTTGAAATCTGTTCTGCACCATTATCCAAAATACAGCGTATTTGTCGCGAGTGAAAAATGCCTGCTGGCAGAAATCGTGTTTGAGAGCTGACACAAAGGTCCCGGAGGCTCCAGTTTGTCGAAAAGGTTAAAAATCCACATGTTTGTTTTGGGGCTTTTGCCTTATGTCTTGGAACATAAGATGCAAAAACGATCAAGGAGAGTAGGCACAGTGGAGCAACGGATCATAAGGTAAAGCGAGCTCTAACTTTTGTCTCGCGATTATATGAGACGAGCAAATCACGATACTGTGTGTTCTGCTCTTTAGCTCAATCTAATTTGAGAATTCATAACAGTTTAACAACAGTAAAGCAGCTTTTAGACTACCACCAAAATCTGAGTTTTTGTGGCATCTTGCGACCCGAGCCTCACCCATGAAAAGGAATTCATTTTGAATATTACAGTTGTAAGCTACGATTTTGAGGACATGTATGACATACAGAACGCGCACACCACAATTCTACCCATCACAGCTCTACAAAACATGTCTGTCGCACGCGATTTCAAATTAGAGCAAATTAAAATTCCTCTGCGTGTCGCAGTTGCACTACTAGTCTACTCCGATTGCAAGAATGGGACTATTCCGTGCCGACAACGGAGCATATCCATATCGAAAAGTTTCGCCATCCAGCCCTCGGTTATTTTTAGACCAAGGTTTGTGTCGCCGCTTATGATTTTGGCACCGCATCATCTCAGCGGTTTGTTGGCCAAAACTTTACGTCTTCATGTGCCCCTACGCAGAAGGGGTTGGCTCGAAATGAATAAGTCTCATAGGCCTGAACTCGCTCGTTGTTTTCCAGAAAAATTAGTCGGACAGATCTTATCGAGAATTCTCACGATGTAGCCGTATTTTCTGCGTGTCTCGCTGATTGGCTACAGTACCCAACGCAGTGCCTTGGATATGTAAAAACTATTGCAGGATTTTTTGCAATATATTCAACAAATATTACATACATATTAACAGATAGCTCTGGAACCGTGTCGACCCAAAATTATATACCCATTGCGGTCCATACTTCAATACCTTGAAGGGATAAAAAAAAATGCGTTACAGTAACTTGCAAATGCGAGTCTGTAATGATGGTATGTACTACTATCCTCTTGCCTCGCGCTAGTCGAACAGTTATTACGAAAATATGATGATTGTTTAGCGAAAGAAAACAGAAAGTCAATTTGATGTCATTCACTGCAGCTTGTGAGAGCTACGATTAGCGGTGCGTCGTAAGTTGAACAAGTTTTTACAATTGCGTCGCCACTACAAAAGTTACACTAACCTTAAATTTCTTATTAGGTTTATTTGAATTATTCCATGTCAGAAAAATTAACAATTATTCACGATTTTCATTCGCACTTGATCCGGATTTTCATTCGCACTGTTCGCACCACCTTCGCCATTCGCACTGCAAATTTTTTCATTCGCACAAGTGCGAACCGTCACACAGGTTGAAAAGCACTGGTATTGTAGATTGCCAACCCACGGATAGATGCGCAAGATGTGAGTCACGGATGAATGCACCGACAAACGTACTGCAGAGCCGGCTAAAAGCAGCAAACTCTGTAGTCCTAGAGCTGGCGATCCATGCGTCCAAATTTGATGCATCTGGTCTTTATCGTAAGCTATTGATGAATTAATTCCGAAAATACAAAATAAAATCTCGTCAGGGCAATGTAACTGGTCCAAAATAGCCGTTTAAGGCCGACTGTTCTGAAAAGTGAGAGCGCTGCAGCAGCATGACCACAACAATTGCCAATTACGCCCGGCGATTGTTCAGAACAATGCCGATTCCCAGACTTTCACGACTATTTTGGGATGGTGCCATTGCCTGGAATTATACTTTTATTGCGAAATCAGTGCGACACTAGCTTTCGATTAGGACCATACATATCAAATTTCGACACTTGGATCGCCAGGTATGGGACTATCAATTCTGCTGCTTTTAGCCGGCTCAGCAGTTCGCTTCTCGGCGTATTCAATCGTGAGTCACGTGTTGCGAATCCATCCGTTGGTTAGTAATCTAAAAATTGTATACAATGGCAGCCGAGGCCAGCATAGCGGTAAAAATAAAAAAAACTTCGCTCGCAAGGGCGCAGTCAAGGGCTTCCGCGGATGGATCCACCAAATTCCTTGTCGACATTTCAAGAGAATGCATTATAAGTCAATTACTTTATGTTGTGCTTGTCAGGTCTCAATAGCAATTTAATGTAATTGAATTGATCCAACTCTGGTAGCCAGTACCATTTGAGAAAAAGTCATTTTTGAACACCCCTAGTACCGGGCTTATCGAACGCCTTGAAATATTTATTAAGGATTGCACCATGTGTTAATTGATCAGAGAGAAGCAGACATGGCGGCGCCTGTATGACAATGCTGTTCTCATATCCAGATTGTCTTCGTCATTATCGGCGAGAAATGGCTTTGAAATGAAATTGCTGTCGTTACAATACATTCATTACATGCGATTTATTCCATGTATATGTGGATAAATGTGCGAATAATGTATCGATTAAGCAATCCGGCCCGCCAAGTACTTAATTTTCCTACATCCGGCCCGCCGATTGGAGAAGTTGCCCGCCCCTGGCATACACCATACTGCGTTATACATTCGCTACATAGAGACAATATATTTTATGAAGAACTAAACGATAGTTAATAGATGAGAGCATATCGGCGAACACGCTGTGCAAAGTCATACTTCAATTTGTTCTTGCATCACGCTCTGCCCACAAAAATAATATACAGGATCCCGATGCATGCTGATCAAAGGGCGAAATCAGTGGCTATTTTAGAAAATCTTACATTTCAGACAGTTTATTGATACTTTAGTATCAGGACTGAAATATCGCACTGCAAAAACGCCGTATACTGACGTAACATCAATCTACGACCAAGGCCTTTCCAATTCAACAGCAAAGTTAAAACGAAATCTTCATACTCCATAGGCTGGGGGTGCCGATGCTTGAACTGCGTTGTGCTCCACTGCCGGACTAGACAATACGGGCATATTGGGGTTAGTAGGAGGTTGTGGCATATCCATATTCCCTGAGTCCTTGTGCCCAGTGTTGTATGGAGGAGGACCGTACGAAGGAGCGCTGTATGGAGGGGGCTGGACCTGACTTTTTGGGTATGAACCCTGCATGTCAGGGGCGGGATGAGCCTGCATTGCACCTTGTAGAGCTTGGGGTTGCATTGCTGCAATGATAATGAATCGATCAATGTAAAAAGGTATATATCCATAATCATTTGATGAGTTATTCCACGAAATTACACTTACACAGACTAGGAAAAGGGGAACCAAATAACTATGGAATATGGCTTAGCTGAGTAATATCAATAATGGTACTCTCTGTATACCTGTTTAGTATTTCGCATCGAACGTGGGATGCTATTAGGCCTACTATACACGTAATTCGACCATCTGAATAGCGACAGGTCAACGGCGGAACTGTTAAAAGTACATACTATGCGGAAATGTTACCATACTCCGGAAAAATCATACTGAGCGACCATTATTTGGAAATCATCGATGGAAATGCAGTTTCACGCGAATAAGGTTACTTTCAGTTTTCTGAGACCTTCTACAGTTATGAACGCAACAATAGGCTATGACCTATCGAGATCTTCTGGTAGTGATCGAGCTATATTTTGACGAGGAACATCAACGGTCTACACTCTACATCAGTGTTTCTTAACCTTTTTTCCTCCAGCGCCCCCTTTCAAAATTTATCGTGCTCTAGCGCCCCCAGCCCATATTGTAAGAACTGTAATAAAAACAATGGGCAAGAGGGAGAGCCGTAACAACACTTCGTCAGCCCCCCTAAAAAACGATGGTCTTGGCCATCCATAGCGCGCTAAACCAAACTTCTGGGGGCTTCGCTCCCAAGAACCCCGTCGCGTGATTTCGATGATCAGCAAAGCTGATGTGGCCAGGTCGCCCTAGGGGCCAAAATTTTCTATAATGCATAAATGAATAGGTGGTAATTTCATAAATATGTCGCCATAAACCTTTTAACCTCTCAGCCCACGTAATAAGATTTCCCAGTAGCGCTGAGTGAGCTGTTGTCTTGGAAAATGAAGGGTACGTAATTATTAATTGAACATACTCGGGCGTGCTCGTTGGTACAATTACTTCGTTACAAGTTGTTATCTTGTTACCTCTTGTCCGCTATATAGTCAAAAGATATTGAGAGATAGATAGAGAGAGAGAGAGTCTTTATTTTCATCCAACCAAATACATAACATACAGCAGTGATGGTGGTACAGAAAATATGCATGCACATTGCACAGTATTCGGTGTTAGATAGGAATGATCGATAAGACCGTGAAGGTCATCTAGTCTGATCACACCAGCATAAATGTATTAACTGAAGGAAGCACACAATTCAAAATTGGTATTTCTTCAAAATAATTTTTCTCTGATGGATGTTATTCGTCCTGTGGGGTTCCGATTGCGACGACATGATAATTTGGCACGAGCGATTTAAGCCCCTGTGGACAGTTATGCTAATATAGGCCTACATCGAAGTTTACGGTCAACATAAGGACAATCCTCTTCGGCTAAGATTTTCTCGCTGACGATCTTTCTGGCACACTTTTTGGAGACCCATATTGGCCGAAACTTCATGTCTTCGTGCATCGTGGCGTGGTAATGGCCGACTCCGAAATGCCTATTTGTATTTTCTTGAATTATGCGTATTTTTTCGTGGGAGAGTCGTCAAAACATGATGTGCAATTTATGTTCATTCACAAATAATTTAAGGCACCCAGCGAGCTCGCCAGGTCAAAGTCAGGTTGGTCTTTAGGGGATTTTAGTATTGGATATAGTTCGCGATTTGATCGCGCTCGAGGACCATTCGACTATAATAAACGATATAATAATTGTATGTGGTATATTCAGGGTCAAATCAAGGTTGTTTATAACAACAATCGGGTACGGGCTCATACCCCGTGGTTCAAACCAGATGTACACATCTCGAATTCACATCTGCGATTGGCAATATGGGAAATTAATGGCAGTGGATTTTGTTTTAGTGTTTTGTGTGACGAAGTAAGTCAACTGAGAATGGAATGCATATATCTGCTCACATTGAATTTAGTACTGTACCCAGCTATTAATTTTAACATGAATGTATTCCAAACAAAGCCACTCATATATGTATAACGTTCATGTGAGGTTGTGGACCACAGCACTAGATAGTATCATCCTTTGTGATTGTGATACGATGAAGAATATTCTGACGATTTAATTGTGTAGCTGTCAAATACAAGTATATTTAGTTATGCACAAAGCTTCAAAGCATATTTTATGTACAAGAGGCTCTCACTCTCCAAAGTGATATACAGTGCCTCCTTCTTCGATTTCCAACCGCTCTGCGCTGCAGGATATATTACCTACTACATTTTGTTGAAAATAACGCTAGCAAACGTGACGGTAGTGTTTTAACGGGAAATCGACGATTAAAAGTACGCGATATCAATTTTACATGAATTATAATAACCCAATACATTTATGAAAATATGTAGCAAACATCGTCGCGAAGCGCGACCAAAAATTTCGAGATTTGACATATTTTGAGGAATGTTAATTTGCCATTAAGGATATGTCCTACTACTACATCATCTACTGCGAAGCCATTGTTCTTCAGCGCCCCCCATATCGCCCCCCTGAGCCCAGCGCCCCCATATCGCCCCTGAGGGTTTCCGCCCCGATTCAAAATCGCCAGCGCCCCTTGGGGGGCGCTGGAGGCAAGGTTAAGAACCACTGCTCTACATCAAATCACAAATGCCAAAAATTGCATAGCCATAGCTCATAGCATATGCTTAACCCACTGCCACCGCGCTGTTTTTACCTTTAGTTCCTCAGAATCACCATCGATCTCCCAAACTTTGAGAATCACGGACTCGAATCCTTATATCTCTAAACTGGTGATTTTTCCAATGATATTTTTTGCAATTTTGGCATCGCCATGAATTCATATTTGTATACTAGACTAGAATCAACAATATTAAACGCGCCAGCTTGATTATTCCTATCAAGCGGAAATCACAAAATGTACAGTATCCACTCTGTGCCATCAAACAGCAAGATTAAAAACCGAATTGAAAAACGATGTTGAAGGGATACTTCATCCGCTACAAACAAGACTAGTTTTGCAATATCTAATCTCAATAGTCGATTTGCTGTACGTGCAAAATTACCGGCACTCACACATATCACACAGACTAGAATAACACTTACGACAGAAGATTAAGAGGGATGCTGACACCTTTGGATCACTGAATTCCCTACCTAACCAATGTTCAGAAATCATTAGTGGCTTTAATTTTCAATATGATATGAATAACTATCCACCCGACAAAGAAAAGTCTAGGAAAGGACGGACGTATATATGTATGGTGCGTATAGATGGAGGTTGCAGCCTTTTGTACCGTGTATGTTTATGTTCATTGATGAAACTATATCCCTATCGGATAGGGATATCACATGTCCTCTTTAAGTGGATTTGTCCTCTATCAATAAAACTATAATGTTCTCCGAGGACGACCAAATGTCCACTATTTGCGCAATCCGTCCTCTCTTTTGATTCGAGTGTGAGGTGACTATACGGAGACGACTAAAAATCGTTAAAACGCGACAAAATACACGTGAACATCGGCTTATTCAGGAATTGCCGCGGAGGTTGACTAAAAAACAAAGCCAACCGATCGGAAACTTTGTACGTGCAAATCCTGTTGTTGGACAACGTGACACAGTTTATTATTGATTGAACCATGCAGACATTGTTCGATGAAAAGTTAAAAAGTGAATGGAATTTGGTATATATAATATATACATTAGGGCTCTTCAAAAATGACTTTTTTTCTCAAATCGTACTGGCTACTTGATAAAATTGTTAGGTTACCTAATTTAAGCCTACACACAAAATTTCTTTCAATTCCAGCCAGTAACCGCTTTGCTACAGGAGAAGAAAGTTTCTATTTATTATATAAAAATAAATAATGAAAAATTTGAAAATTTTGTGTTCACCCCATGAAAGTGTTAGGTTGTCTATAGAAACGATGCTCACCAAATTTGGTTCAATTCCAACCAGTGGAAGCGGAGGTATTGCCGTCGAAAAATTTGGATTTTAATAAAATAGTATTTACGGTGACCGATTCTTTGTTTATTTATTATAGTTGTGCTCACCGTGAATACTATTTTATTAAAATCCAAAATTTTCGACGGCAATAACTCCGCTTCCACTGGTCGGAATTGAACCAAATTTGGTGAGCATCGTTTCTATAGACAACCTAACACTTTCATGGGCTGAACAGAAAATTTTCAAATTTTTTATTATTGATTTTTATATAATAAATAGAAACTTTCTTCTACTGTAGCAAAGCGGTTACTGGTTGGAATTGAACCAAATTTTGTGTGTAGGCTTAAATTAGGTAACCTCACAATTTTATCAAGTATCCAGTACGATTTGAGAAAAAAAGTCATTTTTGAAGAGCCCTAATATACATGTATTCGCATGGAGCTAAATGCACCCTGGCTCGCGCGTGGCAACTGTGGGGTGTAATAAAATGCACGAATGGTTGCAACTAGCGTTGCATTTAAAGCAAACGGTTTTTTGTTTTGTTTTTTAAGCTGCAAAATTATGCTATAATTGTGTCAATACTTAACAAAAAACATGTTGTATGAGCCTATACGGACAGGTACCTCCCGATGTAGCCTACGTACATCGACATGGGATGGTTGGAACCCTCAAAATATTCGGTTTAACAGCAATAGTAGGCTACATATATTTTGTCAAAAGAGCTATTTTTACCCAATATTTTCAATTGTCAATGTCAATCCACTAAGACGTCAAAATTGAATATTCGTGACGTCATGGTTTTAAAAAAATATAAAAAACAATAAAAAACATGTTTAAATGAGGGCCTTGTTTTAAATATGTTTGTTTTAAAATGATTTTTGTTTCAAATGCAACCCAATTGCAACAGGAAAATGCCTGGTCATTGCGCTACATCCAAAAATTGGTCTCCAATTCACGAATTCCCAAATGTGCTGATTACTAACGAAAGCCCTTTTTTCGCGGGCAAAGATTATCTACTTCCTAATCGCTGGATATCATATAATTCAGGGGTGTCAAATTCAACTTGGGTCGCGGGCCGGACTCAAACCTTCGGTTAGCTCGCGGGCTGGACCCTTCTATTGTGTCCGTGCCCTTGGTTTTGCACTTGAATACTTTATTATGAAGCCTATATATATATAATAGTATATTACCTAATACTGCGGATCATAGAGGTTCGATTCTATCAACACCTTAATTCGCAAACAATGGAATTAGAAAAAATAAGATGATTGGTTGGTCGAAAACAGTTATAAACTGCTACAACAGTGACTCCAACGACGACATAGGTTTGCATATATTTATGTTCCGTTTGTTTTAGTGGTAATGTTGCATTGACATAGCCGTTGTCGTGCATGCGTTCTAGGGAATATAAGAGATTGAACTGTAAACATGGACGTTGGAATTTGGTTCAATATTATCAAATCGCGATATGGGTTTATCTTGAGGGCGGAGAACTTTTGAGTCAAAAATGACACAGCAGCCACAGACATTTGAATTATGCTTCGTGCAATGATTGTATTCTCCATGTAACATGCATACAACAGTTTCGCATTGGCTTTTGCGCGTCTGTGAACGACTAATTTCGGACCATTTTTTCATAGAACTCTGAACTCAGTGCGCACTAATTCGCCTTCTCGTAATTGGCTGCCAATATCCTGAACTTGTTCATAATGGTGACCAGAGTGAAATCACAACAACGCTGTCGAATGGTCATAGTGTGGCCTATAAACATGCTCGACATTTGCCATCTTGTGGGATCATTTAATGGAACTATTTCTTATTAAAAATCTGAACATTTGTTAGAAATGTGCTGGATAACACAATCCTTTTTCCGTCTATTTAGAATTTCTCCGCGGGCATGATGCGGCCCGCGGGACGTATGTTTGACACCCCTGATCTACTTCCTAATCGCTGGATTGGTCAATCCACAGATTGGCCAAAAATCCAGACCTTAAAATTTTCATCCGCCTCTCATCGACCTCTTGTAGCAGACCTGGGCAAAGTGCGGCCCGCAAAGCTACTATGTGCGGGCCGCGAAGCTATTCTGTGCGGCTCGCGACAGGTGGCTTGGAATTCAAAACATAAACCTTGCTTATTGAATGACTAAAACCATAGGGTGTATCAAATGAACAGGAAATTCGATTACTTTGAAGTCTGTTCATTAACATGCCACGATTACACTGCCTACGCACCTCGCATGCGTTATCCAGATTCAAAATAAAGGCAATGTGGCGAAGTATGAGTAGCAATTGAAGTCACAAGAAATCACTCTTTCATATAGTTTAGTTCAAACCTTCCTTGTTGCAATTGTCACTGTGACAATGTCACATTACGCCAGTGGTTCTCAACCATATTGTCTTCGCGGACCCCTTTCGGACCGTCACGGACCCCGCGGACCCCCACAAAGTTTTTGTTCAAATTTAGCTCAATTATCGTGAAATCGTCATCTGCCTTGTGCAAATGATAACTGTAGGCTTGGTGATAAAAACCACTAAGTGACTTGTCTTGAAAATAAGATCATACTATCCATGTAGAAATTGGGTTGACTTCTATTATTTCAAAGCGAATTCTGCAATTGCATGTTTTGAAATACGTGATCGTACGTGTCTTGAAAATCCGCGTCTTCGATAGGATATTAACGAGTGCCGAAAATTCACTTCCACAAATATAGGTGGTGGCGAATGCAATAATCACGCGTAACGCTTCCGACCAGATCCGTTACTGCCGCACCTCGAACCCCCCAATTAAGAGGGGGGGCGAGCCCGAAGGGGGCCCGAAATTATTTCATGAATTATCATAAATTATAGAGTTTTTTTTTTTAAATTCATGAAACTTCTTCAAATTATTTTCGCTATAGGCGTGATTTAAGGTTTCCAAATATCTTGATTGTTGGGCACCCTTACCTAGGAAAAAACGCGTGATTTATAGAAATCGGCATTTCTACGACGGTCACTACCGCGGCACGACCATCCAAGACATGAAGTGTTACGCCTTGTAACATGCGACTCCGAGAAGTGTGCCAGAACGATCGGCAGCGGGAAAACCTTGGCCGAAAAGGATTGCCCTTATGCTGACCGAAAACTTCGATATATATACATATATGTTAAATTCTCCACATGCGCATAAATGGCTGGCGACGAATGCTCCTGTCCTGGCAAACTGAACGCCCTAAGAAAAATGCTATTCTACTGAGAAAAATTATTTGCCAGTAAAGAAATAGCAATTTGAAATCGTGGGCGTCCTTCAGTTTAGTACGTTTGGGCGATTTCAATATCTTTTGACATAGCAGACAGGAGGTCACGAAATAATATTATGTAACGAAGTCATTGTACCAACGGGTCCTCTCGAATATGTTTAATTAATAATTGCGGTCCCTACATATTTCAAGATATCCCACTCAGCTCTACTGGTAAATCTGATTACGTGAGCAGCGAGGAGATGAGAAAATTCCAGAGCACTATATATGTAATTCCCGATCATATTGACGATTCAATCATGATTTAATATAAAATTTTCACGCTTCGCGCGATTAGTCAAGATAAGCTGACTCACTATACAGGACACATCTCGTTGACAAGTAGCGGCAATAACGTACAGCATGATAGAGGGTATTGGGATCAAGCCCCCAGACGTTTGGTCGGTCACCCTATGGGGGCGCACGACCAACGTTTGGGGGGGGGGGATGTCGAAGTGCTGTTTTGATCCTGCTTCCGACGACACATTTGGGTATGATCGCAACGAATATGGCACCAAAATTGATATACAATTTTTTAATGCAAATATAACGTCGAGCCTGGTCATTTCTATATAGCAGCTTATCTTGAAGTTATTATGGAAAAATGCTTATATATATATATCACAGGAGAAAATGGATTTTGTAAACATTTCGAAGTCACCGTGATGACTTAACTCATCCATTGTTTTCCACAATCCACAACAAAACCTCTCTAAACATGAAAATGTTTGTAGGTTATTGGCAATTTAGCAAGTAAAATGAGTCTGCACAGTAGAATATTTGATCTCAGCTCTGTTGCTGTGAGCTCTGGAGTTTTACTAGTAATGAAGCGAAACTGCCTCGTGATTTTCCGAATTTAAAAACACAAAAATTAGCTTATCATCTATTATGAGGCTTCGCGGACCCCCGGTTGAGAACCACTGCATTACGCATTATACGGCATGGGTTTCAAATTGATACGTGATACGTTTCCAAATCCCCAATTCGTAAAACAAGTCAATCAGTGCTCGCGATTACTATATGACTCATCGTATCTATCACCCATAAATTATTAACGAACATGCCAAAAAAAGCCGAAAAAGGTTTAGGCTTAGTCTAGAGCACTAAATATTTGTATACTGGATTCAGGGGTAAACTCGACCTTTTAGGTTTTGCCGAGCATGTTGCGGAGATTAGGGATACTAATTAAAGTCGGTCTTATGACAAAAAAACGAAACACGTCGTCAAGGGAGGGGATACAGTTTAGAAAAACTACACTGTAAAAAATCTGGTAGATTTACTGGGAAATCTCTGTAAATTTTACCACGAATTACCGGTCGCAGCCAATTACTGCGCGTAGCTTGTCATTTTACATTTTGATATGTAATATTACCTTAATATAGCTGTAAAGTAAGTTACCAGAATTTCTTCGCAAAATTACTGACAGTTACTCGTTACTGCAGTTTACCGGGCTATTGGCAAAATTGATTAGCATCAAAATCGCTGCAGCCAGTGTATACGTAGAACTGAATGTTACCGATATATCATTCTAGAGGTGATTTGACCTGATTGAACCTCGTTTGCGAGACTGGGGTCTGTCACACCGAAATTGTTGGCCCTAGTATCAATTTAAGCTTAGTAGGGTACAAGAAATAACTGACAATCGTAGCTAATGTGGTATACCGTAGCCATATTATATTATAAGGCAATGGCTGTACGGCCACTACGGCCAGTCTCGCTGGTTACATTCGTTGTCACGGATAAGGCTGATAAGTTAGAAAATTAGTTCAAAATGTATAATATTGCTCGGGGAAACTAGAAATATCAGCACCGCATGCTCAGCTGACCATTTGTTAATGGCGGACAAGGCGACCTGTAATAGGTTACATTAGGTGACTACTTTTTCTGAGATTCGTAGTAAACAACCAACGCACAACTGTGACATCACAAGCAGCGTCTGGTTAGGTAAGTACAGTAAGTAGTGAACAACACATAGAATATATATATCAATTTATACGAAATTAGATGAAAAAGGGGACTATGTGCAATGCTAAATGTTTCTGCATGGAAAAAACGACCCAGGTCAAACATTATAACGTGGCCAGTAAATATTATTGGTGTCATGTGTCAGCGGATGAATACCATTTATTTCGAAATCGTTCGAGTGTCGTCTGGCCAGTGGCCATTAGTGAGATTTGAGCAAAGGGTGGAGCGAAGCTTGTTGTGGTTGAAGAAAGTGGACGCGATCGTTGAAGATTCCTAGGAATGCTGAACGGAATACGCATCTTAAAAGGTAATACAGTACTACATAGTATTTGTTACCGTGAATATCTGACTCTGCACACCAGCCCTCGATGACTTAGATTTCATGATTGATATATTTCATTCGCCGCATATAGTGACCACATACTCCGCTGCGGAGGAGTTGAAACTGTTGGCTTGGTAATGTCATTTTCGGGCCATAGCATAGATATGTTTTCATCCACTGCTGGATTTGTTTGCCACACAAGCCACCTTAAATTAGGAACCTTTTGCTTCAATACAGAGATAAAGTCATGAATCTCTGCTATGTCATGTAAAAGGCGGAGCCGTCATCACACAATGTGCCAGTGCCGGTACTTCAAAGCATGTTATATTTTTGTTAGCCCATTTGTCTTACTCTTTATAATGTCATGTCCACTGTCCAGGTTAGGAACTTTGCTTTATATAGCGACTTACGCATGAATTCTTTTTAGTGGAACTGCAAGATACTACTTACACAGAACGAATGAGAACGAGAAAAAGAAACAATTGGAAGTTTGGCCGGTGGTGGAATTAATTCACGTTTTATTGAGACCACTCGTGTTACTGCATGTCTTCTAAAGAAGAATTAGACCTCCAACAGCAATATTTTTCCGTCGATAACCACTTCATCGTGATATCATGGATGAATATGCAGTTTGTTCCAATGTCGTTTTGGGGATGTGAAGAAAATGTTGCGATATTTTTGCATCGGGTTGCTTTGCGATAGGTATGGATGTACGTGAATTTACAAGCTGGTATGTAATCCTGATTTACAGGGACAGCATGTAGGTAGGTAGGTGGTAAAATGACAGTCTCGATCGCAAATGTACAGGAGAACATGTAGATTAGATATACCGGAGGTGACTGTAACATTACAGTCTGGCGTGTAAAGTGAGATTACCGGACGAGTGTAAGTTAAATTTACATTGACTAACGGTAATGTTAGATTACCACGAAATGTCTGGCTACCGTGCTTCCAAACATTTCGCGGTAAATCGAGGTTTTTATTTTTTACAGTGTACAAGCTTCGCGCAACATAAAGGCTTTTAAGCTGCACACTGCTCGGAAGGTAGCGAACAAGAAAACGAGCTTTGTACTATTACATATAGCCTACATTTCAGTGTAGTGGTTCTCGAACTGGGGGAGTTAAAGCATCAGAAGGGTGGCGCGAAGCCGAAGTTTAACGAAAGAAATTTTTGCGCTCCGCGTGTTCACGGACGCCAATTTAAGAATGTTGCTTTACACATATTTCCAATCCTTTCAATTTTTGATGACATTTTTATCAAAAAATTTCATGAAAATCTGCGTATTCAAAAGACCTTATTTTTGGCAAGTTCACAATGGCACCTGGTTCGCGAAATGCCAAAAAATAAAGATGCCCGCCAATGAGGTATACCTACGCAGACTTCAGTTTTGTCATCTCAATACTAATATTATTAGTAGCCTACAGCAGAAAGCACTCGCGTGCCCTGCGCAGTGCTCCCACGTGTACTGCCGAGCGGGAGTCTTCAATATATGCATAACGCTCACCTGCAAGAGTCACCGGAGCAGGCCGCACTCCCACTACACGACCTCTATTCAGATATCTGCGACGACCACCTATGATGCTGGCTATGCAGCAAAGGGTTATTAGCGCGGTCACAACATATAAAAACGTGTAGCTCTGTGCTCTTAAAAAAGAAGGTGTGGCTGTTAGTGTGCAAACTAGATAACACCATCGTTCGTATGTAAGATGCTAAGTAGATCAGGTTGTGACAGGAACGGGACCGATTTACCAACGTGTTGCTACTCTCTCAACCTCATCCAAATAAGTGTGATAACACGCCTGGATATTCCAGTTAGTCGTCGGATATATTGCTTACTAGAATTCAGAGATAGTCACTAATGAAGTACTTCTACTTTTTTGAAGTACTCAAGTAGGTCTCCGCTACTTGGGTACTTACTCAACTAGATTTAATTTCCCGCTACTTCCACTTCTACTTCGTAAGATTTTGTGATCTACTTACTTACTTTTCACTATTTTCAGTCTGTCAAATAGAAGTAGTTTAATCCTCCATCCAGAAAGATAGACTGAGGAATTTCGGGGCTGTTTTTACGGAGTATCAACATTTAATTTCCATAAAAGTTAACTTAAGCCTAGAATTTTCGTCGCGCTTCGCGCACAGTGACTACCATGATTTCACGAACGTATCGGTGAATATAATTTAATTAGCGGGTTACGTGGTGCGTGGCGTGGGGAAATTCCGTTTGGTTATTCTGACAAGCTCGCTCACAAGAACGATGCAATCTCACCCCAGAACTACATTCCGAGCCACAGTGCAATTTGTGATGGTCCCTGGGGTAGAAAGCGGGAGTAGCAAAGTGGACTGTATGTTTTGTATGGTATACGGTAAAGTAAAATAGTGTAGCCAAAACATTATTACTATTACCGGATGCCATGCAACATAATTCTGATTTTGAAACCGACAGTAAACTTGATGAAAGTAAAACAACAAAAAACAAACTTACATGTCAACAAGTTAGACGCTAGCTAAAAAAGCAAATACTCACGTGCTGCTTTTGTCGGAAGTACTGTATCATAAATAGTTGTATTGTTAATTATCATTAATATTATAATTAGTAAAATCGTGATGGTGGTGCTTATCACATCACAGTTTTCTGCATCACATCTGTAAGATTAATAGAAAATTCAAATCAAATAAATATATACAAACCTTTTAGTTTTAGTGACATGGAATAGCACATGCACAAGAATACGGAATTGCCCTATATATGATTCATAAATTCCATCGATCCAAACGTATACGGCGCAAACTATATAAATCATCTTGGTGATGATACAAATTCAACTATATTATCTGATCTCGTTGGGTGAGTGAAAACATTCTTCAAGTCGAAATTTCTCCGGTTCGCTAGTGCAGCGTCAAGTATTTTCCTTCTTTGGGTCGATATTTCACACAGTGATAGTCGCTACAACAACACGGGTATGGAGCAGTGTTGGGAGGACTCGAGTCACCTTTTTCGTATGACTTGACTTGACTCGAGTCACTCTGCAAAAGTCATCAAGTAATCGGTATTGATAAAAATCGCTGAATATTTCATGTGTTCGGATTGTTCTTTCGATACGCTGATGTGACCTGTGAGAGCGATCAATTTCATTCATTCAATGAATTTGCGTTTTACTGAGACTTCATTGCTCTATCACAATTAGATTGACCGCAAACGAAGTGATTGGAGCTGGATTGTCGTTAACTTGTAGGAAATCAATATAATAGCAAAGTATCCATCTCTGTTCTATAGACTGATCGTTGGTGCCCGTTGCTTACCTTAACCAAACCCCTTGTATAATTTATATTGAATGCGAATATAGTTTATATTACTCGACACCCATTGACGCATAGGCTTAAGTTATATCCCTTCATTTCGTTTCAACTATCTGATGTTTCGTATTCTATTTTGTATTTTGGCGGATGATTATACACAGAGGGTTTACAGTTACTTACGTAGTTTAGCACTTCTACGCATGCGTTAGCTACACAACGACTTTTTGCATGTCTATTTTATTCTATATTCGGTGCTCGATTTAAATAAATGGCAAATGCAATGACTTAATAATACGTCATACTTTAAAAAGACAACTTGACTTGAATTGTGACTTGACTCGTGACTTGAATTTCACATGACTCGCCTTGACTCGAGTCACCTACAAAAATCGAGTGACTTGATTGGACTCGAGTCACCTTCAAAAATCGATTGACTTGACATGACTCGAGTCAAAATGTGCAATGACTGGAGATGACTTGTGACTCGAAGGTAGTGACTTGATCCCAACACTGGTATGGAGAGGAACAACCGTAACACTCTGTACTGCAACTGAATAAGAGGACAGTATTTGATTCCATCGATATAGAAAGGGTAATCGATCTACGCTCCCGTACATTGATATTCCAGGCGAATATCCAAATTTTCCAAAACGGTCCATTTTCATAAAAGGAAGAAGCCCCATAGCCAGCTATTTCTCAGCGTTCTACTTTGCTTGATTTCAGCCTATTGATGCACTTTAAACGAAACTCCAATCAACCAGAGAATTTAAATGCGACGCTGAATGTGATCAGCACCAGGATCCATCATTCCGAATAAAAATTCCCAACTTTTATGCTTGGGACCAGGTCGAAGGAGGACATCCATTGACCTGTGCGTTAATATATGGCGTGTACTAAATGAACGTTTATTCATTTATTGTTTATATATGTTTTATGTCAAAGCAATCACACATACTGTCCAATTATTAGTAGCAGTTCGACTCGGTAATAGGTATTAGGTAGGCTAGACTTATCTCAAGCAATCGTCAACAGAGACTTCCTAAAAACCGCAAGAGAAATCATTGCGAATAGCGTGGATCTGGTCAAGGAGATTATAGAGATTAAATTACCTTCTTACCTAGTGCTTGAAGAGGTATCTTTTTTGTAACAACACTGATAATTGCTACAACATTCGGTACTCCATACATTCCCGTAACAGTCCGCATCACTATAGCAAGATTCGGATTTCACTGAAATGACACGAGAGATTGTGAAAACATGACATGTTTTGCAGGATCTTAAATGAAAAATTGGACGTATGGTGTTCAGCTAGAGGAGCTAAGAGAGAGAGAGAGAGAGAGATAGAGAGAGAGAGAGATAGAGAGAGAGATTTTTTACCATGCCAAAATAAGTCAAAATTGAAGCGCTAGGTAAAAAATTCAAAATTGTTTTGTAGGTCAAACATTTTGGTAGATTTTGCACATTCTCGGTGAACTTATCATTTGATATTTTTCAGCTTGTAGCTGATTTTATTAGCCTACGGTTGTAGACTGCCCATTGGGAATCACAAACGGTGAAATGAAAGAAATAGGTTGACATGGTGTTATGATCAACGTACTGCAATATCCATTGCATGGTTCTTATATCAAGAAGCGCATGATGAAAAATTGTGATGTAGACATCATTGTCAGAATGAAGCACAACTGTGTACTGTGTACAGTGTACGCACAACTTCAGTGCTGCCAGCCAACAACTGCTGCTGTTGAACGTTCTTTCTCAATTCTTGGCAAGCTACTTAGTAAGGACATACACTTTCTACCCGAGAATGTAGGAAATTATCATTCGTTGTCCTACAACGAATAATAATTATTTCTACCATAATACGTGATGTAACTACTGGAATTCTTCATTCTTCGTTAAAATAAAGTTCTTTCATGTAAAAATTTGTTACTTTCTGAGTAAAAAAGTTTTTTCAGGCCAAACTACTTAGTAAGGACGGACAGTTCCAACCAGAAATGAAGATAACTGGTACGATTTTAACATTATGTGGGATAACACCTAATTTGCATACGCCAGGTCAAATTTGGTCAATTTTTAGGTCATAATCTTCCGTTCTTTAGGTAAAAAAAAACGCCCTACTCATTACTTAATATCAACACATTCATTGAGCAGCATTTATTAACAATTTAAGTAAGAAATAAAATTAAAATATACGCTGGAGAATATAGCTAAATTTTTTCACTCGACCCGCCAACGTATTTATTTTTCTCATTTGGCCCGCGGAGGAAAATAATTGTCCATCCCTGATATAGAGCTATAATGTAAGGCTATAGTTCGTGATTGTAGGAGATCCTACTCCACACTCATGAATTAGCATTACACATAAATTAAAAAAATACCGTAGTGTGGCTACAAATATAGGTATATATTGAAAGATAAGTGACCACGGAGATATAGTCATATTAAACTATAGTAGAATCTGAGGTATGAGAAACCAATGGTAATCTTCTACTGATGTTAAACATTAACCATTAATGTTATTTTCTGTGTATCTTTATCAAACCTCAACGACAGTCATGATTACTAGCTTACACTACATCAAAAAGTACAGCGTCTTGAATGGTCATTGGTCAACGGTGAAATTGTCGACGGTGAAATCGTCAGCTCTCAACTCGAATCATTACAATCATAACACTGGTCGACATGATTTTTGTTTTTTCGTCAAAATGATGGCTATGAAGTCATTTTTTTTACGCTGAATACTAATATAAAGTCGCTTTTTTCTTATCACGTCACGATTTTTTATAATCTGTGTTTAAAATTTTGCATTTTAGTGCTAAAAACAGCTTGTTCTGTGACGTATTCCTTGCTGTAGGGTCATAGCTATAACCATTTTGACGTCATCAGAGGTGGTCAAAGTACTTACCATTGTTACTCAAGTAGAAGTAGAAGTAACGGTGTCAATTTCTACTCAAGTAGAAGTAAAAGTAACTTTTTATAAGTATCTGAAAAAAGTAAGTATCCTAGGCCTAGTTCTTGATATCAGTATCAATTTATTAATATTTTCTTACTTTCAAAACATCACAAGACTGCGATACAAGGAAAAGATAGGAAGGCGTTGAAACCACTTGGAGTAGTCTTTGAAATCAGATACCGAACTGGGCCTAGGCGATGTAAAGAGGAGGAATTCACAGTACACTGAATGAAAAATAAAGCGATTGGTGTGCCATTGGTCTGGAGAGAACATGATAGACAATGGAATGGAAAAGATTGTTATGTTTGTCTCATGTTTTTTTGGATTCAATGTCAAAAATCTGCACGAAAATCAATATCCAATTTGACTTGCGCAATACTACCGATTCCTCATGGGCCAGATGTCACAATTCCATTGCCTTCAAAAGTTTTACCAACAGTTGAAGAAGATTCTCTCGGTGAAGAATATTTGTCTGAAGAATGTTCCAAGTATGAGTGCGATGGTGATCAGCAGCTATGTAAAGTTGAATCAAGCTGAACTGAATAACTTTGTCATAACTTTGAATTTGCCAAATTAATCTGCTCTTATTGTAGGTTCCAGATTAAAAGCTAGACATATACTTGACACTGATACCACTGTTGCTTGGTATCTGCATCGTGATACTGAATACACCCGCTTCTTTTCCTCCGAACCCTCTTTAGTCTATTGTGTCGATGTTCAAGGTCTCATAGAGCTGTTTTGTCGCTCAATACAAATCAATGTGGTTCTATCCCTGCAGCTGGTAAAACTGGTATCAAGGGGTCTTACGAAAATATGGAACTTTTGATTTCAAATTTGGAATATAGTACTCAAACTATACTCAAACGTGTTAACTTTCCGTTGCTTTTAAACTCAAAAATATGCTATTGGTTCAACTGTCTATAACTACGAGGTATCCTTGTTTTATGTGTGTATGGGACAGTAGAAATCATTGAATTAAACGCAGGTGGCCCATGAGGAAGTATCTTACACAAGGCTTTCAAATATTTCAGAGCCTTCTCTTATCGACAGATGTAATGTTGTATTTCTACCATGATATATTAAACTGGATCTCATGAAAAAGTTTTTAAATGCTCTGATCAATGAGAGTGCATGTTCTAAATACATTCACGAAAGGTTTCCTAACGTGAGTTAATACAGTAGAAGGTGTATTGTAGGACCTCAAATCAGAACACTCACCAAGACCCGCTATTTCTTATTAGGAAGGCGGGTTTGGAAAAATACATGACTCTCTTTCATTGAAATTGCATCTAAGTTTCTCGGAAATACTAAGGAGGGTTTAGTTTAAGATAATAACACCTCAAATCGAATAAAGTAAGTTGAGAGCTTTGTAGGATGAGTTTCGTATCATATACGGTCCTAGACTGGCATAAGCGCCCTTGTGGGTAAAATCTTTATTCGATTTTTGCGACAAATTACGACGTGATGACTGAATTCTGACGGCAAATTCGGAATCAACATCGTCAAATTAGGAACACTCAATTATTCGTTCTAAAAAAAAAACAGGAAAAAAGTTGAAAAATGTAGACCAGTGTAATTGCTCTGAACTAGGATTTATGCAATCGAGTCGTTCCTTTGATTTACAATGTGATATATACACACAAATATAATACGCAAGTATGAGTTACTCACCCTGAACTGCTGTCAGAATAAATCCACATCCATACGCAAGGATAATAAACATTTTTTTGTTCGGACCCAACTGCCAAGTAGCTTGAAGAAACTACTGATTGCGATACACGGTAAAACTCGAATGTTTAGATGTATAATAAATGATTAGTACTTGTTGCCCCTGATAAAGTTCGTATGTGCGGCATTATAGATAGAAAGCCGTCAGGAAAAGCCTCTCGAATCCATCACCCCCACTATATAACGTTAACTGACTTGAGTCATTTGTCCTAGTTTGAATATATCAGCATAATGTTTACGAGGCTAGTTTTTACTTCCATTGAGATGAGTCATATCGGGGAGTATCTTAGTTGGAGATTGGTTAAGTGCTATCATAGGGAAGTGAAGATATGAATTCTCTGATAAAATGCAAGCAAAGCTCCCCTTCTGCGGAGAGGATTTAAAGAAATGAACGGGAGTCGAATGCATAGTTTGCACACATCGGTTTACATTGTATTGCATTTAAACTATCCAATATTTTTTTACTAATGTCCTAAAAGCAATGGTGACAACATATAGGGCTACTTCAGCGATGTTTTAGGCTCGGTCAATGTAGTCCCTAGCCATTGGAAATCAGTGACTCTTTGAAACACATACTAATATCTTCTGATCCCCTGCTCTCCCAGAGCCTCCGAGAAAGGCCAACAAAAGTGAAATTTGCCAGTTCAATAAACCGGAATACCGAACAAAACCGAGGGCATCATCTAGATAGGACATGTCAAATGCAATTTGGGTCGGGGGCAACATTCAAAATTATGCATGCCGGTCGGATCAGTCTATTGATGTGAAAATGTTCACTCCAAATACCTTATGCTTTCAAAAGGATGCTCCGCTATCAAGTTTATACAAAATGGGTCATGGGTCATTGGAGCTCTATTTTAGCGACACTTATATTCGAAAATAATGAAAGTGATGAGAATAAAATGATCGCCCGATTGAATCAGTTATAAATCATTAAAACAGTAGTTCATAGCCGTGCCGAACTTGGTTCAATCAAAAACAAGTTGTTTGAACCCTTGCACTGATCCAATTCACTATTCACTGAAAAAGTAGGGGGTGTGAACCAATTGAAATACTTCTGAAGTGCACATGCACTTTACGCCAGTGGTTCCCAACCTTTTTCGACAAATCGCCCCCTCATCAATCTCGACATACATTTTCGCCCCCCCATATTTACGGATCCGAAAAGAGGACATATAATCGAGTAATTTATTCACCTAACTTTGATCGCTGGTGAATTTACAAAAATAAATGCCATTATCCGAGGTGGTAGGTGCCCAGAAAACCAGTTTCCACGTCTACTTTCTATTGAGTCGGCCATTTTCTTCTCGCCATATGCGGAATAAGTCGTCTTCACGCGCATGTAGGGCGATGTTAATTAAATATGTTTCACCGGACGCCCCCAATCACCTCCACCCCTTGATATCTTTGCCCCCCCTATTTACGGATCCGAATAAGAGGACATTTAATCGCGAAATTTATTTACTCGACTATGATTGCTGGTGAATTTACTGAAAAGGCCATTTTTCCTAGGCGGTATAGGTGCTAGGAAAACCGGCTTCCACGTTTACTTTCCGTTGAGTTGACCTTTTTCGCGTCATATGCAGAATGAGCCGTGTTCGCGCGCATTTTTTGACGGTTTTAATGAAATATATCTGACTTCACGTTCTAATATTTTCGCTCCATGTTTCTCAGAATCGTCCACTGGGGGCGATATCTCCCACGTTGGTAACCACTGCTTCAGACCAAATGGTTTTGTTCGTCAAATTCGTCAATTGAAGGCACGATTGTAAAAGCACTCCCATTTGGAGGTAGGAGTGCATTCATATTGAGTATTGGTATGTCGTCCTACCAAGCGTCTAGTATAGAGTACACTAGAATAGACGCTTGGTAGGCACAAGACAAACAAGAATGCCACCGCGCGCGGCAGCATTCAAGTATACCTTCCCCAGCATCTTGCCAAATGTACCCATAGCGTATATAGGCTACTTATATACTTATATACAAGTGAAACAAGTATAGTGTTGCAGGATTTCCCCTGCCCTATCTGACGCAAATGCTTGTTCCTTCAGGAAGTTTCCGCCCTCTGCGTCGATATATGTCGACGCGGATGTTAAAAAAAACATTCGGTAGGCACTGGGCCATGGCCATAAAACATTTCATGGATACAACGCAGTGTATAAATCGTACCAATGTGTTACGCTGTGGAATTGTTTCACAATACTCGTCGTAAGACGTAATACTAATGGTCACTCGATTATTCTACAATGCAGCATATACATATATTTGAAGTTAGCTTTGCCGTAATGCCGTCTTTTTACATCACATTGTCTTGTGCATCGCACTGTATCTTGTGCGTGTGTCTTGATCAGATAAAAATAGAATCAGACGATTATTTATTGATTGCGAATGGTGCGGTTCATCAAGTCAAAGAATACGTATAGCTCAATTAGCCCAGTCTTGTGACAGGCGAGCCCCTACCCTATTTCATGGAGCTGAGAAAACTAAGATGAGCGAGTCTAAATAAATTCTTCAATTGCATATGCATACACCCTTGTTTTCAAGAACAATTTTTGGACGCGCCAAAATATATTTGAGACAGCAAACCACGGATATGATATTGTGATGCTGATAATGATAAAAAAAACCTGCATACTTCCAAATAATAAAAAGTTCCGGTTACGCAATCGATCACGTCAATAGACACACATCTTTCCACCTCTCTTCTCTGTTGGAGCTCAGACTATTCACTCGGTCCCATGATACCTGAAAATTCATCCAGCATGAACATTTAGCTGCAACATATTTTGATGAGGTAGCCTATTCATAATTGTGATATAGTCGCTGATGGAATTGTTGCTTTTATAGAATGTGTTGCTGCATGTACTTCGGTATTAGGTAGATGTATAGTTGTATGCAATATACCGTGTGGCATATGTTTACAATGTAACAGCGTATCTGGTTATAACTCTGCATAAACGAAGTGGGTGGTCACATGTTATGCTAGCGCCACTATATGACCGTCTAGCTAGAGCTTGAAAAAATGCCACCAGCTCTCGAGGTTCCCTGAATCGATACCAAGATATGGCGTGAATGTGAATTTACACTTGACGCCATTGGATCAGAGGAGTTTGATTAGGTTTTGATTCACGGGATTAGGATCTGGACATGAAGTGTGGACTATTGGAAATTAGTCCCGATAAAAATGTGGTAAGAATATTTTGTGACCTTGCACAAACTATTTTCTCGTTGGTTAGAATCATGATTCAAGTAGCATGTTCCATGCCACTTTACGGAACACCTTACTTAATATCCACACCAATGAATGGAATCATTACGATACTCACGGTTTGAAGAGGCATCTTTTCTCTTCAACAAAGCATACCATAGCTCGTCTTAAAATGTCCTTGATGTAGTCAAGATCTCGAGTCTCCGAACGCTGTAGACTTTCGTTGTCAGAAGCATGGACGTCTGCGAGTTGTTTCATCAGTGCTTGAAAGCCCTCGCTACGTCGAATGTGCATCGACCTGTTAAATTGAAGATTTTTGCGCAATATACACGCAGATAATGCAAAGACTTTACAACGCATTCAAATTCCATACCTACGATTGCAAACCGCGTTGAACAGAACCAGGAAAAGAGTCAAGCGTGCCACACCACTCATCGTTTCTTCCTTTCAATTGATCTGCTTCGAAAGTGTATTAAATACTTGTAAAATCCCGAGTTTGCATCCCTACGCCGATGGTAAGCGTTTATGCACAGATTAGATATATGTAAACAGTAGTGGTGTATTTCTGCTGCCTATATGTCAACTCACATTCACCTCATTGGTGAAAGTTAGTCGCCGTCCATTTTAAAAGCTATTATAGGTTGTATTGCACTGACGTGAAATTGATATCACGTTGCATCATAAATGCCTTCTTCCAGTAGTTCATCGGTGAAGTTATCAACCGGTTTTTAATTAAGGAGGTCATGATGCAGGGATTAAACTATAGATGACAATGCGAAAAGCTCTATGCAAAGCTCTTTTTCTGCACCGACTGAGAGATAGGCTACTTATCGCCAGAGCAGTTATTAGTCGCCTCGCCGTCCATGCTAATTTAGGCGCGATATTAAAGTTTTTAGGGATTTTACTCTCAAGAAGTGGGTGGGGCACATTGGGACAATATGTTTGGGGCACAATGGTCCGTTTATACCCAAAGGCAGATTTTACTAAAGATATAAAAATCAACAGAAGAGTGCGCGGAAGCAAGATCGTCACCGACACTCCCATAAAAACATCCTTTGAAATGTAACGCAATACCAACTTTTACCACCTTTATAATCAATGTGGATCGATGAGTTTCGTTACGATTCGAAACTTCGGGATGTAAACTAAAACTGGTCTTTGACCAATACTGATCCATCTTTTCTTCGAAAGTTCTCAGTTTCTTGCTAACGATGCTATCTTGTCGGTTGTTATGCAGTGTGACTTCTACAGTTCCCACTGATACCAGTTCAGAAATGCGTGCATGGGTTCATCTTGGAAATTGTCATCGTATTGTTCGGCAAAAACGCAACAGCATCGTACCAATTGCTTAATGTCAAATGATCTTATGAATATTGGATAATGGATTCGGCAATTCAGCTGCTGACTTGTAGCACGGCCCATGCTTCAAGTTTTTTTAAAGATAGCGCTTACGCGAATGAGATGACGAGGAGGAGCCTAGATAAACCTCCAGCATGTATGTGTTGAGTGTCTGCATTGTCCTCCGCGGAATCCCTGAGACTGGCTCACGGAGCCTCTAGTGTTCCATGGAACACCGATTAAGAACTTCTGTTCTATGGTCTTCGTAGAACAGCAAACATATACGACGATCTTCCAATGATAATCCAATATATTCAATTTTCTACAGAAGAATTACTTTAATACACGCAAGCACTAGGGCAAGTAAGTTATCTAGGTTTGAAACCTATGGCAGAATTTTGCTGTCAGCTCCTGCAGAGCCGTCAAATTTGGTATTTTCCCTTTTCCCAGCATACGGCCTGGTGATACTACCAAAAATTACATTTCTGCCGGTACGAAGCAAGAAGATAAAGCAATGCGGAAATGATTTTCCGTAAAAAAGCCAAGCCCATAAATAACCCATAAAAACAAGTCTAAATAGATTCATCTACCGAGCAATCTCATGATTATTCAGCTTATGATTAGATTACGCGTATTATCAAAAATTAAAAGCATTCGCTTTCAGTACGATCGGAAATCTGCCAAACGCATGTCATTTCTAAAATATGAGATAAGATCCATCTATAACCACGCTGGAATTGTTGTAGACGTTATGAAATAAGGCTTCGGGTACATATCCGAAATATGCTCTCCGCGCAATCAGTTTGGCATTGACGAAGAAACCATTGCAAGTACCAATCGAGTGAAGTCTCTATTCAATGGCACCCCGTTGAAAATCTTCAACACACAAATCGACGCAACTTTCCTCACGTCTACCCGAGCCGAGGATTCAGCTGCGACCGCACATTATAATGTGTAAGTACAATTTACCTCTCACGCTATACAGGATATCAACATTTGCATTCAGCTGTTTGGGGTATTAATGGTGCTTTTCGACTGCATGCTCATTCTTCATTGACAACAGACCGAAATTCTCTGTGATGATTGCGTAGTTGCCGACTTGTAGCATGAACCACTCATAACCTTTTTGAGACACCGCCTACGCAGATCAGATGGCAAGAAGTTATTTTCAATACTCCAGAATCAACGCGACCCGATAGTAGAGGATAAGCATAATTTGTTCATTACTATAGACACTATGCGATATGACAACTGCAATTCAATGCTGTTGCAGCAATTGCCTAATTGAGGCTGCTGATATCCGCCATTTCCACCCCATCACAGCAGACAGTCCACTCTCACTCAAATTACGGGGTACGCGGATTTGGTTGCCTTAAAGAAAGGTTACATTATTTCATTTTGGAAGAAGCATATATGGTCAAAGATAGATCACACACATGCACAAAACCTTTACAATCGACATCAAGGGTTCTCATAGCGAGCGCACTTACGAAAAAGTACAACCACTTTGTTAATGATGACCTAGCTAGATTTTAGGGGTGTGTGTGCCGCTGTGTAGCTCATGTTTAGCGTTGCCTCAGCCGCTGAGTATTGCACGGGAAATTGACTTTTATTGTTGTGTTGCTGTTGTGCCCTTGTGGTAATTTATGTTTATTATCTGTAATAAACTTCGCATAGGCTGATAAACGCCCGTCGGTCATGACTTTGGGAGACACTGATCTACATCAAGGGTGTCAATGTCAATCAGGGTCGTGAGCTAGAACATGGCCGGACGAGGAACAATATTGTCAAAATTTTACCTCCACATCCATACTTGTGTTTTGTATTCAATGTGATGAATTATTTCCAAGCCTATTGCATAATGCCTGATGTTACGAATCACAGAGTCTCTACTTTAGCAACATTTTAATTCGAAAATATGGAATTGGTAAATACACAATGACTGCATGATTGAATAATGTGGGAAGATGATTATCACCTCCCTCAAAGGCGTACGATACGTTTCCACTTTTTATATAGACGGAATCCTCGTTTCCACCCAACATCCACATTTACTTATACAGTAGGCCTACATGGGTGTTATAACGGATGGAGCGTACCATACTACGTTACTCGCTGCCTACAGGTGGCGTTAGTAACATGGATAAAGGGACTACAGATGTAACTAATTAACATCAACAGGACCACCAAATTAACAATGGTTGCCATAACGACCTGCTGTGATCATGCGTAATTGCACAATAACACTGGTCAAAACATATTTTTAGGCAGACAAAGTAAGAGTGGTTTTGGGGGTTCTGAGGGGCACTGATTCCGAACATGACCTTGTTTTGGAGATAACCCATGGGGCTATTTTGACCAAAATCTCCCATTTTCGCTGTAATGGCTAGATATAAAATCGGCTCAGTCGCCCTATAAAGTTTAGAAATTCAATCTATTTGTTCTTTTTACACACAATAAAATAAATCACGTGATAAAATAAATCAAAATGCAGCAACAGCGTTATATTTAGGGGTATTAGATTTATCATAGTTATACACTTTCACGGATATCATTACCATAAATATACTCCAGTCATGTATTTACATAGATACTCAAATAACGTGGCATTAATTCAATCAGTTTTACGTCAACCAGCTTTTGTAAATTTGAAATAATCAGTTGAAATATAATATTATTCATTTATTATAAAGCACAATTGTTTTTTGTACGATTTTCGCCTGTAAGCAATTTAGTGCAGTTTTTCGAAAGGTTCCAGCAATGGTGCCATAATATATTCATTTCATCTGCCTTAATATCGTTCTGTTGTTGCTTTGATGTCTTTGTGGAACCTCTCAACTTGCTAATCAACAAGATCATCAGGAAATATATGAAGATGACTGAACAGGAAGTGAACTTTTATGCTTGTTCCAAGTTTTTCATATGCAGATACGAATTTTCGGACCAACTGTTTGTAGTTGAGTGTTTTGTGATCAGTGATCCTCTAAAAAGTTTTATTTACGACATCTTAGGATAAATGCCATGCAGTGAACTCCTTCCTAATATGAAATTGGAATCTTTCTTCCGTATTCGAATCGGAAATCTTTCAAAGATACCACATTTAAGCTTCTCGTTTGATAGGGAGACTATGGGTATACCCACTTTGTTGATTCAGAGGAAAATTATCCATTTACAAGTCAAAAAAATGAAATTCACATGAGTATTGTAGTTAAGCTTTTTCAGGACAAATTTTTATAGCTTTATACCCCTCTTTAATCTTGGTAGAATGACCAAGTCATACAGGGGAATATTTACTTCCGTTGTGCAAAAGTACAATTTTTAGGCTTGACAAACTGCTTTTTTGACAAACAAATATTTCGCACCAGGTCTTGTTAATATTGATAGAATGGCTGATAACGACAAGAGGGTTCTTCATAGTCAATTATTTATTTGTGCGCAGTATAAAATTAGAAAAAACTACGATTTTCTTCCGATCAAGTGAAATATTCAAGGGTAAATACAGTAATTTTGGGCTTTTTAGGGATATAAATATCTCCCGAACAAGAGCCAATCTGGAAAAACTAATGTGATATTCGTAATCAGCAACCTCGAAAACCCCAGAAACGACTCTCAGATGTTCTGCCATTTTTTCTTCATTTTGTTGACCAGTGTAATCTATCAGGGATATCTATAACTAGAGTAGTAGGATTAAGCCATTTCGATATGTACCAATTCTAATTGCCACGCTCATTTTCATGCCCTAATGGTACATTTTCTAAAAGTGACCTATGCTGGATTCGAACTAACTTTGGTCGGGTCGAATTTTACGACGATCACCGCTACTAGACTATCACGCAGATATGGTATACTCAGCTGTTTTGAGAATATAAACTCTCTCATAATACATTTAACGTCGGACTATGCGCGGTTTCAAGACGTCATTACAGAGGAATTGGAGCTAATTCGTAACATTATAAGCGTATAATTCGGGCGGGTATATATTAGCTAAGCTATAGTTTATATGCACTATCCGATAGCATATATTATGAAGTTTATGTAGCTAATCTGAAACGGAATTTCAGCGAGATAATCTGCTATGTGTATTTAGCACTAATGCGACTTGATAATATTAATGCGTACACTTTCGAGAAACAAGGACGTTTGTAACATTCAGAGTCTGCGTAAATTTCGCGCGATGTTTGTGTACTTCAGACTACGTATGTTCGCGATTCGCGAAGACTGCGGTAGCGCGTGGATAAATGCATCATCATTAATTAATTACTTGAATACGACTAGATAATATTGATCCCTACGCTTCCCAGAATTAAGATCAAGTACGCATGATTTTAAGTGTATTTAAGATTATCTATGTTCACGAGAACTCTGATATTGATTAGGTAGCGACATCTGCACTAATTAATTAATATATAATGCGATTCCGAGCGTAGAACTGGAAGTTCTAGATATCCCTGCAATCTATCAGCACTGGACCTTGTACAGAAAGCCTTTGCGATAATCTAGCCAGATTTTTATCCACTCTTTCGCGGTAACTCAGCACTCCGTGTGCTATGCAAGTCTTTCCCATGTCAAGGTATTACCTGATGTAAAATAACACGACACTGTAAATACATTGACTCCTGGCTCCCCCCTTGATATATAGATATATAGAATATGCACTGAAGTCTTAACTGCTAGCAGTTTAACACTTACATTCGACAAGTTAATCAATTGAAGGTGTGATTGTGCCAGCCCAGCCATTCGGAGGGCGTTGATATTGAGTATCGGTATGCCATTCAACTATCTATAGCACCGAGATAGCGCAGTGGTTTAATCCGCGGCTGCTGCACCACCTATGGGTTGCGGGTTCTAGACCTTCGAGTCCGGCCGAGTTGAACTTCAGAATTCCTATACCTAAGTGTTGGAGGTTTACCTATAGGCTTCTCCTCGCCACCTTATCCGCGTAAGCGGTGTCTTACAAAAAGCCTAGAAGTGAGCCGGGCTATAAGTCGGCAGTTACGAAATACAAACAAAGAATACCGGCTTGGTGTAAATGATCATAGTAGTCGACAAACACCATGAATACCACAGAAACAAACGGGCAGCACCGAGTATCATGACCATTGACCAAGCATCTGACTTCTTATCTGAATGCCTAGAGTGTGGTCGTCAATATGTTCTCTCCGAAAACAACTGTTACATTTTGGATATGTTATAGTATCAGGAGGCCTTCCACAATGTGCTCAGCAGTATGGGAAATTTGATACTGTGGAATAGGCTGCGGAATAGGCTATCTTAGATACGA
The DNA here is from genome assembly GCF_051294905.1 of Botryllus schlosseri. NCBI lineage: Eukaryota > Metazoa > Chordata > Ascidiacea > Stolidobranchia > Styelidae > Botryllus > Botryllus schlosseri. The sequence goes on from NC_137242.1 coordinate 5,430,303, forward strand.
CGGATGCTTTCAGAGATGTTTTCTATCGACGGCACCTTCAGGCAGTAGGACGTCGGCAATATACAAGACAAACAGATGAGTGACATGCTTTCTCTCGTGTCCATCGAGTGTCCACTGTCCATTGACCGTACTCAATACTGGACACTTGGTGACAATACTAAATGCTCAATATAAATGCACACCAAATGAGCTGTCCAACAATGTCTCTGAACTCGCCGCAAGTTTAACAAGTATAGAGTAGAGACCAGTGGTTCCCAACCTTTTCTTAGACACGCCCCCCTTTGTGATAGTGAAAAATCTCGCGCCCCCTTATCGCCATATCACAAAATCCAACCGGAATGCTAGCAATCCCAACAGATTGTTTGATGGCATGGAAGGTTATGATTGTTGATGAGAGAATTCAAAAATATGCAATTCGGTCTATATATAGAGAAACACCAGTGAATTTGAGGTAAATCGCGCAGAGCGCGAAAAAATTCAGTTGACCACTTCTTCGTGCCCCCCTTCAGATGCTTTCACGCACTCCCAAGGGGGGCGCGCCCCCACGTTGGGAACCACTGTTATAGACCATATAGAGTTGAGTTTAGAGTGGATGCAACAGTAGAGTATATAATTTTTCCAGCTCCAGCCGTCGCCAATTTTCGTTCCTTCAAGACGTTGCTGCGGTGTGCGTCGGTAAATAGGCCTATGTCGACTAGGATGTTTGGCAAAAGATTCGGTGAGTAATGGATGTGCAATGGGCACATAGAATTACATCGATAAAAAGCAGTATAAGTCATACCAATGTATCACGCTGAGGAATTGTTTGACATGTGTAATGACAATCCGATTATTCGACAACAGTTTTTGTTCCAAGAAATTTGGCAAATATGAAATACGTATTAAACGGTTGCAGTGGTGCGGTTGCTACCTAAATGTAGACCTCTCGCGACTCATACTTTATGGAATCTTGTTCTGTATCGTATCAAATACATATATATTTCATGTTGACTTTGCCGTCTTGCACATGGGGGAGATAGCGTAGTGGTGAGCGTCGGCGCCATCTGTGCAGGCGGTTATTGATATGAACTACACAGGCGAACCTCTGCAGTCTGCATCCTATCTAGCTGAACTACGAAAACTAGGATTAGCGAGTCCCATCCATCTCTTCAATTACATACACCCCTGCTGTCAAGAACGAAGACAAATTAGTGACGCGTCACAATCTGCATTGAGGCAACAAACCAGGGGTGGCAGTGACACTGTAATCGTGATAATATCAAAACACATGCTGAATTCTGAATAATAAAAAAAGTTCCGGTTACACATTCGATCGAGACCGACATATGTTCACACATCTCTGCTTTGTTGGAGCGTATAGTCACTCGGTCCCATGATATCTGAAAATGAATTCACCAAAAATATTGAGCTGAAAATAGTGTTGGTAGTGTGGTGGTAATCAGCTAATCATATTGTGATTGTCGCCGCAGGAAGTGTTCATTTTATAGACTGGTGTCTAATTAATGAACGAGAAGGGTCGGGGCCAACGATAACACTGGACAACAATTTTGAACGAAAAATTTGTTGACTTTGATTTTGCACTTGGTTTAGGTAAATTTTGGCGTGCTGATTCCAAAAATGCCACTGGTTTTCTTCTATCACGTCAATTTTTTGCTTTGCGACATATGCCCAAAATATGCAAATTTTCACGAATTGTTCACGAATTTAGCCATATTACTTTTCCATTTCATATAAAAATCCACACTTTATCACATAATAAGTTATATAGTCAATGGCTCGATTGAATTATGTATGAAAAAGGTACTGGTATCGATCTAGGCCGATGTTTTCACCCATTTTTGGTTAGAGGATGCATTCATCCGAGGATATATTTCACACACATTGCACATGTAACCCTGATACACATGTGCCACTGCCATATCTTTATGACGGACAGCAGACATTCAAAAAAGCTAAAATAGCTAAATAATTTCCCTAGAAACCTTGATATAGTCAGAGATGGACAAGGAGAAAATGTCCTCCAACATCTGAAGATGATAGGGGTAATATACCGGAGTAGATTGGAACTTACATATGTTAGCTCACTATTGCTCGGGTATCAAACTAAACGACCTACACAACAGTGTTGGGATCAAGTCACTACTTTTGACTCGATTCAAGTCAAGTCAATCGATTTTCGAAGGTGACTCGAGTCAAGTCAAGTCACTCGATTTTCGGAGGTGACTCGAGTCAAGTCGAGTCAAGTCAAGTCAAGTCACGAGTCAAGTCACAATTCAAGTCAAGTCAAGTTGCGTTTTCGAAGTATGAAGCATGATTACGTCATTGTATTTTTCTAGCTGTCTGAATTACAGATTGAGTGGTCATTGATTCTGAAGCGAAGAACGAATACAGACTTAAATATACACGCAATAAGGCGCCGTATCCCCCACATATACGTAGAACTGCCAGCTAAAATAGAGAATAGAGAAACGAATTGATGAGATGCAATACATTACCCATTTACACGTATTGATATGACACAATTCGATTCTGCGCCAATGGTTGAGGAGTATGTAAACTATATATATTGAAATTTCCAGGGATATCTAGATATACCTGTAAAATTTCAATAAAACAAGAGGTTGGGTTAAGGTAAGAACAGAGAACAGAAATGGATATTTTCGTATTAAATGACTTTACTACTATAGTTTGCGACAACGTAAGCTGTAAGCTTCGATCACTTCGTTTGTGATCAATTTATTTGTGAGAGAACAATGAAAGCTCAGTAAAACGTACCATCATTAAATGATTGGTTGCTGTCACGGGTTCCAGCAGCTCTTCGCGAACAATCCGAAGATATGCAAGATACAGTGATTTTTATCGACACCGATAACTTGATGACTTGAAATTGACTCGTGAATTTTGCTCCGAGTCACCAGTCAATCCACATTTTTGATACGTCGAGTCAAGTCAAGTCAAGTCAAGTCAAGTCAAGTCAAGTCATTTTGGCAAAGTGACTCGAGTCAAGTCAAGTCATACGAAAAAGGTGACTCGAGTCTGACTCGAGTCAAGTCATGACTCGAGTCATCCCAACACTGCTACACAATCATAGGTTATTAGCCTAAATTTGGACCCTGAAACTCGTACTTTATTTGTCATGTAGAAGCAATATCAGTTCAAATCAACCAAATAAAGCCGTGCAAATTTTTATTTGAAGTCTATTGATTTATTTTCGACTGCTGATGGTTTTTGAAACGTTTTATTCAATAAACACAAAATAGTTTTGAGACAATGTGGTGGGTGCTTAACCCGAAAAATTGACGTGATAGAGAAAAAAGGAAGTCATATTTTAATTCAGCACCCAAAAGGTAGTCAAAATCAATTGTCTGATCAAAGTCAACAAAAATAGTGTTGACCAGTGTAAGTTATCGTAGGCCACGAAAGTGTTGTAAACTTCAGTTTATACGGTAAATTAAAATAGTAACTGTATAAATGGTAAATAGTATACCGGCTTATCTGATTCCCTAATTTCATCATTAAACCATAGCTCTGCGATGCACGAATTGAGTGGCCGCATATTGTGTTGGTACATCTATGACTATATACAGGGCTTGGAAAATATCACCAACAATGACGGTTCATCGAATTGATTTTACCGAAAAATGCATGGAGGTCAATTTACACACTTTACAACATCGGATCAGACCATTTTGAGCGGATTATAGGAATTGGACATGCAATGCGGAATGATTAGCAGACTCTGAACGAAACAAAGGGTCCGTGGGCGATAATAAAATCTATGACAAAAGATCCTTACCAGAGTTATGGATTTCGAATACAGCCAAGTCATTAAAATATAATAGCCATCGTAATGGAAAGTGATAACATTTCGCTGGTGGAAATATTTACTGCGCCTGCGCAATTTATTTTCTTGTTAGTTGGAATCCTAATTAAAATAGCACGTTCATTGCAACCATACGGAACGCCTGATGATCACACTAACGGAAGCAATCTAATTCCATCACGGTATACGTACATTTCGAAGATACATCTGTTGAAACCGGCATCATCGCACACCATAGCTCGTCTGAAAAAGTCCTTCATGTAATCACTATCATCCTTCTCTGAACGCAGACTTTCGTTGTCTGATGCATGGATGTCTTCGAGTTTCTTCTTCAGTGACTCAATACCGTTGCGACGTAGAATGTGCATCGATCTGTTCGAGTTAGCATTTTTGCACAATACATGTAGGATTAGATACAAGCAATAAAATTCCATACCTGCAATTGCAAGCTGCATTCAACAGAACCAGTAAAAGAACCATGTGGGCAGCACCACTCATTGTTTCCTTCTTTTAATTGATGTACTTGTAAAATGTATTCGCTGCTTGCAAAATCACGAGTACTCATCCCTATACCCCGCAGGACGCTTTTATGTACAGATTTTGGGAGCCAAATGAGGGCGTGTGATTAGACATATATAAACAGTAAAGGTGTATTTTTGTTGCGTAAACCAACACACATTCACCGCATTGGCGGAAGTTTGTCGCCATCCCTTTTAAACCCGAGTTTGTACTGCACCAACGTGAATGGCTACTGTATCGGTGTTATGAATGGGCTTAGGCCCATCTACCTACCGCGAAGGTATATTAAAAGTACGCTTTTAATTAGATCCGATTCAATGTCATTGTTAATAAGCCAACGCATGACATTACAATATGATATTAGTAAGAATGAACATATTCTCTATCGGTGCTCACACTCTCTGAGCTGATGATTAGAGCAAGTCTTGGCATTAAGCGACGATTGTAAACTCAAATATTTAGGAGCCCAAAGCCTGAAAATGCATAGGCCTGTTTAGGACAAATTTCATTATGTTTTAGTCGCAAAGATGCATCTTGCAATTCGATATTGCACCTCGGAGTATGCCTTATAGAGCCAATCTACTTTTTCAAAACCCATTTCCGTGAGAACTTTTCTAATCTTTTGTTTCTATTTCTATCTCTTATTTAAGTATGAAATCGCTACTTGTAGTGTTATAATTGAAGCGACATTGACGGCATTAAGTCCAGGCCCATTTGACTTGGTAACGATGACTATAATTTGACCACCTCTGGAGGTGTGCCTTGATCCAAGTAAGTAACGCAGAGTTAGAATTGTATGGTAGGTGGTAGCTATATGTTATTTTTGAAACACTTCAAATCAAGCCAAGCGAGTTCATAGTCAGTTTGTCCCTGTTTGACTTGTTCGAATACGCATTCGATCCGGGAAGTAAGCACCGGGAACTTTATTTTGGGGTGGTTCCTAACCATGACAATAGGTTACTATCCGCTGTGACGCAGATATAGACCGATACTACCACGAAGTTGTGACTGATACTATACTATCCTGATTTCATTAGAGTCGTGACTTCACATTGGAGAGGCGACGTAATTTCATCCATGAAAATATCTGGCCTGCCACAATTTTTGTCTGCCTCGACGTCGGGATAGGATAACTGCTCGCTTTTGACAGGTGTCATTACATTTCTGCACCCCTTAATAGCCCGAAACCACGTTTCCTTTCATGTTGCGCTGTGGCCTGCTCAGGACGACAAACATGACTTGAAATAGGACTAATTTTATCCCAAAGAAAACAGTATGGCAACAATATATAATGTCACTATATCACCAGAGGCATATGATTTCCGCATTTTCTCCGACGAAGTATATAGTTATATTCCTGAACGTTTTACAAGCGATCCGGGGAGCGTAACATCTCCAAATATCTCGGAAAAGGATCGGTTGACATGAGGCGGCTGATTTCCTGCTGTGCAAGATTAAAGATTTCTGTATCCGGTTCCAATATTCCCCGTCGAATATCGGATCGTATCGCATCCGTGATGTTAACCTAAACAAGTGAATTGTCAGTCAGTTTGACTGATTATCGAATGTCACATTCAATAGTCAGATTTATAGTCACATTGAATGAGAAAATCGATACATGAAACACAAAACATGATTATTTCTATGAGATTCATATTGAAATGAAGTCAATGAACCCGAATATTTTCGGTTGACACTCGTCAACTATAGTAGAGAATTGGAAAGAATATTGTATATAAACAATTCTATCGCAATGTTTTTCCAATTATCTACAGTTGCTGACGATTACCCCTGACGAGTGTCAACAGATAATATTCGGGCTCATTTCAGTTGTCGAGCATGTCCACATTCACATCGAAATACAAGCAATGTCTACTGAATCAAGACTATAGTCAGCCCTCAAGATTACCGGACTAAAATCTGACATACTGACCTCGCCTGCCGACACATTCAGCATTGATCTTTGTCGCTTCCTTTTATGTTATCATTTCTTAAATCCAGTGTGCATGCCTCTTATTTAATATACTGTACGCCATGTTAGGTGTCTGATTAAAATACTAGCCTACTCTAAGTCGTTTCGGTACCCTCCTATCTTTTAATCGTATCGCAATCTTGTGGGTGTATTGATTTGGTAAAATGATGATGATATGAATATACTTCTCAATTGTATATTGTTCTGTAGTTTTGTAGTTCCGAAGTTCTCTACTTCAAGAAGCTCTCATAAGAGTTACGAAAGATAGTTGAGGCACCTACCATAGGGATATACTATTTGAAGTTAACTTGTGCATTTCAGATATTCAGCGCCTGGACCAGTCCCCGATGTAAGATTTGTCGGCGAATATTTTGAGAAGTGTCTCCAAATTTTTCGACTGCACCGGTTGGAATTGAGCCAAATTTGGTTAGCATAGTTTCTGTAGACGACCTAACAATTCCATGGGGTGAAAAAAAAAATTTCACAATTATTCAGTATCATTTTATTTTTTAATATAATAAATCCAAATATTTCATATCTTGTAGCAATGCGGCTACTATTAGGAATTGAACCAAATTTGGTGTGCAGGGTTTTTATAGCCGACTTACAAGTTTTATCACGTAGCCAGTGAAATTTGAAAAAAAAGAAGATATTTTTCAAGACCCCTAGTGGTTATATGATTAGGATGCCGTCAAAATCGAAATCACAGGCGGCGTATGTGGCGCGTAAAGCTCGCATTAACATGGAGTATGTCAACTGTGTAGAATCATTGTACAAGATGTCTTTTTGCGGAATTGTTTGGGCGTGTCTTGAATGATCGATTGCAACCATTTGGATAGGAAAAGTATGATATCGTATGTGGATGTTTATTTATTACTCACTTTTTATCGTGGACAGCACTGTCTTTTGTTGTGGAATCATGTAGCCAGAACCTATTTTGTGAGGCTATAGTTTCCGCAGAACCATAAACTTCACTTCTTGGCTGAAGTAGCCACCGCGGAAGTAGTTTTCGTAAAATCCCACTATTTGCGTCCTTTGCACCTGATATAAAGCGACCAGGTGAACTTTTATTGACCGCGTTACCAGCTTATGACAACGAATTTGCCGGACTTTCAACTGCGGCCGAGCTTCGGAGCCTTGTCCACGTGACAAAGCTTTTTAATGGGCGTCCCTCATCGTCCTAATCCTCGGCGAATTTTGCAGAATCAGTCATTTCGAAACATTGAAATCTCTCTGATGGTGTCGGTTTATCCCAAGGTTCGCGAGGCGTATTTGCGATCTCTACATAGCGTTTCGGCGAGTGAACGCCGGCGATGATTGACCGCTAGCTCGAGCAAAAGAGGGCTAGCCACTAATTTTGTAGGGCGATAAAATGACATCTTGATACTGGCGGGTTTTCGAGGCTCAAAATGAAATAGCGAACTAACATAAATATTGCAATTCGCTGCAATTAGAGAGCGAAATATTCTTAATAGTGAATCACAAAATTGTACAAGTAAAACGGTACTAATTGTAGCGCCTTAGCATATGTCCAACAGTGTCCAAATGACGGGCAGGATACAAAGATAACTAATTTGTAACAGAAAATAATGTGGCCAAGAGATAATGATAATGATTGATACCATCGTCAACAATATCAATACTAGTATCATTTACAACGCCATCATATATATGCGTAACAAATCGTATTGCGTTTTCAAAAGTATAGGAATTATTTTTATTTATATGAATACATTATACAATTAAATGTCAAAATATCGCATATTTCATCGATTTCCGCCATAACGTAGGTCGTAGGACATAAATCAGGTTAATAGAAATTTATGATAATATACCTTTTACTTTCACACCCATTGCAATCGACGACAACGATTCAAATACACAAATTCCTAAGGGATATATATCCCAGCAATGCCGTGGTGTTTTCGTGCACCACTTCAAGAAGACACAAAAGGCTTTACAGGTGAATAAAACTACATCCCTGGGATATATCTCCACAAGGATTGGTGTATTCGACTCGTTTTCAAACACTGGAATGGGTTCGAAAGCAACACTTGCTACCAAAAAGTAATAATGATGCTGGTCTGATTTTAACTTAAGGAAATGGTGAAAATTTAGTCGATAAGCTATTTTCCACCCATCTATTTACAGTGTACGCTACTCGTGAACCAAAATCATGCTTTGAACTAATCTAACATTCAATACTTGGGGTTTCTCCTTTGTCGAGCTCGATGAGCATCCGGCCACAGTATTCTTCGACAGCCTGCTAATTTGTAATCCTGCGGACTGCTACACGGATCCTTGTTGCTTGATTCTTTTCGATACCCAGTGATTTTGCTGCGACTAACATGCTTAACTAAAGATAACTGTAGAATCGCTTACGTTGTCTATCGTAAGAAATGTATTCATGATGCTATCGTTCGATCCTTATGCTCTAACGCTAACCCAATGCGCCAACTGTAACTTTATGATTGATATACATTTTATATGGGATGTCCCGCTTTCGTAGTCCTGTTGCAGGTCTGTGTGTTTTGAAATGTTAAATTGATTCGTTAGCTTCAAGTATCAGATACTTGGACAACCAGCTACTCCCCGATTTCGGTTTGTTTCGAGGTATTCATGATGTTTGTCGATTCTATGGTCATTTACAGTACGCCAATTTTTTCATTTTGATTTCGTAGCCGCCAGACTTGAAGCATGGCATCCTCCAGGCTTTTATAAGACACCACTTACAAGGATGAGATAGCGAGGAGGAGCCTATAGATAAATCTCCAACTCTTAGGTAGGAATTCTGGAGTCACACTCGAAGCCGCAACCCGTGGGAGTTGCCGCTGTGGATTATACCCATACGCCATCTCGCCTAATCGTTTCATTAGATTAATTAGAGCGAAATGTCCGTACTCTAACTCTAATCCACTTAGGGAAATGTTTCTATGCTCTAGTTTTATTTCTAATATAATTTCTGTTTTTTCTAAAAATGGTAGAAAATAACTGTATACTGCGAAACGATTCAAGCTGGCTGTACAGACATTTGTCATGGTTATGAAAATGAACTGTAGTTGATTCAATGTCTAAGTTTTCGCGAATTTCTTTTCCGATTATAATTCTTTTCTAATCGTATTTGGAAAATCTGTCCAAGCAAAAACAAAAGCATGCACTTTTAAAATAAACTTCTATAAATTGTATATCGGTTAATTTAGTTAGGCATAACTAATATTCCCCACGTCTATTATATTTTGTGGCATAGTTAAAGGTCAATCACAGCCGCAAGAAAGCTACCTTGGAGCCGCATGCGGCTCCGAGAGCTACGGTTGGGAATCACTCTTCCTGATCATGTTAACATATAATGCAAAGCCCTTTAATTGAATGCGACAATGTTCCAAACAAGAGTGAATCGTCTGACGGATATCGACCATGAAACGCAATATTCCGTTTGTTTCCGACATGGAGTGCGAATATCACAAGTTTGAGTGGATTATATGAAGTCGAAATGCTATGTTTCCCAACGACACTTTGCGGCAGCAAACAAGAGTTTTTTTGTTCTTTGTTCTTAATGAAAATCAAAAAGCAGTTTGCTATCACGTCGCTACTTCTTCTCTCTCAATACTTTCAATTTTATTATGTCAAGTGAAAGGGGCAAAAAATCGTCACCGATATCTCCAGATGCTTGTACTTAATGCCTAAACTGAGCTCACAGTACCTCCACGACCGTATTTATTGAAGTTTTAGAATTACATGTCAAAATATGCTAATACACATCCGAACACGATAGGGAATTTAGATGGCGTAAAGTGCCGTGCTCATTACCATTTCCACGAAAGATTGGGGCGTGCAAAGGAATTGCTGTGAAATTTCGCTCAACTTAATTTTGTCATAAATCCGCAGGAACTAGAATTGATGAATTCATTACAGCAGAAAGACTGCTAATTAGCGCGAATATTATCCGCCCGGGTTCAGGCTCTACAATGCCCGGTGCCTGTTTTTTTTTGACCGCGTGGCCAAATCACTAAATGGATGGTTAGATATTCGCGAAAAACATTTCCATAGCTACAAAAGAGGTTGACATTTTGAAATATGAGAGTCAATCCAAAAGTATATCCGAATCTATTGTGATACTAGCAGGAATTTCCTCGTCCATTATTGTGGTATGTATTATGTCCTCCGTCGTCATTGTACGAGCGGCAACAGGTTTATAATGCTGCAGTCGGGACAGGATGTATCGTTTGTTGTGGTTATTATCGCGCTTCTGTATTTAGTTCACTATACGAAAAAGGGAATGCAATCCACACGTACAGATACACACAGCACAACGGAATTGGGTAAATCAGAGGACACGGAAGCTTCACTCATCTACCATACCATCACCTATTTTGTGGATTATATTTAACCCTGAATGCACTTTAGGTCAGGGGTGGCCAACCTTTTTAGCCAAATGCCCATCTGAGATTTATGAACCATTGCGCGGGCCACTTGAATGTTGATGGCCTTTTTGTAGTCGTCCATTAAGAGAGAATCGGATTAGGTAACGGTGAAAACAATACTTTTATTACTACGATATAAGAATTACTCCATTAAAACTCAGTGTACAGTCATGTCCTAGCTGCGCCAAGTGCGAAAATGTTTCAAAGTTAATCAATGATTTCGCTCAATAATAATGTTACTTGCGTATATTGCGGGTCGCCTCTGTATACCGATAGGCTCATTTAGCAAAGACTAGAATAACTAGATTATTCGGCGCCTGGACATATGAATATCAAAGATGTCGATGTCAATCATTTTGTGCAAAGGTTTCATCGCCGACGATCTTTCTGCGAGTGCAGACGCGAAGTCACATGTTGGACGACACGTTCTCTCATCAATGGTAATGTAGTTAGACTCAATTCCAGTGTTGGGATGACTCGAGTCACCTTTTTGGTATGACTTGACTTGACTCGAGTCACATTTGAAAATCGAGTGACTTGACTTGACTCGAGTCAAAATCTGCAATGACTCGAGATGACTCGTGACTCGAATGTAGGGACTTGATCCCAACACTGCAGTCAATTCTATAAACTGGGCGTATTTTGAATTTTCAGGAGGGGCTACCGATACTAAAAGCAAGAATTCGAATGACATTGAATCGCGTGAAGTCAAATAAATCTGCCTCGAAATATTTTACTTTATGTTGATATACGAATATCTTCGAAAAACGGGACTGCCCCCTGGCCACGCCAATGCGTCGGAACTGATATTTCAGTCATCAATTTCCCTTATTTCGCGGTCAGGCTAATCAAATTTTTGAGCGGCCCCACAATTTCACGATAAATTACATGGATAATTTATTTTTGATAATTAACCAATTTCGAGAATTTCCTCGCGGGCCACTCAAAACCTTCTCGCGGGCGACGGGTTGGCCACTCCTGCTTTAGGTTGTGACACGTACGACTCCACATGTTAGCTATTCGTATCGGGGGATGTTACCTTTACTGTCGACTATACTTGAACTATTAATTATGCAGGACACGAGTTATGCGTTGATATGGCTACTTGGAAAGTAGACGCTTAGCGAAAAGACTGTGTCCACACCATAAAGATGGTACAAGAAAATGAAACCTATCTCGGAAATATACAGCGGTATTTATGGTGCACAAGATTTTTATCCAAATGATGCTTGGCAAGCTAGAATGGGTACAGATGGAGTACAAAGAAACGTAGGTACAAGGGAATTTGAAGGCATGTCCGTAGTGATTTATAACAATGCTTCAAAGTTTAAACCATGAAACAATTATCACTGTCGCCTCTTCCGCAAATTAACCAGAAGAATTAAACCAGCGATTGTATATACAGAGAAAAAACGCCGATTGATGATTAAGATTGGCTGAAATTGACTCTAAATTGACGCACACAATTATGGAAAAGCTATTCAGTCCATAACAAGTCTGGTTGTGTATTCGATCGACTGCAAGCAACTGCAAAGCTGTGAAACAGTCGAACAAATGTTTCTAATCAAGTCATTACAGGCTGAAGACGACTGGATATTTAGCGACATATGGTTCAGGTTCAGACCGGAGCATGAACAAATTAAACAAAAATTTCGGCTCCATAACTTCCTCTCGTTGTTGATCCTTTCTCATGCGCCTATGGGGGGGGGGGGGAGCTGTCATGCGAAGCACAGGTGGTGTAGGTAAATATGGTAAAGCAGCAGCAGAATATCACCAATGCGAAAATGTCGGCCTAAAGGGGCTATCTAATGCCGTTACTATAGACTTATATAGAATCACTTATAGAGGTATTATGCACTGTTGGTGATAACAGTTCGTACTACCACCCAATAGCAAAAAAACCGCACCCAAACCACAAATGACATCAAATGTATTGGCGTATTGTGTATAGAGGCGTCAGAGTGATCAGTTTGCTACCAAACGTAAACGCCGTACATGTCTACTCAATTACAAGTATAAATAGCAATTATAAAGGCATGTTAAAATACTTCAAGCAGACGTAGAAAATGAAAGGTGTGAAAATACTCAAGTAAGTACTTTCAAAAAGTAGTTTTATTGAAGCGGTCTCATGCTTTTGCATATATCGGATATGCCTACTTTTAAAATAAGAGTCTGTATCTTTGCGACTAATGCGAAATTACTAATGGCCCTACATATAGGTTAAAACTTCGAAAATACATTCAGTTACCGTGATACACGGACTATTTTTAGCGGTTCTAATGACAAGTTCGCTCATAGTGGGTGGGTCGGTATCAGCGAACAGTGGTACCTAGCTGTTAAGACTTTGAAAGGTGATTATTGCTTGTCTCTGCAACCACATGTTATATAAGAAAGTCTAGTAATGGCTGAATCGTTCTTTTATCATCTATGAGAGAAAGCACCGCGTAGGGGGTTCGATACTTTGGTGCGGCTCTGCTCAGACGGGTCGGTTCTACGGAATATTTATTATAGTGCAGAACGAAATGGTCCACCATTTCCGGCGCTTCTCATTACGCACAGAGTCGTCCACTTATAGTCGTGATGCACACATGACATAAAACAATTTCTACTTTTCAACGGCGAAAGTGCAAGAAGTCAGCAGTTTTGCCTAAATATCTATGTAAGTAGAAGTGCAAGCTGCAAGTAATTTACAGCATAGCGACTTCAGATGTATGTGTGGATGTGGATGTAGGCAAAAAGTACTTTCGAGAAGTTCGATAGAGTAGAAGTACTTTGTTACTGACCACCTCTGATTGTGTACGGGGTTATTTACGTTAACTAGTGTGATGGTGGCAGCAGCTGAATTCTGAGCGCAGCTGCCTGAATACACTTCCTGCTATGGTGAAAATTTGCGGGGCATCACAACTGCACGATTTCACGCATGTGCTGTACTGCATGAAACAGTTGAAACAAGGAAACATGGATACATCCGCACCATTTCATTCACGGATGCGCTCCCTTTATCCGGACCTCACCACAACATCCTGTTTGACGGTACAAATAACATTGGGTGGTGCGCCAACTCACTCTGTCAATATCAAACATGACCGGGAGATATTGCATGATCGTACTACTTTTCTCTTCTACCCTGCTTCAATTATGCCAAGGGATTGTACTATCCAGGCAAAACCGCAAAATGCTCGAGGACCAGTTATTGCGACGTCCCGGCGTGCGTCAGGATTCGATGATGAGAAACGCCGTCTCTGATCGCGACTACTTCAACCAAAATTCCGTCGACGAAATAGAATTTGACGTCACCAGAAGTTACTTGAAAGAGATTCTAAAGTACATGTCGGACCACGATGAAATACTTTCCAGGGTGGACGGCCTTGATATCCTACTAGACAACGGTGTTGCTGAGAAAAATACAAAGGACAGCGAGGATAAATTCTTCGCGCGCGCCCACACTAAAGATTCTGATGAGGAGTTAGTTGACTTTCTGAATAATCAGAAGGACTTCAATTTGTTGGACTACTAATGCGATAATTTTGTATTCGTATCGTTTTCCACGGGAATCATATCCGGACATATAAAACGGGTACACACACAAATAAATACTAGATGTGCAAATGCGTGATTATTATGGTGAAAAGAGCAGGAGTTTCAGGCTTTTAGAATTGTGTAATAACAGCTCATTGTATAGAAAAGTCTGTATTTTCGCAGATATTCCCGCCTTTTTGTCACACCAACGATTCCGTGTCCAAATCCGGGTATGGTGGCGCCGGGTCGGTGTAGTTCGAATTTTCGTCAACCTTTCCAGTTGCTGAAACACAATATGAATGTGCTGTAATAAAGACAGAATTAACTCCTATACACTTTGTCCATATACCATAGCTCGTCTTCGAGCCAGAATTTTGGTGTTCGGGGGCGGAATCGAACACATTTCGGGCCTAAAAGGTCAATGTTAGCAGCCATTTTCAATTCTGTAATCTGTATTAATCGATTTGTTTATTGGCAGTCGTCATTAGACTTTATAATACCTCAATTTGCGCTGTTGGTGATTGTTTCATACAATTAGAATTAGTTGAGATGCTACGTAAGACCGATCTTGTCAGATTTCATGCATTAGGAGTCTACAAGAGTATCCCTTCAGGTGTTAACCAACTAAGCCCAACGGTGACTAGACTATAGTTGAGTACAAAGACATATATGAAGCGAAAGTATAATTTAAAGTATAAGAATGAAGGATAAACTATTTCGTTAATAAACATTGGTCTAATTCACTATTCCCTTACGATATACATACACCATAAATATTCTTCCTGGTTGAGATATTATTCACTCGTTAATTTGTTGCAAATTGAAGCAATGGTGGGATGAGACTTAGGGTTTGGATTTATGATGTCATTCCATATGGGCCAGGTTCATGAAATTTCCGCAAGTATTCAATACTAGTTTGGGTCTCGAATTGTGCTAAAATAAAGCTCCTGTGTCACCAACGCTTTGGGAAGAGTTTGGACGCAAACTTGCCGAGGTAGGGACTAGTTTGGGACCCACCTGCATTGACCGGCCGCAATTGTGTTCCTTGTAGTGTACCATTGCGTATAGGCCTACCTGACTCGGATTTGATGTAATCGGATTTCGTCAAATTCTTAGTGATGAGTTCGTCCGAGATTCCAAAGCACGCGCATCTGTTCTTGAACGCGAATGTGCAGCCTACGATAACGACGGACACATTAAGTATGATAATCCCAATCTCAGCCAATCTAAAAAAATATATGAAATCGCCTTAGCAAAGTACGGTAGTCATTGCAGTCTGTGGTAGGGATGGTGTGAACCCTTGAAAGGTTCAGGTTCGTGTGAACGGGAACCTTTTTGAAAGGTTCTGTGTGAACGCGAACGTGAACCTGTGACGTCACGTGACGTTATTTTGCTAGTTCCAACTCTACATTTTAGTGATGTGATATATTAACGTATGTCCAGTGTCCACGATACCTAGTGACGATTCAGATCACCTTATCATTATGCCACAATGCTGAAGTACATGCTGACTTCATAAACATCTCCAAATGTATCCACTGGGTCAATCAAGGAATATAATAATCCCATAAAATCCATATCTTGCGTCGCTTTGCCGAAGATTTCGACGAGAACAAGCAAGGGACTGTTAGCTTACGCCTTTGTGGTCCAAGCCAGACCGGATAATGTATTCAGGGTTTGACTATTGCTACATTTATATTGAGCGGAGTGCAAAACGGGTTTCCATTGTAGCCGCCCGGATCCGGAGGCTTGGGGATCTCCGGTTAAGAGAGCACGCAGGCGGCAAAAGGGGGAACTATGATTATTCTGACTCTGCTGCGATGGCTTTTGTACTTGACTGCCGCTTTTGAGCAATACATACTGTGAGTTTGCATTCGGCGAAACCTCTCATTTCAGTCTCGAACCTGAAAGACAGTGGCATCATCTTCTGTGAAGTAGATGGTTTATTGGAGGAACAAAAGGATCACCACGATTGGCGACTTTCGGACAATATTTCCGCTTCACGCAATCTATGCTTACAATATTTCCGATTGAAGTCTGATCACGAGGTTGGCCTCCTCCATTGTGCAGCATTGTTCATTGTCGCAACACCAGGGCGTGATTTCCGGACAGTCGGTGTGAGTCCCGCAAGTTGTTGCTGAAAATCAACCAACGACATATTTATCAGATCAAGTGTATTTGCCTTTTAAATGAGTGGTTATACTCACAGGATACTTGAGCTATAATATTTGATAGAAAAAATAACGTAACGCGGATGCTGTTCATCGTATTACATCACACCACAACACCAATGTAGATTTGTGAGTATATATT
Organism: Botryllus schlosseri; assembly: GCF_051294905.1. Lineage (NCBI taxonomy): Eukaryota > Metazoa > Chordata > Ascidiacea > Stolidobranchia > Styelidae > Botryllus > Botryllus schlosseri. The sequence continues at coordinate 5,446,870 of NC_137242.1, forward strand.
GAATCTAAAAGACAAGGTCGAAAACACGCTTAATCATCCCATCTTTTATATTTGCTGGGATGGGCAGAGGGTGGAGTGATTAAATTTAAATATATTTCAAACAAGTGAATGAAATTGAGATTACAATATGTTATTATTAAAAAAATATACTGTTCTTATTATCATTCATGAACGCAAAAGCAAGACCTCGAATTACACAAGGAATCATACGGCGGAATACACACCCAACTACTTCGTTTAACCTGCGCAATCAAGATATAAGGTCCTGGCTGCGTATCGTACTATGCGTATTACTTGGTTCTTACTATGTCATCTTGTCAAATCTTTTAGCAAGTCCCTCGCCCGCAAATGTTAGGTGCGGAGTAAGCAGATGTTGAAATTGATTAGAACCCTTCCAAGAGTCATTGCACATTGAACCATAAATTACAGTGTATAATAGTGCCTACAACGTCTCAAAGAACAGGCTAACATATATCCGCCAATTTTTCAGAACATAGGGTCATATCCTATCCTCCTCCTATATGCCTTATCGGGTGACCTTACCGTCCTATCTTCCACATCTGCCAGTTCACTAATATTGATTACACACGTCCATTGTATCATAACTACTCAAGGTTTTTAAGGACACGACTTTTATAGCTAAAGCCTCAGGTCAAATCAGTAAAGCATCGTTGACGTTAGGGTGCGTAAACATGTTTACACTTCTGTGCAAATAATAGGCTAATTTGAGCACTTTACTTACCAGTCTTCCATGATGGCCTGCAGCTTGAGGAATACCGAATTTTCGTTTGTTGTAAGACTTCACGTAGATGGCGAATGCATGTGGAATTCACGTATATAACAAAGTAGGCTAACAGAACTGATTATAGTTTATCTCCAAAGACAAACTGATGCTTGGAATGTATACTTGATAGACTGTCTGATACTTCAATGTAAACAGATTAGTTTTTGTAAACATTCTCTTTAACTGCGATGAGTACGTTTGCGTAATCCTACCCAGTGGTGAAATTGACATATCGACGTGTGGAATGGGAAATTGAGGAAACTTCCGTTAATGACTGATATCCCTGGTGAGAAATTACTGATCCCTTTTGGAATCAGGTAATCACCCAATATATAGTATACATACATTCATACACATATTGATGCGTACAAAATACATGCGGTGATACATCCAAGATATCACACATTGTGTTAACAGCTTTCAAAACCGATCGGCTCTAACATTGCGTTAGCGCTGCTTATCTGACCAGCTTGTATTCAAATCTCAATTTACATTGTAAGTACTTGAGTAATTAGCTCAAGCACGCAAATCTTAGTTGACTACTCCCACAAAGTAAAATGTACTTCGGCTCTGTCCTCTGCATTTTACGGACTTGATATATTCTCTCTCTATTGTCGGAATGGAGGTTCAATTTAAATATCAGAAATTGAACGCATGGAACACACATGATGACTTGAGGTTTTCCAGCAGAACGAATTTCGTTCTTGAAAATTCATCTGATAGTGCTTCGACTTGAGATAAATGTCACAGTTCATCGAGACGAAGGCGTTTTGCTTCACGCAGGACAACGTTTTGAAGTTTCGATGGCCAATCCACTCTAGGTAATCTAGGCGGTTCCGTTATTATTGGAAATCTGTTTTCATTACGCCCTCTTTAACTCGAACCATATCTGAAAAGTAGTATGCCCTTTACGACGCTGTGCTATCGTAAAAACGTAGCTTCAATATCAAAGAGGAATTTCCTCGCCCTATGGAAACGATGGGCATGTTCTGCGTCGGCACACCTACGTGTATTGTGTACGCTGTATGCATCTCTACAACTATGAAATAGGATATATGGCAAAATCCGTTGTATCATATCCAGTTATCTACACAATAAAAGATTCTGGAAATTTCATCATTATCACTTACATTAATGAAATACAGAAGCAGGTTTTCTTTCAACTAACCATTGCAGTGCATATGTGTAAATATAAAATTTGAAATACTGCCAAATGAGAACAGACGCGAAGACAGAGAGAGAGAGAAAGCGAGAGAAAGCGAGAGAGAAAGGAAATGAATAGCTACATGGCTAAAATATTAAGCGTGTAATTTACAATTCATTAAATATAAGTATTGCGAGTATCATATCTGAACGTACGATTAAGCACGGGTGTCTATTGACAAAGTTCCAACAAGTATCAACAACAGACGGAAACATAAAGTCTTATTTTTGAACTTCATGATTATTGACGGCAAAGGCATACGAAGGAGGGGGCACAGTGTCGGCTTCCTTGCGAGGAGAGTACGCGGGTGGCGAGTCGTCGTAATTCTGGACATGTCCTGGTAGAGGCATCGGCGCTGAAATTATGGTGAAAATATAAATAGAAAGCTACATATACGAGGCATGTTTCATCGTATATATATACGGGATAGAAACTCGAACCTATATCTCGCCAAAAATGTCCTTTTCTCTGCAGAAGTATTGTCAGCGTATACAGCAATAAATATATACATCTATATTGATTCTTAACAATGTCGGAAACAAGATGTCGAATAATCGGGCATCTAGCAATGCATCTAGTATTTTAAGAGAAAACGTCGAGCAATGGGCTTACATTGTAAGCCTTACATGCGATGATTCATCATTTGACTCGACGTGGTTGGCTAAAGGATAAGAGGACGTCAAGGTTAGGTAGAATAATACCGACAAAATCGAGAAAAATTCTCGAAGCTTATGTCTGTCTTACATTTGAATAAGGCGAATTGAGCTCACGCCTCTTTCCCAAATATCGCTTCGTTAGCTGTGTCTTGTGCTGTGATTAAGAGCCGAATAGGTCGATAAAAGCTGTAAAATGGACGCTGGGGTAGATCACTGAAGAGTGTGAACAAAATAATCCCACGGCGCGACTGCCATTTTATGTTTATCGTGAGTACAGCTCAATTTGCGAAAAATGATCGGAAAGCCAATTTCATCAACAGATTCCGAAAGAATAGATTTCAGCTGCAATTTTTGAATTGCAGCATTCCGTCGATCATTGTTTTATGTCTATTGTGAGTCAGTGTTGGGATGACTCGAGTCATGACTTGACTCGAGTCAGACTCGAGTCAACTTTTTCGTATGACTTGACTTGACTCGAGTCACTTTGCAAAAATGACTTGACTTGACTTGACTCGACGCTTAAAAAATGTGGATTGACTCGTGACTCGGAGCAAAATTTACGAGTCAATTTCAAGTCATCAATAAGCAAACAGTGTCGAATAAATCAAAGTATCCTGTGCACGTTCGGATTATTCGCGATACGACGCTGACACTTGTGAGAGCAACCAGTCAGTCATTCACTTATTGTACGTTTCACTGGTCCTCCATTGTTACATCACAAATAAATTGACCGCAAACGAAATGATCACGGCATACGTTGTCGTAGTAGTAGTAGTAGTAGTAGTAGTAGTAGTAGTAGTAGATTAATAGAAACGTATCTCTGTTTCTTAGTCGACTGAGCACTTACATTGAGCAGTACCCACCTTTACCAACCCTCCTCTATGATTTAAATCGAATGAATATGGTTTATACGTTCATATTCTCACGGATGTGCGTAGATGGGTGGTGTATAGTACCATATCAATTTGTTTAAACTTCTCGAAGCTTCGTATTCGATCCTCTATTCTGGCTGATAATAACAGACTGTAGCATGTAACTAGTTAATGACGTATTTTATTAGCAGTTCTACGTGTGCGCGTGCGATACATCGCCTTTTTGCTTGTATATTTAACTTTATATTCGTTATTTGATTCAAGCTAAATGGCCAATTAATCTCTTTCACGCAGCTGGCAAAATGTTACGACTATGAATCATCACTCATACGCCGAAGATTCAATTTGACTTGAATTGTGACTTGACTCGTGAGTTGACTTGACTTGACTCGACTTGACTCGAGTCACCTCCAAAAATCGAGTGACTTGACTTGACTCGAGTCACCTTCGAAAATTGATTGACTTGACTTGACTCGAGTCAAAATCTGCAATGACTCGAGATGACTCGTGACTCGAAGGTAGTGACTTGATCCCAACACTGTTGTGAGTACAGCTCACAGCTCCATCTTTGAAGACTCATCCGAAATCCAATTTCATGAACTGATTCCGAAAATACATATATTTAAGCTTCAATTTTCAACTTCAGTATTCAGACAAAGATAGCGCAATATACACCACAAGGCCATGGTTCTTCAACAGCTATACGAGCCGAAAACAACCCGTACCGGTGGCGCCGTAATTATTAGATCTCGCCAAATACTTACCGGCGGCTGGATAAGGCGGCGAAGAAGTCACGAATACACGATTGTTGGTGGCGCCGGCAGTACTTTGCGTGTTAGTGCGACGTCTCGCAACTCTACTGCGATACCTCGCATACGAAATGATACAACAAAGTATAATCAACGCACCAAACGACACTGGTATCCATATTGCAAGTTGTCTGTAGATAAATAACGAATGCGTTATAAAGGAATCGTGGGTTGAGCTCGACATTGATGACGCGTCATAGATATTCTGGACATATGTTGGTAGCCGTGCATCAAGTCCGCGGAAAATGCCAGTTTGGAACAGAAGTGGTCAAAGTATTCAGCGTTGCTATACAAGTATAAGGAGAAGTAATGCCGTGAGTATCCGACAAATTGCAAGTGGAAATACCAATATCAAAGACACGTCAAAACTACCGTCAAGTGAAAGTAAAAAACGAAGATCCGAGAAGTAGGGGAGATGTGGTACCGATGGATCAAAAATTGGAAAATAATCGCTGGCCCCAAAATGTTCAGCCGAAAACAACAGATCTTTTGCTGGCTCAGCACTTTGATACAAGTTCTACCTATCGCGCACATATACATGAATATCCGTCTTTTCAAAAAATATTTATGGACGTTTAAAATTTGTTGCTCGAGCGTGTCATCGGTCCCCACCCGGTGGGTCCAATGGCACACGACCCGGGGACCTATGACACATATACCCTGAAAAACTCAGATGTGACAACTTTTCTTGCTCAGTATTATAATCTAAGCTACAGCAAGCCGAAGAAGAATTTTCGGTCGCAACCGTCAAAAAATAGATTAAATATTGACTCAAATGTTGTCATAAAATCACGTTTCGATTTAGGCTCGGACTTATAAATTTGAGGGTACATACATATTGCCCGAAAATCGACAGTGTGTCTTCCAAAGACCTCGTTATAGCGATAAAACATCATATGCAATTATTACATAAAGATTTTCTGTACGTAGTCATGTTTCATTTGTTTCATGATTAGTATGTTTGATTATTTTGCTTGATTTGGCTATTGTATCATCGGTCCCCACCCTACTAATTTTGTACATGAATCGAAAAAAATTCCACTCAAGGAAAGTACTGAAAAAAATAATAGGTTCCATTATATAGCCTGATACAAGCCCTAGACTTCACAATAAAAATGATTGCTGGTTTGTTCGTATTGAAGGTTACAAAGAAAAATGTATATGTCGATCTAAATTTAGTTTACACCCCCCAAAACAAAAAAACATCTGTGAGAGACCCCATAGTACTTAAAACATCACCAGCACTTGAGTAAGAAGTGTACAGTAGTACAAGATGGCTTGAGTGCTAGGAAAAAAGTATAAGCACTTCGTTTCTGATCACATCCGCTAAGAAATAGGTCCAGAACACAGGGAATAAGCAATGAGTCCAGTTCATTAGTGTCCTACTACAGTTACGATTGCGAAACATACGTAATGTATCGAATTAACACACCAAGCAGAATGGATTGCTCAAATGCCCAATATCCAAGTACATGAATCAGTGCAGCTGCTATAGAACACAGATTTATTCTACCTACTTGGTCCTGTAAAATGATTCATAAAATTCGCAACACTCAGAACTCCCACAGCATTCGCCGAAGCAGCATCTCTGTCTTCTGAATAATGGGCCTCGAGAGCAATCGAATTCTGACTCGCATGATTGCGTAACAACTGTAACGATCAATTCGATACGTTGGAGCAGTTGTGCAAAGCAAAAATCTCCAACAATCATCAACATCAGTTTCGCTAGGCTTATTATACTTTGTTGACTACAAACTCAAACATTTAGAACTACAATGCGGGACTCAAAGACTCGCGACAATTTGCATCTACTGACTAACAAAAGAAAGTGTTAACATTTTCACACGCCAAAAGCGGGACCGCTGGTAAACTATAGTAGGGCCGGCGGAAAATACGTCTAAAATCGAGACTGTCCCACCTAAATCGCGACCCTTAGTAAGCCTTAGTATAGCACTGGAGAATTAATCCAACAATGGTAAAGAAAGATTGCGAATATTGATCGAGGTGTTGCGCAGCCATAGGGACCGAAACGAGTTCGATATTTTATTTTAAAGTGTGAGGGTGACATAACAAAATCACATTTTCCGCGCAAAAGTCAATAAATTCCTTTATAAATCATCCACATTCAAGATATTGAACCGCTCATGAAACACTCAAACTAATTTCAAAGTCGCAAGCATTCACAGTTCCGACCTTCGCTCCAATATGAAGGATTGTAAACCTATTCCAGTAATGTTTGTCGTTGCGAACCTATGTTAAGTATACCACAAGGGCCTATACAATATATATTGAGTCTTCCCCTGAGCGCTCACACAGCGTAGCAGCATATATTGCCATCGGAGACCTTATTGGCTTAGTAATGAATGCAACTTCTAATAACTTAATCATAATAATAAACAGCGGTTCATGCTCTTAGTTATAACGGATGAAACTCCTGATAATTACTATAAAGCTGTTCAACCTACCTAAGTCAATGACTCCAATCAAGCACAAGGTCGTTAATACCCGCCGCATGCTTCCGCATTCGTTCTGCTCTGATCACCAGTCAAAACTCTAGGCTACTAGAGTGAAATTCGTAATGTCATTGTATGAACAGACGAGGTGGCGTGATCTCGCTCTTTCAATTCTCAGAGAACATATACCTTCGCACAAAAGACTGTTTATTCTGGTTGTTTCATGGCCTTTACGTGTTGAAGTGGAGTGGAATAGCGTATGTGAGTTCATAAATATGTTCGTTATCACGGAAAATTAAATTCTCTGGCCTTGAATGGATGAGGGGGATTTAACAGGCGTTACGCGGTTTCCACACGACAATGTCTAAAATAGTGTGGTGAATATGTGCCATGTGATAAGCTTGAAGATATCGCTACACGCAACTGCACGCGTGACTCGTCACGATATAGAAAGCAGGAAGTATTTATTTACTCAATACAGGCATGCGAAGGATTTATATTGTGATAGGATATCAGTTTCAAATCCAAATCGATATCATGAAATCATTTCGCATCACGCCCAAATGCAATTCCCAATCTCCATTCAGTATTGGCTCAAATTCGTGCAATTTCAGAAAATCCACTTCGAAATACGTAGAATCAGTAATCCGAAGCCAAATTCAAATGAAGCAATAAGACGTGGAAAATGAATGTCAATGATGTTGATTCAGTGAATCTCATTGTTATTGACAGGGTTGCCATACCGTCCTCAACCGTAATGATCGCAATAGTCTCCAAATTACATATTTCACCCGGTGAAGACCTAAACAATGTACAATGCGATACACAAAACACATTACGATGTAATTACCTCGGCGTAGTACATAATGTCAATTGTTCGATGGTAATCTTTTTTCTGCTGTCATTTTATACACCTTGTCTTCAGTGCATGGCAATGTAGCATTGGCCTACAATTTCCCGAATTTCGTCATGATTACGTCACAATGACGTATTTTAGCATGAAAATGTGACGCCAAGACGAGTCTTCTAGCTAAGAGTCCAGCCGGGGCAGTGCTTTTCAACTGGCGTGTCGTGAGAGTTGGCATGAGAGTAGAAACGGCGCAGTGTCGCAGTGTTGAGATAACTCCTTCGGACATGAAAATACTACCGAAATAATTAAGTGTCAAACTTGAAACTTGGCACAACGTTCGAGACTTCAATCAAAACATAGCGTGCTAAATCTCATGATTGATCTCGTTATGGATCATTGTTTAAATCTGTTCGCGATATATGACGGAACAGTTCACCCACTTCACACCCGACTTCGAAAGCGAAATTACTACCGTAGTCCTTGAGTATCAACCATGCAACGTAAGGCAGTGTTAGATACCAGCATCATGACATAATGTACCAAGTTTCAAGACTCATCAAGGTGCGAAACACCGTCAAAATCGACATAGACCAACAACGGTCGACGCAGCATATGGTATTGTAACAGAGTTCAGATACAAATACCATTGTTTCATCATACTGTTAAGGCAAGCCGCATTCTTGCCCCACCTGTACACTAATTTGGCCGCGTAAATTGAATAGAGAAAGCAATCGCCGCCTCTTCATTGTGAGCGACTTTAAGAGAATAGATATACGTAATGCTTGTTCGCTGTACCGGGGCACGGGCACAGGCGTTCACCAGCAAAAACGCAGAAGATTCTACGATTGTTTCATAATTTCGCTATTATATCGGTTTCTGTACGTCCATTAATGGTGAACTATACGTTATAGCACATACGTTTGGATCGGGAAATGCCCCAGTTGCCCTGGAGGACGAGCCCGCACTGCCCATCTTGTTCTTACAATTAGCTTCTTTGAGTATCTCCTTCTTTTCGGAGCTTTTTGTCGTCGTATGAACGAGCGACACTTGGGAAAAGGTGCCCGGTTAAAATGCCTACGCTTCGAAACGTTCTGCTGCTGACAATCTATCCCGGCACCTCGAGCGTAGTTGGCGGCGGTTTTCACCCCTGCATTTGTTTTTAAGAGTGAGGTCTTATAAGCAGGGTTGCCAACGACATGGATCGTATTCTTATGACAGCCAAAACTTCAATAGTTTTCCGCAAAATTTGCGAGCCGGTGACGAATTAAGGACTAAAGTTCAAAGTATAGACAATGTAGTTTTATAAAACATTGCCCTCCAAACTGAGTTATGACTGCCCTTAATTTTTGACACATGTCGATGACAACACTAGTTATTCAGAACTAATCGGTGATTAATGATTCCTGTGACACAACATAGTGACCTGTCTTTGTCACAGTATCCCATATCGCTTGAAAATATATGACAAAAGCTATGAAATTGCAGCTGAGATATTGTATAATCTACCTATCAGAGAGAAACTTTTTGCCGTTTTCTCCCACCAACCACAAATAGAGAAATATAGTGTGAAAGTCAAAGCTGTGCTTGGTAGGGATGGTGTGAACGTGAGGCACACGTTCGCGTTCTGTGTGTGAACCTCAGAAATTTGGAGGTTCACGTTCACAAACGAACCTTAGTAGGTTCTGCACTGTGAATCACCAGTAAACGAGCATGCAACCTGATATCTTTTTACTTGCTTTGTTACAAAAGTTTGCTCGAAATATTCAGCTTTCCGTTTGTGAATATTTAGTGACTCTCTGCTGCGAGCTTGACCCGCGATCACACAACATCAAGAACGAACTACACTGTATGTAGATCAGTGGTTCTCAAACTGGGAGGGGGGTCGTGAAAGCGACTGAAGGGGGCGCGAAGCTGTGGTCAACTGAAAAAAAAATTCGCACCAGCCACGATTTACCTCCAGTTGAGCGTTATTGCTCTGTGTGTAGTCCTGGTTGCATTCTGGTTGTATTTTGTGATTTGTCAATAAGGGAGGGGTGGGGGTGCGAAATCTTGTACTATCATAAAGGGGGGAAGCGTGCCTAAAAAAGTTTGAGAACCGCTGATGTAGATAGTCCGCTAATGATGCTTATTCAGCCAACCAATGAAATTGATATAAAGAATACATCGCTTAATAATGTGAAAAATCAAGCAGGCGTATGGGACCCATTTCGATTTGATATGTTTATTGTATCATAAAAACCAAATCCGTGCGATGGGGGTGTTGGACACTAGCTTGTTTATGGGGTGATATCGGTAGCAAGTATAGAAACCCGTTCACACTCTACTCAATATCAATGTAGCAATAGTCAGACGCCGAATACATTGTCCGGTCTTGGCCTGGACCGTTAAGGCGTAATAATAATATTTCCTTGCAAGTCCTCGTCGAAATGGTTGGCAAAGCCACGTGAGATATTGATTTTATGAGATTATTATAGCATTTGATAGCTCCAATTGATACATTCGGTGACTTTTGAAAAATCAGCATGTACTTCAGCATTGTGGCCTGAGTCGTCACTAGTGAAATAGTCGGTATTGTATGCCTAGTTATAGATAGAAAACTGTTACGTAGAAATAGAAATCAAAAATCATATCCTCTTCAGTAAGCAGTGCAAATAGGCAAAGCCTATTCGTGAGTACCCATGCTTACATGTGTAGATTGGTCATTTATCCCACGCCAATTTTCTTCATTTTTAATCTGTAGCTGCCAGCTTGCAGCACGGCCCACTTCTAGGCTTATATAAGACACCGCTTACACAGATCGACGGATGAGATGGAGAGGAGGAGCCAAGTGGTATGTGCGTGTATCTGTTGCGTAATAGTGCTAACACCTGCAACTGACTGTCAGTGGTCAGGTTGTTGATGAAACGGCATATAGACTGCAGAGTGCAGATAAAGATACCGCAATTTTAACATGTATAGATTTCTCGTTTTATTGATGACTGGGTAATTGAGTGGTCACGGTGAATATATATTAAGAATAAATCCCGAGAAAAAAAAACGGAGAGGAGACAATTTCACCAGAGCGGAGAAAGAGTTGGTGGCGGTTTTGATGTCGTCACAGCCCAATGCGACTATTAGCAACAAAATACAAATTGAATAGCGTGAATAAGCCGTGAATAAGCGTTCTCGGAGGACACTTTCGATTTCCGGAAAAAGGAGGACATATGGTAACCCTACAATTGACCATAGTAGTCGATAAACTCCATGAACACCACAAATAAACGAAAAAAACATACCACTTGATTAAAAACTCGGGGACACGTCGAGCAATCACCGCGCATGAATGGTACGAGGCACGAGGATAGTAGTAAATACCATCATTACAGACTCACATTTGCAACAAGTTACTGTAGTGCAAATGTCTTAAAATATGTGTCTCGACTCAAACATGCGTCGCGAACGGTATAATTTTCAGTCGCGACGGAACCATGACGATATTGTCACGCGTATGTAATATATTTGTTCGATTTCTAAAAATAACCTCAAATTGGTAATACAACGGTAGGTTTATACAGTGCAAATATTGCTCGTATATGTGACTGAAAATACCAGTGGCGGCTCGTGACAATATCGGGTGGTGGGGCAAGGGCCGGAAGCGACTTGTTATCAATATGACGTCACAGTAGCGTTTTTCAACGTTCATGATGGCCACATGAATTTCCCGTAAACAATGATTTTTAACGTAGGTGCCGCGAGAGGTTTGCCTGTGGCGTGACTTGAAGTGCGGTAACAAATGTTTTATTCATTGTTTTTTATTCAAATGATTATTTTACAAAATGTACGCGAACTAAGAATCGTTCCCATGCCACGAATCAATCATCAGGTTATCCTTAGTAGCATGCGTTATGATTTCGTGGTAGAGATTACGCAAGCGCCGAGTAAGACTATACCAAAAATACACAGACCAACTACCTACAAAGAGCATTCGCATGACACCTTGTGGTGTTTTAATCGTTCCATGCTCAGCAATTCTGTAAAGTGCTGCAGCGCCTCCGACCCGATTTGTATATGGATTCTCGTCCCGAAAGCGAGTCAAATCGATTTGCCCTCGTCCGAAAGTGTTTGGTACACGATCCTGATGCGTTACGACCAGGGGATAGGCAATCAAAGCGGTGGCACCCATAAACGTAAAACATTATAAAAAGCCAGCTGTTATCCATGGAAGATTAATTACGAGTCTGCCTGCCATCATTCAAGCAGGAATCAAAGCATTGTGTTAAATTGAAATGCGAGCACATATCGCATTAAACAATTTCATGAATAGATTATTTCATCTTGATGAATTTTTCACTTTTTTTCCATAGCCATAACAAAATATATCGGTAAATTAACTGTCAGTGTGCCTCGAGTAATAAGGATGAAAACCACTCACTTTTCCTTAGCCATAGACATGGTTGAGTTACCTGGGCTCACTTGATTGAAATTATTCGGAAAGAACATGATGTGTACATTCGTCCGCCCACCAGCATTAATTTATGTCTTGTATAAGTATTGTGCGCGACGTGATTTCTTATTAGCAAAATGTTCAATAACGAGTTTATTGAAATCTGGAATTCCCAGAACCACGTCGTTGTGAATCGAGAGAACAGCCAACGCATTAAGCCTATCTTGGCCCATCCTGTTTCTGAGAAAGGTCTTGATACGTTTCAATGTGCTGAAACTGCGCTCGGATTCCGCGGATGAAATCGGGGTGGTCAAAATGATATTCAGAAAGCTAGTTACTGTAGCAAAGTTGATCGAAAGCGAATTTTCAACTAGGAATTTTGAAAGTTCACTAGTGGTTTTAATTTCCGAAAAGGATGTGTTAGAATACAAACAAGTCAACTCGCTCTCCAACCGAGCAATGTCGATCATCGGGTAATAACGAGGCACGCTGCGCAGTAGTCCAGAAGGAAAATGAATTTTGTAGGCAGGGAAATTTCCCGGATTTAACAGGGCGAAAGTAACCAACTGGTCACTATTCAGACGATGTTGGATTTGGGACATCAGTATATCGCAACATTCGTAAGCCGCAACAAGCAGGTTTTGCACACTTATCCCACGACGTAAAAGCGCTGTGTCACCAGCGAAGTGTACATTCGCCCGGATATGCGAAATTGCCTCACAAAAATGTGCAATACACAATTGCGCAGTAGTACCATCGGCCATACGCGACTGAAAAGTGCTGTACAGTGTATCGACGTGCATGAAGATGTCACAAAAAAGCTTCAAAAAGAACAAAAATTCTTCGTCTTCCAGGAGTCGTTTAAGCCCCGCCGCTTCACGTATGGAAGTATCATCCCAGACAGGAGAGCTCGCAATCACTGAGAAGCATTCCAGAAGCTCCACCCTACTCTCTGACACTCGTTGCACAACTCTGGATTGGAAGTTCCACCGTGTTGATACGCATCTAGGTAACCGGTGCTTGCATATGTCGCGCAATAGATCAGATCGCTTTGGCGAAACAGAGAAAAAGGAGGAGAACCCTGAAAGATTTGCAAAGAATATCTTGACAGAAGATATTCCTAAGCACATTTTTTTCACTACAAGATTGAGCTGATGCGCGTAGCAATGCAAAAAATGCGCATGCGGGTAAACTTCTTTCATTAAAACTTGTAGGCTATGTCGCGATCCGCTCATGACTGCTGCGCCGTCGTAGGTTTGCGCAATAAGTTTCGACTCAACTGAATAGGGCTGTAATGTTTTTTTTAATACGTAAGAAATTCCGACAGCAGTGCGATCGTCAACAGCCACAAAGCTGTGGAATCGTTCGACTGGCATACCAAATTTCGTGAACCGAAAAATCACGACTAGTTGTGACAAACACGTAATGTCAGTTGTTTCGTCAGACTGAATAGATAGAAATTCAGCGTCAACAATCTCGGTAAACAAATGCTGTAGATAGATGTGATATATCGAATCAAGCACATCATTTTGAATAGTCTTTGAGGTACCTTTAGCTACTGTCGCGGTGTCGAGATGTTCGCGCAAAATGCTATCAATGGAAGCCGTGTATTTAATTAGATCCAAAAATACCCCCCTATTGAGAGAGCATTCCTTCTCATCGTGGCCTCGAAGGGGCAATTCATGAACTCCAATAAGTTTAATGGCATCAATCACCCGAGAGAGAACATGCCTATTCTTATCTACAAGCTCATTGTGCTTGCAGACTGATACGCGATAACTTTCATTGAGCTGCGACATTACACTTACTCTGCCAAACAATTTATATTTAACTGCCCTAGCCATGTGCAATTGTGCACTTGGGATTTTTGGTGCGTTTTCAGACGCTCTGACAAATGCTTCAGATCGCGATGACCAATTTTGTTCCAACAAGAGCCACTGCTTCCAGTACAGGCACTGTCGAATAAAAGACAGTAAAAGCAAAACAAGGCGTTTTTATCCTCGGCATAAGTAAGCCATTTATTTTTATCGAAATGCGCTGAAGAAAAGGCACGAGTGCGTTTTCCTCCGGCGTACGATTGGATCAATGGGCAATTTCTAGGCTGATACGGACCTAGTCGCTTTACCTCTAATTTTTGCTCTAAAGGCAGCTGGCTAAACGGCGTACGGAGCAAAGATTCAACACGATTCATGTTCGCACTTGACCTGACTACTTATCTGCAGAAATGGAAATGACTATAAATCGAGAGATTGCGTATGCCTAACTGGAAAGGTCAACGAGTTCGGACACATACGCAATTGTTATCTCATAGATTGGACAAGGAAATGTCATATTGAATCCAAAACATCATTCTGAAGAACTACGGATAGCAGCCTCGGAAATTCGGTCCCGGTACAGCTTGGGAGATTCTGGCCTTGAGGCTGGAGACTGTCACACGACACATACGGCTTACGGTCTATAGTGTCTATATGTGTGCTGCAAAATCGCCTTCGGAAAATATATTACCGAATAAATACGTGGATGAAAGCCGAAAACTTGGTACACTGTTACATGAAATCATCGAGAAGTATAGCCTCATGACCGTTTTCGGTATGGTACACTGTCAAAATTAATACGAACAGATCAACGCCGAATTTTGCGTAATATTTACTGAGGAATCGGCTGATCAAGCGATCAGCTGTTAGCCGCCATCGAAAACGAAACAGCTATCGCGCTTGACAGGGGTTGTAATTGTGAGCAAATGGCCCGAAGGCCACCATTCCACGGTGAAATTGACATTGGAGAATATAAAATAAAACTAAATATTTGAATGCAAACCGAGGATGTTAGTAAACTGTTTCATGATATCATCATCTCATCACCTATCTCAGTATGGAACACAGATACACCGGCTTTTGCGTGAAATCCGCAATGCGTTAGGTAGGCTAAGTGTCAGATCAGCGCACATCTCTACCATACTCGAACTTAATAACGAAATTGCTGCCCTAATCATTGAGTGTCAACCTTGAGACTTGGCACAGCGTTGGATACTAAAATCAAGACATACCATGTAAAAGTTCATGACGGATCTAGCTAAGGAGCATCGTTAAAATCAATGGAGACCAATACCGGCTTTGCGTGAAATATGTTTGCGATACATGACCGATCAGCACACACTCGACTTTGGAAACGGAATTACTACCCTAAACTTTGAGTAGAAACCCTGAAACTTAGGACAGTGTTAAATACCACCATCACGACATGACATACCGAGTTTCAAGAATTATCATGGCGTGAAACACCATCAAAATCGACCTGTACCAGCAACGGTCGACTCAGCGCATATCACGGTATCCGAGTTCAGATATAGATACGATTGTTACATCACACCTTAGGGGCGAGCAAGCATATTTGCCCCGGTTGCTCGGCCATTTTACGAATAGGAGAGAGTAAAGCAACGTTTCTTAATTGTGCGCAGCTTTGAGAGAATAGATAGTGAAAGCTTGTTATGAGCGCTACCGGGGCAAGCCCCGGCTAGGCATTCACAAAGCGAAAACACAGAAGAGAATTCGATTTTCGCGGAGACTTCGCTATGTATGGGCATTTGCAAGCGAAAGCACAAGAAGAACGCGGGTTTCGCTGTGATCTCGATATATATTGAGCGCTGTGCGTTTATAAATGGTTAAATTGTTATTGAACAGAATTTTAGGTGGGGCAATGCCCCAGTTGCCCTATAGGACGAGCCGCCACTGGAAAATACCTTATATAGTCGATGATTCACGATGCGAAAGCTGCTGCAATGCCTTTATTAACGCATATAGGCTACTTGGGCCTGAGTTGAAAGCACACCACTCGCCGAGACATCCAGACACAAGGAGGAATTTACAACACGAGTCATTGCTACTGAAACGGTCACAAATGTAAGTATAGAGCACGGCTGTTACAACTGATGATACTGGACTCGAATATGGCTTGAAGGACTACGTTGATTGCAGTCGCAAAATTTACTTCCGGTTGCATCGAGACAGCAAATGATTCGATTTATTCAATACATTTTAATCCATCAGGCAATAGTACATATATGCAATTATGCATGCATGATGTGGCATGTATGAGACCTCTGGTGATAGAACTCCTACGAATGTTCAAAGAGCCACATCGTCGTATAGACTGTAATACGGTGGCGGTTGGTGATCCCGCGTATGCGTCGAGTATGAAGGTGGTCGTTGACGAGCTTCAGAGTGTCCTGGCAGAGACAGGGTCCGTGCGGGAACGGGGTTTGCTGTTAACATAAATTTCAGTTTTCACTCCCTACAATCAAATATAAAGCTATTCTCGGTTGACAACATTGTTTGTTTGTTTGTGTGTGTGTGTGTGTGTGTGTGTGTGTGTGTGTGTGTGTGTGCGTGAATGTGTGTATGTGGATAGGGGGTGGGGAGGGTGGGGGTATTCATGGTGTTTTTCGACATCAGTGGTCATTTATACCAGGCCGACTTGTTTTTTTATCTTGATTTATCATCTGCCGACTTGTAGCACGGCCCGAGGCCCACCGATTACACGGATCAGATGGCGTGGAGGGTTGAAAACATTGATAACTTCCTAGTATGGATTTAGATCAGAGTGTTTCTTCTGGACATTTCCTTTATATGTGTTCATTAGGCGTCGCCTCGTTCAATCCAGGTGTTCGCAAACTAGGGGCCGGTTGCGAGAATGCCTATTAGGCGGATTCTATCGGAGGCTCATTTCTGTAAATTTCAGTTTGTTTATTAAAATAAAAGTAAAACCACCTCTGAGGAATGCGAACCCGGTAAACAAGGTATCAGATCAGTCGAAGCGTCATTTTAAAACGCTATAACTATAACTTAAGGTTGCTGTCTGGCCATTACTGTGAAGATTAACGTGTCGGAAAGTTGGAAATCAATAGGACGGTAATTTTCCCTTTCAGAAAAAGTAGAAGTAACTGGTAGTGCTATTTGTTGACAATATAACACATACACTATACAGTATACACACATGCTCGATGCCACCGAATAACTTGTATATCGTTTTTCGTATTTCGGGTGACGAAGAATTTCACTCAACAGTAGCCCTACTTTACTACTTCGATTGGATAAATTTATAGAAATCTTTCGAAAAGACCCTATATACGTTGCTATACTCTTATTTGACGAAGGTTGACGAGTTCATAATTGCATCAGTCCTATTACTGCTGCACACAGAGTCGCTACCTTCCCTCGTAGTAGGTTTGGCGAATGTACTGAGCAATATTTTACTAATCAGCACGCCAAATAGAAATGTGGGATCGCGATCATAAAAAGTCTGGGAACCCCTGGTCTAGTCGATTTTGCTGTTGGTACGCTGTTAGTTATGTTGTGTTGTTTGGTCGATAGTTGTTAACTTGTGTTTCATTGTAGGTTTGGCGACCATTATTTTGAAGCCTACTTTTAAGACTTATTTTAATTTCCTGTATTCCTGTTACGCCCTTTATTTGAATACATATTAACTTCACCTTCATCAACGGATCATCGTTTCTCAAGAATGGCCTGGAATTGCGTTAAGTTTAAAAATTGGCACCAATAACGCTCCTTAAGTTAGGAGCAGTTACACAGGGTATAACCTATATTCAGCTATATTTTATATTTTTACTACGATGCATGATATCCTTTGTTGGAACGGTGTCAATATAAGTACCTAAAGGCAGCCTGCTCTTTAACCATCTTACAGAAATGGATTATGAATATGATATGGGCCAGCTGACCAATGAATGAATATGCAATGTAATGACGTGTGGGAAATGGATGTTGTATGTCGAAAGTCAAATAGCAGTCTAAAGATATTAATGTATTTTTGGTTATTATCAGCAAAGGTGATCAAAGTATTGCCAAAAACATGTCAAAACTGCTTCAAGTAGAACTAGGAAATGAAGATATGAAAAGTATACGGGTAACTAATTTCAAAAAGTAGACTTGAACGATGATTCGCTTATTTTACAGGTTGGTCTGATATGTGGCCCTTTCAAAATAAGTGTAATTTTAGGTTATATATATTCAGTTACCATGAGACGGGGCTATATCTCGTCCAGCTGGTACGGTATGGTTTTTAACTTGGGGGTCCCTGAGTCGCGAATGTGATGACATCTGTTTATTTTTCAAGGCGAATATGCAGATGATTCTGGCATTTAATTTCGCTGTCACTGATCAGCTCCAAGATATATCTTGGGCAGGTCAAAGGTGCATACCCTTTTAACAGCTTACCAAATTGTGAGGTACGTAGCGGAATATTTTCAAATCGGAAATTGAGTCGCGAGCATAAACAAGGTGAAGAATCACTCGGTTATCGTGACAATTTCTCTCATAAAAGTGACGAAAGCATATCCCAAAACTATTTTCTACTTTACAAAATTCAAAGTGTACCAACTAAGTAGTTTTTCCTAAAACAGTGTTCGGTAGATGTGGAAGTAGTGTAAAAACATAACCCCTCGAGTAAGTAGTACAAGCATGCAAAACCTACTTGAGAAAAGTAGAACTTCGATACAGTGATCACCTCTGGAAACCATACGATAATATATATATAAACAGCTTGTAATTATTATTATATTATCATTAATCATCATGAAAAGATATACCTGCAACATTATTTGGTGCTTCGAGAGCCGTGCTCCTGACGTCAGTTCTGATATCACGCCGGTGCTGTTCTGACTTCCGATGTCGCCTTGTCATGATGACGCATCCCCAAATCAGAAAAATAATGGTTGCAAGGATGGAGACGATTATTGCCACAGATCTGAAACGAAAATAGAGACATTGCGCCAAAAATTCCTGGAAAATACTAAAACGCGCGTCTATAAATGTAAATGAAGAGCTTCTTGGAGGTACAGAACTTCAATATACAATTAAATAGTATATTCATATTGAAATGAACCCGAATATTTTCGGCTGACACTCGTCAGGGGTAATCGTCAGCAACTAGTAGAGAATTGGAAAGAACATTGTATATCAACAATCGTATCACAAAATATGACGTCACCAGCATGAAATTTCGAATGAGAGAGCGTTCAATGTACTATTTTTAGGTGATACACGAACTCCTTTTGTTGACAGAGTTTTGGTTGGTGTATTTTGATAAAAGTTGATTCCAAACACTTCACTATGGTTGCATTTAAAACAAATGGTCGTTTAAAACACTTTAAAACAAAGAACTTAAATAAAGTCTATTTTTTTTTCAAGTTTTAAAATCATGACATAATTGTGTAAATACTTTCTAAAAACATGTTGTAAGAGCAATTTCACAATTGCCTACGCGAAGTATGTCGCCATCTGGGGCGTATATGCAATATTTATCTTTTCCGTCGTATAAAGTAGGCCCTACAAAAGCACCGTTATGACTGACAACAAACAATTTCAGAAAATACATGTCCTGGGCGTCCATCGCTCATTCAATGCCGAATATTCTGTTACTCTTTCTAAAACACGAGGAAGATGGAAACGACATCCAGTATGATGTTAAAACAGACATCAATTAATTTCCTATCACAAAACCATCGTACTCTATGCGGTTAGGGCGCTGCGCTTGTTCAAGACACTCTTTTTAAATGTTGATGTTGTTGTTGTTACCGCGTAAAGTCTGTCTCTATTTCTTCACAGCAATTATCCGCCCCATATTGGCAACAAGCATTGTCGCAGCAGATATCTTCTAGGTAGCAATCGTAGTTTGACTGACACGATTGAGCAGTAATTCCTAAAACAAACAGATGCAGATTTGGGGTTAGGATAAGCAAATATTATCAGAGTTAATAAATATACACACGTACTTGAAATTGTATGGGTTGTAAATGCACACAGTCCTATGCGTGGCGACCACATCCTATCCTTACATTATTAAATCAGTGTGTGCAAATTTTGAACCACAACGAAATTTCTTAATCTCATCATAGTGTCCTATATGGTGTCGACACAAGCGAATACCACGCCTCAGTGAAATTGTATCACGTCACAATTTCCATTTGGCTACAGGCAATTTGACGGTCATTTTTGACCGGCTTGACGAGCATTAAATTTGGTAGAACGGGTATCAATCGAAAGCTGACTCTGCACTGATTACGAAAATATAAATTTTATTCCGCTCGTGTCCATGGAACTCCCACAGTCAGCCTCGAATTTTTCATTGTTATGGAGATTGGCATTGGGACGCAACAATGATGTCTGGCTCTTTTTCTCTCTCGTTTCGCCAGACAGCATTGTTACGTCCTGAGGTACTCTCTCGTTTCGCCAGACATCATTGTTGCGTCCCAATGTCAATCTCCATAACAATGAAAAATTCGAGGCTGATTGTGGGAGTTCCAGGGTCACGAGCGGAATAACATTTATATTTTCATAATCAGTGGAGAGTCAGCTTTCGATTGATACCCGTTTTACCAAATTTAATGCTCGACAAGCTCGTCAAAAATGACCGTCAAATTGCCTGTAGCCAAATGGAAATTGTGACGTGATACAATTTCACTGAGGCGTGAGATTTGCCTGTGTCGACACCATATAGGAGACTATGATCTCATCCAATATTGAACTTTGAATTTAAAGTTAACACCAGTAATGGTGTGACCGTAAACATCTCTCGATTTTAAAAGCGGTTCCCGGCATATTATTACCCAATATTCACTGAATAATATTCTCAATATATTTGTATTCACACTTCGATGCCATTCAGAGAGCAAATTGAAAGCATGAAACTGGAAATTTCTCGTGAGACATATGGTGGATCACGACCCATTGACAAAAGTAACCTTGGGCAGGGTACCAGTCACTCTAAATACGAAACTCAGATATAGGCCTGCTCCCTTTATGGGTATGACAAAAGCGCAGTATTACGAAGCCGATAAGAAGACTGCACTCACCTTGCACAATTACAATAACTGTGAACGAGACCTGCATAAATCTTGACATCGCTTTCCCTGGCATATGCCACGAAGTCGTAACATATCTTGCTTATAAGTGAAACCTGCATACAGCTGGAATCTTGTGACACTATTCACGTATAAGGCATACATGGATTCGCATGTTGATTTCGAATGCACAAAATGAATATTTGTCGCGATATAGGTGATTGTCCGTTTTGATATGGAACTGGGATTGTTGTATTTTAACAGGTATTGCGTAACATGATGAAAGTCACTTTTGGACTTTTGACTAGTATAGGTGAGTGTCGCGAGTACACTGTGCTTGTGGGTTCGATATAAATAGATTCGAAAAACTGTCGATTGAAAATGGTTCTATACATTTAAAAAATATGCCATTTTGTGGAAAGTGACCATATTACTTGAGGCGGAAATAGCGAATTGACAATGCTCACAACGTCTAAAACCCTCATAATATTATAAGTATGTTGATATTGTGTTGACGATACATATATACCACCAAGGGAATCGATTGTTCATATTATCCTCACATGAATGACATTATCTCTTCGGTACCATCCTTCCTTTTGCACGCCATTTAGTCACAACACCCTGTTTATATTTATGTCATACGAGCTTTATTTTTTGAACAAAATGTATATCTGAACCTCCAGTGGCCACTCCTGCATTCTCAATTTCCTGTCACGCACTCTCTCGGACAAGCTGTATATAATTATGACTGGCAATTACAGCCATATCCTTCGTGTGCTGATGAGTCTGGCTGAAATTTGATCGCCCGCATCTGTCTGCTGCAAATGCTGCCAGCAAGGAAGAAGACTTCATAATTACTATATTGTGTTTTGAAATTCTAAAATTCTGAAATTGTTAATAAGGAATAGGGAATATTAAGGTAAGATATCACAAAGCTCTGTCACATGTGAACTATAATTCGTCAAGCCGCCCATGTAACAATTGTATTTGAAGACAATAAGTGGTATGAAGTTAATTGGAATGAATAGTACAGAACTAATAGAGTGAACATATCCCCTGTATTTGAAAGCACGTTTGGAATTCATTCAAGAAATAATTTGGTTCACAACTTGCCGCTTTGCACTGTCCTTATTAGGTTAATGCTATTGCCGATTCACAATTTTGCTGGCAGTGCAGGCATGCATCTTTGACATCTGAATATATAAACGTGAATGAGTCTCACACACAATAGTCTCCGCTAATCTATCATTACCCGGATTGGAAATTCTGCGACAATTCCTTTTGAACTTGTATTCGCCAGAAGGGCGTCGAACCAGTTTGCACACTCTGTTGCAGTAACGCCTCAATATCCTTTCTTCATTTGCTATAACGAAAGGGTGCATAATCAACGTTCAACAATGCATCAGAGAAACGAGGGAAATGTTGAGGTTGATGTCGTATGTCGTATAGGGATCAGTTGACCAGGTTGACTTCAGAATAAAATTCCAATTATACCGCCAATCCTGATTATAAAAATTTCAATTCTTTCTTTTTGAATAAACCTCCCGTACGTAGAATTCGCTTAAAATAAAGTATTATTTTTCGTCTGCAGTCCAGCCACTTTCGTCTGAATAACCATTTGTTCAAAATTGGAATGATTGAATCTCCTTGTTGTAGTTACTGCCGCTACCCGGAAACCGTGGATCATTTTATAATTAGTTGTCCAAGATATGATATTCATCGGAAATTTCTCATCGATAAATGTGCTCGATTGAAATTTAATTATTGTATTGTCAATCAACTCATTGATTCTCGAATTACTCCGTATGTAGTTGAATTTGTTTTATCGTGTAACCGCTATTTGTAACTTCAGTGCTTATGGTTTTCTGTCATTTGATCGTTCTTACTCCATTCGAATATCCGTTATTATTTCATACGACCTCCTCTTTTCGTTTATAATTCCTTTGACCGTGGGGCAAAAAGGTCATCAGGCGATAAGCGCCACATCTTTCTGTTTACTAAACAACAACAACAACAACAATACCGACAATCAAGGGTCCTTCCCGCGAAGGTATATAAATGATGAAATAATGTCCACAAATTGTCGCCGATGGAATTGAAGTAACAGTGCACCAAGATGGTTGACGACTTGAGTATATTATAAACTTCTTGACCAGGGGTGACCAACCTTTTCGGCCAAAGAGCGACATGAGATTTACGAACCGTTGCGCGGTCCATTTTCTGGTTGATGACCTTTTTTAGTCGTCCGATAGGAGCGAGCGGGATTAGGTAACCGTGAAAATGAGACTTATCCTACCACGTATCGCAATCGATATCATTAATGTCATGTAAACTCACTGTACAATGATGTCCTTATAGCCGTACGAAACGCGAGAATTTTTCAAAGGTAATGAATGAATTCGGTTAATTATATTTCTTATTTGTCGCTTATATGTCGCTTATATTGTGGGTCACCTCTGTATACCATTGGGCTCAGTTCCCAAGGTCAGGGATATTAGGAACTCGGACATGATGTCACGATTTCGTTCAAAATGCGTCCATCATTTTGTGCCAAGGCTTCATCGCCAACAATCTTTCTGCGAACGCATCAAGTAGCACGCTCTCATGCGAATATAGTTATGCTCAATTCCGTAAATTAGGCGAATTTCTATTTTTTTTAATTTTCAGGAGGGTTACCAATATCACGAGCAAGAAACCGAGTGACAATAAATCGCGCGAAGCTCTAAGTCAAATAAATCTGCCGCGAAACATTCTACTTTATGGTAATGTACGAAAATCTCTACGAAAAACGTGACTGGCTCCAGGCTACGCGAATGCGTCCGAGCCAAAGTTCCATCTAATTTTTGAGTCAATCTGCGCGCACTCACCAACTCACTGCGCGGTACCTTGGACAACACTGCGCAACGACTAAAAAAAAGGTCATCACTTCCGATTTTTTATGCGCAACTTAGATTTTCTGTGCGCAGAGACCGTGTCAGCACTGCGCAATTGCGCACGATTAGAGGGAATATTGGCCGGAACTAATATCTTCGTCACCGACATCCCCAATTTCTCGGTAAGGATAATCAAATTTTTGGTTGGGCTTACAGACTCACAATATTTGACTGGGCTATTCATTTGGTAATGATATAACTTGCTTCGAAAATCGCGAAATCGCGGGCCACTCAAAACCTTGTCGCGAGCCACCGGTTGGCCACCCACACTCATGACTCTTCGCTATTTGAATTACATTTGGATCCTACGATCCACGAAAACAGACTGAGGTTGGTGTATTTGAGATATAAATGCGATAGATAATGTTTATAACACAGGTCCATATACCGCCAATCCAGTCGATTTGTGATTGCTTTGCATGACAAACGATTAAGTAATGTGGTCACGAAAGTGTATGAGCAATTGTACCGTTACCGATACTCGATAAACATGGTCAACAATTTTGCAAAAACCAAAATTATTTTATTAACTACAATATGATCTTAAATTCTCTCGGCAAGGCACCAAAATTATGCCTCAAAATGAAAAGGGGCCGTATACGTGGTGAGATCCGCACGGTAGTTTTGTCGACCAGCCTTTCCTTTCAAAAGTAGTAATTACGAGCCTACGGTATTGGGACTCTATACCCACTCACCCGCTGATACGCAGCTTTCGAATGTAAAGAGTAAAGCAATCAAGCAGATAATAATAGTACGTTTCATTGCGCAGAGATTCCTTCTATAAAATCACCACTTGCAAAGTACATTTGACTGTTGGTATACGCTGTCGCAGCTGTCGCTTTTTATTCACGCGTCGCGATACCGGAAGCAGCATTTTAACGGACGAAACAACAGCTGAATTATTGGGAAGCGGAAACGCGACTTAAGCTGTGTAATTATGCGGCGGAAGGCCAATCCACCAGAATTGCTGGCTGCGTGGCCTATGCGCTTGCGTGTTCTGTTGTGTTTATGTTTCTATGATTTGGTATCGCCCTGGGAAACGGCGTTTGCTGAAGCTTTATTTGCCATACCAAAACGAGCCTGTCTTACAGTAACGAATTTTCTACGGATCTGCTAGATATATTAAAATGTTAAAGTCTAGTTTCAAAATGCACGATGTCTTGGCCACTGATAATAGAAATAAACCATCAATTTTAAAACTGATTTAGAACAATTCCGTAACTCACAACATTACACATTAGGTCTTATAACGTGTTCGTGTTGACTTGAAGTTTAAGCTGTCTCGGGTGACGACACGCGAGCGACAAATCCGAGCTGACTAGCTGATTGAGTCGCTATTAATTCTGCATGGAGTAATTATTATCGAGGTAATTATACCTTCAGCGTATGATGAATATGAAATATGAGAAATTTAAAACAAATTATTATGATGCAATACACAACCCATCCTACATATGCATATACGGTACAGTTTAAGCCTGTCCCAGTTGTTGGCGGGCAATATAAATGTACAAACTATATCATCATGACTTAAAGAGAGAGAGAGAGAGAGAGAGAGAGGGAGATGACATTTTTTTCGTCTGCACCATTGAGAGGATTTGACGACGGATAGGCGACACGACCGTAAGGTCACCTAGGCCCTCATTTTTTCTCCTCCACGCTATCCGTTGTTGCTGCGGATACCAATTTTCGAGTCTTTGGTATGACTCGGCCGGGGATCGAACCCACGACCTATCGATCAAGAAGATGGACGCATCACCATTACACCATCTCGCATGTCAAGACTACGGTCAGACTTGCGCGACTACAGAAAATTTTAATCTTTTGTGAATTAGATCAGAATTATTGCTATACATTTATACCTGTTTCCAAATTATATAAGAGCTCTTCTTGTAGGCACAGAACTTCAATATACAATTGAATAGTTTCTTCATATTGAAATGAACCCGAATACTTTTTTCAGCAACTGGAAGAGAATTATAAAGAACATTGTATATCAACAATCGTACCACGAAATATGACGTCACCAGCATGAAATGAGATCTCAAATAACAGATGTTTGCCTAGTTGCTGACGATTACCCCTGACAAGTGTAAGCCGAAAATATTCGGTTTCATTTCGATATGAATACACTATTCAATAAGATTAGAATTAAAATGATAGCTACACAGGCTTTTCCAAACTAGATTAGAACCAGAATTGCTGAATTCGAAAAACAATGGAAATTGAACGACGTTCAGTTCATACTATATCAGAGTTAAATCAAATAAGCATGCAAAGGGCAAATGTCTAAACAGCAAACTTGGCTAGTTTCACACTATACAGTTGTACTGTAGCATTTTCGGGAAAACCAGAAATTATATTACAATTAATATTGGAGCGTGGAAACATAGCACCAATTAGGTTAGAATTAGAATGAGACCAAAGCAACATTTAACATATGAGATCAGAGTTCGCTTACCGGCATTTCGCTCCAATTAGTCCAATTGAACAATTATAATTATTTAGTTGTCCAAGTCTGCCTACAGGTACAGCGAATTCGTCGATACCGCTTCCTTGATGGCTTGAACTAGACTCGAAATTTTGCTTCGAGTCACGAGTCAATCCAATTTTGAAACGCCGAGTTATTATTCTCTCTATTCACAGTAAAACTGGTAGATACACACATAATCCGGGGAGCAACCTGCCCCCAAAGGAAAATGGCGAGATTGGAGTAAATTTTTAAAATTTCAGTAATACATTCAAATTGTTATTCCTATGCAATACACGGAGAAGTCAGATTACAGAATTGCAGCAGATGAAGAATTGGCAAGGGTTACAGAGCAGAGGTAGAGATGATTGAAGATGAAGAATCGAAATTACAGAAATTATGCTGTGATTCACAAGCGTAATTTTAGTCCAGTGGTGCATTCAAGGCCTTCCGGAGAATGTGCACAGTGCCCAATAATGTGATCTTTTGGATCACATCGAATCGAACGTTACCCGGAATTTGTTGGATATGTCTCATGAGTTTTTTGCTCACGACCCCTGTAGCACCAATGACTATCGGTACAATGTTTATTTTGCATCGCCACATTTTCTCACATTCCATTTTGAGGTCTGCGTATTTGGAGTATTTTTCTGATTCTTTTTGCAGTAGGTTGTGATCAGCTGGGACAGCCAGTTCAATGAATAAGCATTCTCTTTTCTTTTTTAGTTTGACGATTATATCCGGGCGGTTGCTCCTGATTTCGCGGTCAGTTATAACTGGTACATCCCACAGAATTTTTACTTGTTCGTTTTCTGTCACTGGTGCGGGGCTGTAATCGTACCAATTTTTTGTCGAAGTGGCGATGTTAAAATGTTTGCATAATTCAAGATGAATGTAGTGACCAATCCTATTGTGTCTCCATGTGTATTCGGTAGCTGCAAGTGCACCACAGCCGGACATGAGATGTGCTACAGTTTCATTTTGGTTGTGGCACATTCTGCATTTGCCGTCCGTGTTTTGCTTCAGAATTCTTTTGCGATAGTATTTTGTAGGAAGCGATTGGTCTTGTGCTGCGAAAATGAATCCTTCGCTTGCCGGTTTCAGGCCAGAGCTGGATAGCCAGGTCCATGAAAGCTCGTCTACATGGGGCTGTGAAGTTAACTTCTTGTGCTGTCCATGAAGAGGCATCGACTCCCATATCGTTTCTCTCATTTTGAGCGTTGCATTTTTGTATCGGACTCGTGCTGCTTTTGCTATTGTTGTGGGTTTAGCAACAGTGTTTTCTGCAGTGTACAGGTTAGCTGTTTCTATGTTGACTTCTTTGACGTACTTGTCGTGACGATAGCTCAGAGATTTTGTTTTGCGCTGTTTGTCTTCCTGTGCAATGAGTTTGCAGTAAATGTTATCGCTGTTGTTGATGTACTGTGACAAGCCGATGCTTTCTGTTTTGAAAGTTTGTTCAATTTCTTGTAGTCCTCGACCACCTTTTTTTCTGGGGATGTACAGTCTTTGTGTGTCAGATTTTGGGTGATGCATGTGGTGCATTGTCATCAGTTTTCTCGTCTTTGTGTCCAATTTTTTAATTTCATCTTTGCGCCAGTTCACCACACCAAAGCTATATCTCAAGACAGGCACTGCAAGACTGTTTATGGCATTGATTTTGTTTTTGGAATTGAGTTCAGTTTTGAGAATTGACTTGAGCCTGCTGATGTATTCTTTTTTTAGACTTGATTTCATTGCAGCATGTTAGTTATTATTATATTCTTTATTCACAGTAAAACTGGTAGATACACACATAATCCGGGGAGCAACCTGCCCCCAAACGAAAATGGCGAGATTGGAGTAAATTTTTAAAATTTCAGTAATACATTCAAGTTGTTATTCCTATGCAATACACGGAGAAGTCAGATTACAGAATTGCAGCAGATGAAGAATTGGCAAGGGTTACAGAGCAGAGGTAGAGATGATTGAAGATGAAGAATCGAAATTACAGAAATTATGCTGTGATTCACAAGCGTAATTTTAGTCCAGTGGTGCATTCAAGGCCTTCCGAAGAATGTGCACAGTGCCCAATAATGTGATCTTTTGGATCATGTCGAATCGAACGTTACCCGGAATTTGTTGGATATGTCTCATGAGTTTTTTACTCACGACCCCTGTAGCACCAATGACTATCGGTACAATGTTTATTTTGCATCGCCACATTTTCTCACATTCCATTTTGAGGTCTGCGTATTTGGAGTATTTTTCTGATTCTTTTTGCAGTAGGTTGTGATCAGCTGGGACAGCCAGTTCAATGAATAAGCATTCTCTTTTCTTTTTTAGTTTGACGATTATATCCGGGCGGTTGCTCCTGATTTCGCGGTCAGTTATAACTGGTACATCCCACAGAATTTTTACTTGTTCGTTTTCTGTCACTGGTTCTGGGCTGTAATCGTACCAATTTTTTGTCGAAGTGGTGATGTTAAAATGTTTGCATAATTCAAGATGAATGTAGTGACCAATCCTATTGTGTCTCCATGTGTATTCGGTAGCTGCAAGTGCACCACAGCCGGACATGAGATGTGCTACAGTTTCATTTTGGTTGTGGCACATTCTGCATTTGCCGTCCGTGTTTTGCTTCAGAATTCTTTTGCGATAATATTTTGTAGGAAGCGATTGGTCTTGTGCTGCGAAAATGAATCCTTCGCTTGCCGGTTTCAGGCCAGAGCTGGATAGCCAGGTCCATGAAAGCTCGTCTACATGGGGCTGTGAAGTTAACTTCTTGTGCTGTCCATGAAGAGGCATCGACTCCCATATCGTTTCTCTCATTTTGAGCGTTGCATTTTTGTATCGGACTCGTGCTGCTTTTGCTATTGTTGTGGGTTTAGCAACAGTGTTTTCTGCAGTGTACAGGTTAGCTGTTTCCAAGTTGACTTCTCTGGTGTACTTGTCGTGACGATAGCTCAGAGATTTTGTTTTGCGCTGTTTGTCTTCCTGTGCAATGAGTTTGCAGTAAATGTTATTATTATTATTATTATTATTGACATTTTACAGTGGTGCTTCTCGCCTTTTCCAGGCTATGTGCACCACGACAGTAATTTTTGTAATGTTCATATTTCTTCGTCTTTGGTAATCTTGGGGACGACTTCTTCAATCTTTCGCTCATTCAGATGTCAGTCTCTCTCGCACCCATGCGTCCCTTTCGTGGTCTTTGCTGCCGACTTGAAGCACGGCTCATTTTCAGTCTGGGCTTTTCAATGCACTGTAACTGCAGTGAGGTCGGCGATGAGGAGCCCAGAGAAACCTCCGACACATAAAAGTTGGCCCGAATCGGGATCCGAACCACTACCATTGGTGTCGTGACGCTGGCGCTTAACCAAATGCGCCACTCGCTTTCCCGAAACGCCGAGTTAAGTCACGTCATTTCTGCAAAATGACTCCAATCAAGTCGGGTCATCTGCAAAAGTTGGCTGAAGGCTGACTCGCGTCGTCCGTGACTATAGCTAAACAGGGTCGACAACATCAGTTTCGCATACATCGAAATTATATTAGTAACTAATATGGCCACGAATTCCCGGAAAGGTACAAAAAGTAGGCCTCGAAATGGAAATTTGTGCTCGAGGATAGGTCGACACCGTAGTTCTGTTGATCAGCTTTACCTCGTTAAAATAATGTTCACTAGCCTATCTCATTGAGACTCCATCCATACTCACTCTGTCTGGATCCGCGCATCTTTATCCACTCAGTTTTTGCTGCAACGACAGGGTGCATATCTACGTATAATTAAAACCAACGACTTATGATATGACATACACAGTATCTGTGCATACTGCATATGCATACCATGAGTGCAGGATGTCCATTGTGCATATGCCGTTGGACAAGGAAGGTGCAGTAATAGCCTGGTAAGACTCTCTAAGTCTTGCACCACCCCTCTATGCTATCCCAGTAATGCGCAAGGCGGGGACGACACTAATACCAGCGTTACCATGCAATCAGGTCTTTGGTCTGACTCGTACGTCTTTCTCGCGTCAAGATTACGGGCATAGTGATCAGCCAGAGATCCGGAGTAAAATGTGAGGTATGACGAGTTATGCGGCGAATGAAGTGTTCCATCTCGGGAATGTTACATTGTAGAATTTGTAGTCAAGATTGAAAAAATGTCGGATAAATTGTTGCCGATGGAATCGAGGAAAATATGTTGGTTTTTAGCGTATCAAGCTCGTGACTCTTCGATAGTTTCATTATACTTGAATCCTACGATCCAATGTTGCTAACGGAATGATGATGGTCCAGTTTGGAAATAAATCCCATAAATAATTACACTGGTCTACACGATTTTGCGCCTAGACTTCTTTGAGCCAAATTTACCTAATTTGGGGGCGCTGAATACGAATATGACGTTATTTTTGCTCTATCACATCACGTTTTTGAAATATTATATATGTTGAATATTTCTACTTTTTCGAGGTACTCAAGTAGATTTTGGCTACTTGCAGTACTTACGGAAGTGGCAATGATTTACAACTACTTCAGCATCTACCTGAATAGTATTCTAGATGAACTAATCACGTTTGCAATTTGGTTTTTGCAAAGTAGAAAGTAGTTCAGGGATAATATTGCACCACTATCATGAGAGTTATATTGTCATAAGAAACGTGAGAAATAGCCTCTGAGTCGCGGTAACTGAATTTATTTTTTCGAAGATTCTACCCATGGGTGGTGTTATTATAGTCATTTTGCGTTAGCTGCGACGATACATCTTGTGATTTCGTATGTAGCCACCTCCGACTAACTGTTGGAAGTATGCAACCACCCTCCCCCCGACCAAGTATACTTAGGTATTTACTGACTTTTACTACTGACTTTTAATAATTCTCAGACCTTTCATTTCCTCTTCCCCTTGAAATAGTTTTCACACGTCTTAGAAATTTCTACTTCTACTTCTAATTGAGTAGAAATGTAAGGCATTACTTGTGCTACTTGAGTAGCAAGGCCGATCACTTCGACCAACTCTAGTTTAGAAGAATTAGCAAGATAAGTACAGACGGAGAATAATGATCATAAATTCTTTCAAGTTATCATGATAAGCACTTTCTTTGGAAAAGCATAGACATCCTGTTTCTTTTATTGTTTCAAAACAAGCTTAAAGGGCCACATATTTGGGTCATGCACCGCAGTGAACAATTCTCTTCTACATAATATACCAACAATACAATGTATATTGTTTGCAAACTCTTACGTTTTACGAAAGAGCAGTGTGCTGTCACGAAATGCATTGGCCGAATAAGTCTGCAGGACAGATGTACGAAGATAGATAACGTAGAGAACTAAATTAGTTACGAAGCTACTAATCACAATATTTAAACGATGACTGGTATATAAAGATGATAACTGCTACCGACTAAAAAGAGTTGCATCAACATATAAATTTATGGGTCGAAAAGAGGTCCTGATCGAAAGAAGATAGAGAACCACTGGATTTAAGTTCACCGAAAACTCAGTTATTTTGTTCTGCAAGAACCGAGGTTTCATTATTATAGACGATTTCAATAACAATATTTAATCTGTTGCTGTTGTACGCTCACCATAATGTCACTAACGAAAGCCGGAATTTGATTAATTTATTAAAATGAGAAAAATACATACCGAAAAAATTTAACGTGATAGAGAAATTCTGAGCTCAGAATCGGATTCAGCAACGTAATACTAGCCCAAATCAATCATTAAAGTTTTAGGCGCGAATTTTTTTGAAATTTTAAGACCAGGGTAATTTCATGGGTCGAAAAGAGCTTCTGATTGAACGAATATAGAGAATGACTGGATTAAAGTTCACCG
Organism: Botryllus schlosseri; assembly: GCF_051294905.1. Taxonomy (NCBI): domain Eukaryota; kingdom Metazoa; phylum Chordata; class Ascidiacea; order Stolidobranchia; family Styelidae; genus Botryllus; species Botryllus schlosseri. Next base: position 5,479,004 of record NC_137242.1, read on the forward strand.
AAAACTAACTCATTCTGTACTACAACGACCCAGGTTTCATGATGGATGATTTCAATAACAAAATTTTATCTATTGCTGTTGTATGCTTACCGTGATGTCACTAACGAAAGCCGAAATTTGATTAATTTATAAAAATGAGAAAAATTCATACAGAAAAAATCTGACGTGATAAAGTAATTCTGAGCACAGAATCAGATTCAGCAACCTTAAATTAGCCTAAATTAATCATTAAAATATTTAACGCAATTTTTATTCGAAATTTGTAGACCAGTGTAATATTTATACGACGGGTCCTCCGAGCTAGTCAATTCACGATTTATTTGCAGAACATACACTAGCGCACAGTGGGATCGTAGTTTGCAGACATCTAAATTATATTGGTATAACTGTAATATGATCGCAAATTATCCCGGCAAGGTAACAAAATTATGCCTCAAAATGAAAATTTGTGCACCAAGACAGGTCGGCACCATAGTTCTGTTGATAGACCTACCATGTTACCTTGTTCACTATAGAGCAGTGGTTCCCAGCCTGGGTGGGCGCGCCCCCTTTGGGGGGCATGAAAGCATCTGAAGGTGGCGCGAATTACAGGGGGCACGATTTACCTCCAATTCACGCGTGTTTCTCTATATATAGAACGAATTTCATATTTTTATTTATCTCATCAACAGTCGTAACCTTCGATGCCATCAAACAATCTGTTGAGGTTGCTAGCAACCCGGTTGGATTTTGTGATATGACGATAAGGGGGGCACGAAATTTTTCATAATCGGAAAGGGGAGCGTGTCTAAAAAAACGTTGGGAACCACTGCTATAGAGCCTACCACACTGAGACTCAATACTTACACAATGATGAGCAGCTTTTGAAAATAAGAAGCAAAGTAATCAAATATATCACAATAGTAGTTTTCATTGCGCACATATATCCCTTCTTTGAAATCACAACTCGCAACTTATTTCTATACACATTCTGTTCTGATAGTATATTCCGATTGCGCTCATAGCGTCGCAGTTGTCGCTTTTGACTGACAAAAGCTAAATGATCCGGGATGCGCAAACGCTATACAAATGGCATAGTTACACGACGGAAATGACTTTCCCGTATACATTATCTCGAGTAAAATGTGTTTCTGTCTTTTTCTGGCGTTTGCTGAAGCATTCGATATACCGAAACGAGTCGGTAGTATACTTGGAATTACTAGCGTGTCTGGGGAAAGAGACCACCGGATTTCACACACCGGGGTTTGAGTCTTTCCATTTCGATGCATATACTGCATAAATTTACAAGATCTTGTTTAGATTACTTTAACTATACAGAAGGATCGTGTTTGATCTTGTTCCTTATATTTCCACAGTCCTCTCGCTCGTTACGTGATCACTACTGGCTGAAGAAGCATGCTGTGATTATTCGGTATCAAGAGACTTCATTGATTTTAGGTATTCGAAGCCCCTATTATTTAACATTGCTGTAAGTGTAAGGACTGCGTAGTGCGTACCTATTCGTTCAAAATTGCCAATCCGTACCCGACAACCGAATCTAACTCTGACTCCTACATAAGTCCTACGTCCTAATGACCTGGATATCGAGCGAGCTTGCAATAGTACTGTCGTGCATGAAGAATTACTTTATCGGCAATCGTAATGCATGAAATGTGCTAGTCTTATGTACGAGCGTTGGTATACAAATCTACTCACGAGCTAATTTTTTGTATCAACAAATAATTTCAGAGAAAAGATAGGACAAGAAGTTATAATATGTACAAAAATGAGACCAACATCTATGAAATTTTTGTGTTTGCTGGTGACACAGATATCGTAGCACTGTAAATGTAAACCGCACTTTTACCGAGTTTTCATGGGAAACTTCATACAATAAAAAGTATGCTCTTCTGCCTGGATCATTATGCATAAAACAAACATTACGCGTTATACACGATCTGCACGCACTGTGACATCGTATATACAGCAACATGCAAGCGCAAATATATACGCTGAAACGATTTACGTAATAGATATCAAATGGAATTTGATGCATGAATTGTGAAATTACAAATTGATAAGATGCCATGTAAAAAATAACGGTTAAAATTTCGTTCCTCGCGGTGGGCGATACGGAGGCGGGGGTTGATCGTACATTTGAAAAGAGCTGTAGGGAGGCGGCTCTTCAGAGGATAGTTGCATAGTTTCGATGTATCCTGGCAGCCGATAAGGTGATTCTAAAATATGACAGAGGTTAAATAATATAGAGCATCGTTTCATTATCAAGATCTCATGTAATTCGTAAATACTTTAGTTATGCAAACAGTCGTTTGATAATCTGATGTGTGTTGAAGCAAAAACACGAAACCGACTTGCAAGCGAAAAAGGCATGACAATTACTGTTTCCTACAGACAAAGTCTCGAATCTCGGTACATTGGCCTTAAAAAACAATGAAAGAAGTCTCATTGACACGGTAATGTACTACTATGGTAAATGTTTGCTTTAGTGACTCAGCGAAAAATAAAGGTTCGTCGAAGGCTTGGAGATTAATGTAGGGGCTCGGAAGACTAGTTAAGATTAAGATCCATTGTTGTAGAGAAAAATACACACTTAACCAACGATATCAGTACCGCACTCGTATGACTACTCAAATAATGTGATCAAATACTCGCATAATAAACGTATGTCGATTGGCGAATGAACATGATCATCAAAGACTGAATAGACACTGTAGAAGTCGAAAGAATTCGGAAATTGCGCGCGAGTTAGTAATCGAAATAAAAAAATCTGGACGTACCTGGCGACGTCTCGAAATATTGGTTCGTTGCTCCGACATGTCGTAATGGTGGTTGATGTGTTTTCAACACTTTTTGTGCGACTAGGCACAACACGAAAATGACTACCGACACCCCTGCGAATGTGACTGCTGTTACAACCCTGAATACACAAATGTGAATAAGCCTTCGTATTTCAACCTGACGGCACAATTTTCATTACACTCTATGCACTACATCAGTAACGCGATTTTACATGGACTTTAACTGAATATGATAATTATGACGTGGTTCCACTGCTTTTGGGTTGCGACACATTTCACTTAGGGAATATGTGTTCTTCTTCAAGCGATATTCTAATGCACTATGGATCAGTTGAGAAACCATGCACGGGACGCGACACTGTTCGTCATTAGACGAATCATCGGATCAAACCCCTCTGCTGGATGATTGCTTTGCTAATATGTATTTGAAGAAATTACAAATACTTATCGTGATATTAACCCAGTATTATTTGTCATGTCACGTCAATACTCGAAGCCGTTGATGCAGGTTACAGATGACTTGAAAGACTGAGCAGTGCCTCCTGAAATTTAAATCACAGTATCAGTGAAATTATTTGTATATCATAATTGCCTATTTGCCTTTGACATATCAATATTTAATATTGTATATACACGATACATCAGCGATTAGGATAATAAGTTCGTTATTCATACATTCAATTACAACAAGGTACACATCGCCAAACGCGGAAAGAATGTTGTAGTGTTTTGACGTCTTGCCAGATCTCTAAGTAACATCAGTTCAAAGTGTACCTCGGCTAGCCTTGAACCGTCAACGTACCTCGTATTGATTGACACTGGATATCTCGTCTATATCCAACCCATGAACGGTGAATGGTGATCGTCCAATAAGCCACTATATATACGATAATCTGATTGCGCCTTGACTTCCAAACTCGCCTAGAACATTGCAAAGCATATTCCGGCGGAAAATCACGAGTTGTTTGCCAGCTAACATTACTCTTTGTTGGAACTGAAAGCCCAACTCATGTTTACGTTTACGTGGCGCTGAAACTAATATTCAAACAAATACTTGACAAAGTGATGAAATTATAATGCAGTCTCATAAAACCGATGTTTTGGATCCGAGAATATGACTATGCAAATAAATGCATGTCAGGTCTCAGGAGTGGAAATATTTTAAATCGTGATAACAAATACTGAAAACTTCCAGCGTGGTTGCTTGTTTGCAATATGTAAATATCTGAGTAGCATTCTGATCCATGTGACGTGACAATTGCGGAAGGTATGGTCAGCATCAGGCGAACCTGCATCCATAATACGATTATCATCGGATATTGGACCGCAGTGATATACATTTGAATTACACTGTCAGCGAATATAGTGTATTTTGCCGAATTCCACCATAGACTATGGTTCAAATCAGGTAAACGGCACTTTCTGGAATAAAGTTTTGCTTCCAATCCAATCTTAATGAATGAAAACGAGTCGAGTAGGCCTACATCAATGCATCTGAAGATATATCCCAGAGATGGAGAGGGTGTTGTTTTCACCTACAAACCCATAGAAGGCGCAAAAGAGTATAGTACACCTAAACGAAACCCGTCACACCCTTGTGATATATATCCATAATGATTAGTATATTCGACTCGTTTTTACTCATTGAAATTAGCGTCAAAGCAATTAGGTGCCATAGAGTGCGGATGGCCTGATTTGCACTTAATACGCAAGATTAAACCGACCTGCCGTCGGGCAGTTTATGGTCAGAAGCGATGATGAGTCTCAAGTGAAAGCTTGAGTGTTGGGCGAAGTGCAAATTTTACGCTCCGGCTGCGATCCTGGATCCTAAAAACTGGATCCGAATCCGAGAAAACTCTACTTCTATCAAAATATTTAACACATGGTCACGATTTATTCCAGCTCAAGCTCCATGCTACACAATAGTATGCCCTACCCATTCACACGGTGATGTAAAGAGGCACGTTATACCTTACTGTATATTTCCGAGACTGAGTAAGATTCTTGCGGCTGATCATATTTAGGTTATGAAAAAGGAATGCTCACCCCTCGTTATATTACTAACCTCTGTAGGCTAGTTATCTATATATACTCAGCATGTCAGACCAGTGCAGGCCTGAGTAATTATGGAGTCTGATTCGAGATTGCAACCAGCACGGGGAATGTCCCGGTAAGCGAAAGCATTATCTTGCTCACATCATGCATCCCATGTGTTTGAATGTTTAAAGGCAATTTTAATGCTTTTGATGGATGATGTTATTGATGTATGAAAATGCAGGCAACGTTTTTGTTCCATAACTATAAATATTATACGCATGTTGGAATGAGAATGTTGGTATTTTCCTAATCTACTTCAGTTTTATTGTAAATAAATGAAGCTGTTACGGTACGTGTTTTTCAAATTATTATCAGTAATTGGGTGTTCGACTTTGAACAAGTCCAACTTTGATATCAGCGGAAGATATCAGTTTGTATTTGAAGAGAATCTTGGAAGTACAGAACCTCAATATACAATTGAAGATTAGGATTTATTTCAATAAGAATACAGTATTCAAATATCAGTTTAGCGTTAAAAAATATATCTGTAATATTTTGGTGGAAGCGAAATTATGACATCGATGGGGCTCTAATTAGATATCTCTGAAACTATTTCACGGCGAAGAGCACTAGTCGTTGTCATGAAGCGGTGCCAACATCCGCATGTTCAATTTCCTGCCGCGAGCTCTCTCGAAATATGAATCTACCTATATCTAGCGCTCGAAGTCATTTCCGTTTCGTGCGCATGAGTCTGGCTGTAATCTGACCGCCCACATCTGCTTGCTTATTATGGCAAAAAATAAGCGGGCCTCATAACCACGGTGTGTATAATTCTCTAACTCCACGCGAGAGCTAATTTTTAGGACGATATGTAAAGAATCAGTAGGGTACAAAAAATCTCAACCAATTATTACTGGCAGTTAGGATATCTGAGTGTATTTGAAAACGCGATAGGGTACAACATTTACTGAAATGCGTAGTAGTGTAACAAATAGAGAGAGAACATGGCTTCAACAGCAGACTAATTTCTGGAATTCATTCACGTCTAGGGTCCCGGTTCGTACACCTCGCAGTTGTCTTGGCAGTTGAAGCAGATATCTCTTATTTCTGAATACAATAACGTGATTAGCATTGCAAGCATTCGTTTTTTAATAAATATTTGTTACTCGGTCTGGAAATTTTACGGCAATTCTTCTTCAATACGTATTCGCCGTTAGGCAGGCGAACTAGTTTGCACATTCTGTTGCAGAAACGCCTCAATATCTCCTCCGTATTTGCTGCAACGAAAGATACACGGAATCAACGCTCCATCGCGCCTTGACAACGAAAGTAGAGCATCAGGGAAATATATTAATAACTTGCGTTTATTTAATATTTCGTGATAATTCGACTTCATGAACATATGAATACACACAATTCCGACACTTTATCGGCCGGTCTGAGTTATAAGTAATGATCGTGGATATATGCTCACAAAACTGTATGCATATCGCCATTCAATTGATAATACATACTCACCCTTCGAAGAGCATCCTTCAAATATCAGGAGAAAAGCAATCAAGCAGATGAGAATATTAGTTTTCATTACTTATGGATTCCGTCCTTGAAATCACTAGATATTACTATACCCCTTCTTTTCAGCTGTTATTATTCAATTGCTAACAAAGTGGAAAGCTGTCGCTTTTTATACACGTGCTATGCTATAGTACTATCAAAATGATCGGATATGGCACACTTGTAAAAGGTTTATTGTCACCGCGGAAGCGCGGAAATTCGACTCGCGTTTCGCGGAAGGCGTGCCCACCAGGAATGTTTTTTCTGTACTCTCCCGCGTAAAATGTGTTCCCATTTTTGTTTTGCTTTACAGAGTGCCAGAAAAACAAGATTATGAAAATGCGTACGTTGTCTGTCTATGATGGATGGTATATAGCAGTGGTGGGCAAACTGCGGCTCTTTGAGCTTTGATTACGGCTCTTTCATGATTACACAATACACAGGCATATGCTTTTCGACATTTTGCTAGAGACGTTTAACCTGATTATAAATTGATGTATTTTATCAAGTATTAACAATATGCGTATTGTCGTCGTGTTGTTTTCTTTCTCGTGGTTTACGACCTGTGAAATTTAGGGAAAGGTGGCTCTATACAGGGTTAGAACTTAGCAATTAAACTCTCTACTCGAGTTCCCAGAAACTTTTCCCCCGCAACAACGTATACCTGGTCGAGTAGTCATCAATCAATGATATATCATTGTGTTCAACAATGAACTTGATATTTAATTACGGCAACGCAGGTGACAATCATTTCCGGGCTAGCAATGGTGAATATGAACACGGCTCTTCCGTTTGCATTGCAAAGGCTAGCAATAACTGCTGAGTTTGGCCAGGAAAATGTCGTCGAGATTACCGAGCTGAAAACTTCCAGCACTTGAATGAACCGCTCCGCACTGCTTAGACGTGATATCAGCCTGATTTTAAACACCTTGCCGCCCAGGTGGAGACGCATCGTATCACCATACACCACTAAACCTCATTCGATAGCCTACATTTCAATGTGACGTCATAAATTCGCATTTTTGAATTTTTGTATTGTGGCTCTTTTAAAGCTAAAGTTTTTGATATGCGGCTCGCGCATGCAGCAGGTCTGTATATACTATGCGTATGTGTGTTTCTTTTTGTGTGTGCGTGTGAAAGAGAGGCGAGAGGATTTACACGCTAGGGATCGTCCGGTGAGTCAATCATTGCAAATTTCTCAAAATGGTGCAGGAAGCAGGGCATTGTTTGGTGGTACTAGAGCGGTCTGGGAGGGAACTCAGTTCAAGCGCGGTGACCAAACAAAGGATTTTATACACGGGTTAGTCGGTCCTCGATCTAACCGGTCCTAGTGCAAGGGCTTGGACACCACTATGAATTGTAAAAAAATATCATGAGGGCGAACATTTCTCACTTGTCAATATGGTCCGTGGACACGTAAGAATGTGTTACAATAGTTCGGTTTATTAGCAATTATTATTAGCATGCAACATATGATCAATTGGGCATGTTTGTCAAAGTTAGGGCTATGGTTGGGGTTAGAGCTAGGTTGGGGTTATTGTTAGGGCTAGTTGTGAGGATGCAAAGTCATATGCCCAAGTGCCACATGCTCCACTCTAAGTTTTTATTTGTGTTGCATGCTCAAACATCGGGCTATTCGATAGTATGGATGTGAAACTTTTCTTCTCTTACATGCAACACTTTCAGTGTGCGTCTTCTGTAGACCTACACATTGATTTACAGCTTGCATCAACCAGATTATTGTAGTTGGATGTTATGTCCAGGCGACGCACACGATACCCCAACATTCCCGGCGCCGATGGCGAGTATTAGGCCTATGCTGAGGGTTATGGTGCGCTACTACTGCATCACCAATGCGTTGCAGTGCGATTGCAGAATGTGTTGGAGTTTCGTCTATTAGCCACCTAATGGCAATCTGATCCGCATAAGCGGTTTCTTTCAAAAGCCCAGAACTAAAGTGAACCGCGTCATATCTCGGTGACCCGGGAATCCTAAAATATGGATATCGGTCTGGTGTAAAACGACCCCGGATGAAACACCATGAAACATCATGAATACAAAACAGCAGTATCAACAATATTTCCGGCTTCACGAATACAAAACAGGAACAGCAACAACCTTTCCGGCGCATGCCTGCGCTGCGGAACCTGCCATTTCGTGATATCCAACTGGCGTGGGTTTGAATTACACAATGCTGGATTACTGCTGAACGATCCCTCATATATATATCACCCCGTAGTCAGGATGCCGGTGGTGATGGAGCAGCTTTCTGTAGGCTAAATATAGTTTATGGTACTTGCTGCTTCTCATAGCCTATGTTGGACACGTTGTACCAACCATGAGCACCACAGACGATCCTATATATGACACAGACCCTTAGGTATCTGGACTTCTTTTCCTCTCCATGAGAATTAAACACTAGGGCTGTTCAAATTGCTTTGACCTAAACTTACACACAAGCGAATTACTAGACTTCGCTATAGCTTATTCTGATGCATCACTTTCACAGCAACCTAAACGCAATACACCTCAGACGAGAAGGCGAGAAAGTGCACCCTGCTCTGCCGAAAACGAAGTATCCAATCTGCAACCTATTCAGATATTATAACAATGGGAAGCACTGGGGCCCATATAGAAGCGCAGAGTGACCTTCGGCTATATCTCAAAAATGCAACGTCAGAAAACAACTGCCACCACTCAATATACGGCTAGGCCAAATTTAAGTAGTGATCTCGTATTGATATGGTACAGTTGATGAACACATGAATCATGTGACGTGAGGTACAAAAAGTACATTCAACTCTTATGATTAGACCTCGGATTACAGATGACTTATCTGATACCACTGCTCTAGTAAAAAGTAATATTAGCAAAAGCAAGTCGATTTCTAATCGACTAGATCAGAGGTCTCAAACACGCGGCCCGCAAGACCATTTTGTGCGGCCCGCGACGGCATTTGGGAATTTTAAGTATTCAACAATATGTTCAAGTGCCATATATTTTTTTAGATATAAGAGCCTAAAGTTCAATTTAAAACTACTACAAAAATCACTGGGATCTCAACAAACTTCACTATCACATCACTTTTAAAAGCTACCATGAGGTAGAAGATCAGCTATTACGTCACATGTCTAGTTCATGACGTTAGAACATGACCCGTTGATGATTCGTGACTTAAAATTGTGATTTGGTTTGGTGCGACCTTCTCGTAAATTTACTCGGTTTTAGATTGACTGACTGATTAAATAAAAATAACTCGAGTTGAGTCGGATCAAACGTTAAAATCAGACAAGGACTTGCGAATCGAAACGGTGACTTGTTAATCCTACGGGCGCAACAATCTATGAAACTGTCATGGAGAATTGAAATATATCAAGAGGTCGTAGCTTTCGCTGCTTAGGGTATATAACGATCTAATCAGGTCAGTATGGCAACCATTGGCATTCTGACCCCCGTGACGTATAGTTGGTTACATGCTGGGTGTTGTTTATTGTTCTCTCTGTCCATGTTATTATCGGAGGCGAGTAGGGCAGCACTACGCTCTACAGCTGTAACACCAATGAATTATTCGCCGATTGGACATTTCTATTCCAGGGGTTCTTAAGCAGGGTCCGTAGACCCCTTCGGGGTACGAAGCACCACATCAGGGTGTGTGAGATGCATTGTGGAATTAGGCCTATATGCTGTGGAATATTTTATTGGCCAATTTATTCAACTGGAAAATAGTCTTGTGTGAATGGGCTTTCCGATTTTAATATAGGTACCATTAGAAATTGTGTTGAAAATGGACAGGCGCTACGAGAAATCTCATTGGAAGCACAAAAGGGGTATGATCGCTAAAAAGACTAAGAAGCAATGCTATTACTGTGGCTCAATAATTATTATATTCAAGTTGTTATTGATATGTTCCAATAATAATCGAAGGCAAAATCGAACGCTGATTTAATTTGACTTTGGCAATGACAATAACAATAGCCTATATTTATCACGACTTTATCAAAACCAGGATTAGGCTCCACCGCTCAAATGCTCTGATATCAGATCAATCTTCAGTATATTTTAAAATATACTATATAAAATTGTGGCACGTCAAAGGTCCACTAGCTGCACTATTATAACCCGACAGTTTTACGATGTCATGATCAATGTTCCCTCTATGCTGCGCACGTGCGCAAATGCGCAGTGCTGACACGGTCTCTGGGCAAAGAAAATCTAAGTTGCGCACAAAAAATCCGAAGTGATGACTTTTTTTTCATTGTTACGCACTGTTGTCGTAGGGTCTGCGCAGTGAGTTGGTGAGTCTGCGCAGACTCGTCAAAAATTAGAGGGAACATTGGTCATGATGCATCCTCTCGTATTATGTCTATAACTTATTAGAAAATTATTTTGGCACAAAAAATATTATTCAAATATTTGAAAATCGGATTTTATTTCGTGTCAAGCGTGAACAATGCAATAGTAAATCACATTCCCACGATTATTGTGGAATGCCTGTCTGCAAGGACCCGTCAAATAAGGCCTAGTTGGAACCTATACATTAGATATCCCGATTATTGATGCTGCAGCCCGCGGCGTCATCAAAAACTAGGAAATGGCCCGCGAGCACATTTGAGTTTGAGACCTCTGGACTAGATTATGACCTCAATGTCCTCGTACATAGGAAATAACCAGGCATCTCGATTTTGTATTATTCCCGTGGCGAAAAGCAAATAATGCCACACATGCAGTTGCAACAGCCAATAAATGGGTCGTAAAGAGTTATAATACTCGTTTACGCAGTAGTTCAGGACACGTACTCGTATCGGGACCGAATTCACAGTTTTTCTGATGAAGTCGGACTCGTGCCGCGCTTGGGTTCTAACTTATTTGATACGGCATTCGATATTCAATGTCAACCTGTTCGACGAGAGAAATTATACAGAAGGCGCTCTTGTGTCACGGTACGTAATGACCCCGAAAAGTCGGTGTACCATTTTCTCCCATCACTCAACCAATAGCAGCCTATGAGTTTTTGAATTACTCAATACCAATCTGAACCCGAACCGTGTGAACCGTGTTTGTCAGACTTCATTTCGAAGAAACAGGATTGGAGTCAGACTGGGGATTTTGTCGGCCCACCCCGCACTAATGCATAGGCTCTGAACCTGGGTCTGCACGCTGCATGATACTCCGTTTACGCTTTTCCAAATTAGATTAAAATTAGAGTTATAGGTACACGCTGTTTCCAAATTAGATTTTAATTTGAGAAACTGAACTTGCAAAAACTTGGAGATTGAATTTAATTCCTAATTAGCAGGGTTGTAATGATTCGAGTCACGATTTCTCTTGTATTGACTCGACTTGTACTCGAGTCATTGTGAATGAATCGAACCAAGTCATATGACCCGACACTATAGGCCGATCAATACAGACATTTCATTGTAACTTCGAAGAATAGTAAATTCACCACATTTTTTATAATTCGTCTATCGGTCCTGATACTTGGAAAATACGGCCAGAAACTGTTAGGATAGAGGAAAATTACTATATTATGAATGCGAGCCATTTTATATAGCTCGAGCAGAGTTGGAAAAAAGGGGTTGAACCGGGTGGAGCTCAAAACTGAACAGTGAACACAATGACTTGGACTCGGAGTCGAGTCGCAAGTCGCAACACTATGACTCGGACTCCGTTGTAGACGGCCAATTGTCTACTCATTGTGAATCATAAACGGTCGAATGAAACAAATAGGTTGACATGGTGTTACGGTCAACGTGCCGCAATATCCAAACTGAAGCAAGACTTCTCGGCAATTGCATGGTTCTTTTAACACCAATAACCGCATGGTGAAAAATTGCGCAGTAGACAACATTGTTAGAATGAAGCATGAAGTGTGTCACCAGCAGTGTACGCACAATTTCAGTGTTGTTAGCCAACAGCTGCTGCTGTTGAACGTTCTTTCTCCAATCTTGGAAAGCTACTTAGTAAGGACAGACACTTTATACCCGAAAATGTAGGAGAGTGTCTTTCCTTGTACTAAAATAAATTTTGAACTTTTTTACCATAATGCGTGATGTAGCTACTGGGATTTTTCATAGTTCCAGATTTCGTTAAAATAAAAGTTTTTCATGTAGAAATTTGTCAGTTATTAAGTCAAAAACCCTTTTTTCAGGCCAAACTACTTCGTAAGGACAGACAGTTCCAACCAGAAATGAAGATGAGTAGTGCAAATTTGACAATGAGCGAAAACACCTAATTTACATACGTGAGGTCAAAATTTGGTAAAAAATTATATTTTTATGTCAAAAAATGTCACAACCTTGATATTTTAGGTTAAAATCTTCAGCTTGGTAGGTCAAAAAAAATCGCCCCACTAATTAGTATGACATATACAACAAAAATAAAGTTCAGTTCGTAGCAAAACAGAGTTCATTCTCAAACGCATGAGAACGGCAAATGTTTTCTCCTGTAGGCTATATCACTTCCAGGAAGGATTTTCAGAAATTAGATTACAGTTAGAATTAGAGCAAAGAAACATTGCACAAAATAGATAACCAGTCTTCCGCTCTAATTCGACGACTAGAATTATTGTCTGGTTGTCCAAGTCTAGCAGCTGATCAACTACGCCACGTGGCGCAAGAAGGGTAATTCTACCAGTATTTTCTGGGACATCCGGCGATCCAAGGTGGAATGATGCTGGCACGGCTTTGTAAATTTATGTAACATGTAGGCTAATACATGAGCATATGAAATGTATGTAATTTGCAATACAGGTTTATAACTTATTTCGACTGGAAACGATGTAGTTCTTCATCCCTTTTCCAGGAAACTCCTTCCTCAGCTGTGCATTTTTTTCATTCGCCAAGAGACGACAAGATTAGCAAAAGGATTCAGACAGCTACAATAGGAACGATCTAGCGATTGCACATTTCGCCTATACCTGTTCGATCACATTGAAACTCATACACTTGATCAATAATTTTTTACCGCAAGAAGAGGAAAGAGAGTGTTTATGTCCTATATTTTTGTACAATCCATACGGACGTTAGACGTCATTTAGTTTGATGGGGATATATCGATTGTAAATCAACAATAGGTTGAATAAATATTTCAAGGGAATATTGCTACAAGTATGTTTATAGTATGTTGTATTTTATTAGTAATTTACATACAGGACCACCTCAAAACAGGCTGCAGGTTCCTCACTCCTGTTATAAAAGGATACCATATACCGAATAATGCAACAAGGATCACTGCACGATAAAACACGTTTACTTGCCCGTGATTGTTAAACCATCCCACCGAAATATAGTTTTATAATGGATATTTCTAACTTCGTGCGAATTCTACAAATTCCCTGAAATCCGGTGCTTCATGTCATGCAAATCTGCAGACTTCTGGTATGCGATGTTCACCTCGAATCTCTTGACACACATCCAAGAGCTCACTCGGAGTGGTGCGACTTCGTATGTTACAGTCGCATCGCAGTTACGTGGACGTGTTCGTTTGTTACGCTCGGGCGGCCATCTTGTTACGTACCTCCCTTCAGATTATGATGCCATACAACAAGTTTCGATGTCGCTCCGTCGTTTTCCAAATAGCTCTTCATCGTCCACTTTTTCCCCGGATCATTTATTTCTACGCAATGCCGATGATGGATGGTTTTATGTTGTACGACTTTCCACGTCGATACAGTAAATCTGGTTTCCACGGACAGTTTCCATTCGGTTGACCTTTTTTTATTCAACCTCCGCGCCTGTTCCAGAGTAAGCCGATTACCGATGGTACTTTGTGGAGGGCTGATCTTAATTAGTCGTCTCTGTATAGTCGCCTTATTTGCACTCAGAAAAAAAATGGAAGACAAATAGCGAAATAGTGGACATTTGAGCGTCCCAGAGGACAATTAAGTTTTATTTAAAAAAGAGGGAAAATCATCTTAAAAGAGGACATATGGTATCCCTATAGGCATATTGAGCTTTGCTTTACGTGGAAAGCCTAAATCACCGATACGGATCGTACAATGTCCTCAAAATGATACATCTGCAGTACGTTTTAGTGCTCGCTCGCGTGGTGCAACCCCGCTAGGTTTATGATTGATCTTGATCTCTGGTATGTATATACGAAGCGCCACTGAACTTACGATTAAGATGAATCGGGATAACATGGCACTATTTCGAAGCGTTGTTGTAATGTCATATTCGGAGCGAATCGCATTATAATGTCGCGTTTAGATCAAAATGATTTGAAGATCCGGTCACACAATAACACAAATTGATCGAAGACTGAAGCGTTATAGTGAAGGTTACATAACAAACGGTGCTTTGACACACTTTGTTTAATAATGCCCTTTTGAAACAAATTGTGTATAATTATGCAATAATTGTGTAAATAATTTTGAAAAACATGTAGTATGAGCATTAGGGCTGTTCAAAAATAACCTTTTTTCCTGAATCTTGCTGGTTACTTGATTAAATCGTTAGGTTGCCTTAAAAAACGACCCACAGCAAATTTGAATTCATTCCAACCAATATTCGCGGATTTCGTAGAGTTTGAAAATTTTGAATTTGCCTAAAAATGCAAAAATAATTTCTTTCAAATTGGTGGATCATCCCAGAATTATCATCAAAAAACTTGAATAACTCCGCTTCTGCTGCTTGGAATTGAGTCAAATTTGTTTTCCATCGTTTTCGAAGACAGCGCAACAATTTCATAAGGTTGGAAGGAAAATTTGAAAAAATTTTCTTTTTGCATTTTTAGGCAAATTCAAAATTTTCAAACTCTACGAAATCCGCGAATATTGGTTGGAATGAATTCAAATTTGGTGTGGGTCGTTTTTTAAGGCAACCTAACGATTTAATCAAGTAACCAGCAAGATGCAGGAAAAAAGGTTATTTTTGAACAGCCCTCATGAGCATACGGTCGACTTGCACCCAATACAGTCGACGTATACGATATGGAGTGGCTGGAACCTCGGACTCGTCGTTAATTCGACAGGTATAGCACGTGTAGATACAATATAGGTACGGAATGGGCGTTCTGATGATGATGACCGCCGACCGTAAAAATGCTGTATAACGATGTAGTCAGGTTTAAAAATGTTTTAGTATGTCCATAACAGTGGTCGGAAGCCCTTTCGACCGAAGGGACCATCTTTACCTTATATTTCCATTGTGAATGCAATTCCACGGTGATGTCATGACTATACAGATTCGTGACGTCGCTGTTAATGATTTGTGGCGTCATAACTAGGAAAAAATAATAAGAAACATGTTTCAAACAAGGGTCATGTTTTAAACATGATTTTTTAAATGGATATTTGTTTTAAATGCATCCCAAGTTATATTCCGTGGTGTCGCTTCAAGAATGCAAAAAATATTCGTATATCTTGAGGCTGAATCGTGGAGCGTCCACGTTCAGGAATGGAACCATATTTATTTAAACGCTTATGTTCACAACAGAACCTTAACGATATTGTTTCGAAGTGGAAAATATTTATCTAAATTGCACAAATGGTTTTCAAATGGTTTGCTCAATGTTATTTCGATTATGTCTGTACCTACTAATGCTACTACTACTATAATGTTCACTCTCCTCATTATACATTCATTATTCAATTTTCGCATTTCTGGCGGGATTATCTAGGCAGAATGAAATTTACAGCTGAACCATCAGTTCACTCTATTTCCATCCATATACATCGCATACACTAAAATATACAAGATAAGTGTCATATCGAAGGAATTTGTGTGGCTTAATGTGGACAACCGCATCGCATTGTTGCCATCATCTGAAATACATTTGTTATATATATGGTGAATGAAGTAATGCAGTAAGTTCAGTTTGTCGGTATATCCCCAACTGACATAGAGCCGAATGGGTCCGTGGACGTATGAGCATGCGACATTACAGCATGCGAGACTTCGGCATGCGACAATTTGGCATGCGACACATGAGCATGTGGGTTAAATTACGGGTTAGGGGTAGGTTAGGGTTGGATTTATGGTTGGGTTAGGGTTTGGCTTTAGGTTAGGTTAGGCTAGGTTAGGTAGTGAAGTGACGCATGCTGATGTGTTCCATGCTGAACTGTCGTTTTCCATTGTGTCGCATGCTCATATGTCTGGCAACCAGCCGAATGATCACATATGACACAGATGGTGTGGATTGGTCTAATTGCCTAATTGCCTGCAGCTTATTATGACCAAGACAGGCATGCTATCACGAATCGTATGTAAGAGTGGAGTGTGTGTCCTGACATCCAGCGGAGCGCCTACGAGACTGGCTCATGAACCCCTGGGGTTTCCGAGAACGCCGGTTAGGAACCACTGGTACAATCAATCAATAACAGGAACAAGAGACGTTTTACATTCGGTAATTTACTTCAGTCAGTTATGCGCCGTATACAGCCAAGGTGAGAGAGAGAGAGGGGGAATAAACGTAGAAAATTTAAATGCTTACAAACTTAGATGCTGCTTTGAAATAATTTCAAGGTTGGAAGTACGACTTCACTATTTCACCCCACATATAGTATTTATCCTTCGAATTACGCTATTCCGTATCGTCTTATGACACCATGTAGCGACCGCCGCGTACATGCGTTCAAAACTAACTTTTTGTCAGGGTAAATCCGCATGAACTATAGAAGTTTAGAACTTGGTTGCCTTCAACATTTCTTTATGAGATAGTTATAATTAAAAATTATTTTGTAGTAGCACAAAACCTGTGATTGGAGAGAAAGCACAAAGTATTCAAATGATATTTAACATTGCATCAGCAGACATAATGGGTTGTTCTGAGTATTTCTAGACTAACATGTGAATTATGCATATCTCTAATTATAGTATCCATTTAAAATTCTTTTGTTGTCCATGTATTTTATCCGAAGACCTTAAATTCATTTACACCGGGATACTATAACTACCACATATCTTATGTCATCACATATTCTCATAATACATCATCCATACATGTAGTTCAAGTCAGCATAAGACAATTCATTCCAATTGCTTTGATATATATCTGCTTTGAAATCGAGTTATATGCAAGCAATGCTTCTTGCTCTACAATACTTGCCGACAATTTTGTGCCGATCGGTATGTGAGGCATTCAGATATCAATATATGCTTCTCACACATACCGCATACCTTTAGATCTCGGAATGGATCTCGGAGTCGTCGTCATTACGTATGTCTATATACAGCAAGTCAACCTATACAGCTAAACAACAGAATGTGTGTGCAATGATTCATTACTGATATGAAAACCTCCTAGTTGTAAGGCCATTTTGTATCAAACCGTAAAATTGGTATGTTGAAGGCGTAGGCGAAAACATTACTTTCAATCGATCCGAGCAATTTCGTTTGCCACGTTACATGCTAAAGTATGGGGTTTATGAGCTTCATTTACAACAGGAATGCACAAATTGCAGATGCGTCGAAACAAATTTCGACTCATTGTATTTACCATTCATCCCCACGAAAGAAGTTTCTGTTTGAAATGATGGCGAATGAGTCTCCGTAAGCGGTTTCCCATTTCCTCACGTCATGTCCCGAACCGTATTTATCAACTTTCGCCCACATATTCGGTTTCCACATGCCAATGAAAGATGTTTGCCCACCTCTTACAAGATAGGCTACTTCTTACTGCCCGCTATTACAAATAAAATGTATCTAGCGGTAAGGTGCATCATCTCATATTACTCATATTACTAAATGTTCGGAAATGTATGCTTGATACACTGTTTACCGACTCTATATAAGTTTCCAAACTTCTTAAGGGCAATATCTGATTGTACACAGTGAAATTATACGCCAATAATATGCTGTAGCCTATGAATGCCGTAGCAAAGGTGAATCAGATCAGGGTAAGCGATATCCTTACTTGGTTTTATGGAGAGATACGAATTTCTAATACGACACATGATACCGAATGATTTATTTCCTCAATCACATAAATATTACTGGCTGTCGATGTGTCATTCACGAATATATCTCTCGTAGCCTAATGTATACATCCTCTTAAAAGAGTCTTATTACTATAACGTCACCACGAACTTCTCATTAAGTGTCACGAAATCGCTGCAAATCCCGAGCATTTCAACCACACGGACTAATCGAAATAAATATTAGTTCAGGCAGGGGCAAAACAAGAGGTTTGTTTCTATTCTAAACAACTGCGTAAACAAAAGATTGGCCTTCGCTCTTGTATGGAGGTAGAGCATGCTTTAAGAGCATTTACGAATATGATAAATGTAACATATTCTTCAACTCAAGTGTGATTAAAATTAATTCCTAAACTTCAATTGAAGAGCAAATCAAAGCCGAGGGATAACAAGTATAGGTGAACACCAAGTGATCGTAGATCCAGAATATATGTTATTTATCAGTAGCATTCGCGAACAACGCGACACACCACTGCGCTGTCCTGACGATGTCGATTCCACAGTATACTCTGAATTTGACGGATGTGAAAAGTAAAAATTGATGACTGGAATACTACAAAAAGATTAAAATATATTACGTAGTAAACCAGCTCATTTCAATAGCCGACTGACGCATTGTCGAATAAAAATGGAGTTCTAGGCAGAGGAGGCTAATAATGAAGTATTTATACTTTTTACGAGTATTAAGTCCATTTTACCTATACTTGCATTACGTTTTGGGAATAATTCGACCTCCACTTGACTGCACTTTTAGGGCAAAACTACTTACTTTATGAACTTTAGCTTTTGTAAAGTAGAAAGTAGCTTAAGGTTGTGGTTGGATCAATTTCATGGATTAATTTCGCATGACAGCTAGGGGTAAGAGTTCCTATATCACGGGAACTGAATGTGTTTTCGAAAATCGCAGGGATATGTAGTGTTGTTGGTAACTTTGAGTTTGTCGCGAAGATGCACCCTGTAATTTTGGATGTGGACACCACCATGCAAGGCATCGACCAACTGTACTTTTTAAAGCTATAGTTACTTCATTACAGATCTTAACTTCCACTTCTATACTCGAGGTAGTTCTGACTTGTCTTTGAAATCGCTACTTCTACTGGTAATTGACTAGAAATTTACGGCGTTACTTCTTCTACTGCTTGACTAACAATCGCGTACTTTCGATAATCTCAATAAAGTCCCGCCCCACATTTTAGGCTGGCTATACGTTACCAACAGATCAGTGACTATATACCACACGTATCTCAATAGAATACTAAAAATTGACGTTCAAATAGTAAACAACTCGCTAAGTTTACAAGATAGGGAAACGGCTATATTCTTTAATTATAATGTCACACCTGAGTGCCTGAATAACTTGCCGGGTGGTTTTTCGTTATTCGCACTGCATTATACAGTTTGCACCCATGTCACAGCGTCCGTAGAGGGCATCACATGTTCATTATCCGTTGAAATTGAAGACAAATGAAGAATTATGCCGATACTATACCACTAAGAACGACGCTCGATATCTCGAGACGATATAAGAAGTCACATCGACACTATTACACTGTAAATACACGGAATTGGTTTCGAAAAAGTCACATGATCAATCGCTGGATTGAACATTTTATGCATGAACAATGGCAAAAGTAGCGAAATAAGATTTTCAAAGTGCATTGTGGACAGCAACGTTCTACCGACGCGAGACGCGCTCCCGAAATATTTTCAATTACATGAAATGCGTGAATGCGCAAAATTACCAACGTTGATGATTCCATTATATAATCAAAGTGATGTGACATTCTCCGAGAAAAGTCAATGATAGCACTGCGTATCAATTGATACGTTCTCCGATCGGTTAAACGGTCAATTGTCCCATGTGTGCACTGCGTAAATATAAGGGACGTGCTCCGTCATATTACATACACCAGTCCCCACAGTACTGACACACTCTATAGTCCTTTAACAACAGATCTTGCGTAACATAACCGTTTGAATTTATTCGACATATCAGACGCAAATTCAGTCGGTTTGTGGTAGTGCAGCACATTCGAGGCTCGTGGCCTTCTTTGCATGTCCGAATCTTCAAAACGATAACCCTATGGTTTGCTGACAAATGTATTTCCGGCAGTGACGACAAAGCTTCTTGAAATCTGAAATGTGAAGAAACCACGAGATGAGTATGTTTAAAACATTCAACGGAAAGATGATGGTACCATACTTGATGTCATACGGCTCCTTTGACAATTTATGTTATAGTTCCATCCTTTCGGGGTAAAGGGTTGTCGGATTACCCTGCAGAATCGATGGCAGATGTGCTTCTTTCTTCTTGTTTTCTTATCTGCGTTGCCTGTGACAAAAGTGTTTCAAATAATCTGAATGTTAAAGGGACAAAACGTTTTCGGCAGAACTTATGTGAATATTGATGATGGTTTCCCGAAATGACAGGGTAAATATTTGGTCTAGCGTACTACATGTATGTTGCGGGAAAAGTCAGGTTTTAAATCGGTTGAAAGCAAACATGGGATATAAATCACTCGAATATGTAAAGTGTGTTGTTATCAGGTCAGAAGCAATTCGAGTGTATGAGCAAAATGTCGTCTCATTCAAAACGGCGTTTGATCCACATCACAACATTTATTTGATCAGAAGTCACTTACCAGAAGATACGATTGTTGATAAGATAAGAAACATAGCCAGTCCAACGAAAATAAAGCTGATCTTCATTATAGCCGTTTTTGTTTATGTAGACGTTAATATCTCAAAAGTGATGCTGCAACGCTAGATGATTTCTGACAATATCGTCGACAGTATGCGCTTTTATACTCGCGATTCGAGAGCCGCGGTTTTCGTTTTGCACGTACGAGAGAAGCTGTAGCTATTTACGTTCATTTCCGCTGACGATATCGAGCGTGGGCCTGATCCGCGGTATCACAGATGTGGCAATATACAGCTCGACTCACATCTTGCAAAGAAAAATACGCACATTACCTACCGCCCATCATTCGTAAAGAATAAGTCGAAAGCAGTGCGTATTGACGTAACGCTACTGCATGGCTGTTTCGGTTTTGTAGCGCTGCCAATACAAGCTTACCTTCAATGCTGATCGTCGTATGTCCAAAGGAGAATTTGTCGTACTGATTATAGTGACCTCGGACTCGTATTATGTATATTACTGATCCATATACTTGATATGAGAAATAAGAGGAGTATTGTTGTCGATTTGCATTATAAAGTTCACCGTGAACGGATAGTTGTCGTTGATGAAGTAATGTTACCAACGAGCCAATGAAAATAACCATGAATAAAGGCACACATTGTAAGTGACATCTATTCATATCGATTAATTGTATCGAGCTCATTATTTGTGTATTTGTGCATCAACATTACAATTATAAAAGAAAAGAATGTTGTGACACGCACACACTGGTTGGTTAAACGTCTAATTTTGATGGTAATTTTGATGGGGTGAGAGACGTCACTCATTTATTCCAAAAACGCAATTTGAGTGGTCACTACAGATGCGATAAGACGAAAACTTTGTATAAATTGCAACATATCAAGACGACAAAATTTCCATTTCTGCTTTGGCTGCCACCATATATTTGTATCGAATGCCGGGTACAATGAATTGGTCAGCTGTTAGAATAGAAATAGACGATTGTAGTGATAATAAGGACGTTGAATATATGGCGGAACGGCTCAAGTTTTCCAACATAGCGGAACCGCAGTTTATTTCCGTTAAGACAAGATGTGCCAGTACGGTATCCTATAGACGCTTAGTCATCCAGATATTTCGTTGATTGTCGATCAACTGCCAGTGCGAGGTGTGCTTGATCTACTTATCTGGCTAGTGGGCTGGCATTAGAAAACTGAATTGACCAAAGTTCCACTTTCGCGGTCCGTACCAAAAATACAACTCTACGAAGGCGTTGCGTTCATCAGATAAAAAGAGTCGGTTAAAACAGAATGGGATAGAGTATAGTTTTGCATACCGAAGAGGCATCGGTTTTGACAGTTCGTCTTTGTGATGTGTATTATCTCCAATGGAATTTTCCGTATGTGTGTCTGCAACGGTGGCTGATATTAATCATCGGAGGTTCGGCAATCTACAATAGGTGACATGGTGTCAGTCATTGGCGCCATGGATATTATCTGCCACCCCCACGCCAACGGAGGTGTGTAGCATAACCACAACGCCTCAACGAAGTGTCGAAGGTATATACTGGCTTCTCTTCGCTGTCTGAACTTATGCATACGTGGTTTCTCGTCAAAGTTTCGGCGTAGCTACAGAGAGTCGAGCTACTATAGTCTGTGGTAGGAACCACGGAGGTAGCTTAAGTTGAGTGATAGATATTGAAAGAGCGAGAACGTGCATAGAAACATATCCGTTGACGAACAAACAATTATGAGCTTCAATGAACTTCGTGCGTCACAAATAATCTTCTCTTGTGGTGCACAGGGCGTTGGAATACCAGAACCGCCAATTCATAATTAAATGACAATAATTACTCGCCCACGCAAAATTACATGTACGCCCGCAGCATTCCTATAATTCAAAATTAATATTTGTGGAACGAAAAAATAAGTGTCCAAACTGTTCATATCCCACTCGAGTACGTTTCAAATTTTGTTCGATCTCGTTCATGAGTTTCAGTGATATGACTTTCTCATACGTTTTGAAAGAGCCCGCAGGCGTATTATCGTAGTTTCGTTCAAGATCCCATTAACGCATGTCAACCATGACATAAATCATTCTATGCAGCCATTACTGAATGCGATCGCCGATAAGACTAGTTGCTCTCTAAACCTTTATACTTGTGTCAAACATTCGCACTCCGAAATCACCTACCTACCGCTTGTGCAATGATTGAAAAGTATAATGCTGTTCTTATGCGAAGAGTGTCCTGGATGGAAATACGAAATGGACAGAAAAATTCCAATAATTCAAGGACTTAGAGCCGTGTTTTAATGAGTGATTGCACTATTCGCGATCACAACTACGCCAGTTCCCACTTGTAATGAAATGTACCTCCAAGAAGCATTTTGTAATGCAATAATATATGTGTTTTTTCTTAAGAATTTTCAGCGTTGTTTTTGTTTCGACTACACCGATTGTTAAACGTCTTCATTGTTCCGCGACCATTTTTGCGACATGATAAAAACCGACAATTATTGTCAAAATACATCATCAATTTAGTCAATATATCAGCCTTTGTTGTTGTTGTATGGAATTATGGTGCTCGGCAGCAATGGCCTTGTGCACCAGGTTGATTCTTTTCGCATTATTCAATTAAACGTCCCTTCCGGTCAGCAAAACAAATTCGATTGCTGGGAAGATCATGGCGGGATGGGTCAGGACGTTCGCTATTGAGAATGACACGCCTTGTTGCCTAGCTGCACATTCCAGGTACATATATCAACTGTGATAATCATCTAAAATACATGCAGACAAATGACGTTGGGTAGAGACCCCTGAAGAGTTCCACTACCACGAAAAGACCACATAATGACGCCTCAGGTCATAAGAGCAACGATTAGTTGTGGCACAACATTGGTGCTATAGACAGAAAACCCAGTTATAGATAGGCCTACATCATTTATATTACACCCGAACGATTCAGCATTCTCGTACCTCAGGTTGCAAAGTGTCGGATTGGGTCGTTGCCCAGTGACTGGAATAGGGCCTGCGATAACTACGATAGAGTTATCGTAGACCCTGCTGGAGCTAATCCAACATAATCTCTTTGCTCGGCATTTGTGGATTACATAACCGTGAAACGATCAATCGCACGAGTTCGTCCATTATATATATTATACTTTCTCGAGATTTTGTTCAGTGTGGTGTGACGAAACGATTCATCGAACAAAAATGCGGTTGTTGTGTTTTATTCGAATTCGCAGACAACTGCAATCCTATCAAGCCTGGAGTAGTTTACATTGCGACGATTCCGCTTTATATCTGCACTCCATGTTCGCGCTTGAATGTTTTGACAAGCTCAATTCTTTAGTCTATGCCACCCGCTGGTTAGCTATGGTCACAGTATGTTATTGAATTTTCCCGCAGCTAATAATTTTCGCATGATATATCGCTGTCGTTGTTGAATAATATTTGTTTAGCGAATTCAAGGCAGAGGCCCTGTTCGATAGACTCGTCATCGAATATAAATCACCTAATCTTAGTTGCTATCGATACAGAGAGGAAATTCGACCGCGTCACTGTAAACGAATTTATCGATTAATAGTAGTTTCATAATATATTTAGGTCACATTTTGAGGATGCTTTTCCAAGTATATACATTAGGGCTGTTCAAAAATAACCTTTTTTCCCGAATTCCAGCCATTCACTGATTAAATTGTCAGGTTACCCTAAAAAACGCTGCACACCAAATTTGGTTCAATTCTAACAAGTATAAGACTCCGCAGATCCAATTAAAATTTTTAATTTATTATGGAAAATTTAAAAAAAAATTTCAAATTTTCCTGCCAAACCCATGAAATTGTTGAGCCGTCTTCAAAGACGTTGCAAAACAAATTTGAGTCAATTTCGACCAGTAGAAGCGGA
Source organism: Botryllus schlosseri (assembly GCF_051294905.1). Taxonomy (NCBI): domain Eukaryota; kingdom Metazoa; phylum Chordata; class Ascidiacea; order Stolidobranchia; family Styelidae; genus Botryllus; species Botryllus schlosseri. The sequence continues at coordinate 5,503,857 of NC_137242.1, forward strand.
GTTATGGGAGTTTTTCGATGATAATCCTCGGATTATCCTTGATCGGTTGATTATCCGCGATTCATCAACGAAAAACTCACATAACTCCGCTTCTACTGGTCGAAATTGACTCAAATTTGTTTTGCGACGTCTTTGAAGACGGCTCAACAATTTCATGGGTTTGGCAGGAAAATTTGAATTTTGTTTTTTCAACTCTTCATAATAAATTAAAAATTTTAATTGGATCTGCGGAGTCTTATACTTGTTCGAATTGAACCGAATTTGGTGTGCAGTGTTTTTTAGAGTAACCTGACAATTTAATAAGTGAATGGCGCGAATCCGAAAAAAAAGTTATTTTTGAACAGCCCTAATATACATCTACCCACATTTTTATACTCGTGTTTTTATCATTAGCATTTTTAGCAGTTTTTAATGTTCAAAAGAACACGAGCGTTGCGATAAAATGAATAGGTGGGAAAAAGTCGAAATGACTTAAAAAAGTCCATCAACAAAACCTATAGACAAATAATGGTCAGTAATAACGTACCTCTACTATTTCGCAGAATTCAAGTAGGTTTGCCGACTTTTAATAGCTATACTTTTCAAATGGTGTAGAATTATGCCATAATTGCGTAAACTTTCGCAAAAACATACGGATGAGCCGATGGACGATTTGCACACAATATAGTCGTCGTAAACGATGTGGAATGGTTGGAACCCTCGAAATCATCGTCGGTTTAACAATCATAGCATGTAGATATAGATCATCGGTACGGAATGGATGTTCTGATGATGATGATGACAGCCGACCGTAGAAATGATGCATAGCGATTTAGTCCTGGTTAAAGATATTTTCGGTCCGTTTATGACAGAGGTCGGAAGCCTTTTTCATCAAAGGAGCCATCTTCACCATGTATTTTCAATCGTCAATGTCAATCCACGGTGATGTTATGAGATTCGTGGCGTCATTGCAACAAACATCAACAATAACAAAAAACTGTTTTAAACAAGGGCCATGTTTTAGATTCATTATTGTTTTAAATGCAACTCAGTATAGACCAGGGTTGTCAAACTCAACTGATGTCGCGAGCCGGATTCAACACTTCAGATCGCTCGCGGGTCATACCAAAATTCCTCAATTCCGATATACCATGCTTTTGTTTTCATTTGATTACTCCATTAACCAGCCATAACGGCGCATAGCGGTTTTAGTCTAGCTGCAGCTTTATTCTGAAGCAGTGGAATTGGCAATAATTAGATGATTGGGCGGCTTAATACAGTGCTAAACCGATAAAACATTGGCTGTAACGATGATCTAAGTTGGCATATTTCTATGCTCCCTTCGTTATAGTGATATATTGGCATCAACCTTGATTATGCGCAGCGAGGAATGCAAAAGATTTAACTGTAAACGTTGGCGTTGGAATTTGCTCCGTATCATTATATCGCGATTCGGGTTTCTCTCGAGGCTGGAGACTTCTATTATATTTCCCATGTAACCTGCATATAAGGGTTTCGTATTGGCGTTTTCGCTTCTGTGAATAACTAGTACTTGGTCAATGAAATGAATGTGCACTTTCTTGGCTACTCGGAATTGCGTGTCAATGTCAGTGACCATCTCTGGCCGTCACTGGTGACGACAGATAGGCGTACGAGCGAACTCGCTGAACAGCGCGGTCTGCACGATCATCGTTTTCCATTCATTAATTTTGACATGGTGTGAGGTTGGAGAATAGAGATGGTGTGGTTGGTAAATCCAGGCCTTCGGCGCGACAACCGGTAATTGACTCTCGGCAGTAGCAGGCTTATCTGGGCAAGGCATATTTACCTGATTTAGTTGGCAAACCACCGTAAAAGCACATACATACCACCATGAACATATTTAATTACGAACAAAACCCTTGAAATGCCACTCTCTATTACCATACTCGCAAAAAACGGTTATATACTTTTTATATTGCGTTTATTTCAATTTTGAAGGTTCACCGGTATGCCAAATATTTTTCGAGATTTTACCGGTCCGCGCGTTGAGAACCACTGGTCTAGACAGCTCCCGATCCGAATCATGTTAGCGTGACTCGGAAAGTAATCGAAATTATATATTATTATCGGAACTAAGTGGTTCTTTTCTTGTGAAATGATCATAATGCGACATAAGAATAATACAACCTTACGCAGCTTCCGCGGATATGAATTGGTGTCACTTGCAATGTCACTTGCTTTTGGATGATCATTTCTATTGGTGCGTGGAAAACATTACTACAACAGCAACTGCGATAACTGTCTCTTCAGGCCAAAATTTATTGTGTTAGTAACAGTTGTCTTATTTCTCCATTCCGAATTGTTTATCAGGACGATGATGTTGCATCCGGATCTCTTAAAATTAGTAAAATCCATCAAAAAGGACCAAGGACACTGTCCTCAGTACAAGAAATTCTCCTTCGGACCTACGACAGCGTTGATGCTAATCTTGTATTAATCTCGTGATTCAATTTTATGTTTTGACTCACAACCTCACGTGTACGTTATATAATGGTTTGGCTTGTTTGGAGTACATGCAGTCATGCATGTCGAAGCTAGGAACTGGGTGTAATGTTCACTGCATTGTTCTGGAATGCAATCAAATATGGGAATATTTGTAAAGTCTCTACCATATTGTCAGTAAATCCAACAAAACAAAACCCTCCACAACTTCTTCACCGTATCGCCAATGGCATAGGTGCAATCGATCTGTATATATTGCAGTGTTGGAATGACTCGTTTCCACTTGTTCGCATGACTTGACTTGACATGACTTGACTTGACTCAAGTCACTTTCCAGAATTGACTTGACTTGACTCGACGTTACAGAATCGTGTATTGACTCATGACTCGGAGCAGAATTTACCAGACCATTTCAAGTCATCAAGTGGAGGGTGCTTCTCGGCAACTGAGCCCTTTTTCATCATGTCTGTGCAGTGTGCATGTACCTGGTGGACAATAAAACAAAGTCCGCCAGGGATTGAAACGAGAGAATATTTAATGCGTGCTGAATGAGAGTGTAATATTGCATGTATATGATGATCAACTGAGGCTATACAGTTACTAAAGTTATACATATGCGTGAGTGATGCATCGCCTGTTTGTATGCCTATTAAACTCTATATCTGTTCCTCGATTCAGAATCTGCCTTTCAGACAGCTGGCAGATGCAAAGGGCCTTGTGATAACGGCCATTTAATTCAATTGTTTTAACTTGTAATAATTCCATTTCCGAAACGTCGTAACCGAGGCGATATGCGAATATACGTTTATCTGATCGGCACGATCTCACCGTGACAATAACATGATAACAACACATGCACCGTTTTAGTAACCGATACGATGTCGCGCTATTTTCAATTCTTCGGCCGACGTCATATCAGTGCTTGCGTATACGTCACATTAGAGAGTGTGGTTCTTGGAAGACAAGCTGTACATTGAATTGTTCTTCTTTCGAAGGTGAGCCAAGCAAAACATTTCGTTATTTCCGCCGTGCAATCAAACTGACTTGAAATTTTCATATCTGGATACCAGAAAAATTACAAACATGATCAACATGCGCACAGGATTAGGAATTCTGCGTCATGAATTGACATTTGAAGATTAGGAAATGCGTTTTCCGTGATTCGAGCTATAGCACAGTTTGAGAAACAATGATATGATGCCGATTGAAAGATTATTTCCCCTATATTTTCACTCATAAATGAAATAGAAATATCTATGTTTATATCAAAACTGGAGCTTTGCCAAGTTCTAAAATCAACATTGCTAATCTTAGTACAAGCGCAAGTATATAATTATAGGTAGGACTTTTTCACAGATTACTATAATTAGCAGATTAAGACAATGGCATGATAATCAATGAATCGATCGGGAACATCCAAAATAACACTCATCGATCCGCAAGTCTACCACACATAATTACGCTAACCAACTTCCGGAAAGTACTAATTATAGATTGACGGTGCATGTCAAGCGTAACAATATACCACGTGACGCTTGAAATGACACCGTTGCTGCATGAGCAATTTATTTACATATTATTATAATCCTACCGTTGTTATTATAAGAATGCAGCTTTCATATGCAATTGTAATTAAGATGCTCAGATGTTTACCCGTCGATTATTTTTGAAATCAAAACATTCCCTTATCGTTTATCATTTTATAAAAAATGTCGACCAATTAAAACTAATGAATATGGAAATATGGCATAAAGTAAGTGGAAGTGGTCGAACATATTGATGTTGTTGTTGTTTGTAGTATTCATGGTGCTTTTCGACAACAATAGTAATTTACACCAGGCCTACATATCATTTGTTATGATTCCGTATCTGCCGACTTGTAGCACAGCCCACTTCTCGACTTTTCTGAGACACCGCTTATGTGCGGATTGGATGGCGAGAAGAATCATAGATAAACCTCCAACACTTAGAAAGGGATTCTGGTGTCGACCTCGGTCGGACTCGAACCAGCAACGCATGGGTGTGGTTGCTGCGATGTCGATGATATTCAATAATGTATTTATATTTAATCGCAACTATAACGAGCATAGTTCAAGACAGGCCAAAACTACATAAAATCGAAGTAGAAAAGGAAGATCAATCATCGATGACAGCTTTTGATTTCAAATATGTGTCGCAATAAATAACACAGAATGCCTAACGTAGAACACCGAGATCGACTGCAGAATTCCTACCTAAGTGTTGCAGGTTTATGTAGGCTCCTCCTCGCCATCTCATCCGTTTATGCGGTGTCTTATAAAAAGCTTAGAAATGAGCCGTACAAAGTCGGTAGCTACGCAATGAAAATGAAGAAAATTGGCCTGATGTAAATGACCATACTGGTCGACAAACGCCATGAATACCACAAACAACAACAACAATGCCGCATGTTGGCGCAATTCATATTCTGTTAGCGTGTTTGAGAGGCCACATCGACCGCCCCTGTTGACAATATCACTACTCTGACATAACAGTGACGAAAGTCTTTATTGGCAGTACTTTCTACTTGACTAAATCTGAAAAGCAAGAAGTAAATACTTTTACCTCATATGCTGTTGAAATAAATTGGATATATTCAAAAAATGTTACCACTAAGAAATTGAACTACTAAGGGTCGACCAACAATGTGTAAAAAGAAAGGGAAAGCGACATATATAGTATAGTTGAAAAGTAGAATTCAGGATTACGATAACTGTATAAACTACATAGATCAATGTGTAACATCCATCCATCACCTGAACTTATATCTTTTATATTGCTTTGCATATAAAAAGGAATATTTACATAGGCTACCGATAACGTCATGACGTTACGTGGGTATAGTGTTGTACTTAAAACAAAAATCAATTTAAAACAAACATGTTTAAAACAAGGCCTTTTGTATTTTTTAGCCATGACGTCACGAATATTTAATTGTGACGACACAGTGGATTGACATTGACAATTGAAAATATAGAATAAATATGACTCTTTCGACGAAAATGGCTTTCGAACACTGCCATAAACAGACCAAAAATATCCTCAACCAGGACTACATCGTTATGCAGCATTTGTACGGTCGGCCGTCATCATCATCAGAACACCCATTCCGTACCAATGATCTATATCTACACGCTAAAACTGTTGCACCGACGACAATTTAGAGGGTTCCAGTAACCCCTCTATGCATACGTCAACAATTATGGGTGCAAATCGTCCGTGAGCTCATACTTCATGGTTTTCGGGATTATTTGCAATTTACATAATTACGGTATGATTAGACAACGTTTGAAAAAAACAACAATTTTTTTAAAGTCATTTGTGTAAAACGCCGTTTGTTTTAAATGCAACCCTGCGTGGGTGGATACTGGGTATAGTCGTTTGTAACGATAGCGGAACATCGTTATTTAGAAGTTGCATGGATTATAGCAAGCGGGGGTTGGTTGATATCAAGCAAGCGATGAAGTAACAAACAATTGATGTTTGACAAATACCGCGACGAAGAATGAAGGGTATTGACACTTAAATTTTATGATGTGGAACGAAGTACCTATAAGGGAACTAAAGAATCGAATATTGTTCACAAATTCAATGATCCGCTGCCAAGACAAGAGGTCTGTTCTCATACATATAATTGGGGAAATTTATTGAAAACAAATCAACATTTTCAGCTTTTCAATATACTTATGATACCTCTCATGCATATCATATTTTCATAGTGTGGGACTAACCGTGAAATACTCGGGAAGATTTGAAAAATACTTTATTTGCTGTTTTCAAAATTTCACACCTCTGATTCTCCTCCGAACAAATATTATTTCTAATATATGTGGTCAAGGTCGGTAATCTGCTGAGGAATTTATCGAGAGCATGTAGACAGCTCCGAATGATACCCTGCTCATGAAATATTATCAACCCAGTTAGTTTGAAATGATGTCTCCGTTGCCATTTACTAACACACATTAGGAGCAATAAATCTCGAAATACTAAGCTGAAACCTTGGATAAACGATACATATTACTGACGGAGAATTACATAACATATCTTCGAATATCCATATAGCCTACTTGAAGCGGTGCAGTGGGGGTAGCACAACAGTCTGTACTGTAATTCGTCGATAAAGTGGTACTGCAATCCGTCAACAGCATCGGGAGCAAGAATTTTACGGGTGGTTCGTTACTCAGACATAATTGGTCGTTCGGTTTGTTTACTCAAAATAATGATTATTATTAATATGGATATGAATATAGCCTACCTACAGGACACTCGTGCTGCTTGCTCTATAGCTTTCTCGAGGGAATTAGTAAAGATCCAGAGTATTCTAAGTATCAATTGCAACGCCCGATTAAATTGCTTTCTTTAGCTATTCGTCTCCTGACGAAATGTCATGCATTCATCCAGAGAGGAGGTATTTTGTAAAATAGCACAACATGATGATAGATAGCGCACCGGTCACGACTGCACGACTGCGCGTGCATGCCCAGATTACACCAGTTGACCTTTTCCTCCACAACAGACGTTATATAACTCAAACTACGATGAATTCTTGTTATTTTCCCGACCCATGTGCCAGAAGTTTCATGCATGAGATCTCCCTGTACAATACATCATTAGGGCTGGGCAAAATCGAGGAGCGTATAATTTCAGTACTCGAAAATATCGTCTTTTACTACTCGACTCGAATCATTAAAATTAATACTCGATTCAGATTCGAGTACTCAAATCATTGTGCCCAGCCCTATACATCATCAAATTATTCGATGCGAGCAACTTCAATGCCCATTTGTAACTGTCAACTCTAGAATGGGGACAAACATACGGTTTCGGTAATCAAAAAAACGATTACTAATAATAATATACTGATGTTGGTTGTCACTCAAGCCACATCATTTTAATCGAACTTTGATTTTCGTCTTTTAGTTTTCATACGCAGAGTAATTTTGAATGCTCCACACATAGAGCAAAAAAACTCGAATTAATATAGGTCAAGGTACAATGATTCCAGTATTTAATTGTGAAGACTCGATTCGAGTACCGAGAGGCAATATTCTTCGAGTGCTGAAAATATACGCCCCTTGACATTATTTGTTCATATAGAATGGGAGTCTCGATATTTCCTTTTCTCTGTGGATGCCTTGAAACCATTCCAGCATCCGAAATGTGTAGCGCAAAGCTGCGTGTTGGCGGGAGCGACGTTTGTGTGAAATGGTGATTGACTCGCAGGATTTTTATCATAAAAGTGCTATGGAATAGATGTGGTAGAAATCTGCAAATTGTCTTTAATGCACGAAACTGACATTATTGTACATGTGGTCGCATCAATGTTACATATTCCGAACTTTCCAAGTCATACTTGACGTGTTCTTCGATCTGTCTACGAGTCAACCGTTTCGGAACTGCTTCAACTCAAGTATAGTATACCATGCAATGGCAATGACTTCCTGTAACATGCACTTTCCTTACATGACCCTAAATTGATTTTTGTCGAAAATCCATGTTTTTGTTTGGATTGCAGGTTGCATCAAAATCTCATCAAAATTTTACTCAAAGCTCATTCTTCCATTCGGCTGGTGCAAGACTCAGATACAAATTCCGTAATTGATTTGTTTCCAGTATCCTTATCAACATATCATCGTTTCCATCATTTTAAGGCCTTATTTGAAGAACGTACGAAGATTCCGATCTTCTCAGGACACGAATAGATTTTGATCTCATAATCGCAAAATTTGTAGGTTTATAAATATTGACAATGGCTTGAACTCAATATACCATGGAAATCGCCTCATGTTCAACCGTATATAGTTGCAAATTCTATTTTATAGCCTGTAGTTTTCGATATTTGGTATCATCTGCAAGCAGGGCGAACTATTTTACCTAGATCATTCATACGGAAAACAGTTCTGAAGCCCACTATGAGATGATAAGACCGCCATTGTAAATAAACCAGGAGATGGAACCTTTCATTCTTCTTATGGGTATTCGGTTCAGGATTCAGAATAAAGGATATCAGGCCAATCAGACCAATGTACGCGTTCACGTACAGCAGGGGCGGGCAACTTCTCCATCCCCCCTCCACCCCCCCCCCTTCGTGGGAACGCGCTATAGATCCGTCCATCCTACCCTTCACTACCCTTTGTACATACAATTCAGAGACGCACGCATTCCTGCAGTTGCGAACTATATCTGGATTGCGCGATCGATTCATGGGCGAGTCCAAATCCGTGACATGAATGTGATCCAAAAACTGAGTATATTTAGTGTCTAGTCGCGCGAAGCGCGAACATCTTTTGGCATAAATGAATGAATTTGATTAATCATATTGGTGAGCAAGTGGTTTCTTTGAAAATTTACAGCACGTAAATTATAATTTTGAACATTGATCATGGCACAAGAATATACATTCATGAGCTTATCGCAGATTATTCACTTCGGACGGGTTCTTTTCTCTTAATTATTTTGTTGAAAACTCCCGCAACCCAGCGGCCTCTGGCTATTCAAGTGTATCTATGATACCATATTCTCATAATCAAGACACTCGCGTAGAGACACTAAATCGCGCAACGCGTGCGAATTTTTTTTTAGTTTGGATCCATCTCCCCGAAAATATTCCACTATTTATAGATATTACGAATATTCTCGAAAAATTTAGGAATGGCATGACCCCGTTCGCCCCTGGCTATGCGTCGACTGTATCGGGTGCAAATCGTACGTGGGCTCACACCATATATATGTCTTGTCTAAAAAATTGAAAATTAAAATACAACATTTGAAATTTTTGTTAAAGGCATTTGATTTGAAACACCGTTTATTTTAAATGACGCACAGGCGCATAATCCATCACAGTAACATCACTACATATATCACAGCCTCTTACGGTAGTAATATAACAATGAATGTCCCAGGCAATAAGTGCTCATGCTCGAGCAATTATAAGACATCAAAGAGAAACAAATATATGAAAATATCAGATGCATTCGTCAATCTGAAATTCTAGGATAAGGATCAATCAAATACCTGACTACAGGTTTATTTTCTTACGTATAACAACTACGGAAAATTATTATTCTATTTATTTTACACAATATGAGATTCATGTTAGTAGATGCGGAAGTCAACAAGGGTTCATAATTTGTTTAATATCCGACGTAATCACGAATTGGAAATCATAAAAACACAGGAAAATGATTACAGCTTACTATGACTTGAAACCTCGGGGATTCCTTGACAAGATTCGTAACCAATCGCTGATGCAATATATTGCAAAAGTAATTAACATCAACCGATTCAGGGGCATGGAAAAAGTCTGTTTAAACATGATTACGAGTGAATTAGGTTGCGAACTTGACATATATAGGAACGTCTCTCATTCTCTCTCGCAGTCATCTTCATTGTCTCTCGCTCCCATGCGTCCCCATCGGGGTCTCTGCTGCCGATTTATAGCACGGCTCACTTTCAGTCTGGGCTTTTTCAATGTACTACGGTAGTAGTGAGGTCGGCGATGAGGCTACTCAAGTGTGATTAAAAGTAATGCCCAAACTTCAATTGAAGTGCAGATCGAAGTCGAGGGTTACTCAAGTATGGGTCAACACTAAGTGATCGTAGATCCTGACTATTTGTTATTCATGTGCAGACATGGGGTTATTACTTCGTGAATGTAATCGATTGCGATTACGATTACTTCTGAATCACGTGATTACGATTACGATGACATTGGAAAAGTAATCATGATCAGTTGATCACTCACGATTACATTTATCTTGCTTCTTAGAACTAATATTAGAAGATGCATGGAAGACGTATAAAGCTTGCGATGAAAAGGCCTAATGAGATGATGAATTTCTTTTTAAATGATATATGTCATTTGCCAGTTACATCATAATGTACTCATTTCCCAACTTTATATGGGACGATTTATCGCACCCAACGATTTGCATTCTCGCCAGGTTCGTAACAGCTGCACCCCAAAGTCCCCAAATGAGGGGGTGTGATCTGGGGGTGATCTCTAATGCAGGGGTCACCAACCTTTTTGCAACCGAGGGCTACTTTTGCGTAATGATTGAAGCGGCGGGCTACTGTTTACTCCCGTCGTTTACCCGTATCACACTGAATTTTCGCTTTGATATTCATAGCACTGGGCAGGACTGGACATAATGTTTTCTGTTTCTATAGCAGTCAGTGGGAAGCCTGGCATCGTATGATATCAACTAGTGCGCTGTACTCTGGTATTTAACTTGACACTGCAATTCTGAGTGAGTGTTCCAGATGTGCAATAATTAAGCGTGTTTTGTATTTGTTTTTGATGAAGTTCATGTCCGGAAAGGCTGATTCACAACGATAGGTTGAACCATAGACGCTTGCAACCTTCATAGCTGCTGCGCATACACCACTGTACTTTTCCGTATCAACAATGCACCAAACGTTGCTGCACAGTGAGGTGGGGGTCATTTTGCAGTGTTACAATTTCAATCTCATACTGTTCAGTATCCAGAAATGACAAGACTTCATTATACCGGACAGCAGCAACGATTACGGAAAGTTAGAAACATGGTATATTAAACTGCGTTGAGTGTAACAGAAACAAGCTGTGCCAAAAGATGCAATACGTAATGGGTATACAGATACTGAAAATATGCTAGTACTTCACGGATATCTGAGTCCGAATAGTAATATTGTTTACTACTGTGGCATTGTCCTGGTCGTCGAGCTATCGTAACGGAACCCCCCACCATTTCAAGAAGACCGTGGGGCATTCCGTCATGTCACATGTATAGGCAATGCGCCGTATCTTGAACTTATGGTGATTCTATCACATATCTATATATTACTAATTGTAATAGAAGATATTTTCAAGTGTTTATATATGTAAGTTACATGTTAGCGTGTTTCAAACAAGAATAGCTGAATCGATCGATCTATATATTTAAAAGCTCATTGGTAATTCTGACGAATATTGGTAAATGCTGCTATTCCACCTATATTTAGAATGGGCTCGGGGGCTACTCATCTAGTCCTCGCGGGCACCGGGTTGGTGACCCCTGCTCTAATGGGACTCAAAAGTATTTCGTAAATCAGCATAAATCACAGAGTATTTTCGAGATAATAAATCATCCTCAAAATTTTCTTCGAGATTCGCGATGTAATGTCTCTAAATAGCTTGATTTTGAAATGCACAACTCTTCCCCTCAAGAGAAAAAAGCATGCATAATTTATTAGAATAGGCATTTCGGTTCCGGTCATTACCGCGCCACGACACACCAGAAAGCACATGCAGTTTCGGCCAACACGCTACTCCACGAAATGTGCTCCCAAAGAAAGATCTTGGCCGAAACATTGGGCTTGCGTCCATTGTCCACATAGAAGGGTGTGACGAATAGAAGGCTAGTCTTCTTCCACTACGAGCCCCACAATACAAATGCGACACGGGGCTACCACAGAAGAATGAAGACACGATAATATGTGTGTGCTTGTTACGAAAGTTAATCTTTTAGTCTGCTGCGTTTGGGCGACTACAATACCTTTTGATTATATAACAGACGCGAGGTCACGAATTAACAAAATACAATTAAGTAATTATAACAGGATACCAGATGTTATAATTATGAACTTCGTGCCCCCAGCTCTACCGGTAAATCTGACCATCGGGGCTGAGAGAGGATTAAAAGTGAATAGTAATATATTGCAATTAATAATATTATTAACAGAATTCAATCATCAACTTGAAAATTGACCACCCTATGGGGTTGTAAGACTAACTTTTGGAGTAGGGGGGGATTGCTGTTCTGGTCCTGATTCTAGCTACAACACACGTTAACATGATATATAAACTGATTGTCATGTCTGCGGTTGCGAATATTGAGTAAAGAATTGAGAAATAACGATTGGCGCGCGTTTCAAGTAAAGTCATGTGAGAACAAGATGAAGTGAGCATAACATTCTGCCTTCCATTTAATACAGAGATTGGATGCTGCCGTTATGAGAAACGGCAAAGAACGACTCAACTGTGTTATATATAAGCAACTATTGATTTTAAATGCTTCGTTGTGGAAATCGTCATGTTTCATTTGACTAGTACAAAATTTCAAATATTTTTCGTACGTACGTATTGCTGGCCAAGCAGCAACGGTCAAACAACGTTTAACCATGGCCATAGCCTTGGTTTAACAAAACATGACCAATAGGGCTGTTCAAAAATAACTTTTTTTCCGGATTCCAGCCATTCACTGAATAAATTGTCAGGTTACCCTAAAAAACGATGCACACCAAACTCGGTTCAATTCTGACAAGTATAGGACTCCGCAGATCCAATTAAAAATTTTAATTTATTAGGGAAAATTGAAAAAAAAAATATTTTTCAAATTTTTCTGCCAACCCCATGAAATTCTTGAGCTGTCTTCAAAGACAACGCAACACATATTTGACTCAATTCCGACCAGTAGGAGCGGAGTTAAGTGAGTTTTTCGATGATAATTCTCAGATCATCCTAGATCGGTGGATTTTGTAAAGTAGAAAGTAGCATGAGGTTCTGGCTGGATCAGTTTCATGGGTTAACTTGACATGACAGCTGGGCGTAAGAGTCTCAATATCACGGGAAGTGAATGTATTTTTGAAAATCGCACGGATTTGTAGTGTTGTTGGTCACTTTGAGTTTATCGCGAAGATGCACCCTGCAAGCGTGGCGAGATAGCGTGTTGATACAATCCACAGCTGCAAGTTTATCTGGGCTTCTCCTTGCCATCCGATCCGCGCTAGCGATGTATCTAAATCTAAAAAGCCTATTAGTAGCCCGTGCTACAATTCGGCACATACAGAATCAAATTATACACAATCGGCCTGGTGTTAATGGACCATTGACCATTGTCGTCGACAAACACCATGAATAACACAAATAAACAAACAAACAAACAAACATGCATCTTGCAATTTCGGATGTGGCCACTAGAGATGTACAGGATCAGGATTTTGGATTCTAACAGGTCAGGAATACGGGTGATTTTTTGGCAACAGGATTGGATCCAGATTCCAAATTTTACTGTTTTGCCGGATCCGGATCTGGACAGGATTTTAATTTGACGTAAACCTGATCAGAATCATGTCCAACATGTTTAGATTCGGAAAAGGTAAAACTTATCTTCTCGGAGTTCATACACTATATTTTTTACATGTAAAAGTCGGATATTATATATTTTCCGCTTCGGAAATTTCAGCGGCAGAAACGTGTTGAGTTAGTCTTCCGTCAGATCTTGATGGGTGATGTTTGTTGATATCATGTGGTTTCTTTTGTTATTCAGAGTTTCAGAGATTTTAGAATTGATAGCTCGGAATGACGTTGTCACGGCTGACGAAAATACCGCCAAAAAGACGACAAGTTATGTCTGGTGATAGCTCCGACATTTGGTAGACAAGCAAGATGGGAAATACGCTGGGTATGTTTCGTGCTGTCAATATCATATCAAAGTTCAACTGATGAGCTCGAAGACTATATTAGATTAAGAGTCCTTTGAGTGACTCAGAGAATGGAGATGGCATCGGCTTACTGAAGTATTGGACGAATCCCAGTGCAATTGGCAGGTATCCAAATCTCAGTAGACTTGCTGTTGGGGTAATCAAAGTCAGTATTTATGCATCAAATGCATGCAGTGGAAAGGCGTTCAGTTTGTGTGGGAATACTATTGACAAAAAAGATCCTTACTCTCTGCTGACAGCTTAGATGCTTTAGTTGTAGTGAAAAGTTCTGGTGACGATGTTTTCAAGTGAGGTCAGGCTGATTTTGTCGTGACTTCTTTTTTTGTCAGTCTATATCTTATCGATGACCATGTTGCAATTCTTGAATGCAATTTCAGTTATCATCTGTCTGTTTGCAGTATGTAAACTACTCTTATTTTGTAAGTTCATCCTGCCTTCAGCTTCTGTTGATGTTTATTTTTTTCCAGAAATCACTTATGGTATTATAATATTTGCCGCTGCTCATAGTAACATGGATAATGAAGCAATTTTTGAAAGCAGGATTATTTTTGGACTCGGATACTGAAATGTGCGATTGCAACAGGATCAGGATTGGATCAGGATTATGTTATCATGACACAGGACTGGATCAGGATCCTAAAAAACATGATCCGTACATCTCTAGCGGCCACCTCCATGCGAGGCATCGATGAAAAGCTACCTTTTGAAACTAGTTATTTCAGTAGTTTCCATATCTTCATTTTGTACTTCTACTGGAGGTAGTTTTAACCTGTCTTTGAAATCACCACTTCTTCTTATAATTGACTAGGAACTTACAATGCTACTTCTACTTGCCTACTGTGCGACTAACAATCGCGTAATTTCGATAATATCTATTAGGTCCTGCCACACAATCATAGGCTATACTTTTCCAAAGGATCAGTTACTGTACCACGAGTACCTCAATGGAATACTAAAAATTGGCGTTAGAAGAGTAAACTACGCGTAAAGTTTAGGCGAGAGGGAAACGGCTGGATTCTGTAATTATAATATCACACCTGAGTGCCAGAATAACTTGCAGGGTGGTTTTTCGTTATTCGCACTGCTTAATGCAGTTTGCACCCGTATCACAACATCTATAGAAGGCATAACATGTTTATTATCGGTTGAAATTGAAGACAAATGAATAATCATACCGATACTATATCACGAAGAACAACTGCTCGACATCTCGAGACGATATAAAAGACACAACGACACTACTAAACTGAAAATATACATTATTGGTTTCCAAAAGTTACATGATCAATCGTTGGGTTGAACATTTTCTGCATGAAGAAGGGTAAAAGTCGCGAAATAAGATTGGAAAAGTACATTGCGGACAACAACGTAATACCGACGCGAGACGCAAAAATAAACAATTGATACGTGCTCCGATCGGTTAAACTTCGATCGATTGTCCCATGTGTACACTGTGTAGATACAAGGGTCGTGCTCCGTCATTACATTACAGCAGTCTTCACAGTACTGACACACTCTAATCCAGTGGTTCTCAACCCTTTTGTCTTCGCGGACCCCTTTAGGCCATCAAGGACCCCCGCGGACCTCCTGAAGTTTTCGTTCAAATTTAGCTCAACCGTGATATGACTTGTGCAAAATTTAACTGAAGCAGCAACAAAATGACTTATCTTATAAATAATATCATACATTACTTAGAATTTGCATCGATTTTTATTATTTCAAAGCGAATTTTGCAGGTGCATTTATTGAAATAAGTGGTCGTGTCTTGAAAACACGCGCTTTCGATTTGATATGAACGAGTGCTGAACATCCATTTCCACAATGATAGGTGGTGGCTAATGTAATATTAACTCGTAACGCTTCCGTTCAAACCTTAAGGCACCAAAATTGAAAAAAAAAAACAGTATATACAATGAACGTCCAGTGTAGCGTTCTCTATCTAGCAGCTCATCATGAATTTATTGTTGTATATTGGTTATGTATATTACAGCAGAAAATCGATCATAAAGGTACATTTATAGAGACTACTCACTATAGTCGGCTGAGATTGACAACTTGTACACATTTTGAAGTCACCCTGATTGACCTTGCTGCTCGAACTTTTTATTTTTTTAACAAACCCCGACAAAACATCTTCAAATAGCAATATATGTTAGTGTCATTAGGCTGCTATCAAGTTTTAAATTAAAATGAGCTTGCACTGTAGGACATTTCGCTTCCAACGGCCAGTTTTGTGATATGAGTCTTAAAGTTTTACCAGTTATGAAGCGAATCTGTCTCGTGATTTACCTAATTTAAAAAAATACAAATCGATCATTTTACAACTTCGGAGGTCTTGCGGACCCCTGAAAATACTTCGCGGACCCCCGGTTGAGAACCACTGCTCTAATCCTTCAACAACAGATCTTGCGTTACATAACCGTTTGAATTTATTCGACATATCAGACGCTGAGTCAGTCGGTTTGTGGTAGAGCAGCACATTCGAGGCCCGTAGCCATTGCATGTCCTAATTTTCAAAATGATAACCCTACGGCTTGCTGACAAATATATTTCCGGCAGTGACGACAAAGCTTCTTGTAATCTGAAACGCAAAGAAACCGCGAGATGAGTATATTTAAAACGTTCAACAACAAGATGATGGCACCATACTTGATGTCTTATGGTTCCCTTGACAATTTATGTGATAGTCCCACCCATAGGCGCCGACTTTTATTTTTGCATGGGGTGGTGGCAGGCGCGTAGCCAGGGGGTGTCGAAACCCCCTCCTTTTGAAACGCAAAACCCCTTCCTTCTGAAATGACCATTCTGACGCTAATATTCAGTTGCAATTCAACAAGCCGATCAAGATAGCGTAATGGTTAAGCGTCCGGCTTCTTGATCGGTAGGTCGTGGGTTCGATTCCCGGCCGGGTCAGACCAAAGACCTGATTAGTAACACTGGTATCAATGGCTTCCCTGCTTGGCGCTCATGCATTACTGGGATAGCATGGAGGGGTGGTGCATGACTTAGAAAGTCGTAAAGGCTATATCTGCACTTCCTTGTCCAGCGGCATATGCACATCATGCACTCATGGTATGCATAAGCGCAGATCGTGTGTATGTATATCATGAGTCGGTGTATATGCCGCAAAAACATCAAGGACAAAAATAAACTACGTCCTTTCCTTTCCTATCAGTGTTACGCGGGGCCAATTAGCGCGTTCGCTTTCATGCGTATTTTCCATCCGCTCAGCTGCGTTGGCAGGTCTGTAGTGATCGGACATCGCACTTTCTGAAGTTGCAGTGATTAATCATGCGATTTTATGCTAATTTCAGTTGCAAAACAAAATGAATAATATAGAAGACGAGAATCTAATTGCCGCTGTGTATAGAGCTGTACAATCACACCAATCCAGACTACTATAACAAGGTAGCCATGAACACAATTTGGCGTGATATTGTTCTGTGATATGGACTTGAAGATATGTAAAGCATGAGGAGTCTTTCCATGCTCGGCATTGTACACATCAACAATCAGAATCCAACGGGGGAAGACATAAAGTCAGCCAGAACACCTAAAAGTTTAGCATTGTTCTTCCTAAGGCTTGAGATTTTAACCACTTTTTTGAAACGGGTCATAGTTCTAAATCTAAACCAATATACCCTCAATCTCAAACACCAAAGCGACAATAATGTCAGGCTCAATAAACATTTGTGAATATTCCCAACAATCCCAACTGTGTACTGTGCAGGTGATGATCATCGATACGTGAAAGTCACGGCTGAGCGCATGTTGTTTACTACCCTTACGATGACGCTATCTCACCAATCCCACTAAACGCATGCGCTCCGTACGGATCGTCTATTCCAGGCTTAATTATCCCTTACCGCCAACGCAATGGGATTTTACTTAGTATTAAGTAGCTCACATCGCGACAATTGGTTGCTGATCAAAACATCGATTTTGACTGCATTGCTGCATTTCCCGATTTACGTTCGCAAAGCATAATTGGAATTATGGGCACTAGAATAAATTCCAACTAGCAGGCACACACAATAAAACACTGTTCAACTTCGCGCTAAGAGAATATTTATCACAAAAATGGTTCACAAAATATTTTAAACGTGGCTTGCGGCCCTCAACGATGCAAATAATGCACTTTAATTTGTAGAAGGTGAACGTATATTTGGTCTTCAAATCGCGAAAGGAGATGGTGTTTCTCAGAGCGCGCGATGAAACCAACGTTTCTAGCGATGAGGTCGAATTTGTACATCTAATAAAAATCGTCAGTTTGCTGAAATCAGCATTAGTACGCTGTGCGAGATACATATTAGTGATCAATTTTAGCGGACTGTATAATCGGCCGGCAAGGTTGCGCTGATAACGAAATCGCAGACATGCCGCAAATCTTCAATAATTACAATTACAGGGTGCCTAGTCATACCTAAATACCCAGATTCGGCAATGATAACGAGCACAATTTGTTCCGACGGGGGCATTAGTTTTAATCAAAAAGATACACAAACACTAACAATATTACACTCAGAGATTGTTACTGTTTGGCGAAAGTAATTCTACAGACGGTAGTAGGCCTGCATGTTGGGGCGCTAAATCATACCACTGCCGATAGTACCAATGAGACATCGATGACCCATTTCGCATACAAATGATTCTCGCTAATTTTGAGTACGAAGCATCGATAATACGAATTAGTGAATTGACATTTCGAAAGGACTGGATTTCTAGTTTTAAGTGAGAAACTCGCTGGCTACGCACCTAGGGTTTTAATACCGACAACGCGCTGGTTATTCAGCCCGGGACCTACGGCAGACGCAAGTCCCGATCAGTCAGTCGAATTTGATCGTGAAATGGTGCGATTTTAATTATCCAGGTGTTATTGCTGCAAGAGCATTATGGCTGCCCATGCCGCAACCTTATCAATGGAAATACAAATCCCGATGGTTTGAAATTCGATCCGCGACATAGCTGTGCCTGATAGAGTCCGTCCAGCAATGAAGTTTATTGGAACTTAAAAGGTTCCCGCTCAAAATAATCGAATAAATTAATAATTTCCGCCACCGAGAATCTCTTGTTGCATCAATATTTGACAACATAATTAAACGCCGTGCACTGCACAATGCACAGTGTTAATAACAGATCAAACACTGATAAGTGTCTTCGAGGGAATACGAGTGTGTAAAGCAGACAAGAATTAGTAGCCAAGAGATGATAGCAAACGAGAAAGCGCGCATCTAATCAGTAATTCCTCAACTTGCGTATGGCACAATGGAGTTCCGAGTCTGACATCGCGACAATTCTTTGCAATTGAATATGCGCACCTAGCGCAGGAATGACTTTCAATTCGCAGGCATACACAAACACACTGTCCTATGTCGTGGTCCAATTAAAAAGGCTATCACGAAACTAACTCAAGAATTATTTTGTAAACGAATATGCGTGCAAATACAATTTAATTGAGAGAAGTATATGACGTGAATTCGCTCGTCCGGTAAAGAGAGCTGGTGTTTCTCAGAGCACGCCTGTCGAAATCGACGTCGTAAATGAGGTCGCGTCGATTGTATGATTACTAATCACGGATTACAATTTATTAGGCCGTTAAGCACTAGTTGAGGCTGCGTATACAATTAGTCGCGCTCGTATCGGCTAATAGTAAATAGTTGGCATTTACGCGATAATCACAGACTCGCTAATTGACAGCACAGACGGCGGGCGTTTAAGCATTTTGTATGGGGTGGCTGCCACCCCATAATCATGCCATGGGGTGGCTGCGCCACTCCGCCACCCCGTAACTCGGCGCCTATGGTCCCACCCTTTCAGGCTGAAGGGTTGTCGGATTACCCTGCAGAATCGATGGCAGATGTGCTTTTTTTTCTTGTTTTCTTTTCTGCGTTGGCTGTGACAAAAATGTTTCAAATGATCTGAATGTTGAAGGGACAAAACGTTTTCTGTTTAACTAATATCGATATTGATGTTGGTTTACCGAAATGACAGTGGAAATATTAGACCCACTACATGTATGTTGCGATCGAAAGGCCGAGTTTTAAATCGGTTGAAAGCAAACATAGGATCTAAAATGACTCGTGTATGTAAAGTGTGTTGTTACTAAATCAGAAGCAATTCTCTAGCAGATCGAGTGTATCAGCAAACTGTCGACTCAGTCAAAACGGTGGTGGATCCTCATCGCACCATTTATTTGATCAGAAGTCACTTACCAGAAGATACTATCGTTGATAAGATAAGAACCACAGCCAGTCCAACGAAAATAAGGGTGATCTTCATGATATCCGTTTTTGTTTATGTACACGTAAATATCTCAAACGTGATGCTACGGCGCTGGATAATTTCAGTCAATATCGTCGACAGCGTGGGCTTTTATACTTGCGATTCGAGAGCTGGGGTTTTCGTTTTGCGCGTACGAGAGAAGCTGTAGCTATTTACGTTCATTTCCGCTGACGATATCGAGCGTGGGCTTGATCCGCTGTATCACAGATGTAACAATATACAGCTCGACTCACATCGTGCAAAGAAAAATACGCACATTACCTACCGCCCATCATTCGTAAAGAATAAGTCGGAAGCGGTGCGCATTGACGTAGCGCTACTGCATGGCATTTTCGGTTTTGTAGCGCACCCTATACAAGCTTACCTTCAATGCTGATCGTCGTATGTCCAAGGAGAATTTGCTGTACTGATTATAGTGACCTCGGACTTGTATTTTTTATATTACTGATCCATAGGTGCCCTAGTTCGTCATAGTTCGTCTCATATGAGAAATAAGACGAATATTGTTGTCGATTTGCATTATAAAGTACGCCGTGAACGGATAGTTGTCGTTGTTGAAGTAATGTTTCCAACGCACGAATAAAGGCGCACATTGTAAGTGACACCTATTCATATCGATTTATTGCATCGGTTGCATTATTTTGGTATGTTTGCATCAACATGACAATTATACATCAAGAGAATGATGTGACAGGCACATACCGGTTGGTCAAACGCCTAATTTTTATGGTCCCCGCACATATGGTTCGAATGAGGTAAGTGACGTCACTGATTTATTTGGAAAACCCAATTTTAGTGGTCACTACAGATGCGATAAGACGAAAACTTTGTATCGAAGGCCGGCTACAATAAAGTGGATTGGTCAGCTGTAAAAATAGAAATAGACAATTGTACAATGTACAATGATAATAAGGACGTTGAATATATGACGGAACGACTCAAGTTTTCCAACGTAGCGGAACCGCAATGTATTTCCGTTAAGACAAGACGTGAGAGAGCGGTGTCCTAGACGGTTAGTCATCCATATATTTCGTCGACTGTTGATCAACTGCCAGTGCGAGGTTTGCGCTTGATCTACTTAACTCGCTAGTGGGCTGGCATTAGAAAACAGAATCGACGAAAGTTCCACATTTGCAATCCGTGACAAAAATACAACTCTACAAAGTCGTTGCGTTCATCAGATGAAAAGAGTCGGGTAAAACAGAATGCATACCGAAGAGTCATCGGTTATGACAGCCCGTCCGACGTGTATAATCTTCAATGGAAATTTCCGTAGGCGTGTCTGCAATGGTAGCTGATATTAATCGTCGTGGTAACACGGTGTCTAGGTGACATGGTGTCGGTCATTGGCGCCATGAATATTATCCGCCACCCCCACGCCAACGGAAGTGGGTAGAATTACCAGAGCGCCTCAACGAAGTGTCGAAGGTATATCCCGGCTACTCTTCGCCGTCTGAACTTATGCGTACGTGGTTTCATGTCAAAGTACTGGCGTAGCTACAGCGAGTCGAGCTACTCGTCTATGGTAGGAACCATAGAGGCAGCGTGAGTCGAGCGTTTGATGGATATTGAAAGACTGAGATCGTGCTTATAAACATATGTGTCGACGAACAAACAACTGCGAGCTTAAATTAGCTTCGTACGTCACTAATAATCTTCTCTTGTGGTGCACAATGCGTTGGAAGACAAGAACCGCAAATACATAAATAGATAACAGTAATTACTCGCCTTCGCAAAATTACATGTTCGGCCGCAGCATTACTGTAATTCAATTTGCGGAACGAAAAAATAGGTATCCAAACTGTTCATAGCCCACTCGAGTCAGTTTCAAAATTTGTTCGATCGCGTTTATGAGTTTCAGTGATATGACTTTTCCTACGTTTTGAAAGAGCCAGCAGGCGTATTGTCGTAGTTTCGTTCAAGATCACATTAACGCATATCAAAATCAACCATGACATAAATCATTGCAGCCACGACTGAATGCGATCGCCGATAAGACCAGCTGCTCTCTAAACATCTGTATTTGTGTCAAACATTCGCACTCCGAAATTACCGTATAGATCTTATCTAGTGCGCTTGTACAATGAAAAGTATAATGCTTTTTTTTGCAAAGATTGTCCAGGATGGAAATATGGAATGGACAGAAAAATTTCATCAATTTAGAGACTCGGTCAAAAATAATGAAATCACAATCAAACATTGGCGTGTATTAATGATTGAGTAATTGCACCATTCGCGATCACAACTACGCCAGCTCCCACTTGTAATGATTTAATAAATGCATTTTTTCTTTAGAATTTCCAACGTTGTTGTTGTTTTGACTGTGACATGGTGCTTCCACTACATTCGTTATTATTCACCTGACCGGTATTCTGTTACGTGATCCATCAGCTGCCACTAGGTAGGAATTTGGTTATAAAAAACCAGACACATGAATTATGGAGTCGAGCAAAGTCGGACTCGAACTCCCAATCCAGTGAGCTTGCAGTTGTGGAACGTAACACTACGCTATCTTCACACCGAATGTCGAACGCCTTCATTATTCTACACTATTCTACAGCCATTTTTGAGACATGATGAAAACCCACAATTACTGTCAAAATATATCATCATAATTTAGTCAATATATCAACTGTGATAATCATTTAAAACTCATGGGCGTAAATGAAAAGTTCCACTACCACGACAAGACCACATAAATGACGCCTCAAGTCAAAATAGCAACGCTTCAACGGTTAGTTGTGGCACAGCATTGGTAACGATGGTGCTATGACCTGACGAACCAGTTATCGATACACTATATATTACACCCCGATGATTCAGCATTCTAGCAACTCAGGTTGCAAACAGCTGGATTGAATCGTTGCACAGTGACTGGAACCTGGGCCTACGATGAGTTATCGTAGGCCCCGCTGGAAATAATCCAACATTTTCGCTCGCCATTTGTACATATCATACCCGTGAAACGATCAATCATACGAGTTTGTCCTATATATATATTATACTTTGTCTAGTTTTTGTTCAGTATCATGTGACGAAACGATTCATCGAACAAAAATGCAATTGCTTTTATTCGAATTCACAGATAACTGCGATTCTATCAAGCATGAAGTATAGCTTACATTGCCACCCTTCCGCTTTATATCTGCACGTTCTCGCATGAATGTTTTGACAAGCTCCAGTCTATACCATACACTGGTTCACTAGTCACCATATACTAGGTTTACCATATTTCAATTTTCCATATTTTGGAAATTTGAAAAGAGGACATTTTTCAAAATTTTCAGACCAGCAAAACTGGAGGAAAATCCAGAAACATGGTAATGTTTTACCCACTTCGCGGTCGGTTGACTGAAAAAATGGTCAACCTTCTAGCTCATCGCCTAAAATACAGTTTTTCTTTCACATCATAAGGTGGTTGACTAAAAAAGGCAACTTTCCGGCACCGCTCCCGAAATACCCGCCGGGGCGTTACTTCAGTGCTGATTTACTGTATCTGTAGGTCATTCATGCTTAAGATTTAACCACAATTCTCAAAAAAGAGTACAAAATCTCAAAAAAGAGAACATTTGGGCGTCCTTCGAGGACACTTTCGAAATAAGTCAAAAAGAGGACAAATTCTCTTAAAAGAGGACGTATGGTAATCCTACCTTATAGCGGTATAGGTCAAAACAATAGTTATTGAATTGTCCCGCAGCTAAATTTCGCATGATACATCACTGTTGCTGTTGTTGAAAAATATTTTTGGTCAACGCAGAGGCTCTGTTCGACAGACTCGTCACCGCATATAAATCACCTAATCTTAGTAGCTGTCGAGACAGAGAGGAAATTCAGCCTCTTCACTATAAACGAGTTTATCGGTTAATAGTAGTTTCACATACATATTTAGGTCAAATTTTGTGGATGCTTTTCCAAGTATAGGCTATATGAGTACCCATCCCATATTTTCATTTTCGTGTGTTTGTATTAGCAGTTTTAGCAGTTTTTTTAGTGTTCAAATGACCACGAGCGTTGCGATAAAATGAAAAGGTATGACAAGGCCTAAATTACTAGTAGAGTGTATCAGCAAAACCTATGGACAAAAAATGGTCAGTGATAAAGTAGGCTACTTAGCCTATACTTTTCAAAATGTTGTATAATTATTCATAATTACCTAAATGCTTTCTTAAAAACATAAGTATGAGCCGATGGACAATTAGCACCTGATGTATAGGCGACGCATACGATGTGGAAAGATTGGAACCCTCGAAATCGTCGACGGTTCAACAGGTATAGCACGTTAGATATACATCAATGAAATGGGATAGATGCGTTCTGATGATGATGATGATGATGACAGCCGACCGTAGAAATGCTGCATACCGATTTATTCCTGGCTAAAGTTATTTTTGGTCCATTTATGACAGCGATCGGAAACTTTTTTCGCCAAAGGAGTCATAATCACCCTATATTATCAATCGTCAATGTCAATCCATTGGCAAAAAACAACAGCAATAAAAAAATGTTTTAAGCGTGTTTGTTTCGGATTGAGTTTTGTTTTAAATGCAAATCTAGACAACACCCTCCCGATCAGAACCATGTACGTGTGACTCAGAAAGTCATCGTAATTAAATGTTATCGGAATCAAGTGGTTCCTTTCTTTTTAAATGATTATTATGAGACATAAAAAAATATTGCAACCGCAGCTTCCGCGGATATGAATTGGTGTCACATGCAGCGTGTGATTTTTTGATGATCATTTCTATTTGTGTTAAAAGCATTACCACAACAATAATAACTATTACTGTCTCTTCAGGCTGGAATTTATTATGTCAATTAAAGTTGCCTTATTTCTCCATTCCGAAGTGCTTGTTGCATCCGGATCTTCTAAAAATTAGTAATATCCATCAAAAACGGCCAAGGTCACCGTCCTCAGAACAAGAAATTCTCATTCGGACATAAGACAGCGTGGATGCTAATCTTGTATTGAACGCGCTCTATTTCTTTATCGTATACCTTTACACTTTAGACCGATTCAATTTCATGTTTTGTCTCACAACCTCATATGCACCTTATATAATAGTTTGGTTTGTTAGAGTACATGTAGTCATGCATGTTGAAGATGAGAACTGGGTGTAGTATTCTCTGTATTGTTCTGAAATGCAATTCGATGTGACAATATTTCTAAAGTCTATACCATATTTTCAGTAACTCCAATATAATCGCAAAAAAAACATCAAAACAAAACCCTCCACAACTTATTCACCGTATTGCCAATGGTATAGGGGCAATCGATCTGTGTACACTGCAGTGTTGGGATGACTTGGGTCCACTTGTTCGCATGGCTTGACTTGACTTGACTCGAGTCACTTTGCAAAACTGAATTGACTTGACTTGACTCGACGTTACAGAATCGTGTATTGACTCATGACTCGGAGCAGAATTTACCAGACAATTTCAAGTCATCAAGTGGAGGGTGCTTCTCGGCAATTGAAGCCTTTTGCATCATGTCTGGTCAATGTATACATTCACGAAATTGTTTGTTCCTATGGTGGACAATGAAACAAAGTCCGTCAGGGATTGAATCGAGACACTTTTTAATGCGCGCTGAATGATAGTGTAATATTGCATCTATATGATTATCGACTGAGGCTATACAGTTACTTAAGTTATTTATATGCGCGAGAGATACAACGCCTGTTTGCATGCCTATTAAACTCTATATCTGTTCCTCGATTCAGAATCTTCATTTCACACAGCTGGCAAATGCAAAGGGCCTTGTGAAAAGGGCCACTTTATTCACTTGTTTTAACTTATAATAATAGTATTTCCGTAACGTCGTAACCGAGGCGATATGCGAGGATACGTTTATCTGATCGGCACGATCTCACCGTGACAATAACACGATAACACCACATGCACCGTTTTAGTAACTGATACGACGTCACGCTATTTTCAATTCTTCGACTGACGTCATATTAGTGCTAGCGTACGTCACATTAGAGTGTGGTTCTTGGAAGACAAACCGTACATTGTTCTTCCTTTGTTAGAAGAAGGTGAACTAAACAAAACATTTCGTTGTATCCGACGCGCATTCAAACTGCCTGGAAATTTTCATATCTGGATATCAGAAAAATTACAAACATGAGCAACGTGCGTACAGGATTGGAAATTCTGCGTCATGAATTGACATTTCTAGTTCAGGAAGTGCGTTTTCTGTGAGCCGCCCTACCACAGTTTGAGAAGCAATGATATAATACCGATTTAAAGATTAATTCCCGTATATTTTCACTTGTTAAGAAATTCGGAATATCTATGTTTACATCAAAACTGGAGCTTTGCCAAGTTCTGAAATCAACACTGCCAAACTTAGTACAAGCGTAGGTATATAATTATAGGTCGGACTTTTTTTACAGATTACTTTAATCAGCAGATTAAGACAATGGCATGATAATCAATGAATCGATCGGGAACATCCAAGATAACACTCATCAATCCGCAAGTCTACCACACAAAAATAAACTAACCAACTTCCGGAAAGTACTAATTATAGATTGACGGTGCATGTCAAGCGTCACAATACACCAC
This sequence comes from Botryllus schlosseri, assembly GCF_051294905.1. NCBI lineage: Eukaryota > Metazoa > Chordata > Ascidiacea > Stolidobranchia > Styelidae > Botryllus > Botryllus schlosseri. The sequence continues at coordinate 5,530,650 of NC_137242.1, forward strand.
GTGACGCTTGAACTGCCACCGTTGCTATATGAGTAATTTATTTACATATTATTATGATCCTACCGTTGCTATTTTAAGAGTGAAGCTTTCATATGCAATTGTAATTAAGATGGTAAGATGCTGCATGCTTCCCCGTCGATTATTTTTGAAATCCAAACATTCCCTTACCGTTGATCATTTTATGAAGGATGTCGACCAAATAAAACTAATGCATTTGGAAATGTGGCATTAATTAAGCGGAAGTGGTCGGACATGTTGGTGCGGTAATCATGGTATTTCTCGACAGCAATGGTATTTTGCACCAATCCTTTATTCTTTGTTACGATTCCGTATCTGCCGACTTGTAGCACGGCCTACTTATAGGCTTTTTAAAGACAAACCTCCAACACTTAGGAAGGGAATCTAGTGTCGACTTCGCTCGGACTCGAACCCGCAACCCATTGGTGTTGTTGCTGTGATGCTTATGATATGAAATAATGTATTTATATTCAATCGCAACTACAACGAGCATATTTAAAGACAAGCCAAAACTACTTGACATCGAAGTAGTAAAGCAAATCAATCATCAGTGACAGCTTTCGATTTCAAATATGTATCGTATTAAATAACACAAAATGCCTAACGAAGAACACCGAGATCGACTACAGAATTCCTACCTAAGCGTTGCAGGTTTATGTAGGCTCCTCCTCGTCATTTCTTCGTTAATACGATTTCTTATAAAAAGCTTAGAAGTGAGCCATATTACAAGTCGGCAGCTACGGAATAAAAATGAAGAATTTTGGCCAGGTGTGAATGACCATACTAGTCGACAAACACCATGAATACCACAAACAACAACAAAAATGCCCAACTATGCCAGATGTTGGCGGAATTCATATTCCGTTAGCGTCTTTGAGAGGCTGGCTACATCGACCGCCCATTATGACCACCTCACTTCTCTTGCATAACAGCAGAGGTGGTCAAAGTAGTCACTGTCGCTACTCAAGTAGAAGTAGAAGTAACGCCGGAATTTCTACTCAAGTAGAAGTAGAAGTGGTGGTTCACAAGAAAGTAAGTAGGTATTCTACCCTTATTTTTGCCTACAAACCTGAAAATTGTCAAGTAGAAGTAGAAGTAGTCTAAAATCATAACTACTTAATAAGCAGTGTGAGTAGGCAAAATCTACTTCAAGTACTGCAAAAAGTAGAAGTACTTCGTTACTGACCACCTCTGCATAACAGTGACGGAAGTCTTTATTGGGAGGACTTTCTGCTTTACTAACAATCTGAAACACCTAAAGTAAGTACTTTTGCCTAATATGCTGTTGAAATAAATAGGAAACAATCTAAAACTATTACCACCACAAAGGTACTTAGGGGTTGAGCACCTATGTGAATAAGATGTGGAAAGCCACAAAGATAGTATAGTTGAAAAAGTAGAATTCAAGTATAAACTACATAGATTGATGTGTAACATCCATCCATCACCTGATTCACAGCAACACGGTATAGAACTTATTTGTCTTATATTGTTTTTCTTTATTTTTTTGCATAAAAGAGAATCCATACATATAACGCCAGGGTGGATTCTGGATATAGTCGTTTGTAACGATAGCGAAACATCGTAAATTAGAGGTTGCACGGACTATAGCGGACGTTGGTTGATATGAAGTATATGCGATGAAATAACGAACGATTGGTGTCCGACTAATACCGCGACGAAGAATGGATGGGTATTGACTCTTAGATTTTATGTTGTGGAACGAAGTGACTAAGGGAGTTTACGGATCGAAAATTTAATGACCCGCTGCCAAGACAAGAGGGATGTTCTCGTGCATATAATTGGGGGGGGGGGATGTATTGAAAATAAATCAACATTTTCAGCTCTTCAATATACTTATTAGGGATGGTGTGAACCTCTGAAAGGTTCAGGTTCGTGTGTACGCGAACGTGAACCTCATGACGTGACGTGACGTCATATTGCTAATGCCATCCCTGCATTTCAGTGAAATGATAGCGTATAGTAATGTACGCGATACCTAGCGACGGCTCGTGCCACATAATGCCACAATGCTGAAGAACATATTTACGTTTTAAACACCGCCAATTGTATCCCATAAGATCAATATCCTCCGAAGCTTTGCCAACAATTTCTACAAGGACTAGTATAAGGGAATATAAGCTTACGCCTTGACGGTCTAGGCCAGACCGGACAATGTATTCGGCGTCTTGAGTATTGCCATGCGTTGATATTGAGCAGAGTGTAAAACGGGTTTCTATACTTGCTACCGATATTACTCCTTTAACAAGTTATAAAGCAGTAGGCAACACTCCAATCGCACGGATTAGGTTTTTATGATACAGCAAACATATGAAATCAAGAGTGACCCCGTACGCCTTCTAGATGTTTTACATCAGACAACGATATCAACTTCATTGATTGGTTGAATAAGAATCATTCTCTGAATACCTACGTCCTACATGTAGTGCATTTCGCGCTTGATGTTATGTGATTGCGGGTCAAGCTCACAGCAGAGAGTCACTAATTATTCACAAACGGAAAGCTGGATATTTCTAGCAAACTTTTGTAACAATGCAAGTGAAATGTTTGAGATTGTCAAGGTGCATTCTCGTTTAGTGTTTATCTTTATGCTTCCAGCGCCATGCATAGAGTGGCCCTCAGTTGAAATGTAATAAATTTCAAACAAAGATGTTATAATGAAGTGAAAATTGCAATATATGAAAAAGGTTCACAGTGCAGAACCTACCAAGGTTCGTTTGTGAACATGAACCTCTAAATTTCCGAGGTTCACACACAGAACGCGAACGTGAACCTCACGTTCACACCATCCCTAATACTTATGATACCTCTCATTCATATCATCTTTTCATAAAGCGGGACTAACCGTCTAATACTGGGGAAGATTTAAAAAATACTTTTTCTGTTGTTTTGAAAATTTCACACATCTGACTCTTCTCGGAACAAATATTATTTCTAATATATGTGGTCAAGATCGGTAATCGGTTGATTAATTAATCGAGAGTATAGACAGCTCCGAATGATACCCTGCTCATGTGATATCATCAACCCAGTGACTTTGAAATGGTTTCTTCGTTACCATTTACTAACACCCATGCATTAGGAGCAACAAATATCGAAAGGGTGAATTGAAAACTTGGATAAATGATCCATGTTAATGACGTAGAATTACATAACATATCGACAAATATCCATATTTAGAGAAGTACTGTGGGGGAAGAACAACACTCTGTGGTACTGTAATCCGTTAACCGCATCGGGAGCAAGAATTCTATGGGTGGTGCGTTACTCAGACATATATGATTGATCGTTCGGTTTGTTTACTAAAAGTAATAATAATTAATATTATAGATATGAATATAGTCTACCTACACTAAATTCACGCTCGCTGCTTGCTCAAGCTTCCACGATGAAATTAGTAAAGATCATGAGTATTCTAAGTATCGATTGCAACGCCTGATTAAGTTTCTTTCTTCAGCTATTCGTATACTGACGAAATGTCATGCATTCATCCAGAGAGGAGGTATTTTTTAATGGAGCACAACATGATGATAGATGGCGCAATGGTGCACGTGCAGTTAGTTGCGTGACCCAACTGCGCCAGTTGACCTTTTCCTTGTTATATAACGTTACATAACTCAAACTACGATAAATTCTTGTTATTTTCCTGACTCATGTGCCAGAAGTTTCATGCATGAGATCTCCCCGTACAATTCATCATCAATTTATCTGATACGATCAACTTCGACGCATTTGTAACTGTCAACTATAGAATGGGGTCAGAAATTTGTTTTCGGTAATCCTTTGGTGGCCGACAAAGGTTATTCGATTCCAATAAAAAATACAAAGTCAAAGTCAAAAGCTGATAAGAAAATGTGAGGCAGCGAGTGAAAAGTTTAGGGTTGCAATCAACAAGAAAAACGCCAATAATAAATACAATGCACCGATAGAGAATGTAGTTTGTTGCATAAGGTGGAATAGTGACGAGTTTAATTTTATTAAATGTGATGATTTTCTGAAAGAATTTTATGAAATTGATGCGAAGATTTTACAGTTTCCATGAAAATATCATATTAATTAGTACAGTCTAGCAAATTCATTTCTTAATTTAGGGTTGAATTATCGTCTATGTCCGCGCCTCAATATCGAACTTCTTATTCGAATACATATAGCGGAGATTATTGCCGTCTGAAACCGTTTCTTACATTGTGCAGAATATTATGTCGTCCGAATTACATTTATTATGATAGTACAAGATTGACTTATGTAATAAATGCGTCACGCATATCGCAGCCCTTCCGATTCATGCAATCCAAGCAAGTGCCGTAAAACGAACGAATCACACACCATATCAATCAACTGCATGCTCAAGCATACTAAAGTCAGGAAAACAAATATACGCCCAACACCAGCTACAAAGAGGCATAGTATGGCATGGTACGGAAGTATGGCAAGATATGGAACGAAATTGTAAATTGTACATGTGTAGTGTACAATTATGGTGTGGTATTAAACAAATTTCCATGCCTACATACTTGACTAATTGACTTGACTACTTATATTTTCACCAAGAAGAATATGCTAACGAAAGTTGTTAGTTTGCTGTAGGGATGGTGTGAACCACTGAAAGGTTCAGGTTCGTGTGAACGCGAACCTTTTTAAAATGTTCTGTGTGAACGCGAACGAGAACCTCGTGACGTCACGTGACGTCATATCGCTTATTCTTACCATGCATTTCAGTGAAGTGATACGTATCAATGAACAGTTGTACAAGACACCTAGCGACGACTCGGGCCACAGAACGCCACAATGCTGTAGTACACACTAATGTATTAACTGGTAACTGGAGCATTCAGATTATGTAATAATCCTATGAAATCAATATCTTCCGGGGACTTGCAAAGGAATATAAGCTTACGCCCTAACGGTCTAGGCCAGACCAGACAAAGTATTCGACGTCTGAGTGTTGCTATACGTTGATATTGAGCAGAGTGTAAAACGGGTTTTACCCCATTAACAAGTTATAGGCCTACAGCAGTAACCAAAACCCTAATCGCAGGGATTTGGTTTTTATATTAAATAAACATAAGAAATCGAGATGGAGCCCGTACGCCTGCTAGAGTTTTTACATCAGACAACGTTATCAATTTCATTGATTGGTTGAATAAGCATCATTCGCTGACTACCTATACCTATATGTAGCGCATTTCGCTATTGACGTTGCTGTTGTTATTAGTATTGTACATATGATGTTCGGCTACTATGGCCTTCCACACCAGGTCTTAAGAGTCTGACAAATCCATTAGCGTCACAACTGTCTGCCGGTGAAGATAACGAATTCAGCCACTGGTAGTAAAAGCCGGGGATCTGATAACAGTTGTGTGAGCTGAAACGGTATGCCTAGATTCGTCGTCTTCAAGTGGTCGCGGTGGGTCGATCAATTACAAAGTGGTCGACCGTCTCGTCGATATCGCACGTATCGCATAAACCCGTCTCGTGACATCCGATTCTGCGAAGGTGCAAGTGGAGTCAACAGTGGCCCGTTTGCAATCTTATCAGAATGACGTTGTGTGATTGCGAGTCAAGCTCACAGCAGAGAGTCGCTAAATATTCGCAAACAGAAAGCTGGATATTTCGAGCAAACTTTTATAACGAAGCAGGTAAAAATTTTGAGATTGTCGAGGTGCATGCTCGTTTGGTGATGAATTCTTATGCTGCCTGATTTTTTATGCATGCGTAGAGTGGCCCGCTGTTAAAAAGCAATAAATTTCAACCAAAGATGTTATATGACGTGAAAATTGTAATATATGAAAAAGGTTCACAGTGCAGAACCTACCAAGGTTCGTTTGTTCGTTTGATGTTCACACACAGAATGCGAAGTGAACCTCACGCTCACACCATCCCTAGTTTGCAGCCCTTTATTGCGGTGCCACGATCAAAATTCATATACTTCCATCTACCTCCAGATCAGCGTGATAGAATAATCCTCCTTCACCAATGGTTTATTCGTTCGAAAATTCCTTTGTTGAAAATTCATTCTGAGGTTAGTGCTTCGCTTTCCATTTCATTAAGTGTTTTTGTAATGAATCATCAAGTGGCCTCTTTCAAATTCCCCACCATAACGACAAGAGCTCGAAGAGTGCCGTGTGGATAGTTTAAACATTATTTTAAAAAATGATCTTCTAAAAGCTGTTAACTGCGGATGGTATTATATGGTTGCGCCTTTGTTCAATTGTGTATTAGTGGATTCACATACGATGGAAATAACTCACACCGATAAAGTAAAGAAAATACTCCCAAGAAAATCATGATATTCGTGATGACAGACTATCGCGATTAAGTAAATAAGAATCAATAAATATTAGTTGCCCGTCCATCATATTTTACTTTGCAAAAGACAAAGGCAAATCCTTCTATACCATTTGCCTTGAATTGAATCTTTCTGGAATCGATTATTCGAGATTGGCTCAAGTAACATCACACCCCTTACACCCAATGACTTCCATGTGTCAGTGGAGACTTCGTAGCCTATTTATCACCAGGGAAGTATGGCAATGCATGAAATATGGTATGGAATTTTCTAACTATGGTATAGATAAGATTGGCCTAGTATGGAATACGGATATTTCTCGTTCCATACCATGCCATATAATGCCTTAAAATACAAAATCTCTACGTTGTTTGATAGGTTATTATTAGTACCTCATCCGATTGTAGACATTCAACCATTTTATAAAATTCTGTTGCACATGCAGACCCCGCATATACAATTATACATGCTGCATAAAAATGCGAACCCATGTGTTATTGGGAAACTATTTAACAAAAAATTCATTTCATGGCGTATTGTGATTTTAGCAATAGGATGCTCAATTGCTCGAACAGTATCAGCTATATCCAAACGGTCAAGAATCACGGGCGTGGGAGCGCATGGAGTCATTAAGGCACATTCTCTGTACAGCACATCTGTTGCACACCGTTCGGAACATATTTGATATGATCAGGGAAACCCGAATACAAGCTCACGCGTAAAAGTTAAACATAAAACGAGACCGAAGGTAGGCCTACAGTCGACATTTTTTTGTGAAACGCGACCCACATCGGAAAAAGAGAACGGCCGAACAAAATGCCTTAATCGCTGGCTATCTCTCCTAACAAGCGGACAGTAAACTTTACAGAAGTCGAGCCATGGCCAAGGCCGTTATTTTGTTGTCGGTGTTATTGATATTCGTCTTCATTTGTGGATCAGATTCAGGTAGGTTTGGTCAGGTTTGGTTATACGATCACATCTGACTTAGAATTGTCAAAAGTAAAACGAGGATCGGTATTGCTGAGAACGATAAAATTGAGAGAATACGTAGGCTAATCCTAGCAAGTATTGGTGAAATTAGTAGATAACTAGATAACAGTAGAAAAATAATGGTAGTAATGGATGGATATAAACTGATTCGGGATCATACTAATGAATTTATTATTTCGAGCTTTAATGTCATTCCTCCACTATGTTTGAGCAATAGAACGGAATTCACTGACAAGACAGCGTGATTTTGAAATCATTTGAGTGATATTTTTGATAAAACTATGAACTTCGATTGATCATATCCCAAATATCGCTGGTACAGATAGACCCGAATGGAGCTCCAACACATCATCAGTTCGGTTAACCCAGTGATTTTCAAGATGGACGCTGACATTGCTCTTTTGTGGCCCGTCACGGCGGCTTTGCCGGAAGAAGTCTCCGACCTTAAGTACTCTAAGGGATCTCAAATTTTCATTGGTAAATATAAGTTTATCTGATTTTTGAAGGGCGAGGACAGTAATCAGTTGAGTGGCGGCACAGATTGTCAATTGAGTCAGCTCTATCCGGCATAAATTATGGTATAGCATTCATTGATTTCCCTAAAGCTGCATTACTATATTTCGAATAGCTCTACACTCTGTACTCTGGACTGTAACCAGAAACTAAGATATAAGAGGATTAAAACGTGCAATCGAGTCACTAGAAACGTCATTATGTTATTAAAACAGCAAAAGTACATTTTTATTCGATGGCGCGTAATATAAACAATCAATATGGCTCGGAACTTGCTGAAATCGAAAGATTTATACTGCATGAATGATTTCGTAATTGTAAAACATATATTCAAAGTCTCGTACATTCAATGCATCATATCATTTTTAGTTTGGAGGCCATGTCGAAAGTACTGCAAAATTCAAGTTCACCGACCTGGGTTTTTTGAATACAAGCACAACTGCCAAGTTCTCAAGCGTCACGGTATGATTACAGCCTAACTCTAATTGAGAAAATGCTGAGAGAATTATCTAATCATGCTCTGTGATTTTCGCTGGACCATATACAGTTATAGTCCTCGAAACTAGCAGAAGAACTCGTTAGATATCGTTGCTTCATCTAAATCTATCCGAACCAATTTCAAATTATCTACAGACTTCCCCAAAGAGTCCTATTTCACGAATCGTTTTATAGCCAGAAAAACATCTTGCGGACAAGTGCATATTCGTTATCTATATGTTTGCCAAACTATCAGTTTAGTCGGAGCGTTACGCATACTTAACATACCAATGGCAAAGCATACATTGATAACAATGTGAGACCGGAATACTTCACAATATGTACCGCTCTTGTGATCTACCGGTGCGGCACCCTTGCCCAGTGAAAAGGCGAATTGGAGATATGCAACAATGAAAAGCGCGACAACAGTTTACATATCGATATTAAAGAGCTATCATTCCCGATATAACTTCAATCAATTCCGTGATGATAACAGCAGTACCCGATCGTTTGTATAATATGGTCATTTCATCAATGATTCACCTTCATTCTTCGTGACTCACAAACGGTTATATAACACTGTTATATAACGCTATGTTTATGCCAAACGCTGAACTCAAATACACATGCGAACCTCAATGTTGACATACTAAAGTCAAAAGTGAAGTCCAGCACCTGTACAACGTACGGCTGGAATTGTAAGGCCAGTGACCTTTGTATAGCGAGGCGATAAGTATGTTTGGACATTATGCTAACGTGGCCATTCTTTCTATTACAGTAAAAAGAAAGATTTGCTTCTATTGTCGGAAATATCAATGCCAGCGTGCGAGTTGGAACAACTAGTGATTGCGGGGGGTCGTTGCTTTGTTCTGCAGTCAAATGAATGTACATGTGAACGCGATTTCATATTGCGGAGTGAAACTCTGTTATGTATTTGAAAATCACAATGCCACTTATTCCATGTATCATATTCTGTTTTATTTTTTCATTCGAACGCATAGTTGTATAGTTTCTACGCAATATCCAACAACGAAGTTCATGTATTTACCTCTAAAGCGTTTCTAATTCTTTCTGCTTCTCGTGCATGTAGGGTTGCCACAGTGAATGAGTGCTTGGTGATTCGCATTGCGATTCGTACACTGATTTGGCTGAAGTTCAGATACTTGTCACGCCGCAAATCTACGGTAACGATGGCTTGATAGTTGTTGGTTCTTGGAGAGGACCAGGAACAACCGAACCAGAGACCTCTCGTATGCGAGACGGGATCGAGGTATAACCACGGAGTTATGACGACTGTCATATCCAACAATATTAATTTGAAATACTATTGAAGTAGGCCTATATGACAGGGGATAAAGAAACGGTCTGGCGTCAGTCTAACATTTCTGCTTCAAAACACGACCATACCATGGGATTTGAACGTGGGCATTGAAACCAGTGTTATTACAAGAATCCTTTCGCTAATTTACTTCAGTAAAATGTATCATTTACAGTTGGACTGTCATTTTCGAAAGATTCATATTAATCAGAATTTGGTTTCTCCGATTCAAAAGTAGAATATCGCTGTATTTCAACGAACAAATCTCACCATTTACGCAAACTAGCGGTTCGCTTCACCACACGTTGACGATTCAGTCATGTCAATCCAGACGCATCAGCTGTTCGCATGTCCAGCTAGGCTAGACGGTTCTTTCGCCACAGCGCGTAATTAGTGACAGTGACGCAAAGGAGCTAAATCATTAGCCGGCATATTTCATTAATCGTAGTCTAATTAGGCACTTTTTACGATTATTAAATTCCACGCGGATGGAACAACGGTAACGACGAATCACATAGAACTGAATCTTGCAAAATAAAAGGCTACTAACAATGATAAATTGATATTGATTGTCAGTCTAGCTGCATCATTTTCATCGAACTTTGATTTTCGTGTTCTGGTTTTCATATGCAGAATAATTTTAAATACTGCACACAATGAGCAAAAGCCTCGAATACCATCCTTGTGACTATAGGTCCGGGGACAATGTTTCGAGTAATACAGTGGTTCCCAACGCGGGCGATTTGGCGGTCTAGGGGGGCGAAAATAACGAAGGGGGCGATGGCACGTTAAAACGGCTATATTGGAGTCGGGACTGTAACTACCGCACCCCAAACCCCCAAATTGGGGGTGGGGGGCCCGAACTCGCGGGGGGCCCAAATTATTTCGTGATTTAACTTAAATTATAGAGTAATTTTTTAGAAATTCATGCAATTTTTTGAAAAAATTATCAACGGAAGAAGGGGACGAGCGGACGAAGGGGGCGATAGGGGGCGAAAACAACGAAGGGGGCGATGGCAAGTTAAAACGGCTATATTGGAGTCGGGACTGTAACTACCGCACCCCAAACCCCCCAATTGGGGGTGGGGCCCGAACTCGAAGGGGCCCAAATTATTTCGTGAATTAACCTAAATTATAGAGTAACTTTTTAGAAATTCATGCAACTTTTTGAAAAAATTATTAGCGCCGCGCGCGATTTATTATTTTCAAATATCTTGATCTTGGGGTACCCGTCACTCAACAAAATACGTATGATTTATGGAAATGGGAGACTTCGGCGTCGGTCATTACTGCGCCACGACGCACCAAGACATATGAAGTTAGAGACCGTGTAACATGCGACTCCGAGAAGTGTGCCAGAACGATCAGCAACAATAAGACCTTGGCCGAAAAGGAATGTCCTTGTGCTGACCAAAAACTTCGATATGTTTAATTGTTCATAGGCGCCTCAATCGCTGGCGTCAAATATTCCTGTCCCAGCGACCTTAACCCTACAGGACAAATGCTATCCCGCAAGGAAAAAATTATTTGCCAGTAAAGAAATACCAATTTGAAATCATGTGCGTCTTTTAGTTTGGTACGTTTTAACGATTTCAATATCTTCTGACATAGCAGACATCGGAATCACGAAATAACATCATGTAACGAATTCAATATAACAACGATTCCGCCGAAGATGTTGAATTATTATTTAGGGGTCCTACCTTTTCCAACGCACTACACTCAGCTCTACCGGTACATCGGATTATGTGAGCAGAAAGACGATGAAAATTGATAGCAGTATATATGCTAATCCCGACTATATTGACCGATTCAAACATGAATTATATAAATTTGTCGGGCTGCGCGCGTTTAGGCGAAATACGGTGACTCACCCAACAGTACATGAAATAGGGTATAGCTGATATGTAGCGAAAAAAAGCCCACTGGCTGACGGGGGCCTGGCCTACATGACATCGCCATATTGATTCTCTGCTTCTAGTAATATCTGGCGTAACTGATTCAGTTAATGAGACAAAAATCATATTAACAGTTTTCACCATTGTGGCCAAAACACTATTCAGGTTTGTTGTCTTGGCACAAAATGCCTTCTGGAGAATTAAACTATAGATAGGCTAACTAACATACGGAGGCTAGTTATCTATAATTGAACAGTTTGAGATTCCGTCATTGCGTCTGAGATCTTCCAAGCGTTTTTGAAGCAAAGGAAGGACACCTTTATTGTCACACCCCATTAGAGTGGTAAACCCTTAAAAAAAGTATGGAACACCTTCGGTTGCGAGATACAACCGATTGATAAGCACTGATCCAGTCTAGTCTATCTCCATCTCCTACTTCAACCACCTTCGTTTTATGGCTTAGGAATAGACTAACACGATGTAGGCTACTATTATATCGTAGCAATGCCGCATTTTGTCATGCAGTGCTGCACTGCAGATTGGAACTCATTATGAAACGGCGGGCCGTATTCTTGTGATAACTAATTATTATGTCGCGGGCCGGACTATGTCGCTTGGCGGGCTGGATCCGGCCCGCGGGCCGCAGGTTGCCGACCCTTGCCCTATGAGGTCAAAGGCCAACGTTTTTTTTGGGGGGGGGCTGACGAAGTGTTGTTTACAGGTTCCCAATATTTGGGGGGCTATGATCGGTGTGGAGCTTCAAAAGGGGGCGATGAGTCGAAAAAGGTTGGGAACGACTGGAGTAATCGATTACGAATATAATTTATATTTGTAAAGATTCGATTCGAGTACGGCGATACAATAATTTTCGAATACTGAAATTATATACCCCTTTGTATACTACGACTTATTTGTTCATCGAGAATGGTAGTCTCGATGTCTTCTTCTCTCTGTGGATGCTTTGAAACCATTCCAAATTGTGTAACGAAAAGCGGTGTACGTTGACGGGAGCGACATTTGTGTGAAATGGTGATTGACGCGCAGGATTTTTGTCATAAAAGCACTATGGAATAGATGTGCTCAGAAACGACGAATTGTCTTAAATGCATAAAACTGACATTATTTTACATGTCGTCGCATCAAAGTTACATATTTTGAACTTTCCAAGTCATACTTGCGTGTTCTTCGATCTTTCAACAAGTCAACCTTTCGGAACTGCTTCAACTCAACTCAACTCAACTATGGTATAGCATGCAGTGACTTCCAGTAACATGCGTTAACATGCGAAAATCCTGAAGTGATACACATTCGTTTTTTTTATTGCAGGTTGCATCAAAGTCTAAATAAAATTTTCTTCATTGAGAATTCAATTCAATTTTCACTCAAAGCTCATTTTTCCGTTCGGCTGGTGTAAGCCTCGGATACAAATTCCGTAATTGATTTGTTTCCAGTATCCGTATCAAAATATACTCGAGCAAATCATTGTTTTTCATCATTTCTAAGGCTTTATTTGGTGAATGTACAAAGATTCCGATCTTTGCCGTCGGCCATCCTCAGGACGCAAATAGATTTCGATCTCAATCTCATAATTTGTACGGGAATCAAGATTGGCAATGGTTTGCACTCAATAAACAATGGATACCGCCTCATGTTCAACCGTATATAGTTGTAAATTCTATTTTATTGCCTGTAGTTTTCGATATTAGGTAACATCTGCAAGCAGGGCGAACTATCTTACCTAGATCATTCATACGGCAAACAGATCCGAAGCCCCCTATGAGATGATAAGACCGTCATTATAAATGAACGAGGTGGAATCTTGCATACTTCTTATGGGTATTCAGCTCAGTATTTCGAAGAAAGAATATCAGCCCAATCAGACCAATGTACAAGTACACGTACAGTAATACCATGGATACCAAACAACAGCAAACTCCTCGGTATCTTAAGTTACCCATGTGTATGGTTGCATCTAAAACAAAAATCGATTTAAAACAAACATGTTTGAAACATGGCCCTTGTTTTAAACATGATTTTTTGTTTTTTGTTTAGCCATGACGTCACGAATCTTTAATTGTGATGTCACGGTGGATTGACATGGACAATTGGAAATATAGGGTATATATGACTCCTTCGACGAAAAATGCTTCCGACCTCTGTCACAAACACATTAAAAATATCTTTGACCAGGACTACATTTTCTACGGTCGGTGGTCATTATCGGAACATCCATTTCGTACCAATGATACATATCTAGTTGCTATAACTGTTGAATCGTGCGAATCGTCCGTATAGGCTGATACTATAGGTCTTATCTAAAGATTTGACTCAAGTAAAAAAAAATAATGGCATTTGTTTTAAAACACCGTTTGTTTTAAATGCAACCTTAGCCATGTGCGCATAATCCATCACCGTGACTTCACTACGTATATGATAGCCTCGTACGGTAGTAATATAACAATGAAAGTTTCAGGCAATAAGTGCTCATGCTCAAGCAATTATAAGACATCGAAGAGAAACAAATATATGTAAATATCGGTAGCGTTCGTCGATGTGAATTTCTGGGAAAGGATCAATCACATACCTGACTGCAGGGATTAATTTTTTACGCATAACAACTACACAAAATTAATATTCTATTTATTTATGCATTATAACATTCATGCTTGTAGAGGCGGAAGTCGATAAGGTTTTAGAATTTGTTTGATATCCGACGTATTTGCGAGAATTGGAAATCATGGAAACACTGGAAAATGATTACAGCTTGCTATGACTCGAAACCTTTAGGGATTCCTTGACAAGATTCGTAACCAATCGCTGATGCAATATATTGCAAAAGTAATTAACATCACTGATTTAGGGGCATGGACAAAGTCTGTTTAAACATGATTACGAGTAAATTTGGCTGCGAACTTGAGATATACAGGTTGCATCATAGGCCTATGTGGCTATGAAATACAGAAAAACAGCCTGCTTGCTGATCCTTCTTTCCGGGGCATATACATGGTACCCCTCAATTGTATTATTAGAACAGATGCATATTTATAGTTTCGCCGGTGTATCCGCGTGATTACTAAATAAAATAGGTCGGAACTGCATTTGCAAACTGTTTATATTTCTGTCGCTACATGGTGACATAAAATGCTTCTGCAACGCCCTCCTTATAAAGCACAATGCATCGATTGTGCCATCCTGTGGCCGGGACCGGAGTTTTGTAACAAATAGTCCACATGCATTGAATCCACTTTCTGCTTCCACAGAAGAGGGCTGAATAGTAACCAGCGCTTCGTAGAGAGTCGGTAGATATGGTTTGAACCTTTGAAAGGTTCAGGTTCGCGTGAATGCGAACCTTTTTGAAAGGTTCTGTGTGAACGCGAACGTGAGCCTCATGACGTCACGTGACGTCATATCGCGAATTCGAACCCTATATTTCAGTGAAGTGATGACCCATATTAATGTACACGATACTACCTAGCGACGACTAGGGCCACATATTGCCACAATACTGCAGCACATATTGACGTTTTGAACTACGCCAAATGTATCAACTGGAGCTATCAAATTATATAATCATCCCATAAAATTAATATCTTTCGTTGCTTTGCCGACAATTCCGACGAGGTCTTGCAAGGGAATATAAGGATACGCCTTAACGGTCAAGGCAAGACCGGACACTGTATTCGGAGTTTGAGTATTGCTACGTTGATATTGAGCAGAGTGTAAAACGGGTTTCTATACTTGCTAACGATACTACCCCTCTAACAAGTTATACAGCGGTAGCCAACAACCCAATGGCACGGATTTGGGTTTTATGGTAGCCTACAATAAACATATGAAATCAAGATTGACCACGTACGTCTGCTAGATTTTTTACATCAGTCAACGATATCAACTTCATGGATTGGTTGAGTAAGCATCATTCGCTGACTACCTACAGCTATACATGTAGTGTATTTCGCTTTTGATGTTGTTTGATTGCGAGTCTAGCTCACAGCAGATAGTCAATTAATATTCCAGAAAACTTTTGTAACAAAGCAAGTAAAATTTATGAGATTGTCAAGTTGCGTGCTCGTTTGGCATTGATTTTTTTATGCTGCCGTCGCCATGTATATAGTGGCCCGCAGTTGAAATGCAATAAAATTCAACCAAAGATGTTATATTGAAGTGAAAATTCTAATATATAAAAAAGGTTCACAGTGCAGAACCTACCAAGGTTGTTTGTGAACGCGAACCTCTCAATTTCTGAGGTTCACACACAGAACGCAAACGTGAACCTCACGTTCACACCATCCCTAAAGTTGGCAGGTTGTTTCCCGGAAGCTTCAACGACTCTATTTCTACATTCCTTTTCGATCATTCTTCTGTTCAGGTTTGGAGTACTGGACGGACCAGTAGCTGATACTGGAATTGATGCCGACATGATATCTCGCTCTAATTGTGTGTTTGAAATAAAATGAGGGCTTTTGTTTTTTGTTTTTAATTAAGTGTCAGGAAATCAATAACGCTTGCACGCACGCACATGTTTGCGAGTGTTCGATGTCATTCAGTTTCGAGACGCGTCTCGGGCCTAGCATGCGTTGGCTCCTATCTATCTATGGCTTGAAGACAATATGCCGTTAAGGGTATTCTGATCAGCGATTGTGATTAAAGAGTGACATCGCGAAACTGAATGACATCGAATACTCGCAAACATGTGCGTCCGTGCAGCAATGATATCTTTCGTGCCGTGCCTATTGTAGATGCGATTGTGTAGGACAGCGATAATATCGTGAGCACCAATCCAATGCAGATGCGATTCTTCTAGCCAGCGGAACTATAGGCTAGTTGAAGACACGATAAATCAGGCCAGCCATAATAGCCGATCGCGCGGCAACCAATGACCTCATTTTTCGATCTTCTCAGCAGGAGATCGCGTCGCGTTACATTGTGCATGTGCACATTGTGCACAGACATAATTGCTAATTGGCAACACGGTTCCCGCTAATTGGCCGCGCGCAACTCTGATAATACGACTTAATGAAGCTTACTAAAAAGTGTAAAACGCATCAGCAACGCAGTCTTTTATTCGGTTCACCGGCAGAATTATATCCGGATATCAGATAATGAAAAATCTGCAGTTAATCGGTTAACCGGTTAACCGTTATCCGGATAATCAAACCGTACATAGAAGTCTCGAACTTGGTTGGCTGCAACCTTTCCTTAGTGGATGCTGTAATTGCAAATTATTTTGGACAAGTACAGTTAAGACAACGGCGTTGATTGGAAAGAAAACACAGACTATTCGAATGATATTTACATTGGATCACCAGACATAATGGGTTGTTCGGTATATTTATAGACTAACATGTGAAATGTGCATATCCCTAATTGTAGTATTCATCTAAAATTCTTTTGTTGTCCACGTATTTTATCCGAAGTCCTCCAATTTATTGGCACCGGGACACTTTATAACTACCACATATCTTATGTCATCAAATATTCCCATAATATATCATCCATACATTTGGTTCAAGTCAATATACGACAATTCATTCCAATTGCTTTGGTATCTCCTTTGAAATCGACTTATATCCGAACAATGCTTCTTACTTTACAATACTTGCCGAAAATTTTGTACCGTTAGGTATGTGAGGCATTCAGATATCAATATATACTTCTCACACATACCGCATACCTTTAGATCTCGGAATGGATCCTCGAGTCGTCGTCATTACGTATGTCTATATACAGCAGGTCAACCTATACAGCTAAACAACAGAATGTGTATGCAATGATTCATTTCTGATATGAATACCTCGTCATAGTTGTAAGGCCATTTTGTATCAAACTGTAAAATTGCTATGTTGAAGGCGTAAGCGAAAACACCACTTTCAATCGAACCGAGCAATTTCTTTCGTCGCGGTATTATCAACATTCATGCTTATGTCTAAGGTTATTATGAACTTCATTTACAACAGGAATGTACAAATTGCAGATGCCTCGAAATAAATTCCGACTCATTGTATTTACCATTCATCCCCACGAAAAAAGTTTCTGGTTAAATTAATGGCGAATGAGTCTCCGTAAGCGGTTTCCCATTTCATCACGTCATGTCACGAACCGTATTCATCAACTTTCACCCACATGTTCATTGTTCACCTGTCAATGAAAGATGTTTGCCCACCTTTTACCAGATACTTCTTACCGCCCGCTATTATAAATAAAATCTATATAGCGATAAGGTGCATCATCTCATATTACTCCGAAATGTACAGAAAGGTATGCTTGATACACTGTTTACCGACTCTGTATACGTTTTCATACTTCTATAACGGCAATAGCTAATCCTCCACAGTAAAACTATATGCCAATAATATGTTGTACGAAAGCCGTAGCAAAGGTGAATCAGATTAGGGTAAGAGATATCCTTACTTGATGTTATAGAGAGATACGAATTTCTAATACGACACATGATACCGAATGATTTATTTACCGAATCACAGAAATATTACTGGTTGATTATTCGATTGAACGGCATGTCACTCACGAATATATCATACGTAGCCTAATGTATACATCCGCTTGAAAGAGTGTTATTAGGTTATTACTAAAGTCACCACGGCCAGTCATCGAATTCACGATATCAAGTGGAAGGGCTATATAAAGAGTTGTTCCAGGGGCAAAAAGCCGGGTAGCTAAGCCCCATTTCCCCCTTATACCTACCTACCTACTAACGTCACCGCGAACTTCTCATGAAATCGCTGCAAATCCCGTGCATTCCAACCACACGGGTTTTTCGAAATAAAATATTAGCTCAGACACGGGCAAAACAAGAGGTTTGCTTCTATTCAAGACAAGTGCGTAAACAAAAGATTGGCCTACGCTCTTGTATAAAGTCCCAGACAGAGGAGGTTAATAATTAAGTATTTCTACTTTGTACGATTACTCAAGTCGATTTTAGCTTGGCATTATGTTATCGGACTATTTCAACCTCCATTTAACCGAATTTTTAAGGCAAAACTACTTACATTTGAAACTTTAGATTTTGTAAAGTAGAAAGTAGCTTGAGGTTCTGGCTGGATCAGTTTCATGGGTTAATTTGACATGACAGCTGGGCGTAAAAGTCTCAATAACACAGGAACTGAATGCATTTTCTAAAATCGCACGGATTTGTAGTGTTGCCGGTCACTCTGAGTTCATCTCGAAGATGCACCCTGCAAGCGTGGCGAGTTGGCGTAGTGATAAAATCCACTGCTGCAAGTTAATCAGGTCTCCTCCTTGCCATCCGATCCGCGCTAGCGATGTCTTCAAAAAGCCTATAAGTAGGCCGTGCTACAAGTCCGCAGATACATAATCAAAATATAGACAATCGGCCTGGCGTTAATGACCATTTACGTCGACAAACACCATGAATAACACAAATAAACAAACATGCATTGTGCAATTTCGGATGTGGCCACCTCCATGCGAAACTAGTTATTTCAGTAGTTTTCATATCTCCATTTTGTACTTCTACTGAAGGTAATTTTGACTTGTCTTTGAAATCGCTTCTTCTTTTTATAATTGACTGGAAACTTACGATGTTACTTATACTAGCCTATTGCTCGACTAACAATCGCGTACTTTCGATAATCTCGATTAAGTCCCGCCACACATTCTAGACTATACTTTGCTAAAGGATCAGTGACTGTACCACGAGTACCTCAATGGAATACTAAAAACTGGCGTTAGAAGAGTAAACTACGCGCAAAGTTTAGGCGAGAGGGAAACGGCTGGATTCTTTAATTATAATGTCACACCTGAATGCCTGAATAACTTGCAGGGTGGTTTTTGTTATTCGCACTGCTTAATGCAGTTTGCACCCATATCACAGCGTCTATAGAAGGCATAACATGTTTATTATCCTTTGCATTTGAAGACAAATGAAGAATCATACCGATACTGTATCACGAAGAACAACTATGCTCGATATCTCGAGACGATGCAAAAAGTCACAACTACACTATTAGATTGAAAATATACACAATTGGTTTCGAGAAAGTCACATGATCAATCGCTGGGTTGAACATTTTCTGCATGAAGAATCGCAATAATCGCGAAATAAGATTTTCAAAGTGCATTGCATTGCGGACAACAACGTAATACTAACGCGAGACGCAATGCCGAAATATATTCAAAAGCATGAAATACGCAAATGAATGCGCGAAATAACAACGCTGAAGGATCGATTATATAATCAAAGTGATGTAACAGTCTTTGACAAAAGTCGGTGATGGTATTGCGTAAGTAGTTATATAGATCGCTCGCGAACGGCCATTGTGGCTTATGGGCGGGGTGGTGAGCGGCTGGGAAAGCGGGGGTGGTGAGCGGCTTTTATTTCTTATGGCGGGGGTGGTGAGCGGCTATTGCGTCTTATGGCGGGGGTGGTGAGCGGCTCTTATTTCTTATGGCGGGGGTCGTGAGCGGCTGGAAAACCGGGGGTGATGAGCGGCACTTATTTCTTATGGCGGGGGTGGTGAGCGGCACTTATTTCTTACGGCGGGGGTCGTGAGCGGCTGGAAAACCGGGGGTGGTGAGCGGCACTGATGTCTTATGGCGGGGGTCGCAAGCGGCTCTCGCCTTTTTTGCTATAGGTGGTGGCGGTGATTCGCCTGTCGTGTATTCTTACGGGCTCTGTGGTGATTCGCCATGTGTTCTTATGGGTGCGGTCGCATGCGGCTATTGCGTCTTATGGGTGTGGTCGTGATTCGTACTTTCGGGTATAGGCTGCGGCGGTGACTCGCATTGAAAACTCGAGGTCGTGATTCGTACTTTCGGGTATAGGCTCCGGTCGCATGATAGCGTTATGGAGATAGGGATCGGTCGCATGCTAACGTTTTCGGATATAGGCGGTGGCGGCAAGTCGTACTCTCGGGTATTTAGTTTGCCACAGAGCCGGCGTAGACGGCGATTCGAATATCAACAATAGTCGCGTTCGCAAACTAACACTTCAAAAAGATGTGAAATATTTGTAAAATCCTACGATCGCTCACAAGATACCACTTCCGGCATATCGATCTATCACTCAATACACAACCGAAGTTGAATTGTAATTGAATGCGTAAATTTATCACCTCGACATCAAAATTCGAAAACAACAACTTGATGCTTTATGTTCTCACTCTAATTTCATGATAAGTGTAATAAGTGCCGAATAACAGATACACCACCGGCGAGACTTGAATAGCAACAAATTGTCACTTATTTCCGACGGGGAAATTCACTAAACCGCAGTACATTGTGCGATTTTGAAAAACAGATGTTTGCGCTTGCGTTTTGATATGTGTGACCCACTAACTACGTCCGTTTTGCGAACACGGCTTGTTGTGAGGAATACGCAGCGCGTGCGACCTATATTTCGAATGACCTGTGCGCTGAATTATTTCTCGTCCAGCCGTGTGCTACTATCAATTATTATACTAATCCAGTCAGTGCGAAATAGTTTGCTAAATCTAAGAATTAGTCGCATGGTGTTACTTTAGTAATTAGTTTACCATAGAGCAGGCGTAGACGGTGATTCGAATACCGACAAATTTTCACTTATTTCTGACCCAACCCTAATCCTCTGTGAAGTTGACGCTTATTCAAAAAGGTGTGAAATAATTGTAAAATACTAATCCGAAACCGATTATTTTGACTTTGGTGTAGTGCACATTGAAATAGGATTGACAAACATGACTACCAACTTCCCCACAGTCCTGTTTCGATATTATACACACATTGATTTGAAACAAGTAATGAAATATTACAACTCTATTCACGGTCTGGCTTTCCTTTTGTCAAAGAGATATTTTACATCTTACCATACTCAAAAGAATTATTCACAACATTACCAATTGTTAAAAATCTAGTTTTCAATTACTTGATTATATCACTGCAACTCATGAATTTGAATTAATTCATCCTGGTTGTATTCGTATGCTCGGTCTTTTTTATTCAATTGTAAAGGTTGTTACTATTCTGAAGACAAAGTATTTACTAATCGATGCATATACGATTTGACTTGGACATATTATATTTTGAGTATACGAGATTTGAATGTCAGAACAATAACTGAGAATTAATTTATCACAATTAAATCCGTATATTACAGCGTAAAAGATATTGGAATGTCAACCACTCTAAGGTCATAGTTACTACCACATTATCTAATTCACCCGACCAACTCGTCATGATCATTCCTTAAATCAACACAAACATGACCACGGACTTGAGTTAACTACAAAACAGCATCAAGTTTTAAATCCACTTGTAGCTTACGACTTATTTGAATGCGGGTTATGTTTTGTTGTAATTGAGTGTACGGAAATTGTATTACGTTTCGACATCTTACCATCTTGCGATATTCAAAGAGTCAACCACAAAAACATTGTCAAGTAAATCCGTTACCCGACCAACCAAACAGTATCAGTATGAAAAACAGCCAAACATACACGAATCCATACAATCACTAAAACCTAAAATCCATAACAAGCTTGGTTGTATTCATATCCCTACGCATCTTTTTTTATTCAACTTGAAAAGTCGTTACTATTCTGTAAGATAAAGGAATTACCACGCGGTATATTCTGCAAGACAAACTAATTACTACTCGGTATATTTTGTAAGATAAAAGTAATTACTTCTCAGTATCGGCGACTTGAGATTAACATAATATGTTTGAGTATACGAGATTCGACAGTCTGACCACCGTAGTTGAGAATTCATTTCTTACAATCGAACACAGGTGTTATATCAAAATTATCATGATGTAAACATAAGGATTGACACATTGATTTGACATATGAGATTTTGTAATAGTTGATCATTACTTTATTATTAAATTATTTGCGTTAATTAGACCCCGCGTTGTGGTAAATGTTATGACAGCAACAAACTTTTCAGTACCAATGTTATTAACATATTAAGCTGCAAAACTGTGTGTGTCTGAAATGTTCTCGATAGGAAAATTACTCCACCTTGGTAAAAATCACTCTGCGTATCGCGGATATCAGAAAATATTTCCAGTACCCAAGACTAAAGATGAAACAACAATATCGGTATTATTACATTCAACACCCGATGCAAAATGCTTTATTGGTCAAACTCACAACGGGTAATTGAAACGACTATGTGTAGAGTATATCACAATGACACGGCGTTACTATTGAATCCAACAATTGATACGATTTATTATCGGGATTTGTGACAGCGCATTGAAACATACACAACTTACAGAGTGTGAAAATATCACTTTGGGTGTCGAGTACCGTTTGAAGCGTGCGACCAATACTCAATTACGTTCACACTCTCTAAGGCGTTGTGAAGTCTACAGATTTACACTTCAAGACTTTGATCAACACAAAAACAATTTGGAGTATCTTTACTGGATACATCCTATTCTACTAGACTTGAGTAATACACAAAACTCATAGCATTAACAAAATCGCAATAGGCGCTACACTGAAATCTACAAAATGTGTTTGTATCGTTGTTAGTGATCATAAATTATCATTTGAATAAGTAATTGTAATCATAAAACCAAACTTGCGAAAGTCATTACCATAACAAAAGAATATTGTAGGTTGCTTGCTAAATGTACGCCAGAAATATTTGTAGAACGCTCACGACCAAAGAAATCGGAAATTTCCCTCATTGTCATTCGTCAAAGTAAATGTTGTCACAATACTCAGCCCGTAAAAGATCTTGCTTGTATGTGATTGAATCGCAGGTAATTAACCCGCTAAATCAAACCATAAGGAAATTTCACTCACTCATCGGATTATGATATTAAACAGCGTCACTTAATCGGCGTATATCGTTTTTCTAAATGCAAATCATACCTGACCAACAGAAAACAATTTTCACTCACCTTGTAATGAAACCAAGTGGCGGGCCTTCGTTCAATATTTTGTCTGTGTCAAATACTTTGTAATAAACACAATGGAGATACTCCAAATTGTTTTTGTGTTGATCAAAGTCTTGAAGTGTAAATCTGTAGACTTCACAACGCCTTAGAGAGTGTGAACGTAATTGAGTATTGGTCGCACGCTTCAAACGGTACTCGACACCCAAAGTGATATTTTCACACTCTGTAAGTTGTGTATGTTTCAATGCGCTGTCACAAATCCCGATAATAAATCGTATCAATTGTTGGATTCAATAGTAACGCCGTGTCATTGTGATATACTCTACACATAGTCGTTTCAATTACCCGTTGTGAATTTGACCAATAAAGCATTTTGCATCGGGTGTTGAATGTAATAATACCGATATTGTTGTTTCATCTTTAGTCTTGGGTACTGGAAATATTTTCTGATATCCGCGATACGCAGAGTGATTTTTACCAAGGTGGAGTAATTTTCCTATCGAGAACATTTCAGACACACATAGTTTTGCAGCTTAATATGTTAATAACATTGGTACTGAAAAGTTTGTTGCTGTCATAACATTTACCACAACGCGGGGTCTAATTAACGCAAATAATTTAATAATAAAGTAATGATCAACTATTACAAAATCTCATATGTCAAATCAATGTGTCAATCCTTATGTTTACATCATGATAATTTTGATATAACACCTGTGTTCGATTGTAAGAAATGAATTCTCAACTACGGTGGTCAGACTGTCGAATCTCGTATACTCAAACATATTATGTTAATCTCAAGTCGCCGATACTGAGAAGTAATTACTTTTATCTTACAAAATATACCGAGTAGTAATTAGTTTGTCTTGCAGAATATACCGCGTGGTAATTCCTTTATCTTACAGAATAGTAACGACTTTTCAAGTTGAATAAAAAAAGATGCGTAGGGATATGAATACAACCAAGCTTGTTATGGATTTTAGGTTTTAGTGATTGTATGGATTCGTGTATGTTTGGCTGTTTTTCATACTGATACTGTTTGGTTGGTCGGGTAACGGATTTACTTGACAATGTTTTTGTGGTTGACTCTTTGAATATCGCAAGATGGTAAGATGTCGAAACGTAATACAATTTCCGTACACTCAATTACAACAAAACATAACCCGCATTCAAATAAGTCGTAAGCTACAAGTGGATTTAAAACTTGATGCTGTTTTGTAGTTAACTCAAGTCCGTGGTCATGTTTGTGTTGATTTAAGGAATGATCATGACGAGTTGGTCGGGTGAATTAGATAATGTGGTAGTAACTATGACCTTAGAGTGGTTGACATTCCAATATCTTTTACGCTGTAATATACGGATTTAATTGTGATAAATTAATTCTCAGTTATTGTTCTGACATTCAAATCTCGTATACTCAAAATATAATATGTCCAAGTCAAATCGTATATGCATCGATTAGTAAATACTTTGTCTTCAGAATAGTAACAACCTTTACAATTGAATAAAAAAGACCGAGCATACGAATACAACCAGGATGAATTAATTCAAATTCATGAGTTGCAGTGATATAATCAAGTAATTGAAAACTAGATTTTTAACAATTGGTAATGTTGTGAATAATTCTTTTGAGTATGGTAAGATGTAAAATATCTCTTTGACAAAAGGAAAGCCAGACCGTGAATAGAGTTGTAATATTTCATTACTTGTTTCAAATCAATGTGTGTATAATATCGAAACAGGACTGTGGGGAAGTTGGTAGTCATGTTTGTCAATCCTATTTCAATGTGCACTACACCAAAGTCAAAATAATCGGTTTCGGATTAGTATTTTACAATTATTTCACACCTTTTTGAATAAGCGTCAACTTCACAGAGGATTAGGGTTGGGTCAGAAATAAGTGAAAATTTGTCGGTATTCGAATCACCGTCTACGCCGGCTCTATGGTAAACTAATTACTAAAGTAACACCATGCGACTAATTCTTAGATTTAGCAAACTATTTCGCACTGACTGGATTAGTATAATAATTGATAGTAGCACACGGCTGGACGAGAAATAATTCAGCGCACAGGTCATTCGAAATATAGGTCGCACGCGCTGCGTATTCCTCACAACAAGCCGTGTTCGCAAAACGGACGTAGTTAGTGGGTCACACATATCAAAACGCAAGCGCAAACATCTGTTTTTCAAAATCGCACAATGTACTGCGGTTTAGTGAATTTCCCCGTCGGAAATAAGTGACAATTTGTTGCTATTCAAGTCTCGCCGGTGGTGTATCTGTTATTCGGCACTTATTACACTTATCATGAAATTAGAGTGAGAACATAAAGCATCAAGTTGTTGTTTTCGAATTTTGATGTCGAGGTGATAAATTTACGCATTCAATTACAATTCAACTTCGGTTGTGTATTGAGTGATAGATCGATATGCCGGAAGTGGTATCTTGTGAGCGATCGTAGGATTTTACAAATATTTCACATCTTTTTGAAGTGTTAGTTTGCGAACGCGACTATTGTTGATATTCGAATCGCCGTCTACGCCGGCTCTGTGGCAAACTAAATACCCGAGAGTACGACTTGCCGCCACCGCCTATATCCGAAAACGTTAGCATGCGACCGATCCCTATCTCCATAACGCTATCATGCGACCGGAGCCTATACCCGAAAGTACGAATCACGACCTCGAGTTTTCAATGCGAGTCACCGCCGCAGCCTATACCCGAAAGTACGAATCACGACCACACCCATAAGACGCAATAGCCGCATGCGACCGCACCCATAAGAACACATGGCGAATCACCACAGAGCCCGTAAGAATACACGACAGGCGAATCACCGCCACCACCTATAGCAAAAAAGGCGAGAGCCGCTTGCGACCCCCGCCATAAGACATCAGTGCCGCTCACCACCCCCGGTTTTCCAGCCGCTCACGACCCCCGCCGTAAGAAATAAGTGCCGCTCACCACCCCCGCCATAAGAAATAAGTGCCGCTCATCACCCCCGGTTTTCCAGCCGCTCACGACCCCCGCCATAAGAAATAAGAGCCGCTCACCACCCCCGCCATAAGACGCAATAGCCGCTCACCACCCCCGCCATAAGAAATAAAAGCCGCTCACCACCCCCGCTTTCCCAGCCGCTCACCACCCCGCCCATAAGCCACAATGGCCGTTCGCGAGCGATCTATATAACTACTTACGCAATACCATCACCGACTTTTGTCAAAGACTGTTACATCACTTTGATTATATAATCGATCCTTCAGCGTTGTTATTTCGCGCATTCATTTGCGTATTTCATGCTTTTGAATATATTTCGGCATTGCGTCTCGCGTTAGTATTACGTTGTTGTCCGCAATGCAATGCACTTTGAAAATCTTATTTCGCGATTATTGCGATTCTTCATGCAGAAAATGTTCAACCCAGCGATTGATCATGTGACTTTCTCGAAACCAATTGTGTATATTTTCAATCTAATAGTGTAGTTGTGACTTTTTGCATCGTCTCGAGATATCGAGCATAGTTGTTCTTCGTGATACAGTATCGGTATGATTCTTCATTTGTCTTCAAATGCAAAGGATAATAAACATGTTATGCCTTCTATAGACGCTGTGATATGGGTGCAAACTGCATTAAGCAGTGCGAATAACAAAAACCACCCTGCAAGTTATTCAGGCATTCAGGTGTGACATTATAATTAAAGAATCCAGCCGTTTCCCTCTCGCCTAAACTTTGCGCGTAGTTTACTCTTCTAACGCCAGTTTTTAGTATTCCATTGAGGTACTCGTGGTACAGTCACTGATCCTTTAGCAAAGTATAGTCTAGAATGTGTGGCGGGACTTAATCGAGATTATCGAAAGTACGCGATTGTTAGTCGAGCAATAGGCTAGTATAAGTAACATCGTAAGTTTCCAGTCAATTATAAAAAGAAGAAGCGATTTCAAAGACAAGTCAAAATTACCTCCAGTAGAAGTACAAAATGGAGATATGAAAACTACTGAAATAACTAGTTTCGCATGGAGGTGGCCACATCCGAAATTGCACAATGCATGTTTGTTTATTTGTGTTATTCATGGTGTTTGTCGACGTAAATGGTCATTAACGCCAGGCCGATTGTCTATATTTTGATTATGTATCTGCGGACTTGTAGCACGGCCTACTTATAGGCTTTTTGAAGACATCGCTAGCGCGGATCGGATGGCAAGGAGGAGACCTGATTAACTTGCAGCAGTGGATTTTATCACTACGCCAACTCGCCACGCTTGCAGGGTGCATCTTCGAGATGAACTCAGAGTGACCGGCAACACTACAAATCCGTGCGATTTTAGAAAATGCATTCAGTTCCTGTGTTATTGAGACTTTTACGCCCAGCTGTCATGTCAAATTAACCCATGAAACTGATCCAGCCAGAACCTCAAGCTACTTTCTACTTTACAAAATCTAAAGTTTCAAATGTAAGTAGTTTTGCCTTAAAAATTCGGTTAAATGGAGGTTGAAATAGTCCGATAACATAATGCCAAGCTAAAATCGACTTGAGTAATCGTACAAAGTAGAAATA
The DNA here is from genome assembly GCF_051294905.1 of Botryllus schlosseri. Taxonomy (NCBI): domain Eukaryota; kingdom Metazoa; phylum Chordata; class Ascidiacea; order Stolidobranchia; family Styelidae; genus Botryllus; species Botryllus schlosseri. The sequence continues at coordinate 5,558,595 of NC_137242.1, forward strand.
CTTAATTATTAACCTCCTCTGTCTGGGACTTTATACAAGAGCGTAGGCCAATCTTTTGTTTACGCACTTGTCTTGAATAGAAGCAAACCTCTTGTTTTGCCCGTGTCTGAGCTAATATTTTATTTCGAAAAACCCGTGTGGTTGGAATGCACGGGATTTGCAGCGATTTCATGAGAAGTTCGCGGTGACGTTAGTAGGTAGGTAGGTATAAGGGGGAAATGGGGCTTAGCTACCCGGCTTTTTGCCCCTGGAACAACTCTTTATATAGCCCTTCCACTTGATATCGTGAATTCGATGACTGGCCGTGGTGACTTTAGTAATAACCTAATAACACTCTTTCAAGCGGATGTATACATTAGGCTACGTATGATATATTCGTGAGTGACATGCCGTTCAATCGAATAATCAACCAGTAATATTTCTGTGATTCGGTAAATAAATCATTCGGTATCATGTGTCGTATTAGAAATTCGTATCTCTCTATAACATCAAGTAAGGATATCTCTTACCCTAATCTGATTCACCTTTGCTACGGCTTTCGTACAACATATTATTGGCATATAGTTTTACTGTGGAGGATTAGCTATTGCCGTTATAGAAGTATGAAAACGTATACAGAGTCGGTAAACAGTGTATCAAGCATACCTTTCTGTACATTTCGGAGTAATATGAGATGATGCACCTTATCGCTATATAGATTTTATTTATAATAGCGGGCGGTAAGAAGTATCTGGTAAAAGGTGGGCAAACATCTTTCATTGACAGGTGAACAATGAACATGTGGGTGAAAGTTGATGAATACGGTTCGTGACATGACGTGATGAAATGGGAAACCGCTTACGGAGACTCATTCGCCATTAATTTAACCAGAAACTTTTTTCGTGGGGATGAATGGTAAATACAATGAGTCGGAATTTATTTCGAGGCATCTGCAATTTGTACATTCCTGTTGTAAATGAAGTTCATAATAACCTTAGACATAAGCATGAATGTTGATAATACCGCGACGAAAGAAATTGCTCGGTTCGATTGAAAGTGGTGTTTTCGCTTACGCCTTCAACATAGCAATTTTACAGTTTGATACAAAATGGCCTTACAACTATGACGAGGTATTCATATCAGAAATGAATCATTGCATACACATTCTGTTGTTTAGCTGTATAGGTTGACCTGCTGTATATAGACATACGTAATGACGACGACTCGAGGATCCATTCCGAGATCTAAAGGTATGCGGTATGTGTGAGAAGTATATATTGATATCTGAATGCCTCACATACCTAACGGTACAAAATTTTCGGCAAGTATTGTAAAGTAAGAAGCATTGTTCGGATATAAGTCGATTTCAAAGGAGATACCAAAGCAATTGGAATGAATTGTCGTATATTGACTTGAACCAAATGTATGGATGATATATTATGGGAATATTTGATGACATAAGATATGTGGTAGTTATAAAGTGTCCCGGTGCCAATAAATTGGAGGACTTCGGATAAAATACGTGGACAACAAAAGAATTTTAGATGAATACTACAATTAGGGATATGCACATTTCACATGTTAGTCTATAAATATACCGAACAACCCATTATGTCTGGTGATCCAATGTAAATATCATTCGAATAGTCTGTGTTTTCTTTCCAATCAACGCCGTTGTCTTAACTGTACTTGTCCAAAATAATTTGCAATTACAGCATCCACTAAGGAAAGGTTGCAGCCAACCAAGTTCGAGACTTCTATGTACGGTTTGATTATCCGGATAACGGTTAACCGGTTAACCGATTAACTGCAGATTTTTCATTATCTGATATCCGGATATAATTCTGCCGGTGAACCGAATAAAAGACTGCGTTGCTGATGCGTTTTACACTTTTTAGTAAGCTTCATTAAGTCGTATTATCAGAGTTGCGCGCGGCCAATTAGCGGGAACCGTGTTGCCAATTAGCAATTATGTCTGTGCACAATGTGCACATGCACAATGTAACGCGACGCGATCTCCTGCTGAGAAGATCGAAAAATGAGGTCATTGGTTGCCGCGCGATCGGCTATTATGGCTGGCCTGATTTATCGTGTCTTCAACTAGCCTATAGTTCCGCTGGCTAGAAGAATCGCATCTGCATTGGATTGGTGCTCACGATATTATCGCTGTCCTACACAATCGCATCTACAATAGGCACGGCACGAAAGATATCATTGCTGCACGGACGCACATGTTTGCGAGTATTCGATGTCATTCAGTTTCGCGATGTCACTCTTTAATCACAATCGCTGATCAGAATACCCTTAACGGCATATTGTCTTCAAGCCATAGATCAGTGGTTCCCAAACGGTGGGGAATTCCCCACTGGTGGGGAATTCAATGGTTTCTGGTGGGGAATAGACGCATTTGTTCAAAATTATATACAGGACAGTCCACATATTCACGGAGACATACGCAATTACCGTTATAGTTAACTGCTCTGGAATGTATGCATCGAAAATTATATTGCGTGTTGTTCACAAAACCTCATTTTCAACTCCGGATGGCCAATCATGGCGTCACAAACACATCCAGCACGACTAGTTTGTCGTGAAATAACACTTTCGCGAAAATATGAGCGTTACTGGTATCGGTTCACAATACGTTTTATATTGCAGTCACAGGCGATTTTGCGTACTTGTGTGGTCGTGTATCTTGTCTACTCAAACCAGCAAATAGCTGCTCTGTGACGACAAGAGCGCTGGGTAGTGGGGAACAGGACCGTAACTGCTGCACCCCAAACCCCCCAATTGGGGGGGGGGGCGATCTCGAATTGGCCCAAAATTATTTCGTGAATTAACATAAATTAAGATATTTTTTAAATTTATGCCACTTTTTCAAAAATTATTTGCCAGTAAGGCAATACCAATTTGAAATCGTGTGTGCCTTTTAGTTTTGGCGATTTCCATATCTTTTGACACAGCATATATAAGAGGTCACGAAATAGCATACTGTAGCGAAGTCAATATGCAAACGGGTCCGCTCGAAGATGTTCAATTCTTATTGAGTGCTCCTACCTTTTCCAGCACACCTCACTCAGCTCTACCGGTAAATCTGATTACGTGAGCAGAGACGGGATAAAAAATTGATACCAAAATATATGCAATTCCCGATCATATTGGCCGATTCAAACACGAATTATGAAATTTTTTCGCGCTTCGCACGTTTGGTCGAAATAAGGCGACGCGCTAAACAGTAGACTCAATGTAGTTGATAAGTTGCAGGGAAAAAGCGTACAGATTCAGCGGGGCTGAGAGGGTTCCGGGGCCCAAGACCAACGTTTTTTTGACGGGCCTAACAAATTGCTGTTACGGTCCTGGTGGGGAATGAAGGCATGGAATAAATCTGAAGTGGGGAATGAAGACAAAAAGGTTGGGAACCACTGCCATAGATAGATAGGAGCCAACGCATGCTAGGCCCGAGACGCGTCTCGAAACTGAATGACATCGAACACTCGCAAACATGTGCGTGCGTGCAAGCGTTATTGATTTCCTGACACTTAATTAAAAACAAAAAAACAAAAGCCCTCATTTTATTTCAAACACACAATTAGAGCGAGATATCATGTCGGCATCAATTCCAGTATCAGCTACTGGTCCGTCCAGTACTCCAAACCTGAACAGAAGAATGATCGAAAAGGAATGTAGAAATAGAGTCGTTGAAGCTTCCGGGAAACAACCTGCCAACTTTAGGGATGGTGTGAACGTGAGGTTCACGTTTGCGTTCTGTGTGTGAACCTCAGAAATTGAGAGGTTCGCGTTCACAAACAACCTTGGTAGGTTCTGCACTGTGAACCTTTTTTATATATTAGAATTTTCACTTCAATATAACATCTTTGGTTGAATTTTATTGCATTTCAACTGCGGGCCACTATATACATGGCGACGGCAGCATAAAAAAAATCAATGCCAAACGAGCACGCAACTTGACAATCTCATAAATTTTACTTGCTTTGTTACAAAAGTTTTCTGGAATATTAATTGACTATCTGCTGTGAGCTAGACTCGCAATCAAACAACATCAAAAGCGAAATACACTACATGTATAGCTGTAGGTAGTCAGCGAATGATGCTTACTCAACCAATCCATAAAGTTGATATCGTTGACTGATGTAAAAAATCTAGCAGACGTACGTGGTCAATCTTGATTTCATATGTTTATTGTAGGCTACCATAAAACCCAAATCCGTGCCATTGGGTTGTTGGCTACCGCTGTATAACTTGTTAGAGGGGTAGTATCGTTAGCAAGTATAGAAACCCGTTTTACACTCTGCTCAATATCAACGTAGCAATACTCAAACTCCGAATACAGTGTCCGGTCTTGCCTTGACCGTTAAGGCGTATCCTTATATTCCCTTGCAAGACCTCGTCGGAATTGTCGGCAAAGCAACGAAAGATATTAATTTTATGGGATGATTATATAATTTGATAGCTCCAGTTGATACATTTGGCGTAGTTCAAAACGTCAATATGTGCTGCAGTATTGTGGCAATATGTGGCCCTAGTCGTCGCTAGGTAGTATCGTGTACATTAATATGGGTCATCACTTCACTGAAATATAGGGTTCGAATTCGCGATATGACGTCACGTGACGTCATGAGGCTCACGTTCGCGTTCACACAGAACCTTTCAAAAAGGTTCGCATTCACGCGAACCTGAACCTTTCAAAGGTTCAAACCATATCTACCGACTCTCTACGAAGCGCTGGTTACTATTCAGCCCTCTTCTGTGGAAGCAGAAAGTGGATTCAATGCATGTGGACTATTTGTTACAAAACTCCGGTCCCGGCCACAGGATGGCACAATCGATGCATTGTGCTTTATAAGGAGGGCGTTGCAGAAGCATTTTATGTCACCATGTAGCGACAGAAATATAAACAGTTTGCAAATGCAGTTCCGACCTATTTTATTTAGTAATCACGCGGATACACCGGCGAAACTATAAATATGCATCTGTTCTAATAATACAATTGAGGGGTACCATGTATATGCCCCGGAAAGAAGGATCAGCAAGCAGGCTGTTTTTCTGTATTTCATAGCCACATAGGCCTATGATGCAACCTGTACAACGGAGTCGCGTAAACTTTCGTGAAAGAAAAGCATACCCACTTCCCAAGGGTTCTGTCGATGTCATAACAATAAACCAGATACTCCAACAACAAAGTACATATGTTTTCTAGTCACGATCCTTACATCTTTCACATAGATCAATCTACTTTGCTAACGAAAAGTGCTGAGTCATCACATGATCACCCTCACAACAAAACAGCTAGAAGATATTATCATACAATAATATTCCTAACCCTTTGCGCACCAGTGACAAATCATACAACAAACATTTTTTTTTTGTGAGTCGAATTGTTATTCAGTGTCAAGTCTACCTGTTGAAACGTACATTAAAACAACACAGTCAGAATTCAATTAAAACCACGAATCTATTTTCATTTCGTCACAAACTGTCACATATAGAAAAATAAATTTTCTTTCCCCAACACATACTTGTAACCAATCGCTTTCATGAAACACACAACCCCATAAAAGTATTTACTTTCTACAACATAGACATTCCGATGTAGTCAAGAAATATTTTTATTAATCAAAATCATCGATTTCTGTTCACGGCGTTAGTGTGTGCATGTCATACCTGTGGGCCCCGTATTAAAACAGACACGACACGACTGAATGTAAGGGGATAGAAGTCTATCTATCGCTACGGTTTCAAAAAACGAATCATCTATTTTGCATTGGTCGAGACCGAGCGAACCAGTTACATGTATTCGCGGTAATGATTTTGCTTGTCATATGCGAATGATAGGATTGCTACTCCGACAAATCAAATCAACATACAACAATCTTCTGACGATCATAATAGCAATTTCATTTTCCGCCCCTTCATAATTGTATACGCACGAAAAGTATATTGTACAACTCGGTAACTACGTTTAACAAGACCAATCACACTACCAGCGTTGAAAACAATATACCTACCCAGGTAAAAATATCATTCTGGTTGGACAACTGACGTTTACCTGTGTAAAATTATCATTTTCACTTGGAGGTCCACCGTTACCTAACTAAAATACCATTGTCCTTTGGAGATTTATCGTTTACCCAGTGTAACAAACCCCCTTTCACTTGGAAATCTATTTTTGCCCTGGATAACAAACCTTTTTCACTTGGAAATATATTTTTTCTCTTGGTAACAAACCTTTTTCACTTGGAAATATATTTTTTCTTTGGGTAACAAACCTTTTTCACTTGGAAATATATTTTTTCCCTGAGCAACAAACCATTTTCACTTGGCGGGTCGTCGTTTACCTTAGTAAAAATATCATTTTCCTTTGGAGATCCGGCGTTTACCCAGTGTAACAATCATTTTCTCTTGGTCATCTAGCTTTTCCTAGAGTAACAAAACCATTTTCATTTTGAAATCTGACAAACACACCTGACAATTTGGTATTTGTTGTATTGACGATAGTTTGAAATAGATTACAACGAACAGTGACGGAAATATACACGGACTACCGGTTTCAGAGTATACCCCCCATCAGTCGTATCACATCAATATCATCGGTTAACCACATACAATATGCTCCTGTACACAGAAATGCATGTTTTGGAAAATTGGACAATAGGCTTCGATAGTTCTGTGATGTCCGGGTTCGTGCTTTGGATTTTCCAGAGTCAAAATGTCTGAATAAAACACCTCCTCGACGATGGTTGGTATGTGGATAACGGTGTTCGGAAAACGGTTGGATTTATGTCGCCCATAGCGATAACAATTCCAGGTCGAGTTTTTCCCCCGCATGTTTACTATATTGTGTCTTTATTGGTCAATGTATGTCTCGACATTCAGTTTGAAATCGGAAACCCTGATAAAGTATGTAACCGGATCCGGATATCAACTCTGAATCGATAAACCAATGAACAATATTCAAAGTAAACATGTTACACCCTGAGTTTCTACGAAAAAATACCATCCAGACATACGTTGCGCTTGTTTGCCCACAACAGTATACGCGTAAATGGAGGTGTGTGACATTGCATGCAATGTGTTGGTATACAAACATCGGGGAGTAAGCCTTCGATCCACAGACATTATCATAGCCGGTAGTTTTGATGCAGATCGAATGTCATCACTCCCGATAACAATGTCATACCAATAAGCCACATTGCAATGACTCTGAGTCCGCGCTATTACATCGATATTTCGACACCGTTCACTGATTTACTCGATGGTGTTATCGTGTTGTAACATTTTAAGATAGTCATGACCCTATCTACGGACAGACCACCCAGACCAATTGGATACATCGGTCGATATCCGTCGTGTTGTCCGAAGTTTTCTGCTGTACAGCATTTGACCAATGTGAACTATCGAAGTACGGGTGCTCGAAATGATTGCGATCAGTCTTTCACTAAATCACGATGCATGGATGCCGCTACTCTCACATAACGACCCCAGATAAATATCGCGAACAGTGATTCTGCAAATTTCAGACTGATACTGTGATCCAATAAGGTGTGATTCTGTGGAATGAAGACTGCAATCGTTCACCACAATAGAACACTACCTCGTGATTTCACACGCAATCATAAAACACATCATCGTAAGGGTCCAGTTCGTCCGGTAACATTTCGAAACGGTCATCGCCACAATAGATCGAGGTTGCGCTCGTTATATTGGTAACATTTTGAAACGGCATCACCACAAGGCTATTGTCGTCGATTCAGTTGGCAATGTCAATCCGTTTAACAATGTTCCGTTTTTCAACTCCCCGCACCATAGTGTTACGACACAGACAAGAAGCATCGGTGGAAATAATAAAACACGGAAGGCACACTTTGGTGTTATTTGATATGGATTTTACACCAGATGAACCTCACATTCGAGCGATGCATTAGAATGGTGCTTGTATTGTTGACGTCGAAGGAACAGAAATGTATCGATATATCGGATTCGTACATATCCAACAAAAATCTGGGTATATGATTGTGCACGGTTCGCATATTTGACTCTGAACGCTCTATTGGTATATGCTGTATAGTCCACTTTCACCGTCGTGCGAATAACCCATGTTACGGTCCATGTTTGTGTGTCTGTATGTCATGCTTCAGATTGACTCAGAGTCATTGCAATGTGGCTTATTGTTATGACATTGTTATCGGGTGTGATGACATTCGATCTGCATCAAAACTACCGGCTATGATAATGTCTGTGGATCGAAGGCTTACTCCCCGATGTTTGTATACCAACACATTGCATGCAATGTCACACACCTCCATTTACGCGTATACTGTTGTGGGCAAACAAGCGCGACGTATGTCTGGATGGTATTTTTTCGTGGAAACACAGGGTGTAACATGTTTACTTTGAATATTGTTCATTGGTTTATCGATTCAGAGTTGATATCCGGATCCGGTTACATACTTTATCAGGGTTTCCGATTTCAAACTGAATGTCGAGACATACATTGACCAATAAAGACACAATATAGTAAACATGCGGGGGAAAAACTCGACCTGGAATTGTTATCGTTATGGGCGACATAAATCCAACCGTTTTCCGAACACCGTTATCCACATACCAACCATCGTCGAGGAGGTGTTTTATTCAGACATTTTGACTCTGGAAAATCCAAAGCACGAACCCGGACATCACAGAACTATCGAAGCCTATTGTCCAATTTTCCAAAACATGCATTTCTGTGTACAAGAGCATATTGTATGTGGTTAACCGATGATATTGATGTGATACGAATGATGGGGGGTATACTCTGAAACCGGTAGTCCGTGTATATTTCCGTCACTGTTCGTTGTAATCTATTTCAAACTATCGTCAATACAACAAATACCAAATTGTCAGGTGTGTTTGTCAGATTTTAAAATGAAAATGGTTTTGTTACTCTAGGAAAAGCTAGATGACCAAGAGAAAATGATTGTTACACTGGGTAAACGCCGGATCTCCAAAGGAAAATGATATTTTTACCAAGGTAAACGACGACCCGCCAAGTGAAAATGGTTTGCTGCTCAGGGAAAAAATATATTTCCAAGTGAAAAAGGTTTGTTACTTAGAGAAAAAATATATTTCCAAGTGAAAAAGGTTTGTTACCAAGAGAAAAAATATATTTCCAAGTGAAAAAGGTTTGTTATCCAGGGCAAAAATAGATTTCCAAGTGAAAAGGGGTTTGTTATCCAAGGCAAAAATAGATTTCCAAGTGAAAGGGGGTTTGTTACACTGGGTAAACGATAAATCTCCAAAGGACAATGGTATTCTAGTTAGGTAACGGTGGACCTCCAAGTGAAAATGATAATTTTACACAGGTAAACGTCAGTTGTCCAAACCAGAATGATATTTTTACCTGGGTAGGTATCTTGTGTTCAACGCTGGTAGTGTGATTGGTCTTGTTAAACGTAGTTACCGAGTTGTACAATATACTTTTCGTGCGTATACAATTATGAAGGGGCGGAAAATGAAATTGCTATTATGAGCGTCTGAAGATTGTTGTATGTTGATTTGATTTGTCGGAGTAGCAATCCTATCATTCGCATATGACAAGCAAAATCATTACTGCGAATACATGTAACTGGTTCGCTCGGTCTCGACCAATGCAAAATAGATGATTCGTTTTTTGAAACCGTAGCGAAGACGGCATGTAAATCGATGCGATAGACTTCTATCCCCTTACATTCAGTCGTGTCGTGTCTGTTTTAATACGGGGCCCAAAGGTATGACATGCACACACTAACGCCGTGAACAGAAATCGATGATTTTGATTAATAAAAATATTTCTTGACTACATCGGAATGTCTATGTTGTAGAAAGTAAATACTTTTATGGGGTTGTGTGTTTCATGAAAGCGATTGGTTACAAGTATGTGTTGGGGAAAGAAAATTTATTTTTCTATATGTGACAGTTTGTGACGAAATGAAAATAGATTCGTGGTTTTAATTGAATTCTGACTGTGTTGTTTTAATGTACGTTTCAACAGGTAGACTTGACACTGAATAACAATTCGACTCACAAAAAAAAATGTTTGTTGTATGATTTGTCACTGGTGCGCAAAGGGTTAGGAATATTTTTGTATGATAATATCTTCTAGCTGTTTTGTTGTGAGGGTAATCATGTGATGACTCAGCACTTTTCGTTAGCAAAGTAGATTGATCTATGTGAAAGATGTAAGGATCGTGACTACAAAACATATGTACTTTGTTGTTGGAGTATCTGGTTTATTGTTATGACATCGACAGAACCCTTGGGAAGTGGGTATGCTTTTCTTTCACGAAAGTTTACGCGACTCCGTTGTAATGAATTTGTGTTAACTAAACTTGGATGGATACCGCAATTGTGTACGACTTACACATGGTATTCACATGCTGCACACATACAAACTTTTGTGTAAACAACTCTGATGTTTCTGTTCGTACTAGTTCTGTGTTGAACTATTCGATTATTAAGATACATGAACGACCATTCAGGCAATAAAGTTCTTGCGACATCGAAACAGTTTGAAAGCGGTGGCAATCATTGTACAGGTTCGTAGCATGCGAATATCGAATATTTTCGTGTGTCATGAATATCTTTCTTATACACTTGGTATGAAATGAGATAATAATTAGTGTCCTACAAAAGTAAAACATGTTGTGTTTGATTGCATACTTTTTATCGTTGTTCGTTGTGGTTTTGAAAGATGGATGAGTTTACATTTAAATATAGTAAGCAGAACAACTCAAGTAATAAATTTCACTCGTTTGAAAATAGACTCGTTTGAAAATACCGATCAATGGAGTAGCAATAACAATATGGGTGGTATATTATTTTTCGCGATATGCACCAACCTTCTAAGTATAACTTGTCAAAATTTATCGTGTCATAGAAAAGTCGGCTGTTACGAATTCGAAACAAATGTACTTCGATTATCACGACAAAGGGAATTGAGATCAATGCAGTATTTCGGAAGTGAATGTGTATCGTTTGGCATGTTCAGCAATCACTAAATGACAAAAATATCAAACTACGCATACAACTCGGTCAGTTAAACGATACATTTACAAGTTTACCGAAATCTTGATTTACTAATGACAGCTTGATGATGTAAAGCTCAACCACTCCATTGTGTTTATTACAAAGTATTTGACACAGACAAAATATTGAACGAAGGCCCACCACTTGGTTTCATTACAAGGTGAGTGAAAATTGTTTTCTGTTGGTCAGGTATGATTTGCATTTAGAAAAACGATATACGCCGATTAAGTGACGCTGTTTAATATCATAATCCGATGATTGAGTGAAATTTCCTTATGGTTTGATTTAGCGGGTTAATTACCTGCGATTCAATCACATACAAGCAAGATCTTTTACGGGCTGAGTATTGTGACAACATTTACTTTGACGAATGACAATGAGGGAAATTTTCGATTTCTTTGGTCGTGAGCGTTCTACAAATATTTCTGGCGTACATTTAGCAAGCAACCTACAATATTCTTTTGTTATGGTAATGACTTTCGCAAGTTTGGTTTTATGATTACAATTACTTATTCAAATGATAATTTATGATCACTAACAACGATACAAACACATTTTGTAGATTTCAGTGTAGCGCCTATTGCGATTTTGTTAATGCTATGAGTTTTGTGTATTACTCAAGTCTAGTAGAATAGGATGTATCCAGTAAAGATACTCCAAATTGTTTTTGTGTTGATCAAAGTCTTGAAGTGTAAATCTGTAGACTTCACAACGCCTTAGAGAGTGTGAACGTAATTGAGTATTGGTCGCACGCTTCAAACGGTACTCGACACCCAAAGTGATATTTTCACACTCTGTAAGTTGTGTATGTTTCAATGCGCTGTCACAAATCCCGATAATAAATCGTATCAATTGTTGGATTCAATAGTAACGCCGTGTCATTGTGATATACTCTACACATAGTCGTTTCAATTACCCGTTGTGAATTTGACCAATAAAGCATTTTGCATCGGGTGTTGAATGTAATAATACCGATATTGTTGTTTCATCTTTAGTCTTGGTTACTGGAAATATTTTCTGATATCCGCGATACGCAGAGTGATTTTTACCAAGGTGGAGTAATTTTCCTATCGAGAACATTTCAGACACACATAGTTTTGCAGCTTAATATGTTAATAACATTGGTACTGAAAAGTTTGTTGCTGTCATAACATTTACCACAACGCGGGGTCTAATTAACGCAAATAATTTAATATTAAAGTAATGATCAACTATTACAAAATCTCATATGTCAAATCAATGTGTCAATCCTTATGTTTACATCATGATAATTTTGATATAACACCTGTGTTCGATTGTAAGAAATGAATTCTCAACTACGGTGGTCAGACTGTCGAATCTCGTATACTCAAACATATTATGTTAATCTCAAGTCGCCGATACTGAGAAGTAATTACTTTTATCTTACAAAATATACCGAGTAGTAATTAGTTTGTCTTGCAGAATATACCGCGTGGTAATTTCTTTATCTTACAGAATAGTAACGACTTTTCAAGTTGAATAAAAAAAAGATGCGTAGGGATATGAATACAACCAAGCTTGTTATGGATTTTAGGTTTTAGTGATTGTATGGATTCGTGTATGTTTGGCTGTTTTTCATACTGATACTGTTTGAGTTGGTCGGGGAACGGATTTACTTGACAATGTTTTTGTGGTTGACTCTTTGAATATCGCAAGATGGTAAGATGTCGAAACGTAATACAATTTCCGTACACTCAATTACAACAAAACATAACCCGCATTCAAATAAGTCGTAAGCTACAAGTGGATTTAAAACTTGATGCTGTTTTGTGGTTAACTCAAGTCCGTGGTCATGTTTGTGTTGATTTAAGGAATGATCATGACGAGTTGGTCGGGTAAATTAGATAATGTGGTAGTAACTATGACCTTACAGAGTTGCTGACATTCCAATATCTTTTACGCTGTAATATACGGATTTAATTGTGATAAATTAATTCTCAGTTATTGTTCTGACATTCAAATCTCGTATACTCAAAATATAATATGTCCAAGTCAAATCGTATATGCATCGATTAGTAAATACTTTGTCTTCAGAATAGTAACAACCTTTACAATTGAATAAAAAAGACCGAGCATACGAATACAACCAGGATGAATTAATTCAAATTCATGAGTTCCAGTGATATAATCAAGTAATTGAAAACTAGGTTTTTAACAATTGGTAATGTTGTGAATAATTCTTTTGAGTATGGTAAGATGTAAAATATCTCTTTGACAAACGGAAAGCCAGACCGTGAATAGAGTTGTAATATTTCATTACTTGTTTCAAATCAATGTGTGTATAATATCGAAACGGGACTGTGGGGAAGTTGGTAGTCATGTTTGTCAATCCTATTTCAATGTGCACTACACCAAAGTCAAAATAATCGGTTTCGGATTAGTATTTTACAATTATTTCACACCTTTTTGAATAAGCGTCAACTTCACAGAGGATTAGGGTTGGGTCAGAAATAAGTGAAAATTTGTCGGTATTCGAATCACCGTCTACGCCGGCTCTATGGTAAACTAATTACTAAAGTAACACCATGCGACTAATTCTTAGATTTAGCAAACTATTTCGCACTGACTGGATTAGTATAATAATTGATAGTAGCACACGGCTGGACGAGAAATAATTCAGCGCACAGGTCATTCGAAATATAGGTCGCACGCGCTGCGTAATTCTCACAACAAGCCGTGTTCGCAAAACGGACGTAGTTAGTGGGTCACACATATCAAAACGCAAGCGCAAACATCTGTTTTTCAAAATCGCACAATGTACTGCGGTTTAGTGAATTTCCCCGTCGGAAATAAGTGACAATTTGTTGCTATTCAAGTCTCGCCGGTGGTGTATCTGTTATTCGGCACTTATTACACTTATCATGAAATTAGAGTGAGAACATAAAGCATCAAGTTGTTGTTTTCGAATTTTGATGTCGAGGTGATAAATTTACGCATTCAATTACAATTCAACTTCGGTTGTGTATTGAGTGATAGATCGATATGCCGGAAGTGGTATCTTGTGAGCGATCGTAGGATTTTACAAATATTTCACATCTTTTTGAAGTGTTAGTTTGCGAACGCGACTATTGTTGATATTCGAATCGCCGTCTACGCCGGCTCTGTGGCAAACTAAATATCCGAGAGTACGACTTGCCGCCACCGCCTATATCCGAAAACGTTAGCATGCGACCGATCCCTATCTCCATAACGCTATCATGCGACCGGAGCCTATACCCGAAAGTACGAATCACGACCTCGAGTTTTCAATGCGAGTCACCGCCGCAGCCTATACCCAAAAGTACGAATCACGACCACACCCATAAGACGCAATAGCCGCATGCGACCGCACCCATAAGAACACATGGCGAATCACCACAGTGCCCGTAAGAATACACGACAGGCGAATCACCGCCACCACCTATAGCAAAAAAGGCGAGAGCCGCTTGCGACCCCCGCTATAAGACATAAGTGCCGCTCACCACCCCCGGTTTTCCAGCCGCTCACGACCCCCGCCGTAAGAAATAAGTGCCGCTCACCACCCCCGCCATAAGAAATAAGTGCCGCTCACCACCCCCGGTTTTCCAGCCGCTCACGACCCCCGCCATAAGAAATAAGAGCCGCTCACCACCCCCGCCATAAGACGCAATAGCCGCTCACCACCCCCGCCATAAGAAATAAGAGCCGCTCACCACCCCCGCTTTCCCAGCCGCTCACCACCCCGCCCATAAGCCACAATGGCCGTTCGCGAGCGATCTATATAACTACTTGCGTATCAATTGATACGTTCTCAGATCGGTTGAACGGTCAATTATCCCATGTATGCACTGCGTAAATACAAGGGACGTGGTCCGTGATTTTACATACAACAGTCGCCACAGTACTGACAGACTCCAATCCTTTACCAACAGTTCTTGCGTTACATAACCGTTTGCATTTATTCGACATATCAGACGCAGAGTCAGTCGGTTGTTGTAGAGCAGCACATCCGAGGCCCGTAGCCTTCTTTGCGAGTCAGAATTTTCAAAATGATAACCCTATGGTTTGCTGACAAATGTATATCCGGCAGTGACGACAAAGCTTCTTGAAATCTGAAATGTAGAGAAACCCCGAGATGAGTATATCTAAAACGTTCTACGAAAAGATGGTGGTATCATACTTGATGTCTTACGGCTCCCTTGACAATTTATGTTATAGTCCCACCCTTTTCGGGTAAAGGGTTGTCGTACTACCCTGCAGAATCGATGGCAGATGTGTTTTTTTCTTCTTGTTGTCTTTTCTGCGTTGGCTGTAACAAAAATGTTTCAAATAATCTGAATGTTAATGGAACAAGAGTTTTCGGTTGAACTAATATCGATGGTTGGGTCGATTGGTGTGGGTTTGCCGAAATGACAGTGTAAATATTAGGTCCACTACATGTATGTTGAGGTCGAAACGCCGGGTTTTAAATCGGTTGAAAGCAAACATAGGATCTATATCACTCGAATATGTAAAGTGTGTGGTCACCAAGTCAGAAGCAATCCTTTAGTACGTCGAGTGTATCAGCAAACAGTCGTCTCATTCAAATAGGCGGTGGATCCACATCTCAACATTTATTTGATCAGAAGTCACTTACCAGAAGATACGATCGTTGATAAGATAAGAACCACTGCCAGTCCAACGAAAATAAAGGTGATCTTCATGATATCCGTTTTTGTTTATGTAAACGTAAATATCTCAACAGTGAAGCTACAACGCGGTATGATTTCTGTCAATATCGTCGACAGTATGGGCTTTTATACTGGCGATTCGAGAGCTGCGGTTTTCGTTTTGCGCATACGTGAGAAGCTGTAGCTATTTACGTTCATTTCCGCTGACGATGTCGAGCGTGGGCTTGATCGTTGTTGAAGTAATGTTTCCAACGTACCAATAAAAATAATCCCGAATAAAGGCACACATTGTAGGTGACACCTATTCATATCGATTAATTGCATTATTTTCGTATTTTTTATCAACATGTCAATTATACAATAAGAGAATGATGTGACACGCACATACTGGTTGGTTAAGCGTCTAATTTTCACGGTGCGCGTACACGTGGGGCGAATGGGGTGAGCGACGCCACTCATTTATTTCCATAACGCAATTTTAGTGGTTATCATAGATGCGATTACACAAAAACTTTATATAAGTTGAAAGATATCAAGACGAGAAAATTTCCATTGAAAGTCTCGATGTTGCTGCTTTGATTGCCACCGTATATTTGTATCGAAGGCCGGCTACAACGGTATGGTCAGGTGATAGAATAGAAATAGAAGATCGTACACTGTACAGTGATATTAAGGACGTCGCATATAAGACGTAACGGCTCCAGTTTCCAACGTAGCGGAACCGCAGTTTATTTCAGTTAAGACAAGACGTGCCAATACGGTGTCCTAGACCAGTGGTTCTCAACCGCCGGTCCGCGACGACATTCCTGCCGGTCCGCGAGGAATATCACAATTTTATACTTTAATTTCAAGATGCAATGTTGAAGGCTTGTCCTTTGATAAAATAAATAAAACATCTAATCTTAAACTGACTCAAAACTTCGTGAGGTAACATTAGGGCTAGAACATGTTCGATTTGACTTAAAGTACAAGACGTTTACTTTGACGACATGCGAGCGACAAATACAGAACAGATACGAGCTCACTCATTACTAAGCATCGCAGTTCGATCATTGGTTTTCGATTCATTTATTTTGTGCAGGACCGTAACTGGGGCACCCCAAACCGCCCAATTGGAGAGGGGCCGAGCTTGAAAAGGGCCCAAAATTATTTCGCAAATGAATATAAATCATAGCGTTTTATTTGAAACTTTTTCCAACATTTTTCAATTTCTTTTCGGGCTTTGCACGATTTAGTGTTCCTAAATGTCTTGCTTATTAGGTGCCCTTCTCTGAGAAATGATTTATAGGCATTTCGGCGTCAGCCATTGCCGCACCACGACGTATCCACACATAATGAAGTTTAGGTTAACATAGGGGACTCCGAAATTTGGGCCTAAAATTCGACCGCGAGAAAAGCGCTTCAGTCGTGAATGATCGAAAATTGTCGCCATTGTCGCGATAAGCTACGTAAACTCTCTGCTTACGCTGAGTAGAATGGATGTGATCACAAGTACAGGTGAAAATATCAATCCAAGTGTAGGATCTTGGGGCGAAGCCCCCGGAAGTTTTGCGTATCGCCCTGTGGGGGCCCCAAGATCAACGTTTTTGGGGGTGGGCTGACGAAGTGCTTTTTCGGCCCGGATTTGCGGATGGCCGGTATAGCTGCTGTAATGTGTTTTCTTGCGGCACGCACTGTATTCGCAGTTGCCGGAGTAGCCTGCGTCTGGTGGCAGTGGGCAATGAGCAAGGTAGCACGACAAGGTGCTCGGTTCGACTCCGATACTCTTCTTCTCTTGATATTGTCGGTCGGTATTAAGTTGGCGTGGCCATTTAAACCCACGGCCTTTGCCGCGAAAGACTGTAAACGACTCTCAGCGGTAGCACGTTTATCTGGACAAGGCAATTTTACCTCGACTTGGCAGACTCACTACCATAAAATCCCATGGATGCCATCATGAATATTATTAAATACGATCAAAACCCTCCAAATGTCACTCTCTAGCATCATATAATTGCCAAAAAACGGTTGCATGCTTTACATTTTGGCTTCATTTCAATTTTGACAGTTCGCCAGGGTTTGACAGTTCAGTTTTGACGGTCCGCCAGACATTTTTTGAAATTTTACCGGTCCGCGAGGCGAAAAAGGTTGAGAACCACTGTCCTAGACGCTTAGTCATTCAGATATTTCGCTGATTGTCGATCAACTGCCAGTGCGAGGTTGGCTTGATCTAATCATCTCGCTAGTGGGCTGGCCCTAGAAAACAAAATTGACCATAGTTCCACTTTCGCAGTCCGCGACAAAAAGACAACTTGACGAAGTCGTTGCGTTCGCCAGATAAAAAGAGTCTTGTAAAACAGAATGGGGTGTAGTTTTGCATACCGAAGAGTCAACGGTTATGACAGTCCGTCTTTGTGACGTATATTATCTTCAATGGGATTTTCCGTAGGCGTGTCGGCAATGGTGGCTGATAATAATCGTCGGGATTCGACAACCTACACTAGGTGACATGGTGTCGGTCATTGGCGCCAACAGAGGTGCGTAGCATTACCAAAACGCCTCAACGAAGTGTCGAAGGTATATCCCCGCTTCTCTTCGCCGTCTGAACTTATGCATACGTGGTTTCATATCAAGGTACTGGCGCAGCTGGTACAGCGTGAGTCGGGCGATAGATGGGTATTGAAAGACTGAGAGCGAGCATACAAAAATCTGTGTTGACGAACAAACAAGTACGAGCTTCAATGAACTTCATACGCCACATATAATCTTCTCTTGTGTTGCATAGGGCGTTGGAAGACAAGAACCGCAAATACATAAATAAATAACAGTAGTTACTCGCCTACGCGAAATTACTTGTACGGCCGCAGCATTCCTATAATTCAAAATAAATGTATGCGGAATGAATAAAGAAGTGTCCAAACTGTCCATATACCACTCGAATCTGTTTCAAATTTTGCTCGATCGTTTTCATGAGTTCCAATGATATGATTTTCTCATACGTTTTGTAAGAGCCCGCAGACGTATTGTCCTATATAGTTAGTTTCGTTCAAGATCACAATAATGCACGTCAACCCTGACATAAATCATTCTATGCAACCGCGACTGATTACGATCGCCGATAAGATAGGGTTACCATACGTCCTCTTTTGAGAGGATTTGTCCTCTTTTTTGACTTTTTCAAAGGGTCCTCGGAGGACTCCCTTTTGTCCTCTTTTTTGAGATTTTGTCCTCTTTTTTGAGAATTTTGGTCATATTTATAGCAAAATTCGACTGAGATGCCGTAAATTAGCACCGAAGTGACGGTCCGGCGGGTTTTCCGGAACCGAGTGAAAAGTTGACCTTTTTTTTAGTCAACCACTCGACAACGTGAAGGGAAAAACTGTATTTTGGGCGACGATTGACCTTTTTTTTTAGTCAACCGACCACCAAATGGGAAATATTTACCATTTTGAGAATTCTGTTCCGGTTTTGCAAGTCTGAAAATTCTGAAAAAGTGTCCTCTTTTTAGATTTCCAAAATATGGTAACCCTACGATAAGACCAGTTGCTTTCTAAACGTTTGTATACTTGTGTGTAACATTCGCACTCCAAAATCACCATACAAATCTTGCCTAGTGCTTGTATAATGATTAAAAAGTATAATGCTGTTCTTATGCGATGAGTGTCCAGGATGCCAATACGGAATGGACGGAAAATTTCATCACGTTAGGGACTTTCTAAAGAATAATGATATCACAATGTCGAATTCCCGTATATTTATGGCTGATTGCGACATTCGCGATCACAAGTTGTAATGTAATCCCACTTGTAATGAATTATTAAATGCGTTTATTCTTTCGAATTTTCAACGCTTTTTTTGTTTCGATTACTTTGTGCTACGACTACATTCGTTATTATTCACAAAGACGGTATTTTGTTTCGTGATTCCTCAGCTGCCTACTTTTAGATATGCCCCTTCGCTTGATCCAGCTAGGAATTTGGTAATACAAACGTATCGGATAAACCCCCAAGACATGGATTCAGGAGTCGAGCAAGGATGGGCTGGAAACTCTCAATCAAGTGACCGTGCAGTTATGGAACGTAACACTACGCTATCTTTACACCGAATGTTAAACGTCTTCATTGTTCTACACAGCCATTTTTGCGACATGATAAAAACCGATAATTATTGTCAAAATACATCATCATAATTTAGTCACTGTATCAACTGCGATAATCATCTAAAATTCATGGGGATAAATGACGTTGGGTAGCGACCACTGAAAAGTTTCACTACCACAAAAAGACCACATAAATGACGCCTAAAGTTATGATAGCAACGCTGCAATGGTTAGTCGTGGCACAGTATTGGTAACGATGGTGCTATGGCCAGACGAACCCGTTATAGATACACTATTTACATTACACCCCGATGATTCAGCATTCTCGCAACTCAGGTGGCAAACCGCTGGATTGCATCGTTGCCCAATGACTGGAACCGGGGCCTACGATAACTACGATAAAGTTATCGTAGGCCCCGTGGGACCTAATCCAACATCTTTGCTGGCAATTTGTGGATTACATAACCGTGACACGATCAATTATACGAGTCCATCCTTTATAAATATACTATACGTTCTCTAGTTTTTGTTCAGTGCGCTGTGGCGAAACGATTCACCGAACAAAAATGTGATGGCTTTATTTTATTCGAATTCACAGACAACCGCGATTCTATCAAGCATGGAATAGTTTACATTGCGACACTTCCGCTTTATATCAGCATGTTCTCGCATAAATGTTTTGACAAGCTCCAACTCATACGACACTCTGGTCCGCTATAGTCACTGTATATATGCTTTGGTCAAAACAATAGTTATTGAACTGTCCCGCAGCTAATAAATTTCGCATGATATATCGCTGTCGTTGTTGAATAATATTTGTTTGACGATTTCAACGCAGAGGCTCTGTTCGAACATAAATTATCTAATCTTAGCTGCTGTCGAGACCGAGAGGAAATTCGCCCTCGTCACTGTAAACGAGTTTATCGTTCAATCGTAGTTTCATATACATATTTAGGTCCAATTTTGTGGATGCTTTTCCAAGTATATATGTGTACCCATGCTCGTGTATTTATATTAGCAGTTTTAGTAGTTTTTACCGTTCAAAAGAACACGAGCGTTGCGATAAAATGAAAAGGTAGGAAAAAGCCGAAATGACTTAGTAAAGTCTCAACAAAATCTATGGACAAAAAATGGTTAATAATAAAGTAGGGGAGATGTGGTACCGATGGATCAAAAATTGCAAAATGATCTCTGGCCCTCAAATCTTCAGGCGAGAAAAGCGGATCTTTGGCTGTCTCAACACTTTGATACAAGCTCTAACTATCGCGGACATTTACATGGATATCCCATTTTTCAAAAAATATTTATAAACGATTGAAATATGTTGGTCGAAGGTGTCATCGGTCCCAACCAGGTGGGTCCAATGACACACGACCATGGGAACGATGAGACATACGCTCAAAACTCAAATTTTTCAACTTGTTTCGTTGTGTACTATAATCTAAGCTACAGCATGCCAATGACGAATGTTTCGTCGCCACCTACAAGAATAAAATAGATTATATCAACTCAAATGTTGGGATAAAATAACGTTTTGATTTCCGCCTAAACTTACAAAATTATTGCCACATACATATTACCGGAAAATCGACATTTTGACTTTCAAATATACCTCGTAGTAGCGATAAAACACCACAGGTAACTATATGATATACAGGCTCTATATATGTCGGCGTGTTTCCGTTGTTAGGTGATTAGTTGGTCCAACAATTTTGCTTGATTTGTCTAAGGTACCATCGGTCCCCCACCAAATATTGTAATTGAATTGAAAATATTCCAGTCAAAGATGGTATTGATTCAAAAAATATATCCCTTAATATACCCTGATACAAGCCCTATATTTCACATCAAAAATTATTGCGGGTTTGTTAGTTTGGAAGGTGATATAGAAAAATGTATATGTCGATCCAAATTTACTTTGCACCCCCTAAAACGTTAATCATTTGTCACAGACCCCATAACTCACGCAGGTCGAAGTTTTTTGCATGTGAGGAAAGATTCTGCCAGCATGCCATTGTAGACAAATTCGCGTGATGTAATCATGGGATTATCACAGAGAATTGTACAGGTAGTTTCGGTCCCAGTGTCTCATCGGTACCACATCTCCCCTACTTATAACAATTTGTAGAATTCAAGTAGGTTTGCCTACTTTTACTCCTTATACTTTTCAAATGTTAAATAATTATGCCGTAATTGCGTGAATGCTTTCGTAAAAACATACGTATCAGCCGATGGACGATTTGCACCTCATGTATAGTCGACATATACGACGTGGAAAGATTGGAACCCTCGAAATCGTCGACGGTTTAACAGTTGAAGCACGTTAGATATAGATCATTGATATTAAATAGATGTTCCGATGATGTTGGCATCCGACCGTAGAAATGCTGCATAACGGTTTATTCCTGGTTTAAGCTATTTTTGGTCCATTTATGCCAGGTATCGGAAGTCTTTTTAGTCAAAGGAGCCCTATTCACCCTATATTTTCAGTCGTCAATGTCAATCCATTGTGACGTCACAACTAAAGATTCGTGACGTCAAGGCAAAAACAACAACATTACATAATATGTTTTAAACAAGGAACAAGTTTTTATCATGCTTATTTTAAATTGATTCTTGTTTTAAATGCAACTCTAGTCTAGACAACACCCTCCCTATCAGAACCGTGTACGCGTGATTCAGAAAGTCATTCAACTTTTCTACTATCGAAACCAATTACTGTATGAAGCTCAAGTGGTTCGTTTCTTGTGAGATGATTATAATGAGACATAAAATATAATGCGGATCTGAATTGGTGTAACTTGACACGTGCGCTTTGTCGATGATCATTTCTATTGGTGTGCAGAAAACATTACTATAATAACAATAACGATAACTTTCCCTTCAGGCCGAAATTTATTATGTCAATAACAGTTGTCTTATTTCTCCATTCCGAAGTGTTTGTCAGGACGCCTATGTTGCATCCGGATCTCCTAAAAATTAGTAATATCCATAAAAAACGATCAAGGTCACTGTCCTCAGTACAAAAAACTCTCCTTCGGATATACGACAGCGTTAATGCTAATCATGTATTAATCTTGCTATATTTCGTGATGGTATACCTTCAGAGTAATTCAATTTACCGTTTTGACTCAAAAGGTCATAGGTACGTTATGTAATGGTTTGGTTTGTTTGGAGTACATGTAATCATGCATGTTAATGATAAGAACTGGGTGTAGTATTCTCTGTATTGTTCTAAAATGCAATTCAATTTGAGAATATTTCTAAAGTCTTACCATAATTTCAGTTAATCCACAAATCAAAAAAAAACTTCAACTTATTCACCGTATCGCCAATGGCATAGGCGCAATCTATCTGTGTACCGTACGTTGCAGTGTTGGGATGACTCTAGCCAACTTTTTCGTAATACTTAACTTGACTTGACTCGAGTCACTTTGCGAAAATGAATTGACTTGACTCAACGTTATAGAAACGTGGATTGACACATGAATCGGAGCAGAATTTACCAGATAATTTCAAGTCACCAAATGAGGGAGGCCTTTTGCACCATGTCTGTGCAACGTACATTCGCGACATTGCATGTACCTGGTGGACAATAAAACTAAGTACGTCAGGTATTGAACCGAGTAGGACTTTTTAATGCGTCCTGAATGAGAGTGTAATATTGCATCCATATAATTATCGATTGGGGCTATACAGTTACTTAAGTTCTACATATGCTTGAGTGATACAACGCCTTTTTGCGTGCCTATTAAACTCTATATCCGTTCCTCGATTTGGGATTTGCATTTCAAACCGCTAGCAAAATGCCAAGGCTTCGAATCACGCCTCGTATCTCGAAAATTCAACTTGACTTGTTAATTGAATCGACTCACTTCAAAAAATCAAGTGACTTG
Source organism: Botryllus schlosseri (assembly GCF_051294905.1). Classification (NCBI taxonomy): domain Eukaryota; kingdom Metazoa; phylum Chordata; class Ascidiacea; order Stolidobranchia; family Styelidae; genus Botryllus; species Botryllus schlosseri. The sequence goes on from NC_137242.1 coordinate 5,582,261, forward strand.
AGTTGACTGCAGTCGAAATGTGAAATGATTCGAGATAATGTGACGCAAAGGTAGTCACTTGCTCCTAACACTGGCACATTGGGGCCCAAGTCCATTGGTTTGAGCCCCGGTGGGAGTTATGGCAACCTGAAGTGACCCCGAAAAATAGTACATACAATTACTATATCTTTAGTAAGTGTTGTTCATTGTTTAATGTCAGTGGTGCAAAGAGCCTTGTGACAAGGGCCCTTGTTTTAACTTATAATGATAGTGATTCCGTAACGTCGTAACCGAGGCGATATGCGAGGATACGTTTATCTGATCGACACATTCTCACCGTGACAATAACATGATAACACCGCATGCACCGTTTTAGTTACCGATACGATGCCACATTTTCAATTCATTGGCTGACGTCATATTAGTGCATGTGTACGTCACATTTAGGGCGGTTCTTGGAAGACAAGCTGTACATTGAATTTTTCTCTCTTTGTTAAAGAAGGTGAACCTAAACAAAACATTTCAGTATTTCCGCCGCGTATTCAAACTGACTTGAACTTTTCATATCTGGACACCCGAAAAATTACAGACATGATCAACATGCGTACAGGATAGGAAATTTTGCGTCATGAATTGACATTTCAAGATTACAAAATGCGTTTTCCGTGAGTCGAGCTATACCATAGTTTGAGAAACAATGATATGATACTGATTGAAAGATTAGTTCCCCTATATTTTCACCCGTGAAGAAAATCGGAATATCTATGTTTATTTCAAAACTGGAGCTTTGCCAAGTTCGAAAATCAACACTGCTGATCTTAGTACAAGCGCAAGTATATAATTATAGGTCGGACTTTTTTACAGATTACTTCAATTAGTAGATTAAGACAATGGCATGATAATCAATGAATCGATCGGGAACATCCGAGATAACACTAATCGATCCGCGAGTCTACCACATAAAAATAAACTAACCAACTTCCGGAAAGTACTAATTATAGATATACGGTGCATGTCAAGCGTCACAATACACCACGTGACGCTTGAACTGTCACCGCTGCCGCATGAGTAATTTATTAACATATTATTAGGATCGAACCGTTGTTATTTTAAGAAAGCTGTTTTTATTTACATTGTAATACAGATGCCAAGTTTGTGTTATCTCTATGTAATCATAATATATGCAGTCCGCGTATTTAAAATCCGATAGTTTCCCGTTTTATAAAGGAATCCGACCAAATAAGACGAATGCATATGGACATGTGGCATAACGTAAGCGGAAGTGGTCAAACATGTTGATGGTGTTATTGTTCGTGGTATTCACGGTGTTTTTCGACAACAATGTTAATTTACACCAGTCCTATAATCTTTATTTTGATTCCGTTACCAGCCGACTTGTAGCACGGCCCAATTCTAGGCTTTTCCAAGACAACGCTTACGCGGATGCAATGCAATGTATTTATATACAATAATGTAAACCGGGCATATTTCAAGACAAGCAAAGACTATTTGAAATTGAGCTTGAAAAAGTCGAACTACTTAGGAGTTGACCACCTATATCAATAAAAGTATGGTTTAAAAGTAGAATTACGGATTACGATAACTGTACAAACTACATAGATTGATATGTAACATCCATCCATCACCTGATTCACAGCAGCCCGATATAAAACTTATCTGTCCTATATTGTTTTGCATAACAGAGAATCTATACAGATAACGCCTACGTTAGGTGGGTGGATACTGAGAAGAGTCGTTTGTAACGATAGCGAAACATCGTTATTTAGAAGTTGCAGGGATTATAGCGGGCGTTTGATGATATCAAGTATGCGATGAAATAACGAACAATTGATGTTTGACAAATACCACGACGAAGAATGGATGGGTATTGACGCTTGATTTTATGGTGTTGAACGAAGTGACTAAAGAAACTTAAGAATCGAAAATTGTTCACAAATTTAATGACCCGATACCAAGACAAGAGGTCTGTTCTCGTACATATATATAATAGGGGAAATTTATTGAAAACAAATCAACATTTTCAGCTTTTCAATACGCTTATGATACCTCTCATGCATATCATCTTTTCATATATTGTGACTAACCGTGAAATACTCGGGAAGATTTGCAAAATATTTTTTTGCTGTTTTGAAAATTTCGCACCTCTGACTTTTTTCCGAACAATTGTTATTTCTAATACATGTGGTCAAGGTCGGTAATCTGTGGAGGAATTTATCGAGAGTATAGACAGCTCCGAATGATACCCTGCTCATGAAATATTATCGACCCAGTGAGTTTGAAATGATTCTTTCGTTACCATTTACCAACGCCCATGAATTAGGAGCAGCAAATCTCGAAATGTTGAACTGAAAACTTTGATAAATGATCAATTTTACTGACGGAGAATTACATAACATATCGGCGAACATCCATATATGGAGCAGTACAGTGAGATCAACAGCATCGGAAGAAAGAATTTGATGGGTGGTGCGTTACTCAGACATAATTGATCGTTAGGTTTATTTACTCAAAATAATTATTATTGATAATATAGATGTGAATATAGTCTACTTGCACGACACTCGTGCTGCTTGCTCTAGCTTTCTCGATGGAATTAGTAATGATCCAAAGTATTCTAAGTATCTATTGCAAAGCCCGATTAAGTTGCTCTCTTTAGCTCTTCGTTTCTTGACGAAATGTCATGCATTCATACAGAGAGAAGATATTTTGTAATAGAGCACAACACGATGATAGATAGCGCACTGGTGCACCTGCAGGTAGTTGCATGACGGGACTACACTAGTTAAACTTTTCCTCCCAAGCAGGCGTTATATAACTCAAACTACGTGAATTCTTGTTATTTTCCCGACTCATGTGCCAGACGTTTCATGCAGGAGATCTCCCTGTACAATACATCATCAAATTATTTGATGCGAGCAACTTCAATGCGAATTTGTATTGAATGGGGACAAAATTTGGTTTCGGTAATCTTTTGGTGGTCGACGAATGTTATTCGATTCCACTAAAAAAAATACAAAGCCTCAATTCAAAAGCTGATAAGAAAATGTGAGGCAGCGAGTGAGAAGTTTCGGGCTCCTATCAACAACAAAAAAACGCCAATATCAAGTATAATGCACCGATAAAGAATGTAATTTATTGCATAAGGTGGAATAGTGACGAGTTTAATTTTAATAAATGTGATGATTTTTAAAGAATTTTTTGAAGTTGATGCGAAGATTTTCCGGTTTCCATGAAAATATCATATTAATTAGTACAGTCTAGCAGAGTCGTTCCTTAATTTAGGGTTGAATAATAATAAAAAGGTCCCTGCCTCAACATCGACCTTCTTATTCGAAGACTTATAGCGGGGATTATAGCCGTCTGAAACCGTTTCTTACATTGTGCAGAATATTATGTCGTCCAAATTACATTTAATATGATAGTTGATAGTACAAGGTTGAATTATGTAATAATTGCGTCACGCATATCAGGGCCTTTCCGATTCATGCAATCCAAGCAAGTGCCGTAAAACGAACGGATCACACACCATATCAATCAACGGCATGCTTAAGCATACTAAAGTCAGGAAAACAAATAAACGCCCAACACCAGCTAAAAAGAGGCATAGTATGGCATGGTACGGAAGTATGGATAGATATGGAACGAAATTGTAAATTGTACATGTGTAGTGTACAATTATGGTGTGGTATGAAACAAATTTCCATGCCTACATACTTGACTAATTGACTTGACTACTTTTACTTTCACCAAGATCAATATGCTAACAAAAGTTGTTAGTTTGCAGCCCTTTATTGCGGAGCGACGATCAAAATGCATATACTTCCATCTACCTCCAGTTCAGCGTGATCGAATAATCCTCCTTCCACAATGGTATCTTCGTTCGAAAATTCCTTGGTTGCAAATTTGACCTGAGGTTAGTTCTTCATTTTCTATTTTCTTTAAGTGTTTTTAGAATGAATCATCAATGGGTTCTTTCAAACACTCCACCATAACGAATAGAGCTCGACGAGTGTGATGTAGATAGTTTAAACATAACCTCAACGAAATGACTGTATTCATTTTTTAAAATCTATTGTATGGTTGTGCCCATGTTGAATTGTGTATTAGCGGATTCACATACGTTGGAAATGACTCACACAGATATAATAAAGAAAATACTCCTCGTAAAATCATGCTATTGGTGATGACTAGGGCGGTTTTTTTTTACCTAAAAAAATTAAAATTTTGACCTAAAAAATTAAAATTTTGACTTTTTTTGACCTAAAAAAAATGCATTTTGACCAAATTTTGACCTAACGTATGCAAATTAGGTGTTTTCCTAAAAAATGACAAAATTGTACCAGTTATCTACATTTCCGGTTGTAACTGGCTGTCCCAACAAAGTAGTTTGGCCTGAAAAAACGTTTTGGGCATAGAAACAGGCAACTTTGTACATATAAAAAACAATATTTTAACGAAATCTGGCCCTATGAAAAATTCCAATACGTATTATGGTGGAAATAATTTTTAAAAAATTGTAGTACAACGAGAGATACTTTCCTATATTCTTGGGTAAAAAGTGCATCAAGGCCGTTCAACAGCAGCAGTTGTTGGCTGACAACACTCAAGTTGTGCACACACTACTGGTGACACATCATGTTGCTTCATTCTGACAATGTTGTTTATTACAATTTTTCATCATGCGCTTCTCAATATAAGAATGATGCCCCAGTTAGGATATTGCGGTACGTTGACCATAATACCATGTCCACCTATTTGTTTTATTTGACCGTTGATGATTCAGTATGAGCAGACAATTGGCCGTTTACAACAGTAGGCCTATAAAGTAGGCTACAAGCTGTAAAATATCAAATGATACGTTCACCGACAGTGCAAAATCTACGATAGAAACGAAATAAAGACGTCAAAAATTTTTTGACTTTATGAACAATTTTGACAAATTTTGACCTAACGTTTGTCACTGAACTATGTGGGTGGTAATTTCGTTTCCAAAGTCGAGTAAGAGCTGACTCTTCATTTATCGCCAACAAATTTACGCAAAAGCCGTTATTGGTCTCTATTGATTTTAACGATGTTCCATACCTAGATCTGTCATGAGCTTTCACACGGTATGTCTTGATTTTAGTATCGAACACGGTGCCAAGTCTTAAAGTTGACACTCAATGATTGAGGCAGTTATTTCGTTTTCGAGGTCGAGTATGGTAGAGATGCGCGCTGATCTGATACTTAGCCTACCTACGTCATTGTGGATCTCACGCAAAAGCCGGTGTCGGTCTGTGCTAATCTATATAGTCTGCGTTCCATAACGAGATCGGTGATGATATTTCCAATGGTATATCTCGATGATCGCATGAAACAGCTAACCAAGATTCTCGGTTTGCATTCAAATATTCACATAATTTTATGTTCGCCAATGTCCATTTCACTGTGAAATTGTGGCCTTCAAACCATTTGCTTACAATCCCCTGTCAATTGCGATAGCTATTTCATTTTCGATGTCGGCTAACAGCTGATCATTCGATCAGCCTATTCCTCGATCTATTTTACTCAAAGTTAGGTGTTCGTCTGTTTGCATTGATTTTGACAGTGTACCATACCGGAATGGGTTATGAGATTGCGTATGCTACTTCTCGATGATTTCTTGTAACAGTATACTAAGTTACGGCTTTTATTCATGTATTTATTGATTAATATATTTTCCAACGGCGATTTCGCAGCAGACTTATAGACAGTAAGCCGTATGTGTTGTGTCACAGTCTCCAGTTTCAAGGCCAAAATGTCCTACGTTGTTCCGAGACCGAAGTTCCGAGGCTGCTGTCCTTAGTTCTTCAAAGACCATTCAAATTGATGTTCTGGATTCAATATGACAGGCCCAATCTATGAGATAACAATTGCGCATGTGTCCGAACTCGTTGACCTTTCCAGTTAGGCTTACGCAATCTCTCGAGTTCTAGTCATTGGAATTAGTCAGGTCAAGTCAAGTGCGAACATGAATCGTATTGAATCTTTATCCCGTACGTAGTTTACGCAGTTGCCTTTAGAGCAAAAATGAGAGGTCTAGAAGTTGTCCAGTCTATTGATCCAATCGTACGCCGGGTGCCTCCGCTTTGGTTGCCTATTATCACCTGGTCGTAACCAGAGATGGCCACCGCCACAGTCCGGTTCAGGAGCCGGAGCAGGATTTCAATGTTTTTTTACCTGGCCGGACTGGATCCGGATTTCGAATTTGGGGTGACGGTCGGATTTTAGGGTCCATCGATTTGCGTAATCTATAACTCTACCATGAAATCAAAACGCATGCTACTAAGGATGACCTGATACTTGATTCGTGGCATAGGGACGATTCTTAGTTCACGTACATTTTGTAAAATAATCCTTTGATTAAAAATAAATGAATAAAACATTTGTTACCACACTTCAAGTCACGGCTCACCGGCAAACCTCTCGCGGCACCTACGTTAAAATCACTGTTGTCGGGAAATTCATGTGACCATCATAAAGTTACTTTTTTACGTTGGAAAACGCCATTGTGACGTCATGTTGATAAAAGTCGCTCGCAGCCCTTGCCCCACCACCCGATATTGTCACGAGCCGCCACTGGTCGATACTAACACTTACCGTGCCAAATGTCATGACCGATCTCGGTATAGAACATCGTCAAAATCAATGGAGACCAATACCGGCTTTTGAGTAAAATCTGTTTGCTGTACTATGTACATGATAGATCAGCACACACTGAACTTCGGAAACGGAATTACTACCATTATCTTTAAGTAGCAAGCCTGAAACTTGGAGCAGTGTTAAATACTACCTTCACGACATATCATACCAAGTTTCAAGAATTATCATGGTGCGAAACACCGTCAAAATCGACCTATTCCAGCAAAGGTCGACTCAACGCATATTACGGTAACCGAGTTCAGATATAGATACGATTGTTACATCACACCTTAAGGGCGAGTAGGCATATTTGCCCCGGTTGCTCGGCCATTTTACGAATAGGAGAGAGTGAATCACCGTTTCTTTATTGTGCGCGGCTTTGAGAGAATAGATAGTGAAAGCTTGTTATGAGCGCTACCGGGGCAAGCCCCGGCTAGGCATTCACAAAGCGAAAACACAGAAGAGAATTCGATTTTCGCAGAGACTTCGCTATGTATGGGCGTTTGCAAGCGAAAGCACAAGAAGAACGCGGGTTTCGCTGTGATCTCGGTATATATTGATTGCTGTGCGTCTATAAATGGTTAAATTGTTATTGAACAGAATTTTAGGTGGGGCAATGCCCCAGTTGCCCTATAGGACGAGCCGCCACTGTGGTAGAGATAAAGTTCGTCTAGTATTGAATACGGATACTTCTCGATTCAAACCATGCCATACTATGCCCTAAAATACGGAATCTCTACGCTGTATAATAGGTTGTTATTCGCACCTCTTTATCAGATTGTAGACATTTAACCATTATACGAAACTTTGTTGTACATGCAGAACTCGTATATACGCGATGTATAAAATGTGAATGCTTAATTGGGAAACCAGTTAACAACAAATTCATTTCATGGCGTATTATGATTGTTGTAATGGGATGCTACATTGCTCAAACAGTATCTGCGATATCCAAACGGTCAGGAACTACAGGCCCGGGAGATCATGGAGTCAGTAATGCACATTTTCTACATAGCACATCTGTTGCAAACAGTTCAAAATAAGTTTGATCTTATCAGGAAAATCCGAATACAACTAGATTTCGGAAGCTCACGCGTAAAAGTTAAAAATAAAACGAGACCGAAGGTATGCCTACAGTCGACATTTTTTTGTGAAATGCAACCCACATCGGAAAAAGAGAATGGCCGAACAAAACGCCGCAATTACTGGCTATCTCTCCTAACAAGCGGACTCCAACATACTGAAGTCGAGCCATGGCGAAGGCCGTTGTTTTGTTGTCGGTGTTATTGATATTCGTCTTCATTTATGGATCAGATGCAGGTAGGTTTGGTGAATACGTAATCTTATCACGTATTGGTGAAATTAGTAGATAACTAAATAACAGTAAAAAATAATTGTATGCGTGTTCTGGATGGATATAAACAGATTCGTGATCATACTAATGAATTTGCTATTTCCAGCTTTATTATCTTACCTCCACTATGTTTCAGCAATAGCACGGAATTCACTGAGAAGATAGCGTGATTTTGAGATCCTTTGAGTGACATATTTGATAAAACTTTGAACTTCGATTGATCATATCTCAAATACCCGTCATCGCTGGAACAAATGAACGGAGCTTCAACACATCATCAGTTCAGTTAATCCAGTGGTTTTCAAGATTGACGCTGATTTAGCTCTTTTGTGGCCCGTCAGTGCGACCATACCGGAAGAACTCTATAACCTTGCGTACTCTTGAGAATCTCAAGTTTTCGTTGGTACAGTAATAAGTTCATCTGATTCTTTGAAGGGTGAGAACAGTAATCAGTTGAGTGACAGCACAGATTGTTAATTGGGTTAACACAACCTGGCATAAATTATGCAATTGCATTCATTGATTTCGCTGAAGCTACACTACAAGAATTTGAATAGCTCTGTAGTCTGTACTTCTGACTGTAACCCGAAACGAAGATATAAGAAGAAAGGAACATGCAATGGACTCACTAGAAACGTCATTATGTTATTAAAACAGCAAAAGTACTTTTTGTTCGATAAAGGGATGCTTCCACAGCGCGTAATATAACCGTGTCTCAGCACTTACTAAAAACGAAAGATTTACTGCATTAGTGATTTCGGAATTTTAGTAGGCCTACCTACATATTCAACGTCTCGTACATTCAATGCATCCTATCTTTTTTAGTGTGGAGGCCATGTCGAAAGTACTGCAAAATTCAAGTTCACCGACCTGGAGTTTTTGAATACAAGCACAACTGCCAGGTTCTCAAGCGTCACGGTATGATAATAGCCTAACTCTAATTGAGAAAGTGCTGAGAGAATTATCTAATCATGCTGTGCCATTTTCGCTGGACCATACAGTAATAGTCCTCCAAACTAGCAGATGAACTTTTAGATATCGTTGATTCATCAAAATCTATCCGAATCAATTTCGAATTATATACATACACCCCCAAAGAAATCCTATTTCAGGAATTGTGTTAAAGCCAGCAAAACATCTCACGGACAAGTGAATATTCGTTGTCTATATGTTTTTCAAACTATGAGGTTAGTCGGAGCGATACGCATACTTGACATATTAATGACAAACCATACATTGATAACAATGTGAGTCCGGAATACTTCACAAGTATGTACCGCTCTTGTGATCTACCGGTACGGTGCACTTGCCCGGAAAAAGGCGAATGCGAGATATGCAACAATGATATGATTTCAATCAACACCGTGATATTAGCGGCTTGTCCCGATCGTTTGTGTAATAGGGTCATCTTATCGATGATTTCACCTGCATTCTTCGTGACTCATTCACGGTTATATAATACGCCTGTCGATTACATTTCGCTATGTTTGTACTGCGAGTAGAACTCAAATACATATGCGAGCCCAAATGTTGACATACTAAAGTCACGAGTGAAGTGCAGCACCTATACAACATAAGGCTGGAATTGTAAGGCAAGTAACCTTTGTATAGCGAGGCGATAAGTATGTTTGGAGATTATGCTTACGTGACGATTCCTTCTATTTCAGTGAAAAGAAAGATTTGCTTCTATTGTCGGAAATATCAATGCCAGCGTGCGAGTTGGACCAACAAGTGATCGAGGGGGAACGTTGCTTTGTCCTGTAGCCAAATAAATGTATAAATGTACGCGATTTCATATTGCGGAGTGGTACTTTGTTATGCATTTGAAAATCACAATGCCACTTATTCTGCGTATCATATTTCATGTTTTTTTTCTTTCCAACGCATAGTTGCATAGTTTCTATACGCAATATCCAACAACGAAGCTCATGTATTTACCTTTGACGCGTATCTAATTCTTTCTGCCTTTCCAGCAAGGGGGGTTGCCACAGTGAATTAGTGCTAGGTGGTTCGCATTGCGATTCGCACACTTATTCGACTGAAGTTCAGATACTCGTCATGCCGCAACTCTACGTGAACAATGGCTTGATAGTTGTTGGTTCTTAGGAGAGGACCAGGAACAGCTGAACCCGAGACCTTTTGTATATGGGACGGGAGGTATAACCGCGGAGTATATCCAACAATATTAATCTGAATTACTATTGAAGTGGCCTATATGACATGGGGAATTCGATCGCTAATGTACTACAGTAAAATGTATCATTTACAGTTGGACTGTAATTTTCGAAAGATGCATATTAATCAGAATTTGGTTCCTCCGATTCGAAGGGAGAATATCGCTGTATTTCAACGAACAAATCTCACCAATTACGCACACTAGCGGTTCGCTTCACCACATGTTGACGATTCAGTCATTTCATTCCAGACGCATCAGCTGTTCGCATGTCCAGCTGTCCAGACGGTTCTTTCGCCGCTGCGCGTAATTAGTGACTATGACGGAAAAGAGCTTAATCGGAAGCCGGCATATTTCATTAGTCGTAGTTAAATCAGGCAATTTTTGAGATTAATAAATTCCACGCGGATTGAACAACGTCAATGACGAATCACATACAATTGAATCTTGCAAAAAAAGGTTTTCATACGCAGAATAATTTTAAATACTGCACACATTGAGCAAAAGCCTCGAATACCATCCTTTTTGACTATGTTTCCTGGCATGATATTTCGAGTAATCGATTACACTGTTCAACAAAATGAAAAAAGTAAAATTTAGGCAGAACATCTGAGAGCCGTTTCTGGGGTTTTTGAGGTTGCTGACTACGAATATCACATTAGTGTTGTCAGATTGGCTCTTTGTCAGAAGATATTTATACCCCTAAAAAAGCCAAAATTACTGTATTTACCCTTAAATATTTCACTTGTAAGGAAGAAAATCGCAGTTTTTTCTACTTTATACTGCGCATAAATAGCTAATTGACTATGAAGAACCCTCATATCATTCTCAGTCATTCTATCAATATTAACATGACATGATGCGAAAGCCTAAAAATTGTACTTTTGTACAACAGAAATACATATTCTCATGTATCAATGGGTCATTCTGCCAAGATTAAAGAGCAGTATAAGGTTGTGAAATTTGTCCTTGAAAGGCTTGTCTACAATACTCATATGTGTCGTATTTCTTTTGACTGGTAAATGGATAATTTTCCGCTGAGTCAACAAAGTGGGTCTACCTAGAGCAGGGGTCACCAACGTGGAGCCCGCGGGCACCAGGTAGCCCGCGAGGAACAAATGAGTAGCCCGCGAGACTGTTTTAAAAATAGATCGAATAACAGCATTTACCAATATTCGTCAGATTATTACCAGCGAGCTTTTAAGTATATACGGTAGATTGATTGATTTAGCTATTCTTGTTTAAATCACACTGACATGTAGCTTACCAATGACAATACATTAATAACACTTAAAATGATGATATCAAAAATCCTCAATTACAATTACAATTAGTAATATACGAAGATGTAATAGAATCACAAGATATCGAAGACGTAGAATACGGCGCACTGCCCATACAGGCGGCATGACGGAGTGCCATCCACGGTCTCCTTAATTTGGCGAGGGGGGGTCCGTTATGGTAGCTTGACGTCCAGGACAACGCCAAAGTAGTAAACAATATTACTGTTCGGTAGCAGATAGCGGTGAAGTACTAGCAGAATTTCAATATGTGTATGCCCATTACGTATTGCATCTTTTCATATAGCTTGTTTCTCTTACACTCAACGCAGTTTAGTACCATATTTCTAACTTTCCATAATCGATGCTGCTGTCCGGTATATTGAAATCTGTCATGTCTGGATGCTGAACAGTTGAAAATTGAAATTGCAACACTGCAAAATGACCTCCACCTCAAAGCCCACAGGGCTGCAGCAAACTTTTGGTGCCTTGTTGACATGGAAAAGTACAGTGGTGTATGCGCAGCTGCTATGAAGGTTACAAGCGTGTTTGGTTCAACTTATCGTTGTGAATCAGCCTTTGCGGACTTGAACTTAATCAAAAACAAACACAGAACAGAACTCACTAATGCACATCTGGAACACTCACTCAGAGTTGAAGTGTCAAGCTACATACCACACTACAGCAGTGTTGGGATCAAGTCACTACCTTCGAGTCACGAGTCATTTCGAGTCATTGCAAATTTTGACTCGAGTCAAGTCAAGTCAATTGATTTTTGAAGGTGACTCGAGTCAAGTCAAGTCACTCGTTTTTTGGAGGTGACTCGAGTCAAGTCAAGTCAAGTCAAGTCAAGTCACGAGTCAAGTCACAATTCAAGTCAAATTGAAATTTCGAAGTATGAGTGATCATTCAAAGTCATTACATTTTGCTAGATGCGTTAAAGACAGGTTAATTGGCCGTTTATCTTGAATAAAATAACGAATATAAAATTAAATATACATGCAAAAATGCGTTGTATCGCTCACGCACACGTAGAACTGCTAATAAAATTCGTCAATAACTGTATATATATAGCTACATCAGGGGTATCAAACATACGACCCTGCCAAATATTTTCATCCGGCCCGCGAAGCAATTCTGAGTAGACCTTGAAAAATTCTTGTATTTTATACAGCACATTTCTCGAATTTGTAGTAACAAATACTTCTCATAAATATTCCTTCAGGATTGCAAATGTCGAGTATGTTCATATGTCACATTATTACCACCCGACAGCGCAGTTGTGATTTCTATAGAAATCGTCAGGAGCAAATCGCTGACATTGACACCCAATTCCGAGAATGCGAAAAAGTCCATATATTCAGTTAAGAGTTGCTAATATTTTGGCATCATTTGACTGGTGCGTCCCCGCGAGTGAACTGAATGTTTGAATCCGGCCCGTGACGTCAGTTGAGTTTGACAACTATGCGCTGTGCTTTATTCTGTTACTAGTAGTGAGGCTAAGGAACTTTGTGCCCCGCCAATCAGAGAGCGCCACGTCATCCTAATTGCCACGCCTATATGACGCCCATTGCCGCACCTATAGGACGCCCATTGCCACATCATCCACCTATTGCCACATCATCAGCCACGCCCACTGCCACATCATCTGTTACGTCATCAGCCACACCCATTGCCACATCATCGGCGGCGTCATCAGCCACGCCCATTGCCACATCATCCGCCTATATAACGCCCATTGATACATCATCATGATTATGCGTACTGAGCTGTTTTTGAGAATATGAATTCTCGCGTAATACACTAAACGTTGAACTAGATTTCATAACGTCATCACAGAGGAATCAACCAACTATCTTGCTCTAGGTTGTAGGTTCGATCCCTGTAGTCACCGCATTTCATACGATTCAGCGCTTTTCATATCTTCTAACACTTTACTCAGTCTCATTGAAATAGCATTGTATAGTGTACGAGTTCATTTTATTTCGAAAAAAGAGCATATCAATGATATCGTTGACCGTTATTGCGTCGATTCACTTGCTGAAATCCTCCAGATCGGTTGATGTTTCGAGGTACACCGCTTTGCAGCCATCCGACACTGCGATCCGAGTTCTTGCGTTCGATCTGCCCGTTTTGTTTGATGTAGCGATCACTGGCTTGTAGTATATACGATACGAGCGGAAGGTCGGGATTAGGAACAACTACGCTGGGCGAATAGATGACGAATTCATCAGCTCGCAGTACAACCGCTACCTGTATAATGTTTGCATGCTCGAGTATAAGGGTAATTAACTCAGCACTAAAATGCCAACGGACTAGGCGCAGGCGTCCGATTCTCGGCGCTATAATTATACGAACACCTTCGCCGCAGGTACGCGATCCCCGACGTTATAATGATAGGGACAAATTAGCCGCATGAAAGCGAGTCTAATGAATATAACGACGGACAACAAGTTAGTTGAAAAGTAAAACTAATCGTGACCGATGCATTAGTGCACGAATTTCCATATTGATCAAATACCACAAGCGTTGCTTGCTTTCAGAGTTAGTAACAAAGCGCGTAACAGCATTTACCTAAAAAATGTCGCTACTCCGAAAATTTTGTAAAGTAGAGCTTTTTGGCGTTGGACTTAAGTTCCAATGAACAAGTGTTCACGTAGGTTCGAATCCCACTCCCACTGGATTTCGTATAGTATATATACTAATTTTACATTGCGGAGTATTCAGTAAACTTTAATCCTCCATCTATTTTCAATCACGATCCTCTTATTATTCTAGGCTTCGAACCCCACACCCAGTACGTTTTATGGGTATTAATATTTTTAGACTCAAATATAGCGTATCGAGACTTCATGAAACTTACTTGGAAATTGTTACTTCTTCCCTAATTTAAAAGATTACTCAGATATCGTAGCAATGGAACTCGGTTGGCCGAGCGGTTAATGCGTTGGACTTAAGTTTCAATGAACAAGTGTTCACGCGGGTTCGAACCCCACACCCAGTACGTTTTACGGGGATTCATATTTTTAGACTAAAATATAGCGTATTGAGTACCTTTTTCCGGAGCATTAGAGACTTTTACATGATCCTCCATCTATTTTCAATCACGATCCTCTTATTTGTCTAGGCTCCGAACCTCACATCCAGTACGTTTTATGGGGAATAATATTTTTAGACTCAAAGACTTTTCCACTGTACTAACGTTTTACAGTACGGATTTTGTAGTACACGACGTTTTTTTTTGTAAAATGATACTTTAAAATGTAGATTACCCAAGTCGCTGTTCTGAAAATTTTGTCAAGGTAATAGTTTAAAAACTTATACTTGAGCACTACGAAATGTACAAGTACTTTACCTTTACACGACGTTTTTTTGCTAAATTAATACGAATTTTAGTAAAGATAAAAAATAAAAATGAGCGAAAAATTACATTTTATCCCGGAACGCAACAAGAAAAATCGTATGAATTTGTAAACTACTTATTCATGACATAATAATAATTCTACTTGTACACTTTTTCACATTTTATAACACTTTTAGTAGTACTTAACGGTTTCAGTTTTAAATAAAATTTGCAATATAAACTAATCGAAAAATTCGGTAACCAATTTCGCGTAACCTATGCATACAAATGAGGAAAGTTACATCAACGCGTGTTAACTAGTTGTATTAAGTAGCTTGTAATTCATGCAAGTAAGTCGGACAAATTCGTCGCATGAACACGACTCTAATGGACATAACGAAATGAAAATTTTGTTAAGTAGATCTTTTTTGGTATGCTAAATTTGATGTTGTTCCATATCGAATAGCACTCGTCACGGTTATACAAGCATAACCCTGAACTACTCTTTACTTCACAAAATATAAAGTTATTAAAGTAAGCAGATTTGTATGAAAACTCGTTAAATAGAAGTAAAAGTAGCCTAGAAACATAACTACTTACTGAAAAATCGTTTGAAATCTCAACTTGTACTTGTATTCGCACTTTACCTTTACACGGCGTTTTTGTATAATGAATACTAATTTTATTAAAAAAATAAACAAAAAGCAAGAAAAATTACATTTTATCCCGAAACGCAGCAAGAAAAATGATATAAATTTTGTAAAGTAGATAGAAAACTACACTACTCCGATGCACTAAAGACTCTTACACTCTGGATTTTGTGCAGTATATACCAATTTTACATTGCGGAGTATTCCATAAACGTTAATCCAGTGATCCTCCTTCTATTTTCAATCACGATCCGCTTATTATTCTAGGCTCCGAACCCCACACCCAGTACGTTTTATGGGGATTAATATTATTTGATTAAATATAGCGTATCGAGACTTCGCGAAACTTACTTGGAAATAGTTATTTCTACCCTAATTTAAAAGATTTCTCAGATATCGCAGGTATCGTTTCAATGAGCACGTGTTCACGTGGGCTCGAACCCCACACCCAGTACGTTTTACAGGGATTAATATTTTTGGATTCAAATATAGCGTGTCGAGAACTACTTATTCATGACATAACAATAATTCTACTTGTACACTTTTTCGTATTTTATAACACTTTTAGTAATTCTTAACAGTTTAAGTTTTGAATAAAATACGGAATACAAACTATTCGAAAAAATTCCTGAAGTCCTGATACGCTATATCTGAGTTAAAAAAATTATTCATCCTAATCTGCCTCATCATTATATGCTTGTAACTAGTTCCGGATTTGCTTGCGTCATCGGCTACGCGCTGCTAGTCTTCTTGGCCGCATGAAATAGGATGTTTTAGCTTCAACCTCAACGTATTAGCACACTGAAGTTAAATATTGGTGATAAATAATATACAGTAGCTCCAATTTTAATGCAAAAATAAAAATAAAAAAGCGCGAAAAATTGCATTTATCCTGGAACGCACCAAGAAAAACCGTATGAATTTGTAAAGTAGTTAGAAAACTACACTATTCCGCTACACTAAAGACTTCGACACTCAGGATTTTGTATAGTGTATACCAGTGTTGGGATGACTCGAGTCACCTTTTTCGTATGACTTGACTTGACTCGAGTCACTTTGCTAAAATGACTTGACTTGACTTGACTCGGCGTATCAAAAATGTGGATTGACTCGTGACTCGGAGCAAAATTCACGAGTCAATTTCAAGTCATCAAGTAATCGGTGTCGATAAAAATCACCGTATCTTGCAAATGGTCGGATTATTCGCGAAACGCTGGTGTAATCCGTGAGAGCGGCCAATAATTCAGCGATCGTGGGTGTTCCTGAGCCTCCATTGCCTATCACAAATAAATTGACAGCAAACGAAGTGATCGAAGCTTACAGCTTACGTTGTCGTAAACTAGTTTAGTGAAGTAATTTGATAGCAAAATTCTATTTCTGTTCTCTGTTCTTACCTTAACCAAACCTTCTGTTTTATTGAAATTGAATTCGAATATAGTTAGTTTACATAGTCATCTACCATTGGCGCAGGCTCGAATTGTATCATATCAATTTGTAAATGGGTAATGCATTGCATCTTATCAATTCATTTCTCTATTCTCTATTTTGGCTGGTAACTGTAAATTAGGCTATGGAAGCGATACAGCGCCTTCGTGCGTGTATATTTAACTCTATATTCGTTCATCGATTCAAAATCAATGACCACTCAATCTGTATTTCAGACAGCTGCAAAATGCAATGACGCAACCGTGCCTCATACTTCGAAAAGCCAACTTGACTTGAATTGTGACTTGACTCGTGACTTGACTTGACTTGACTCGACTTGACTCGAGTCACCTCCAAAAATCGAGTGACTTGACTTGACTCGAGTCACCTTCGAAAATCGATTGACTTGACTTGACTCGAGTCAAAATGTGCAATGACTCGAAATGACTCGTGACTCGAAGGTAGTGACTTGATCCCAACACTGGTGTATACTAATTTTACATTGCGGAGTATTCAGTAAAGTATAATCCAGTGATCCTTCATCTATTTTCAATCACGATCCTCTTATTTGTCTAGGCTTCGAACCCCACACCCAGTACGTTTTATGGGGATTAATATTTTTAGAGTCAAGTATAGCGTATCGAGACTTCATCAAACTTAATTGGAAATAGTTACTTCTACCCTAATTTAAAAGGTTTCTCAGATAGCGTTACAATGGAACTGGGTTGACCGAGCGGTTAAGGCGTTGGACTCAAGTTTCAATGAACAGGTGTTCACGTGGGCTCGAACCCCACACCCGGTTCGTTTTACGGGGAATAATATTTTTAGATTCAAATATAGCGTATCGAGTACTTTTTCTCAACTGTACTAAAAACTTTTACACTTCGGATTTGTGTAGTATATACTAATTTACAATACCGCATTTATAATTCGTGCAAGTACAGGAATATCATAGTTCTTGTAACAAAATTGTATGCGCACAATATATGTTTATCATAAGTCCTACACATTCATGATTTCGTCCTAGTTTGAGTTTTAGAAAATATTATACCGACATCGCGATATCTTTCAAAAACAAAACCATGATCAATGCTTGAGAGATCATTTTTGCTATTTTTCATTGGCATAAGTCATTCTGGACCGCGAAAATGCATTGTACGATATAGATGAAACCTAAGCAAATCCTAGGATCCTCATTTTCAAAGTAGCTTAGATCTCGAAATAAGCTCTGACTCGCTATTCTCCTCAAACCATGGAATTGTCACGAGTATCACCTTCGATCACTGAAGAAAAGGAGGAAATTATATCCGAAGTATATTCCTTGACCAGGAATTTTATTGTGTACGAACTCGACTTATGACATAGGCCTGTTTCAAATTCAAGGCAGTTTCAGTGTTAAACAAAAATGTACCCTGAATACTAACTTTTACAACGTGAAATATTATATGCTTCAACGAAGAAACGTCACTTTTACAATGGTTCGGTCTGATATCTATATTATTCCACTCTCGTTATTGGACTGCGGTGTGACGCTGAGCTATATCTCGATGCCTGGGCTTCCGCATTTATTTTTTCCATGTATTCTGCCCTATGTAGATTTAACATAAGGAAGGTTATTTCACTCATAAAATTCGAAATACGTATTTGCTCGAGTTGAAGCCAAAACGCTTAGAGTGAAATTTTACGTGATTTTCGTTAATATCCAACCGGGCTAATTTCGAAATGTAAATTGAAAAACTCAAATACCGCATAGTTGGACTTCGCAGATTTTCAATATATTTTTGCTATTTTTTCATGGTGATAAGTCATTCGGGACGGTTAAATGTATTGTAGGAAATAGATGAAACTGATGCAATTCATCAAGACCCCTGAAAAAAGTACATTACATTTAAACATTTTATTAGCAGGTAATCGAAATACCACAAACTGCGCTAACCTTCGGAGCTGTTAAGTAAAGAAGTACTCATACTTCTTCGGAGTACCCAAGTAGGTTTTTCGCCTACACGCACCAAACACTCTCAAGTCCTTATGATATTGGAGTGCTTCAACTTCATGATAGTTATAGTATTAAGCAGAAATATACCTGGAGTACTAACGTTTTGCTTACTCAGAAATGACTACTTCTATCTTATTTTAAAGGATTCCTCGCTCGGCGCGAAATTTTATTAAGTTTTGAATAATATCCAACATGTAGGTTCAATTTGAAGGGTACTTCGTCAAACTCAAATATTGCACAGTGAGAGTTCGCAAATTCTCGATGTATTTTTGTTATTTTTATTGCGATAAGTCATTCTGCAGCGCGAAAATGCGTCGTAGGATATAAATGAAACTGGCACCGCTCATCAAGACCACCGAAAACAGTACATTTCAACATTTAGTAGCAGTAAATTGCTAGTAAAGTACAAGAAGTGATGATTTCCGAGTGAGTTAAAAAGTAAGTATTGAAGGTATAGTCTACCTGAAGACCGAAAACTACGAAATAGAAGTAGATGCAGTGTAAATAGTTAATCACTTGATTAAGTATAGTGCAACCAGATAAAACCTATACTTGAGTACTACAAAATGCACGAGTACTTTGCTATCGACTCCCTCCACATAAAAAGTGACTACGGGTTAAGACTACTTTTACCGATACTCAACAGTTTCAGTTTTAGGTAAAATTCGCAAATCAAGTAATTTCATAAACAAAAGCTAATAAAATGAATTCACTCGAATGTACTAAGCCGCGCTGATAAGATTAATTATAATATACTTATCATGTTACAGTGTTTTTTCTAGCGGAGAAAATCTTTAAAATGAAGTAAGCAGGCCGATATGAAGATATTCGTTGAGCTGAATAAACATAAAAAATATGGAGGATCATGTAAAAGTCTCTAATGCTCCGGAAAAAGGTACTCAATACGCTATATTTTAGTCTAAAAATATGAATCCCCGTAAAACGTACTGGGTGTGGGGTTCGAACCCGCGTGAACACTTGTTCATTGAAACTTAAGTCCAACGCATTAACCGCTCGGCCAACCGAGTTCCATTGCTACGATATCTGAGTAATCTTTTAAATTAGGGAAGAAGTAACTATTTCCAAGTAAGTTTCATGAAGTCTCGATACGCTATATTTGAGTCTAAAAATATTAATACCCATAAAACGTACTGGGTGTGGGGTTCGAAGCCTAGAATAATAAGAGGATCGTGATTGAAAATAGATGGAGGATTAAAGTTTACTGAATACTCCGCAATGTAAAATTAGTATATATACTATACAAAATCCAGTGGGAGTGGGATTCGAACCTACGTGAACACTTGTTCATTGGAACTTAAGTCCAACGCCAAAAAGCTCTACTTTACAAAATTTTCGGAGTAGCGACATTTTTTAGGTAAATTCTGTTACGCGCTTTGTTACTAACTCTGAAAGCAAGCAACGCTTGTGGTATTTGATCAATATGGAAATTCGTGCACTAATGCATCGGTCACGATTAGTTTTACTTTTCAACTAACTTGTTGTCCGTCGTTATATTCATTAGACTCGCTTTCATGCGGCTAATTTGTCCCTATCATTATAACGTCGGGGATCGCGTACCTGCGGCGAAGGTGTTCGTTTAATTATAGCGCCGAGAATCGGACGCCTGCGCCTAGTCCGTTGGCATTTTAGTGCTGAGTTAATTACCCTTATACTCGAGCATGCAAGCATTATACAGGTAGCGGTTGTACTGCGAGCTGATGAATTCGTCATCTATTCGCCCAGCGTAGTTGTTCCTAATCCCGACCTTCCGCTCGTATCGTATATACTACAAGCCAGTGATCGCTACATCAAACAAAACGGGCAGATCGAACGCAAGAACTCGGATCGCAGTGTCGGATGGCAGCAAAGCGGTGTACCTCGAAACATCAACCGATCTGGAGGATTTCAGCAAGTGAATCGACGCAATAACGGTCAACGATATCATTGATATGCTCTTTCTTCGAAATAAAATGAACTCGTACACTATACAATGCTATTTCAATGAGACTGAGTAAAGTGTTAGAAGATATGAAAAGCGCTGAATCGTATGAAATGCGGTGACTACAGGGATCGAACCTACAACCTAGAGCAAGATAGTTGGTTGATTCCTCTGTGATGACGTTATGAAATCTAGTTCAACGTTTAGTGTATTACGCGAGAATTCATATTCTCAAAAACAGCTCAGTACGCATAATCACGATGCTGTAGTAATGGGCGTTATATAGGCGGATGATGTGGCAATGGGCGTGGCTGATGTCGCCGTCGATGATGTGGCAATGGGCGTGGCTGATGACGTAACAGATGATGTGGCAGTGGGCGTGGCTGATGATGTGGCAATAGGCGGATGATGTGGCAATGGGCGTCCTATAGGTGCGGCAATGGGCGTCATATAGGCGTGGCAATTAGGATGACGTGCGCTCTCTGATTGGCGGGGCACAAAGTTCCTTAGCCTCACTACTGTTACTATCAGCCAAAATAGAGGTTCGAATACCAAGCCTCGAGAAGTTGAAAGAAATTGATATCGTGCAATAAACTACTAACCATCTACACATCCGTGAAAATATATACGCATAAACTATATTCGTTCGATTTAAGTCATACAAGGGGATTGGTAAAGTTGGGTGCTGTGCAATGTCAGGACAAATTAATCTACTACCGTTACGACAGCGCAGGCTGTGATCATTCCGTTTGCGGTCAGTTTATTTGTGATGTAACAATGGAGGATCATTGGAATGTGCAATCAGTGAACGACTGGTTGTTCTCACAAGTGACACCGGCGTATCGTGAATAATAATCCTAACATGCACAATATACAGTGATTTGATCGACACGGTTTACTTGATGACTTGAAATTGACTCGTAAATTTTGCTCCGAGTCACGAGTCAATCTGCATTTTTGAAGCGCCGAGTCAAGTCAAGTCAAGTCATTTTTGCAAAGTGACTCGAGTCAAGTCAAGTCATACGAAAAAGTTGACTCGAGTCCGACTCGAGTCAAGTCATGACTCGAGTCATCCCAACACTGCACTACAGCGCACTAGTTGATTGCGTGCAATGCCAGGTCTACCACTGCCTGATATAGAAACAGATAACATGATGTCCAGTCTAAAGTGTGACATGATTTATTTTAAAATTTGAGCTGACTGTTGTATAATTTATATAAACATGGTGCGAAGTAATTCGTGATCTCTTAAAAGATCTTAGTGCCTAGCTAGTTGATATGAGATGTTTGGATTTAGAAGACTCTTGTAGAAGTCTTACCGCAATGCGATTCCTGCCCAGTGTTATGAATATCACAGCGGAAATTCAATCTGGTACGGGTAAACGGCGGGAGTAAATGGTAGCCCGTCACTGCGATCAGTATCCAAAAGTAGCCCTTGGTTGCAAAAAGGTTGGTGACCCCTGACCTAGAGTAACCCTAACAAACGAGAAGCTTATATCTGGCATCTGCTATATTCGAATACTGATGAAAGATTCTAATTTCATATTAGGAAGGAGTTTACTGCATGTAATTTCTCCTAAGGTGTAGTAAATAAAACTTTTTAGATGATCACAAATCACCCAACTACAAACAGTTGGAACGAAAATTCGTATCTGCATAGCGAAAACTTGAGCACTAACAGGAGCATAAAAGTTCGCTTCCTGTTCAGTCATCTTGATATATTTCCTGATCATCTTGTTGATTAGCAAGGGGAGAGGTTCTACCAAGACATCAGAACAACAAAAGAAAGATAACAGGGCAGATGAGATGAACAATTGAACATATTATGTCAGACCATTGCCGGAACCTTCCGAGAAACTGCACTAAATAGCTTACAGACGAAAATCGTACAAAAAACAATTGTGATTTAAAATATATCAATAATATTATATTCCAACTGAATATTTCAAATTTACGATAGGTGGTTGACGTAAAACTGATTGAATTATTACAACGTTATTTGATTATCTAGAATCTAGATAAATACTTATATACATGACTGGAGTTTATTTATGTACATGATATCTGTGAAAGTCTGTAACTATGATAAATCTATTACCCATAGATATGGTGCTGTTGCTGTATTTTGATTTGAAGGAGTCTTCTGTGTGTAAAAATAACAAGTAGATTGAATTTCTAAACTTCAGAGTACGACTCAGCCGATTTTATATCCAGTTATTACCGCAAAAAGGGGGGATTTTGGCCAAAATAGCCCCATGGGTTATCTCCACAACAAGAGTCAATTTGAAAAACTAAGGTCATATTCGGAATAGGTGCCCTTCATAACCCCCAAAACCATTCTTACTTTGTCCGCCTAAAAATATGTGTTGACCAGTGTTATGACTAGAGTTCGTAAAGATTCGATTCGAGTACGGATATACGATAATTTTCGAGTACTGAAATTATATGCCCCTTTATAGACTACGACTTATTTGTTCATCGAGAATGGGAGTCTCGATGTCTTCGTCTCTCCGTGAATGCTTTGAAACCATTTCAGCATCCAAAATGTGTAGCACAAAGCTCTGCGTGCGTTGGCGGGAGCGACATTTTTGTGAAATGGTGGTTAACGGCAACGCGCAGGATTATTGTCATAAAAGCGATATGGAATAGAGGTGCTCGAAAACGACAAATGGTCTTTATTGCATGAAACTGACATTATTTTACATGTGGTCGCATCAAAGTTCCATATTTTGTACTTTCCAAGTCATACTTGTGTGTTCTTCGATCATTCAACGAGCCAACTGTTTGGGAACTGCTTTAAGTCAACTCAACTATGGTATAGCATGTAATGACTTCCTGTAACATGCGTCAACTTTCATTACATGACCGTAAATTGAGTTTTCCCCAAAATCCTGAAGTGATTTCTGGATTGTGGAGGTTACATCAAAGTCTGCATCTACTAGTTGCAGACGATTACCCCTGACGAGTGTCAGCCGAAAATATTCGGGTTCATTTCAATATGAATAAACTATTCAATTGTATATTAAAATTATCTTTATTGAGAATACAATTTTTACTCGAAGCTCATTCTTCCGTTCGGCTGGCGAAAGACTCAGATACAAATTCCGTAACTGATTTGTTTCCAGTATCCTTATCAAAATATACTAGAGCGAGGCATCGTCTTTCATCACTTTAAGGCCTTATTTGGAGAACGTACGAAGATTCCGATCTTTGCCTTCGGCAATTCTCAGGACGCAAATAGATTTCGATCTCAATCTCATAATTTGTGCCGTAATCAATATTGGCAATGGTTTGCACTCAATAAACCATGGAAAAGGCTCATTTTCAACCATAATAGTTGTAAATTCAAATTTATTGCCTGAAGTTTTCGATATTTGGTAACATCTGCGAGCAGGGCGAACTATCTCACCTAGACCAGGGTTGAACAGTTTTGAAGCCCACTATGAGATGATAAGACCGTCATTATAAATGAACCAGGAGGTGGAACTATACACATGGCACTCTAGGCTGGATCAGAGGCGGTCAATGTTGCTACTCACGTAGAAATAGAATGACGCCATAAATTTCTACCCGAATATGAGTAAAGTAAAAAGCTTCTGAGACTTGTTAAAACTATGTAGAAAATAGAACTCGGGTATACCTAACTGGCTTCCAAAATCAGATTCGGTCGAAGGTCCGTTTGTTTGTTTGGTGTATTCATGGTGTTTGTCGACCACTATGGTCATTTACACCAGGCTAATTTACTTCATTTTCATTTCCGTACCTGCTGACTTGTAGCAAGACCCACTTTTAGGCTTTTTATGAGACACCGCTTACACGGATGATATGGCGAGATGGAGCGTAGATAATCTTCCAACACTTAGGTATGAATTCCGGAGTCAACCTCGGTTGGACTCGCACCCGCAACCCATTGGTCTTGCAGATGTGGATTATACCACTACGCTATCTCGCCGTATACTTTTACTAGTTTGTGGGAGATGATGGGTGATTCTGAAATTGGTAAATGCGTCTTCGCTACTAATACAAAATGACTGATGAGTGATGAGAAATTGGTGCAATGTATATTCAGTTACCTCGACACAGAGGGCATATTTCGTCCGGTGAGTATAACAATTTGACTTGTACATTTGATGCGAACTTTTACCTGAACAATATTCTACTTCACAGTTCCTAAACGTAAAAAGCACGTCGTTGTGCCTAAAAACCGCTAAGTAGACGTCGAAGTGGTGGAAAACAACTACTTGATTTCAGTAGGCTACAGTCAGTCCATACTCAGAAATAGTATACTTCGTATTGGAAGTTGAACAGCCTTGAACCGAGAGCAGGAGATCTTATAACCATGCGGAAAGGAAAACCTTACATACACCTTATGCGTATTCAGCTCCGGATTTGGAATAAAGAATATCAGTCTTATGTAATACGACGAATGAATAATCACGTAGTCACACCATGGACACCAAACCAACAACAAACTCATCGATATATCACGTTACCCATATGCGCATAATCCATCAACGTGACATCCATACGTATGATAGTATCTTACGGCAGTAATATATCAATGAATGTCCCAGGCAATATGTGCTCCAAGCAATTATTTAAGACATCAAATAGAAAATAATAGAAATATATATATGCAAATATCGAACGCATTCGTCGATCGGGATTTGTAGGAGAAGGATAAATCACATACCTCCCTACAGGTTTATTTTCTTACGAATGATAATCACGAAAAATTATTATTCTATTTATTTTGTACATTATAACGTTTTATGGCAGTAGAGACGGAAGTCGATAATATTTTCGACTCTGTTTGATATCCGCGGTCAGCTCGAATTGGAAATCAAGAAAACACTGGAAAATGATTACAATTTACTATGACTCGAAACCTTTGGGAATTCCTCGACAAAATTCGTAACTCATCGCTGATGCAATATATCGCAAAAGTAATTAACATAAACTGATTCAGGGGCATGGAGAAAGTATATGTTTGAACATGGTAACGAAGGAAGTTGGTTGCGAACTTGATATATATCGGTTGCATCATAGGCCTATTTGGCTCAAAAAGACAGAAAAATAGCCCGCTTGCTGATCCTCCCTTCCAGGACATACGGGGTACCCCTCAATTATATAATTAGATCAGATGCATATATATAGTTTAGCCTTTGTATCCGCGTGATTACTGCATAAAATAGGTCGAACTGCATTTGCAAACTGTTTATATTTCTGTCGCTACATGATGACATAAAATGCCGAATATAGACTTCACGGCATGATGCGATGCATTCAATTTGTCTATGCGCATGCGCACCGATATAAAGCACACTCCTCGTTTATTGCGTTGAGACACAGCCCGTTTCTCCATGAGTCAAACCTCACTTCGTAGATGCAGTAACGAATATGTAATATACTGCATGTCTTCCCCGTAATAAGTTGTATTCTAATTAGTTTCTACCCATTACCCATATGTATTTAGGACGATAATAGATCCGTCTGTGGCAGAATAGGATATATAAAGTGGGCTAAATTCAATCCGGGGTATCAGTTCGCTTCGATGTCTTCAAACGCATATACTAATAGCAAATTGTAAGAGCTATAATTTTATTCGGATCTTGCCCAAAACTTTGAATATATACAATTCTACATTCTACAATCATGAAGACTATTTTGATGTTAGCTGTCATCTTACCCGCCATTCTTTTCATCGGATTATGCAACGCTCAAGGTGAGTGCATTTCAGGATTGTTAAAGTTTTCAGTTCTAGTCATATTGGTGACACATTGTTTCATTAGATAACGTAACGACATGTTCCACCGTTGCAACACCATTGGGATAGAATCACGAATCACGTATAAGTTCGGAGGTTTCCTAAAGGCTCCTTATCGCACTCCGATGTGTGAAAGCGGTGTCTTGCAAAAGCTAAGAAAGAAAGTGTACATTGTACAATGCTATAAGTCGATAGCTCGGGATTCGTAAATGAAAACATGAACATCATAGCTGAAAATCAACAACAACAACCTATGATATTTCTTGAGTAATAAATAGTAACTGATATTGACTTTTAGACGAAACTCAAGAGCCTGAAGCAACCACTGCCGCAGTTGCCGAAGTAACCACGGCCACTGTTGCCGAAGCAGCCACCTCCAGGAAATTGAAGATCTCAATACAGGAAATCTGCCAAGTCTTTTGTAGAATAGCTATTGGAAAGAACGGAAAACCGAAATACAAAAAGAACGGAAAACCAAAATACAAGGGGAAATGTTCCTGGTATCCGAAAAGTAAGTACATCCAGACTAGCACAACGGAGAGCATGAGTTTCACCGATGGCTTCGATGATGTCTTTACAGGATTCCAAGAAAGTTGCAACGCATGCAGAAGTCGTCATTGTACTGGCATCCGCGATATCGTGTGAAGCTGAGAACCGAAGCTTGACAGATATATCTGAACGAGCGAAGGCCATATAAAACGGATCCTCGAACCGAATTCAATTTTAATATCATTTTTCATTACCCAATACTGTGATCAACGTCTATGCAACCCGCAGTTACGGGCGGCTTTTTACAACGATTTTATAATTCAACTGTGATAGTTAATGCCGTTTTATATTTATATTTTGTTTCCTATAGAGCCCGCCAGTTTTAAGGTTACATAGTTTTCTACGAAGTTCCGTTTATGTATAGTGTAAACACATGGGTTAATTTATTCAATACCTTTGGTTTGGTCAATCTAGCAATGTTTTGTTGTATTGTTGAAAACTGTTCTCCCTCGTTTTCTTTTATACGTACCTTGGTACTTACCAATACTTTGAATATAAAACTCCACAGCAATATATGCAATCATATTAACCCTGATAACGAAATAGTGAGAGAGAGAGAGAGAGAGAATATGCGTTGTAAGTCGTTTGATATGTCTTGGGCAGATGTGGTTATGTATTAGCGATGAAGTAGAGCCATCAGTCGCGTTATTGGATATATGATTCAATATATATTGAAGACAAAATGTACACTGAGAGTATACCTGTACACTGTACGCAGTCATAACAGCAGAGTTGGGCAACCAGAATATTGCCTTCGGCAATTCTCAGGACGTAAATAGATTTCGATCTCATAATCTCATAATTTGTACAGCAATCAACATTGGCAATTGTTTGTACTCTATATACCATGGAAACCAACTCATGTTCATCCACATATAGTTGTAAATTCCATTTTATTGCCTGTAGTTTTCGATATTTGGTGATATCTGCGAGCAGGGCGAACTATCTTCCCTAGATCATTAATACGGCTAACAGTTCTGAAGCCCACAATGAGATGATGAGACCATCATTATGAATGAACCAGGAGGTGGAACTATACACATGACACTCTAGGCTGGATCAGAGGTGGTCTAAGTTGCTACTCACGTGGAAATAGAATGACGTCATAAATTTCTACCCGATTACAAGTAAAGTAAACGGTTTCCGAGACTTGCCTAAAATATATATAAAATAAAACTTGTTACCTCAATACGGGGGGCATATTTCGTCCGGTGAGTATGAAAATTTCACTTGTACATTTGATGCGAACTTTACCAAAACAAACTTCTACTTAACAGTCCCGGAACGTAAAAGGTACCTAGCTGTGCCTAAAAAACGCTAAGTAGACGTTGGAGTGGTGAAAAACAACTATACTTGATTTAAGTAGGCTACAGTGAGTCCATACTCGAAATAGTATATACCTATAGTTCGTTACGGATCACCATTGTATATTGGAAGTTGAACAACCTTGAACCGAGAGCAGGAGAATTTATGACCATGCAGAAAGGAAAACCTTACATACTCCTTATGTGTATTCAGCTCAGGATTCAGAATAAAGAATATCAGTCTGATGTAAAATGATGTATGTACAAATAGTCACACCATGGACACCAAAACAATAACAAACTCATCCACATATTAAGTTACCCATATGCGCATAATCCATCAACGTGACATCACTACATATGATATAGTATCTTACGGCAGAAATATAACAATGAATGTCCCAGGCAATAAGTGCTCCAAGCAATTATTCACGACATCAAATAGAAAATAATAGAAACAAATATATGCAAATATCGGACGCATTCGTCAATCGGGATTTGTACGAGAAGGATCAATCACATACCTCACTAGAGGTTTATTTTCTTACGAATAATAGTGACGAACAATTATTATAATATTTATTTGATACATTATAACGTTTTATGGCAGTAGAGGCGGAAGTCGATAATATTTTCGACTCTGTTTGACATCCGTGGTCAGCTCGAATTGGAAATCATGAAAACACCGGAAAATGATTACAATTTACTATGACTCGTAACCTTTGGGAATTCCTCGACAAAATTCGTAACTCATCGCTGATGCAATATATTGCAAAAGTAATCAACATAAACTGATTCAGGGGCATGGAGAAAGTATATGTTTGAACATGGTAACGAAGGAAGTTGGTTGCGAACTTGATATATATCGGTTGCATCATATGCCTATTTGGCTCAAAAAGACAGAAAAATAGCCCGCTTGCTGATCCTCCCTTCCAGGGCATACGGGGTACCCCTCAATTGTATAATTAGATCAGATGCATATATATAGTTTAGCCTTTGTATCCGCGTGATTACTGAATAAAATAGGTCGAACTGCATTTGCAAACTGTTTATATTTCTGTCGCTACATGATGACATAAAATGCCGAATATAGACTTCACGGCATGATGCGATGCATTCAATTTGTCTATGCGCATGCGCACCGATATAAAGCACACTCCTCGTTTATTGCGTTGAGACACAGCCCGTTTCTCCATGAGTCAAACCTCGCTTCGTAGATGCAGTAACGAATATGTAATATACTGCATGTCTTCCCCGTAATAAGTTGTATTCTAATTAGTTTCTACCCATGAGCCATATGTATTTAGGACGATAATAGATCCGTCTGTGGCAGAATAGGATATATAAAGTGGGCGAAATTCAATCCGGGGTATCAGTTCGCTCCGACGTCTTCAAACGCATATACTAATAGCAAATTGTAAGAGCTCTAATTTTATTCGGATCCTGCCCAAAACTTTGAATATATACAATTCTACATTCTACAATCATGAAGACTGTTTTGATGTTAGCTGTCATCTTACCCGCCATTCTTTTCATCGGATTATGCAACGCTCAAGGTGAGTGCATTTCAGGATTGATAAAGTTTTCAGTTCTAGTCATATTGGTGACACATTAAGTAATTAGATAACGTAACGACATGTTTCACCGTTGCAACACCATTGGGATAGAATCACGAATCACGTATAAGCTTGGAGGTTTCCTAAAGGCTCCTTATCGCGCTCCGATGTGTGAAAGCGGTGTCTTGCAAAAGCTAAGAAAGAAAGTGTACATTGTACAATGCTATAAGTCGATAGCTCGGGATTCGTAAATGAAAACATGAACATCATAGCTGAAAATCAACAACAACAACCTATGATATTTCTTGAGTAATAAATAGTAACTGATATTGACTTTTAGACGAAACTCAAGAGCCTGAAGCAACCACTGCCGCAGTTGCCGAAGTAACCACGGCCACTGTTGCCGAAGCAGCCACCTCCAGGAAATTGAAGATCTCAATACAGGAAATCTGCCAAGTCTTTTGTAGAATAGCTATTGGAAAGAACGGAAAACCGAAATACAAAAAGAACGGAAAACCAAAATACAAGGGGAAATGTTCCTGGTATCCGAAAAGTAAGTACATCCAGACTAGCACAACGGAGAGCATGAGTTTCACCGATGGCTTCGATGATGTCTTTACAGGATTCCAAGAAAGTTGCAACGCATGCAGAAGTCGTCATTGTACTGGCATCCGCGATATCGTGTGAAGCTGAGAACCGAAGCTTGACAGATATATCTGAACGAGCGAAGGCCATATAAAACGGATCCTCGAACCGAATTCAATTTTAATATCATTTTTCATTACCCAATACTGTGATCAACGTCTATGCAACCCGCAGTTACGGGCGGCTTTTTACAACGATTTTATAATTCAACTGTGATAGTTAATGCCGTTTTATATTTATATTTTGTTTCCTATAGAGCCCGCCAGTTTTAAGGTTACATAGTTTTCTACGAAGTTCCGTTTATGTATAGTGTAAACACATGGGTTAATTTATTCAATACCTTTGGTTTGGTCAATCTAGCAATGTTTTGTTGTATTGTTGAAAACTGTTCTCCCTCGTTTTCTTTTATACGTACCTTGGTACTTACCAATACTTTGAATATAAAACTCCACAGCAATATATGCAATCATATTAACCCTGATAACGAAATAGTGAGAGAGAGAGAGAGAGAGAATATGCGTTGTAAGTCGTTTGATATGTCTTGGGCAGATGTGGTTATGTATTAGCGATGAAGTAGAGCCATCAGTCGCGTTATTGGATATATGATTCAATATATATTGAAGACAAAATGTACACTGAGAGTATACCTGTACACTGTACGCAGTCATAACAGCAGAGTTGGGCAACCAGAATATTAGCCGCTTTTCTAAATAAGATTAGAATTAGAAATATAACTACACAGCTTTTTTACAAATTAGATCAGAATTAGAATTGTTGAATTCGAGAAAACTCAGAAGTTGAATTAAATTTCGAATTGGAAAGAAAATCAATAAAACTAAAGTTTATTTCTTATCAAATCAGAGTTCATCCTCATAAGCACTAGTATGGTAAATGTCTGTACTTTTGTACACCAAGCTTGGCTCGTTTCGCGCTATGCCAGGGGTCACCAGCACGCGGCCTGCGAGGTCATATTTTGCGGCCCGCGACCTGACTTGAGATTTCAAACTATATCTTAATAAAGCATTTTTAAATGCTCAGATTCATTTCAGTTCAAAATATTGTTGTTCTTGTTCAAAATATGCGATTCTCCAGTGCCCAACGTCAGTATACCTCACTAGTATATACGGCTTCGGCGATGGTAATAGCATTTCACGGAGGAAGAACTACAGCTGATATGACAGGGCATTTTTTCTTGACGTGCTATGGCCCAGGCACTGCCAAGACTGGGACGCTTAGAAAACGAATTGGGGCTGCTTCCCGCAAGATCAAGCTTTACTAGGAGATACTTTTCAAGCAAATACCATGTCTAGCTAACCAAAATGTCGATTCTTTAGTCGCTGAAAAGTGTTGTTAGGCATCGTGCGTATAGCTCATAGTTCAAAATAGAATAAAATTGACGATCATGATATTTTTGTTGTATTTGTATGTCTTTAACAACTATGCCTGAGAGCACAGCGTTGAACTGATGTAATGTCGTAAAAACCTGGTTGTTAAACTGTGTGGCCTATATTTTACATCGATATTGAAGTCATGCGGCTCGCGGCCTCTACGTAATTTGAAAAGTGGCCCGCGACCCGCTTTGAGCTGGCGAGCCCTGCACTATGTAGTTCTCATGTAGCCATTCCAGGAATACCAGATATTATATTGCAATTAAAATTAGAGCATAGAAACATTGCACAAATTAGACTAGAATTATACATTCGGCATTTCGTTCCAATTAGACTAATTATACAACTAGAACTATTTAGTTGTCCAAGTATGAATAACACATATTTTTAAACAACGTGTTTTAAACTGGGGGCATGTCACGCAAGAGTGAATATCACTGCAATGTGAAGGGTATGTTGTTGGCAAACTATGAGGTCAGTCGGAGCATTATGCTTATTTGAAATTTTATTGGAATAAACGAGGAATTGCTTATTAGATCATGGTAGTGACTTCGTTTCGCGGGTTCGGTTTTCCGAGAATATGCATTCCCTGATGTTCGAATCACTTCACAAATATGTAGTGTTTTTGTAATTCATAGCCCGGTGCGCGACTGCTTGAGTGTAGCTGGTCGATATTCATATGTAGAGCATCAAGGGTCCTCCATCAGTACTCATAACCAAATAAATTGATGGAAATGTCCCTATAACACTGACTTGTGTGATTAATGAGGTGATTTCTGATAGAAGTAATGAGGACCTGTGAAAAATCCCCTCAATCTACCTGATTCATATTTAAAATAAAAGAAGTGCGGTGGTTTAATAATGATTGACAGACATAACAAACTCTTTGTCACGTATGCAATATATCGAGTAAGTATTCCAACTTCGCTCTCTAAGTAGCGCCACTATTATTCACATTATCGAAACAATGCATGTAGAAGTAGATGAATATTATAGTTCACATTATTTTCGGAACGCTTATACTAAAATACAATATGTCTATTCTAACTAAACGAGCGATCTTGAGTGTACCGTTTGACTCCAACTCCAAATACAATGAAATGAATGCACAAATTCAAATGGCAGTTACAAAAGGGGTCAATATAGTAAATCTATATTGTGAGGCATAAGTAATCGTGACATTTTCTGAGGAACAAGAACGTCCAAGTTTGAGTCAGAGCAATGAGCAGTCTGACAAAATGGACAAAATATAACAACATTTGAAATTGGTATAGGTATAGGTGTAGCTGTTCTGAATCAGCTGTTCAATGCGGGGAATTACCTTAAAACGGTTTACAACGAATGTAATACCAATCCATTACCTCAGGGATGACCAACCCTTTTGCTATTCAAGGCCGCATTTCGATTACTTATGTAGCCTACGTCTGCATTCCCGGGCATAGTCGTAATGAACTAACCGGACACCAAATATCCGTTAAACTGTCAATATCCATTTCCGGTGAAATCCGAACAAACGAACTTTTTCATATCTTATCACTGTACGCACCGATATCTCTGGTGGTCATGTAATGAATAGTTACCGGGAGTGGTGATGGTCGCACCAGGGGCGAAATTTATTTTTAGATTCACGATTGAATTTCGTCATTAATATTATTAGTTTCACATATTACTATCGAATATTGATCTATTCTCAGCCCATGTTATCAGATTCCCCGGTAGAGTTGATGGAGGGATTGTTTTCGAAATTTAGGGCAAGTTATGAATGATAATGCATCTTTGGGTGGGCAAATAGTTATTATTCACTTTATTGCATACTGTTGTTTCTTGATTTTCCATCAGGATTGTCGATATAGTGGTAATATATTGGAATCTCTCAAGCGTACCAAAAACTAATTTATGTCGTGAGGAGCAAGTTGGTATTTCAATACGGGGTGCATCATTTCCCACCGCTGTTCGCATCTGTACTCTGGGGCTCAGATTGCAAAGGGCACTACTGTATTAAAATCGCAAAATGAAGTCGCATGGAATCGCGCGCAATGCAAAGAAAGTTGCAAGAATAATTTAATCTCTCAAAAATTCGGGAGTCGATTAGTAAAGTAAGTTGTAATGTCGACGGCCGCTAACACATACTAATTGAATTACGTGTCCACGGTCGCCCAATACTGATTACAATATTGTTTGTTATGCACGCATTCAACACGTAAGTTATCAATTGAGAATAATTCCTATTAATACAGTTTTATTAACCTATAGCATGTCATTGCAGCCAGGGGGGTACGATAACATTTCAAGAAATCTCAAAAATAACGAGCACTCAAAAGGTAAAGAAATGTTTAATAACATCACAGCATAGGAATTCTTAATGCCAGATCTTCATTGCATATGCCAGCGGTAAGCTTAAAAATATCTGTCTGCTTTCCGTGTCAACTTGTTCGACGAGTCAAGCGTTTCGAAACTGCTTTCGCACAGATCACACGCGATGACCCCTTGCATCTACAACACGCGACCGCAAATTGACCTATTATCAACAAAGCTTAGGATTCATTACTCCTGCAATTTTCCTGTCATGTTTTGATGCTTACAAGCATGTCGGAATTTTATTAGAGTAATCGTGGTCTAAAAATGTTTTTCGTTCGATTCGATCACATCCGTTTGCTTTGTGCCATAATACAATAAAATTCTGCTATATAGTTATAAATTCCAGAAATTTACGCACTTAGCAAAATCGAAATCAGCCCCACGGTGGCTAGCGCCAATAATTTTCTGTGTAGATAGGAAACTTCATATTTAGGTGAACTTCCTTCGTCACGTTAAGGAACTTTTGGCCGATTACCCGAGACATTTCTGAAGACGCTAAAATAGATTTCAATCTAATCTCAAAGTTTGTTTAAACAGCGTACTTTGGTGGCGTTGGTTTACCGACAGGCTCACTTTTCAATCCACGCCGAAGTCGCACGTCCCATCTCACACAGATAGAATTTCAATTCGAATCACCGCAATTTTTGAAATGCTTGTGAACTTAATCATTGGGAAGTTATTCAGAACTCCGCGGTATAAAGCGTTGAGGCATATTGAAAAAATAGCGCTCATCCGAAAGGCATGACTGTCGGGTTAAATCCCCACCACATGAGATGACGCACTGACATGAATGTAAGAATGATATACAATGCAATGCCTATGAATATCGACGGAGTATACTGATATTTGCTTGTTTAGATGAGTGTTTTTAAACCTGAGGGTCGCGATCCCCGTGGTGTCGTTTGTGTGTTCCTGTGTTGCCAGTAATCCGCATCCCAAATAGCCCCTGAGTCGGGAATTGGAAGATAAGTAAATTAGATATGTCGATTTAACTTATGATTTCACGGTGCTAAATACATAACAATAGAATGCGGCAAAATGTGGAAACGCTGATTAAAAACATCAGCACTAATTTTTATTTTAGGAGGTATTATGCTATTAACGATAATGTGACAAAATTTTAAATAAAACTGCTACAACTTTCATGCACCTTTCGTGGGCCTTAAAACAGTTTCAGAACCCCTGATATAAAGCAACCACACGAGAAAAATGACTTTCTAATACGAGACGTACGCGGGATTCGACTGAAATCAATAGTAATGTGGGGGTTTCAATCAATTTTACTGCCCGACGCAATCAGGTATTGGAAATTATGAGGGCACAGGAAAACCATCTCAATTTTATGTGAATCGAAAGCGTCGGGATTTCCTAGGAAATATCGAGATGCTGATGCTCATCGATGATGAAACATATTGCAAAGTTGATTTGCATTAGCGGTTGCCTCACAGATACGGAGAAAAGTCAGTTCGAACTCAATCGGCGGTAAGGCGGTTGCGTAGTTGTGATATATATATCGTATGTGCCATATAGTCCTATTCGTTAAAAAATAAATGAAGTAACGCGCTTTCTAACCCGGCGTCTTGATCCTTGCTCGTATCGCGGCCAGGTCGATATTTATGGTTATGTCTTCAGGCAACACGTCTGATGTTCTCCTGATATAGATATATGGATAAAAATATCGACCTGGCTTTGCGAATTGTTTGTATTTCTGTCGCGATATGAAGGCAGATTATGCCAAATATAGATATTACGCGTGATATTGCGTGATGCGATGCATGTAATTGGCCTTATAGCGACATGGAACACTCCTCGTTTCTTGTCTTGCGACTCAGCCCGTTTCTCTATGAGTAAGCCCTCGGTCTGTCGATGCAGTACCGCAAATGTAATGTACCGGATATTTTCTCAGTAGCTGATGGTATTTTAATTAGTTTCCACCCAGGATCTATAATGACGGAGTGTCATTACCGAGGTAATATGTATTGGGGATTAAAATAGATCAGTCGTTCGGGAAATTGGTATATAAGGTGGACGAAGATCATGCTGGATATCAGTCCACTATTCGGCGTCTCCAAACGTATACGACATATAGAAACATCGTCTGATCTCCTGAATTGATTCAACAATTAGAACATCTGCTTCTACAACAATGAAGGCTATTTGTATATTGGCTATCGTTTTGCCCGCCACTCTTCTCATCGGATTGTGCAACGCTCAAGGTGAGTGTATTTCAGAATTGCGAAACTTTCAGTTACAGTTACATTAGATTAGATTAGATTACACAATAGATAAGTAATACTAATGAATTGAATAATGAATGAAATAATTTTAATGCAGCTTCAATCGCCACACAAGACACAATATCGTGTTGCAAGACAATTGCTACTATGATATTTCGTCAATACAGTTGAATATAGTCTAAAACTGAATTTTAGACGAAAAGCAACAGTCAGAAACTACCACGACCGCCGTTTCTGAAACAACTACCGCCAGTAAATTGGATATCACACTGGAAGAAATCTGCAAGCAAGTCTTTTGTCAGGTAGTTACGAAAAAGAACGGAAAAACGAAATACAAGGGGAAATGCTCCAGAGTTCCCAGAAGTAAGTACAAGCATAGACCGGTCAAAAGTTTCAAATTCTACTAACTTATTTCATGTTACTATTATAGGATTTCAAAAAACTTGCAACATATGTAGAGCCAGTTACTGCACTGGGGCAGACGGACCGGGAGTTTAAAGACTAGCAACGAATAGGATTTTCTTATTTTATTAATTTCTTTCAATACTGTGAACTTCTATGCAACCTGAAGTCTCAAGCACCATTTTTACAAACGATATGATCATATTTCAATTTTTTAATATTTCAATTGTGATAGTGTGTATTCATATGTTGTTCTGCAATGCCATCGATTGTTCCATGTTTCGTGAATTTCTCCTCATATAAGTTACTATTTCGATGGTGTTTGTTTGGTCAATTTATAACTTTCTGGAAAAACAAGTTAACGTTTTGTTATCTGGTTGAAAATTGTACTTCCCTACTTGTTTTCTAAATTTCCGCAGTAACTTTTTAAACTTTGAATAAAATAATCTTCACTAATGTAAACGATATTTTGGCAACTAGAATACATATTTAGCGGTAGACAGTTTTATCTGGGATGTGAGAAGAACAAATAGATCTTACAAGGGATACAGGTAGCCTAGAGGCCGATAGCTAAAATGTACCAACTAGAATTTATATGATCGGTATTCAGTGTTCAGACACCGGTTTATACTTCTGAAATTTGACGTGAAAGATGCATCAAAATCAGTAGGTAAAAAATCAGTTTATGGCTATAGTTCCTACTCGCGACTCCTGAGCCACATATACCTATATGACGCGACTTTCGTCATATACAGGCATTCAACACCTCTTTTTTACGGTTCGGGCACAAAAATGAGAGAATTGCACTGCGGAATATGTATGATATGTCCAGTTATTTGAAAAACACCCAACACTTGTATAGGGCATGTTATAAGTCGAAGGACTATATTTATCATAACAACATTTTTTTAAATCGTGTAATATGACACAGTGGCTTGATTATTTTCGAAAGACCATATAGCTATAGCACGATCGTGCAGTTTTCTTGCGCTAAAATAGCGGTAGTATGAGATATTGAACCCCGCAGTCGGTGTAGTAGAAGCGACATCATACACGTTCAGTAAACTAAGAATCACGGAGTGAAATTTGGTCCGCAATGACGTAAAGTGATGAATTTATTCTGCCGTAATGAACGCATGGTGACAGATGAACCAACACCGGTCGAGTACATTTTGACGCCCTTTAGGGAGGCGGGGGAGCCATTCCCCATGGATACGTCAGAGGTGATGTTGAAATTAAAGATCTATGTTGTTTACGAATCTCTTTGCCGATACATTGAGCTAGACATGACATGCGACTAGTCAAATTCTATGATTTGGCACGTGCAACTGTAAAATCAACGAAACCAATCGATTTGCGATACCGATGCATGGCGGCTACAGTGATCTCACAAAAATTAATATCGTGACACATTTTGCATCATTATGCTTGATTTTGCAAATCCGGTCCTAACGGAAGATGACCGCTCAATAGATAACGTTGAGGATAATTATGCAAAAGTCAATAAATTGCTGCTAATGCAGCTAAGCCTGACTTGCATGGACGCCTCTCGGCGATTTTCCAAGTGAAAATATTTATTTGCTGCAGGTAGCCCATAGTATACCGTCGGTCATTCTTCGTCGCACACAGTACATGCATAAAAAGGAAAGAAATATTGTAATTTCAGATGTTATCTACATATAGGGGTGGTCAGGGCTAAACAAAACAACAACAAAATATGATTATCCCTAATAAACATCTGTGTATTAAAGCATTTTGATTTTAAATGTATCATCATGTTAATATGTCGCGATAGCGATGTAGGTAAATCCATCAAAGGGACAACGGATCCCTATATCATAGCGTTGCTGCCTTTAACCAACCTGGACAACTATTGAACGTCATATCTCAGACTATACATATGACCGATGGTGTAGCTTCCTAAATCTCAGTATCAGGAAAGGATGACATTGAACGTTCACGGATGATGGATTAATGTAATGAGTTCGATGTTACGTCACATATTTCAGATTTTCGGTAGACAGTAGACAGAAGACACGTATTCGCGACTCGTATTCGCACCTTAATTGCCATGTAACATCCGCTATTTTCTCCCCGATAATTTCCATTTAATGCCCATAAAGAATTCCTGAAGTTTGATTGATTAGTAATTTGAAATAACGATGATAATTAGATACCTATTTTTACAACAATGGCCGATATTAAATATTGCGGGTATCGTGAAAAATCGATATTGTTCGAAAATGACGCGAAAGTCTCCGACATCTATCCACGATCAATACCGAACAGCATAGCCGCTGCGTTAAATCGCCGAAAATTCGATCAGATTTTCATTTCTGGCTAGGCCGAGTGATAGCTAATACGGGTAAACTAATGTGATATACATAGTAAAAAAGTCGTTTAGGTAAATTGTTTCCTGTATCTCTACTCATCCCGATGCAATCGCGGGTTCGGTATCTGCATTGATAAATGTTGCTCTTTGGATAGTACAAAATGATATCTAACAGGTGTGTAAAGTATATGATGTGCTAACCAACTCAAAGTCAAAAATAGAATTATTTAACACACGTAATCTAATTAATTAAATATCAGCGGGCTTTGTGAAATTAGATGTTAAAAGATAATTGTTGCTGATCACTAAGCTGTCGGGATGTCGATTTCCGCGACGTAGCATAACATTACGGAATAAATAATGTCGCAGAGATCCTGCCAATTTCACAGGAAACACGTGCTCTTTTATGTCGTCACACTGCGACCGAATATACAAATATTGTTACATTTTATCCTTCAAAGCACTGCATCCTGAATCAGGGCCGCGCTGCGAAAGAATCTTGAAAATGAGCTATCCGTTCGGGAACGACTCCGGCAATTCGAAAGGGTTCCCTCCGAAGATGAAAAATATCGAGCGTGAACGTTCGATCAACGATCGCGTGCTGGCGAACAGACTGAAAGTAATCGAACAAGAAATAGCAACTAACCACAGAGCGGCGTGGTCGGAGTCACTGGAAGAGTCGAGTATGATAAGGAGGTGAGGTGAAACCGCAAGTTTGTAACAAGCTACGCAGACACAACGCAATTTACGAGCGTAAGTTACACTTGACAGGCGTAGAAACCTAAAAATATCATGGGGTCACATTGCGGTCAGGACAAAATAATAATGCTCGAAGGAGCAACACAACTTCTTGCTTGCAAAAATTATCGACCTATAGCTACGGGATGCATTATGCGGCGATTTCTGTTGTGTGCGGTGCGCTAATGATAGTTTGTCAGGTTATAACTTTTTGGGTCGGTGAGGATTCTGAGCCCCGTT
This sequence comes from Botryllus schlosseri, assembly GCF_051294905.1. Taxonomy (NCBI): domain Eukaryota; kingdom Metazoa; phylum Chordata; class Ascidiacea; order Stolidobranchia; family Styelidae; genus Botryllus; species Botryllus schlosseri. The sequence continues at coordinate 5,622,597 of NC_137242.1, forward strand.
AAGAAAACTGGTCTTATATCTAACCGACGCTCGGGCAAAGGGTAAAAGTTGAGATTGCAGGGAAACACAATGCGAGGTCATGACCGTTCAACATCAGACATGTGCGCCCACATCGCTACGAAGATACAGCGCGCAAAGTTCCGTGACCAAGATCCGGCTTCTAAAAATTGATTGGTAATCTAGGATAAAATCATTCGTGTCGTACTTTCATTTCAAGATATTTGTTCGAAAACAGATGTTAGTTAGAGTTACCATATTTTGGAATCGGGAAAGGAGGACACTTGTTCAAGATTTTCAGACTTAGAATTGCGGAGTAAAATGCGGAAAAAATGGTAAATTTTTCCCAACTTTATGGTTGGTTGACTAAAAAAAAGGTTAACTTTACGGCTCGAGTCGCTAAATACAGTTTTTCTTTCACATTCTCTCTTGGCTGACTAAAAAACAGTCGTCACTTACGTTCGAACCACGAATTTCCTGTTTAGCGTCATTCATGCCCATTTATACTCGAATCTGTCCACCAACTTAGCTCAAAAAGCTGTAAAGAAGGACGAATTGCCAAAAAGGAGGACATTTAGGCGTCCTCGAAGAACAATTTCAAAAACCCGAAAAAGGAGGACGTATGGTAACCCTAATGTTAGTAGAACCCTCGCTAGCGATGTAGGTGCAACTGAGATACATCGAGCATTTGATCAAATTTTTAGAGATGAGAATCTGAAGATTGTGTGGAGGCTGCTCATTGAGTCCCTATGCCGGTATTAGAGTGTTCGAGTATTAGTATTATTGAAGACAGTCTCCTCACACTGAATGATGAACGAACTTAATCGATACAACAAGAGACTTGAAAGCTAGGGTACGAATACTATCTACAGTGCAGCAACGCACAAAGGCACACAACGCAAATACGCTGTACAAAATGCACCTGTTGTATATCTTTTCATCTGTCATAATCCCCGATTACTGTGAAATGTTTTGCTACGGCTTGCCTCCCGTTAAAACATATGCAGGCATACGTGGAATCGTACGTACACAGAACGAGGTCATATTTCCTTTGCGTTCCGCGTGAATAATTTGCATTCAACTAGTACGCATAACAACCGGTTCATTCGGATATATCTTTGCAGGTTTAAATCCGACCAGGTCGAAATTAATCGCCAGATGATGACCGCAAAGAACGTATTTGTGACAGTGCGAAGGTCAATTCTGAAAGATCTGCTTGAGAAGGAATACGAAGGGTATTTGAAGGAGCTCAACAGTCGCAGCGAAACATTTTACAAATCGAGATTATAATAAACGAATGCGGTATGCATACTGCACAGTGCACAGTCATGCAAAATCGCGAACATATCCTGATATTTGGGATAATCTTAATTTTATATCATATTACATTTCATACATGCGTTTATGGCTGTGGAGTGTTTATACTGATTGACAAAGTTTCGTGCATCAACTTCAGGGGGCACTTCTCTTTAGAAATAATTTTTTTGTGTTTTTTTTCTTCATCGATCTAGAACGGAAATTTCACGCTCTTCCCAAATATGTCATTCTTTTTATGATATTCCAACTCCTTCTTATCCAAAATTAGTTTCTTTTGGGGACCATTTCATTAAAAAAAAAGAATTACAGCCCAATTTTTGCTGCAGTCTTGTTCATTCTAATCCATCGTTCACCTTTGCTGGGCGAAATAGCGCCATCTGGTGAGATCTATGCTGTAGAGCTCGAAATGAGTGTTCTAGTATAGTTCTAGCCAGTCTGCCTTCATAAACTTGGCTGCTTCACAGATTCAGTAAGCGGGCGAGTTGAGGCTGTTTTTTTTCATTATTTTTTTGATTTGTTGACTGATAACTGACAATATTGGGTAGTATTTATTGTTTGCTTATCAATAAGTGTTCTAGCGTGTCTGCTTTCATATACTTGGCTGCTTCATTGATTCAGTACTAAGGAAATGGTCCAGATGGAGGTTGTGTGTTGTCCTATTTCATCTTTTTCATTCATTGACTGCTGACTGACAATATTGGATAGTATGTATTGTTTTTTGATAACTGTCTTGGATTGGTTTTCATTTCTAGCTATCAATATGCCTAGAATGAGTCGATCAAGCAAATTTAGAATTTTAGAAGAATCTTTGAAATGGAAAGATGCATTGGTGGATTCACCAAAACCCAAAATGAGTCATTCGTTGCGACAATAGGGCCAAGGTGCCTGAAGAGAAGGTACTTATAAACTATGGCAGTAAAACGTGCTGTAGCTATGACTGGAATATTGGATGCAGAGTATACTTGAGTGTTCTTGAAAGCCTAAACTTGCCAGTGAACACGTTCACAAAAATGGAACTGGTTTGAAGCGAAAAAAAAAGACAGACTGCATCTCGACGCTCTCTCGCTGTGAAAAATTCAAAGAGTTCAAGAGTCCTTAGACACATCAGGCTATGTGCCTGGCAGCTATTAATGCTCAGGTTGTGTTATATATGGTTCAATGTATGATGCAAATCAACTAATGTGGCCATTGATGTCATGATCAGTGTTCATATCCTGGTTTTTCGCAGTTATTGTAGTATTATTTTTTTAAACGCGTTTTTTTCAAAATATACTTTTTCTGCACAAAAATTGTATCTGCTCGGCACCTGCTTGTCCGATTCATCTGAAATTTTGCACAAATGATGGTTAGGGTATGTATAATGAAATAATGGAGCCTTTTCTCAAAGTTTTGTCCATAAAAATTTTTACAGGGGAAAGAATTTTGAAAAAAATGAAAATTTAGGGTTCGCTGACAAAAATTTCATAAATTTTGTTAGAAAACCTTTTTTTGAAAATACCTCCATTATTTTGTAGATATATAACTGTACTATTACTACAACAATATTTGAAGGAAAATCTTGACAGACTTTTGAGTTTTTAGGATTTTTATTACGCGTGTTCAATATTTTCATGTTTTTTTGAGTAAGTGTACCGGTGGGGTACATGCTCATGGTACAACATAAAGACCATATTTGGAAAGGAAATTTCCTGCCCTTTCCAGTAATGTATGAATTATGGGGCTCGTAGCTACCTTTAGGAATTCATGACTACAAACGTGAACACCTAAAAAAATCACTTTTAAAGAGAAGTGCCCCCTTCAGCACTTCTATATCTGCTATGTGTATTTGACAAAATACGACCTTTGGACTTTGAGTATGGCATGCAACTGCTGTTTATTTCTCAACAAATCCCTAATTCATAGAAACAACTTGGTAATCAATGAGTCAACAAGTTGACTAACGAATGGAAATCACCCTAAAATAGCGCATTTAAAATGAAGGCCAAATCGTGGTATGATAGCCGCTTGAAGCAATCGCTCATTTGCAAGATGGTAATGGTTCGATTTACCTACTGCATTATTACGCCACCTAACGACCATTATTCACAGTCTCCTGTTCGCAGCCTATACTGGTCAGAAGTGCAAGCGGGCTGTCTCGAAGTATTTTGTTCTGGTCGTCAAAATCGTTTTACTTAATCAGAATTGCTATCATACCAAATATGCTGAGAGACTTAACATATTAGTAACCTAATACGCAAATTAAAGCTGTACGGTACCATTCGTCTCGTCAGTGGAACAAACTAAGCTAAAGTGATACATCCAGGGATGGTGTGAACAGTGAAAGTGAGGTTCACGTTCCCATTCTGTGTGTGAACCTCAGAAATTTAGAGGTTCACGTACACCAACGAGCCTTGGTGGATTCTGCACTGTGAACCTTTATCACATCTTACAATTTTCCACGTCATTTTCTAACATCTTTGGTTGACATTCTTTGCATTTCAGCTTCGAACCACTGTATGCATGACGCTGGCAGCGTAAAAAAGCAACACTAAACGAGCATGAACCTTGCCAATCTCAAACATTTTACTTGCTTTGTTACAAAAGTTTGCTCGAAATATTCAGCTTTCCGTTTGTGAATATTTAGCGAGCTTGACCCCCTATCACACAATAGCGTGAACAAAATACACAGCATGTAGGTACTAGGTAGTCAGCGAATGATGCTTATTCAACGAATCAATGAAATTGATATAAGAATACATCGTCTTCTAATGTAAATATCTAGAAGGCGTACTAGATCCGTCTTGATTTGATATGTTTGCTGTGTCATAAAGACCAAATCCGTGCGGTGGGGTGTTGGCTACTGTATAGCTTGCTTATGGGGTAATATCGGTGGCAAGTATAGAAATCTGTTTTACACCCTGCTCAATATCAATATATCAATAGTCAGATGCCGATTACATTGTCCGGCCTGGCCTGGACCGTTAACGCGTAAGCTGATATTCCCTTGCAAATCCTCGTCGAAATTGTTGGTAAAGCGACGGAAGATATTGATTTTATGGGATTATTAGAGCATTTGATTGTTTCGGTTGATATATTTAGTGACGTTTAAAAAGTCAGCATGTAATTCATTACTGTACTCAAGTGTAGGGTTGGAATTAGCAATACGACGTCACGTGACGTCATAGGTTCGCGTTGGCGTTCACACAGTACCTTTCAAAAAGGTTCGCGTTCACACTAACGTTGGGATCCAGGGAAATCCCGATCCCGGGATCCCGGGATTTGAAGCAATCCCGATCCCGGGATTAATCTCTCTTATTTTTGTAATAAAGCAGTGTCGAAAACTCTGCTGATTATCCAAAACAGTGGTCACAAACACGCGGCCCGCGTCGACATTTTCTATTTTCAAGTATTCGTCAATATTTAAACTGGAAACTATCTTATTTCGGATATGAGAACTTAACATTCCCTCTAAAACCACTCCAAAAACCTGAATTCTATCACATGTCAAATGTCCGCTAGCTGCGACATTACAACGCGACAGCTTTTACGATGACATGATGCATTTGATTTCTCGCATGGTGTCTAACTGCCTATAACTCATTATATCGCCAAATTATGCCAAGCACAACAATATTTTTATTAAAATATTCAAAAATATGAATTTTTCGTGAATATTACAATAGTGAATCACATTTTCACAATGTGTATGGAATGCCAGTCTGCAAGGTCCGTCAAATAAGGCCTACTTGGAAATAGGCTACATATTATATCCCTATTTCAGGGGTGGACAACCCGCGGCCGTAGAACGAAATTTTTGCAGCCGTGGACACGTAATTCAATTAGTATCTGTTGACGGGCGTCGACATACAATTTGAATTTACGAATGGACTCCCGATTTATCGCTAGATTTTAATAAATCTTGAAATTTTTTTCGCGTCATGCGCGATTCAATAGGACTTCAATTTTCGATTTTAATATAGTATGGCCCTTTGCAATTAGAGCCTCACATTACAGATTCGAACAGCAGAGGAAAATGATGCGCCTCATATAAAAATACAAACCCGGAATCGTGCACTCCTCTCTATACCGACAATACTGATGGGAGATCAAGAAATTACAGTATGCAACAAAGTGACTAATAACAAATGGCCCAACCGAAGATGCATCATCAATCATCATATATATCTTGCCTTAAAATTTTGAAAACACCCCATCCATCAACTCAACCGGTGAATCTGATCACACGGGCTGAGGAAGGATAAATATTTTATAGCAATATCACATCCGTATGGGCTGAGAAATGATAAATGTTTGATAGTAATATGTAAAACTACCACTATTAATCACGAAATTCATTAATAAATAAGAACAATTTTTATCGCTTCTCGCGACAATGTACAGAGCAGACCCATAACATGAACATTGAACAGTGACTATACTCGCGATTTCGGTGCGTATAACAAGACTATATATTTGAATAGATAAGTCCGGAGCTCACCAGATATGAACATAGACATCCTAATATGGGCATTAGCTGTCCAGCTAGTTCATTACGACTATGCCCCGGAATGCGGCCGTATGCTTCATGAGTAGTCGAAATGCGTCCGTGAATGGTCAGAAGGTTGGAAACTAGTGATGGTGTGAACGTGAGGTTCACGTTCGCGTTCTGTGTGTGAACCTCGGAAATTTAGAGGTTCACGTTCACAAACGAACCTTGGGAGGTTCTGCACTGTGAACCATTTTCATATATTACAATTGTTAATTTATTATAACACTATGCACTCTATGCGCGGCCATGGCAGCATAAAAAATCAACACTAAACGAGCATCCACCTTTGACAATCTCAAAAATTTTACTTGCTTTGTTACAAGTTTGCTCGAAATATCCAGCTTTCCGTTTGTGAATATTTGGCGACTCTCTGCTGGGAGCTTGACCCTCAATGACGCAGCAATAAGAGCGAAATGCACTAGATGTAGTTAGTGAATGATACTTATTCAACCAATCAATAGAATTGATATCGTTGTCTGATGTAAAAAATCTAGCAAGCGTGCGGGGTCAATCTTGACATAATATGTTTACTGTATCATAAAAACAAAATCCGTGCGATTGTGCTATTGGCTATACTGCTGTATAATTTGTTAATACGGTAATATCGGTCGCAAGTATATAGTGACCCGTTTTACACTCTGGTCAATATCAACGTGGAAATACTTAGACGCCGAATACATTGTCCGGTCAGGCCTATAGACCGTTAAGGCGTAAGCTTATATTTCCCTGCAAGTCCTCGTTGAAATTGTTGGCAAAGCGAAGGAAGATATTGATTTTATAGGATTATTATATCATTTGATTGTCCCAGTTGATACATTTAGCGACGTTTAAAACGTCAATATGTACTTCAGCATTGTGGCATTATGTGGCCCGAGTCGTCGCTCCGTATCGTGCACATTGATATAGGCTATCACTTCACTGAAATAGAGGGTTGGAATTAGCAATATGACGTCACGTGACGTCATGAGGTTCACGTTCGCGTTCACACAGAACCTTTCAAAAAGGTTCGAGTTCACACGAACCTGAACCTTTCAGAGGTTCACACCATCCCTATTGGCCACCCCTGCCCTATTTGATGCTGTGGTCCGCCGCGTCATCAGAAACTACGAAATTGTCTTGCGAGCAAATTTGAGTCTGAGACCCCTGGTCTAAACGATGATGCTCTTGATACTCTGATGTTTTTGCGTCGATATTAAAGGGACTAAATGTTGTTTGTGTAGCTTGTATGTGCAATACACTATTTTTCTAATCCCGGGAAATCCCGGGATTGAGAAGCGAAAATCCCGGGGATACCGATCCCGGGATTTCAAATTTGATCCCGAAGTCCCAACCCTAGTTTCCACTAATTTGAACCTTTCAGGTGCTCGAATACCACCCCTAATACATACATATCAACTTGAATCGTATGCGGTGGATGATGTTGACCAAATGTCATCAGCCTTATGCGATCGGCTGTAATCAGTCGCAAACTTGAGTAATTGCAAGTTGTTTCCATCATGTCTCTTGCTATCAAGCAGCGTGGTGACTAGTGTACACTGTGCAGTAACTGAAATGCCGATGTGCGAAGTTTAAGTGTGGTGAATTGTAAAAATCTTAAGCTTATACCATAACGCCATGTCTGTTAGCCATGTTATCAGTTACTCAAAGTCATGCTCAGCAAGATGTCGGTATATTTCGATTATCCAGTTCCCTTATCCAATTTCCCTTTGAATGCATGTGGAGTCAGAACACCGTGCCGCTGAGAAGGTCAAAATGATGTTTGCTGTGGGCCACCAAATGAGCCTCACTCATTGGAATCAATTTATCACAAGCTGAAGAATCAGAAGAAAAAACGCAAACAAGATAAATTCAACCAATGTAGCGCGATTTGAATTCGATTCACTCGGACCATATCGATCGAATTCATAAACTGGACGATACACATTATGCCACGGTTCACAAATATGTAGAGATCCAAGGAAATTCACAGTCAGCGGATAAATTCCTCCAAGGCAATCTCCATTCCATTTCCAAAGCCATCATACCAGCAATCAGCATTCTCGCTCTCAGGTGTTTGAATTTGTATTGAAGACCTACACTCAATAAGCCTCAGTGGCAAATATATCATTTAATAGAGATTGAATAGTTGGTTAGAAAATTCATTTTACATAGCAATGAACACCTGCCGAGAGGCTTAATGAATATTCCAGATAGAATGTACCTTGTGCGACCGCAAACGAAGAGACCACAAATTCATATTTCTGATTTTAGTGCACTTGAGCTATTTATTTACAGGTACTCAATACGTTTTCTATTTAGTCCATATCGCGGCCTTTGCTCCGAATGTCCCTGCTTTCGCTCAGTAATCGGCAAGCTCGTAGCTTGGAGTCATTGCCAAGTCGCTAACGCCATCAAGGGGTGCAGCTCCCACTCTGGGAACTACTCTTAATAGATGGACCCTTGTTTGCTGCACGGTGCACATATATTTATAGCGTCGCCGCATGTTCGGCCATTGCTTTGATTGTCCGTCGCTAGAGGTCGTGAGCGATTAAGTACGGAATGATCCCTATCAATAACTTCATCATGAAGCTGGTTAGAACTGAATCAAATTCATCCTAGTGTTGGACGTCATTGAGGTCGGACGCTCTCCTTTTGCTGCGGAGCTGCGAACGACATTTGTAGTCACCACGGAGTTACCTCTTCTTGCAGATAAGGTGCGGTGGTTTTGAAGATTTATATAGGGATATATCTTGGGACTCATACATTCAATAGTGAGTGTTTAGTTAGTGTTATTAACATTTAGATGCCTAGCGGAAGCGTCGGTCACAAGCGTACCGCGAGCGATTAATTAATTGGTCCCGCTTCTAAAGGTGTCGCCGGTAATTATATGACTGTCTGGAGTAACCTCACTGTGGTCATTAAGGGTTTAACTAAGCCGTTACGACAGTACGTACAGTCCTATCGCGATCAACAAAGCGTTGCATCGGATTCTCGAGGGGGCGTCTTATGAAGAAATGAACGTGTTGCCGTAGGGCTATTTATTCGTTAAGGTCGTAATTCGGCACAGATAGCAAAGCTACCCGCATGTGTAGATCTGGGAGAGGCGGGCAAAAAGATTGAGGTGCGTTGTAAGTTATATAAAATGAGGAGTCCTGAGGTTCGTGGCGTTATAACTGATGTTCCTCCCGATATGACTGATGAGGAATTGGAAAGTGCATTAGAAAACCAGCTTGTTATTCTTGCGAAACGCTTCACCTACCGTACTGAAGGTGAAGTCTGTCCGAGTCGCTCGGTATTACTAGTTTTCTGTTCTACCATGCTTCCTTCGGTTGTTACTATCGGCTTCCTACGTTTCCGGACTCGTACATACAATCCGCCCCTTATGCGTTGCTTCAATTGCAGCCGCTACGGACATAAGGCTGAGCAATGCCGAAACGCACAACGTTGCACGAGATGTGGTATGAGGCATAAATATCATCAATGCAAAAATGAATCATATTGTGTGAACTGCAGTTCATCGCACTCTGCTAGTTATGCGGGCTGTACTAGATATACAAGCAAGAGACTAAAATAAACTCGATTATGGCGCCAAATAAATTATTGGGAAGCTAGACAAACCTTACAAAATGAAATGCAAGCGCCAAACCTGATGTGGAAACAGATTTTCCTACACTTGACTCGATCCACACGAGGCGGGAGAGATAGCGTAGTGGTAACGATAAGCGCCCACCGATATGGCGGACCTCCTTCGATTTATCGAGGTTTATCTCGGCTTCTCTTCCCCCGCCGTTGCCGTTCTTACGGCGACAAAAACCAGAAAAAGACCCGACGAAAGAAAGCACTCACAAGGAATGGAAAGAACTAGAAGGGCCGCGGCTTCAACAAGATCAGCATCAAAAAGAACTGCGACATCGGGCACTCTTGGCCGAGGTGGATGTTAGATTAAAAGGATCGCAACTGCATGTGTTACGCTTGACATCATTCTATCTGTTCATTACATCGCATTGTGTCTTATCGCATTGTGCATTGTGTGTGACTTGTTCAGATGAAAAAAATAACCTAACGAATATACGGACGCTAATGACGTGTATGCTAGGAGCCCAAGAGCGCCTTTTCCAGATACAGCTGCCACCACTTCGTCCTCCCCGTCTCTCTCGCCGGATGGCCATATTACGATACCTTTGAGAAACTTTTTCACCTTCATGGCTGATGTCATCACGCATACTCTTCTGTTTCCTTCTGTGATGGTGGACTGCCGTCGATTCACTCGATCATAGCTCAATCCGCTGTAAACACATTAGGAATAAAGAGAGCCGCTCCTTACGCCAATGAGCAACATAATGAGGTCCTAGACCAGTGGTCGGGAACCTACGACTCTCGAGCCATATATGGCTCTTTTGGGTATAAGATATGGCTCTTTGACAAATTTCTAATTTTGTACTTGATTTTATCGATATTGCAGCAACTTGCTAGTAAATTTTATAATAATTATTCCCATGGCCAATGTTCACTCTAAGCTGTCGCGCACAGAAAAAACGTGTCCCGCGCACATGAAAGTCGAAGTGATGAGCCTTATTTTAGTCGTTTAGAGGGAACATCGCTCGTGGCAGCATAAATATGTATTTGAGAGGTCAACGCCGTGGCGTATCAAGGGTTAAAGGCTCGGACTCCTTTACAAAATCCTCAAATATAAGTTGCTCTAGCGCCAGCGTTTATTATCCCTGGCGAATTCGATGCGTTACGTAATCTTGGATTGCACCATCTGTTGGCTGACCAAGAGAATAGAAGACACGGTTACGCTTATATGACAATCTAGTTTTCAAATATACATTGTCTACCTTATCTAAGCCGAGAAATTATCTGCCTTGGAAGTGACATTCCAATTACCGATCCAAATTACAAACCACGCTTCGCTATCGACATCCAAATTGATAAGTAGCTTTCTAGTAATGCCCTTAAATGTAGACGTAGTGCAAAGTCTACGTTGCCGCCGAATTGAAAAGTCGATCAGTATTTATTTTTGGAATCGGTGCCATGGGTATATTAAATTTTTATCAGTTATTATAAATTCTGAGCTATTTACGATGAATTGCCCTATCACAGGATTAGTAGGCTAGCATACGAGTTTTTACAGAGAAAATTTGGCGCCCTCGACGAACCCCATGTAATGAGTTCGAATCAGTACTAACATGACGACACGAATTTACAATTGTGACTTGACAATTGATTGACATGTATGGCTCTTATGAGTTGAAATGGAAAATATAGGGCTGACATGGCTCTTCAGACGAAAAAGGTTCCCGACCACTGTCCTAGACCTTTTGCCGAATCCCCCAAGCAGCGAAATGGACAGCGTCAGTTACCCGCACGAAGATAATATTATCTCAGATCAATTCCCAAATACTCTGAACTCTGTAGGCGATGCACGGTAGCTGAGTCACGCCGACAACCTCGCCAGGACCCACACCTGCATGGCCAGAGACAAATACCACAGAGCAAATCTCAACCCTAATTCTCTTCACTTTGATTCAATGGAACTGCATATTGAAGAGTAAATGAGCTCGAACACTACATTGAAAATTCTCCAACAAAACCTGATATAATAGCCTTACAAGAAACGCATCTGATTTCCAAGTAGCCTACTTCCCGAGAATGCCCGCCTACTTCCCGAGAATACCCAACTACTCTCTATTGAGGAAAGATCGTAACATCCATGGTGGTGGTTTCTGTATAATGAGAACGGACGTCGGTGTTTGGAAATTGATATCGGAAATATTCATCCAATTTATGCTCGAGCGATAATAATCAACGGAATTACGATACGCAACATATATATATACCCCTAACAAAAGAATCTCTCACTCCCTAATGCAGCGCTGCTTTTCTGCAGAGCGATGTGGATCACGGAGTATCTTCTTGGGCGATTTCAATGCGCATCACCCCCTTTGAGGAAGCTTGTCCATGAATGAATGCGGTAGACATCTCAATTATCTACTGGATGAATCAGAGCTTGCTGTGACTAACACTACATCTCTGACACACCTCAACCTGTCTCGCTCTAATCCAGGTTCATCGTCTCCGCTTGACCTTACGATAACATGAAAGGAACTAGCACACTGAATAACAACATCAGTGACCGATAGACTCCTCGGCGGTGACCACTTCGAAGTTATAAGCCACCTTGAGGTCATATTAATTGCTCCAAAACGGCACCACATTTCGTGGGCTTTACGAAGAGCAAACTGGAAAAAGTTCGAACAGTTATATCAGAATCACTTCGAAAATTCTCTTCAGACAAATGAACGAATAACTATCCATTCAGCTTCAGAAGCTATCATGAAAACGGCAGAAGGAATCATCCCAGAGATGAAACCGTTTACGAAAACCAGCGTGCCATAGTGGACAGACGAATGCGCCAGGGCGATTCGTCTCGAACGAGCTGCATTCATGAAAATGAAACGCTCTTTCTGCGAACGAGGCATTATAAAGTTTCGCCGTTGCGCCGGCGGCCGTCGCGCATCTGCACCGAAAATTGTGTTGACGGCTGAATGGGTTGCATTGGCAAACTTTCTGTAGTGGACTTTCGAACACTTCGAAATTATCGAAAATTTAAAAAGTTATTTGGTCCTTGCCCGGTTCCAAAACTTGGAGTGAGATCCAATCTGTGTCATCGCCGCACGGAGCGCTTACAGACGACTTCGAAACAGCCAACGAGCTTGCAACATGTTTTGCGTCGGTCAGTAGTAACGGTAATCTCGACAATAATCACTTACTCAATTCGGATTGGAAACTTACTCAATTCGGATTGGAAACTTACTCAATTCGGATTGGAAACTTGCTCCATTGGAAACTTGCTCTTTTATCTAGAGCGGCTGCAATATCGAACGCACCAAATCAAGGTATCAATACTCCATTTAGCATGAATGAATTACGAGCAGTGCTGAGGCCCAGTAAAAATCCCGCGTCTGGGATCGACAAGATGTGCATAGCAATGGTGTCAAATCTACACAAAAACTGTAAGGCAATGTTACTAGACGCATTCAACGAGTCCTGGATGAGTGGCCGCTGTCCAGAGCCCTGGAAACATTCGATTGTTGTCCCAACTCTGAAGCGCGGAAAGCCTCGGGACATGGCTACATCTTACCGACCAATTTCTCTCACCATGCAGTAACTTGTGTTAAGTCATGGAAAGGATGATGTTAAATAGATTAAACTGGTGGCTAAGCAACATCAATATCCTGCATCCAAGCCGAAGCGGTTCCCGACCATGCATATCAACCATCGACTGTATCACGCTACTCCATGATGACATGTACAGATCGCTCCGGAACAAAAGATCTGTTATAGAAATATTTGTAGACTTTGAAAGGGCGTACGATTTGGTCTGGCGCGACGCACTAATTTATAAACTTCAAAAAATCGGTCTTGGGGGCAATATCATCAATTGGATTCGGTCTTTTCTTGGTGGCCGTACGTTTCAATGGAGAATCGGTAATATTATGTCAGACACATTTAAGCTCGAGAACGGTATACCTCAGGGAAGCTTGTTAAGTCCGATTTTATTCTCTCTCATGATAAATGATATCCCACAGAACGTTACCTCTAGTATGAATTTGTACGCCGACGACTTGTGTATTTGGGAATCCGGCTTAATCACTCATGAAATCCTCCGAAAATTCAATGTTCGCTGAATCTTCATGGTGTGAAGAATGGGGGTTCAAAATAAATACCAGAAAATCAGAGGCGTAGAAAAGGCGTACACGACGTAGAAAAATCCCAAGTATCAATCTCCTATTCAATGGATCGCATATAACTGTCCAAAAGGAATGCAAGTATCTCGGCATCATATTTGATTCCAAGCTAAATTACAGATCACATTCAAAGATGGTTGTGGTAAAATGCACCTAAAGATTAAATCTCCTCCGCGCTTTAGCAGGCACCACATTGGGACTTTGGGAGCGTCGAAAGATTGCCTCCTAGCGCTGTGTAGATCTGTCATACGCTCGGTTATCGAATATGGTAGGAATCATACCTCTTTTCACCTAGATATAATTTGGATGTTATTCATGGAATTTACAATGCCGCGTTGCGAATTTCCTGTGGTGCAATGCGAAGCACTCCAACGTATGCTCTACAGCACTTCTGCGGAGAACCACCTCCAGAACTCAGGCATCTACCACCGTAAATACTATTTTATTCATCATCCAAATTTTTTTCATCGGCAATAACTCCGCTTCCACTGGTTGGAATTGAACCAAAATTGGTGAACATCATTTCTATAGACAACCTAACATTTCCATGGGGTGAGCAGAAAATTTTCAAATTTCTTGTTATTTATTTTTATATAATATATAGAAACTTTCTGCTCCTGTAGCAATGCGGCTACTGGGTGGAATTGAACGAAATTTTGTGTGTAGGCTTAAATTAGGTAACGTAACAATTTTATCAAGGAGCCAGTACCATTGGAGAAAAAAAGTAATTTTTGAACACCCCTGCTACACACAGATGAACATTGAACATTGAACAAGCAGGCTTAAACGCATTCAGTCGGTTCAGTTGAAACAACCTGTGGTTTTAGTTCACAGTTCACACACATTCGTATTTAAAAGTAGGTTTTATGTTCTAAATTTCAGGCTACTCCTCGCGGGCCGCATTTGGCCCGTGGGCCGCACTTTGCCCAGGTCAGGTCATGATATATCTACATCTTGCCATATTTACTCGTTTATAACTCCGCTAATTGGCGACTGAATCTAAGAACCTCGTCGTCTCGCAATCCATACCAAGTTACATATTGTGCTTGTTGGTGAGATGAATAAAATATATACTAACATAATGAGACCCAGTGTGCATCCAATACCTAGCCACGCCCAGCGCGGAAAATTTTCAAAATTGATGAATGAATTCGGTAATAATAATGTTACTTGCAGATATTGCGGGTTGCCTCTGCGTATTCCGCTGGGCTCATTTGGCAAGGACATGACTATTCGGCGCTTGGACTTATAAATATCGAAGATTTCGGATAATATGCGAAATATTGTACTTTATGGCTATTAACGACGAAATACGAAAAATGTGGCTGGCCCCTGGCTACGCCAATGCGTCGGAACTGATATTTTAGTTATCAAAATCGCACGCGTTAAAGCTAATCAAATTTAGGGTATTTAACTTGGCAAATTTATGTTTTGAAAATAAACTAATTTCGAGGATTATCCCGCGGGCTGTCCGACCCTAAATTGCGAATTTAGCTGCTTTATTCATCGGTCGTTTCAACACTGCGCAGCAATTGCCTTCTAAACCTGCAACGCCACCATCTGCTCTCAGCGCCCTCCCTACTGCCAAATTTTATAGCCAGCGCCCCCTCAATCGCCTATTTCATGGGCAGCGCCCCCTTAATCGCCTATTTCATGGCCAGCGCCCCTTCACGCTCGCGAACGCCTCCAGGGGGCGCTAGCTCCCACTTTGAAAACCACTAGTATAAACGAAGCGTTTTAAAACACCGTTTGTTTTAAATGCAACCCTAGTTAGAAGTTAGTGGCGCGTACATTTGTAGATATTTACAACATCGTAATCCTGAATTAATGCTTCCGATAGATTCTCGACCATGTGATAGTGTGGATGTACCCCAGAGGTAGCCTACATATCCAACAGTATACAATTCCGTAGTTATAGAAGAATTCTTACAAACTAGGAGAAAACACATGATTCCAGGTTCCAGAGCAGCCTGACTTACACAATGAGAAGGCGACCTGCAATTGGGCACCGAAAAGTCCGTTGTGAAAATAAACCTTAGATGCGTGTTTTACTAAACACACAACGACATTCGTTGTGAAAATAAACCTTAGATGCGTGTTTTACTAAACACACCAGCACGACATTCGAGCTATCGACGAATTTCATAAAACAGTATTGCCGCGTCTGTCGATCTCACGACTGATTAATTATTGTCAGTTCTTGCGTGATTGCAGCTTTCCCAATATTTGTTCAGCTCCGGTATGCAACAAATATATTTTATTTTCTGCAACCACACGTCGTGCAGCTGTGACACAGTGAGCGCAGAATAAACGCAAGTGTGACACCATGAGAATTCTGGTAGGTGTTGTCGTAAATGTAGGAGTATCTAGTCGTGCCTATTCAACATATCCCAATACTATAAATTGATACGCGTGGTCTATATAGTGTCAGCGAAGCCATTTACATTCAGGCGAGCGTACTTTGCGTGGCATTTGTTGTACAATCAATTGTCGCAACTCCACTTGACGACTACGTATGGAAGGATGACGGTTATTACAAATATGAAGTCAACAAAAACTGGACGAATAGGGGAAACGGTGTAACGTCATATTTGCTTAATATGACGTCACAGAGATGGCTGACAGGTGATGTAAATGCAGAGGATTGATTACTAAGTTATACGCCTAAATCCAGTAGTGATTGCAACGATTCGAGTCGCGTATTGGTAGATGATTCCTCAAGAACTTAAATTATAGGGCCCTATTAGATTTGAAGTTGTATCCAGTGGCGTAGGAGCATATGATGCATCCCCTGGCTTTCGTTGAAAATGCCGCCCAAATTTTGAAATAGCTTCCATCTTCACAATTATGTTTACTGGAAATCTTGCTGTGTTGACTAAAAAAATGCAATTACCTCGCATTTTGCCGCTCCTTCGCAGCCTGCCGCCCCTAGCGCAGATCCACGAGCGCCAAATGGCTGCTACGCCACTGGTTACTAGGGGTCTTCAAAAATGACTTTTTTTCTCAAATCGTACTGGCTAGCCTACTTGTTAAATGGTTAGGTTACCTAATTTAAGCACGGAGTTGTTGCCGTCGAAAAATTTGGATTATGGATAAAATAGTATTTACGTTGACCATTTCTTTAAATATTTATTATTTTATTCGAATCCACATTTTTTGACGGCAATAACTCCGCTTCCACTGGTTGGAATTGAACCAAATTCGGTGACCATCGTTTCTATAGACAACCTAACACTTTCATGGGGTGAACAGAAAATTTTCAAATTTATTGATATTCATTTTTATATAATAAATAGAAACTTTCTTCTCCTGTAGCAATGCGGCTACTGGTTGGAATTGAACCAAATTTGGTGTGTAGGCTTAAATTAGGTAACCTAACAATTTTATCAAGTAGCCAGTACGATTTGAGAAAAAATTTATTTTTGAAGACCCCTACTGGTTATATCATTAGCGAGAATTATAGTTCGATATCTTTTTTGCCACAGCGGAAGCCTTGGTACCCGCGGTTGTTGGTTTCACAGCATCGAAAACATGCAGTTTAAAAATCATGTTGTGTACAAAGTTCTGTCACGGAATGGTAATACCGCGAAGTCGCGATCGGTCCACAGTATTGTCTCAAATCGCAAGGAAATCAGTATGGACGAGAAACTACCAAATTATATTGAATGTGGTGGAAAAATGACATTATTTTATTTGCGGTCGCATAAAAGATACATATTCGAACTTTCCACATTGTCCATATATACTCTTTGACGTCTTAATGCAGTGGTTCCCAACCTTTTTCGTCTCGTGGCCCCCTTGGCGGATATTTCAGCTAAAATTCCCCCCTATGAAAAATTTGCCTTTGACTAAAAAAGGTGCTTCTTAACGCACAACCATTTGTTGACTGAGCAATTACTGGCCAAACATATTCAGATATGTCCGAACTGTCGAATGCGGACCGCACTACACTTTGGTAAAGTACAGCTAAATTTGACCTGTTTTTTACCGGTCGGGTAGTCGATGACGAAAAATAAATCACCAAGTCCGCTTGCTATGGCCTTGAGTCGAATCGATGAATTTGATATGTTTTATGTCTGATAAGTTTTTCGCGTTAGTTCATATGTTGGATTAAATAGGTAAAGAATTTCACCAGCGGCCTTGTGCTGAATTTGGATGGACTTTTTCCTGCTAAGTAGCAATTTGGTCACGAGGCAGTCGTGGGCCCAACGAAATCGTCCGCGAGCCTCATTTTATCAGGGGGTATAATATCTACGGAAGGCATTTAAACATACACTCAGCTTAAAATCCGCCAAAGAAGCATATACAATTGTAAAGAACTAGTTTCTACTTGACAGTTATACCACAAAAATCTAAAAACCTTGTGAACCCAGTTTGTTTTTATTTTGAGGTGTTCATGGTGTGTGTTGACAACTATGGTCATTTACACCAGGCCAATTTCCTTCATTTTTTTTATTCCGTAGCTGCCGACTTCTAGCACGGCCCACTGCTAGGCTTTTAGAAGACACCGCGTACACGGACGAGATGGCAAGGAGGAGCCTAGGTAAACCCCAACACTTAGGTAGGAATTCTGGAGTCGGACTCGAACCCACAATACATTGGTGTTGCAGCTGTAGATTATACCACTGCGATATCTCACCACACATTGTGAACCCAGTGTATCATTCGATACAACGCCAAAGCCAGATTCCTCCCTTAAAATTTCAAAATCCCCCCCCCCCCCCGGTTGGGAACCACTGTCTTAATGAGTAATTCTCTACTCGAAGCCTAATTAATACCCTATTCGTAATCAAATCACGCGGGTAATTGATTTTGCCCAGCCCTGTTGTCCAGTGCTCAATATCCATCTTATTGAAACAAATTCTTGGTAAAGTAGCATAGCCGTACATTTTTTTTGTTGCGTTAAAGATTCGAAATGAGCGAAATAGCTGAAACGACCTGCCTTGCTTTTCCAGACGATGACGTTACAAGATCAGTGTGGTGGCATGACGTCATAATCAACATCCCGGACACTTTCGATCCCAGCATGGCGAAAAGTGCTTACATGTTGATTTACGGTCACAGCAACTCGAATTCCACTCCGTCCTTAACTGACGATTTCTTCATGGAAATGCAGATGATCGCATCGACTACAAAAAGGTACCCGCATGGCTTTCCGTTGCTTGCGAGTGACTACACACCACCACTACCGGTTTGAACCAAAACAGCAGGGAAAATTACCGCTTTTGTTCAGTATAAAACTTAACTTGAGCCAAGACAATTATGGTGACATGAACATTGACAACTGCTATGTATCCATTTAACAGATGCGCAGTTTATATCTCTGACTCTTACACAGGACGATCGATCAGTTCGTAAGAAAATAAAATCTCGCAGTACGTTATCATTACTCCAATTACCATCTCAATCTTTAAAGTGTTAGACTACCGCAGATAAACATAAGCCCCATCTATGCCTATTAGACTTGGAACTGTCCGCTTTCATAACATATTCTGGATGGATAAATTTGGTGTTGTGCTTATGCCGTTTACAGTGTGACAGCGCTACTTCTCCAAGTGCCGAACCAAAGTCTAAAATTTAAAAAGGACATATTGCAAAAATCCAGGACTGAAGACGCCATAATCGCGTACACTTGGAGGTAAGAGTATAAACATGATGCCACATCGGCCATGCCACGAGCACCATGCAAGGCATTTAAAAATATGTTTGGGCAGACATTTTATAGATAATCCAAGCGAATCAGAATGGCTTCTGAGAATGCCAATGACAAAAGCGGCGATAAAGGGCATGGATACCATTACCGATTTTGTTAAGAAGACAGCCGGCCAAGACATCACGCAATATTGTGTGGGAGGAGCATCCAAGGTTGAGTGAATATTCGTTTTCGTGGGATAGACAGATGTGGTGATTTCAGCACGTGACGTGCAGACGAAGACTATTGAATATTTCATTCCTACATAACCGCAGTGAATATGGATCGTGTCACAAATCATTTCGGTACATAATAATAACCGAAACCTAGGTGTGTAACACGAATTGCACAAATGCACATTTTGTATGTACAGTATATGTGCATTTTCTGCAATTAGGGTTGTGCTTAAAACGAAGATGAAATCAAAACACACACAAGACTTTATTTAAAACAGTTTTTTAAGATTGTTTTACGAAGAATTTCTTTTCTACTAGTACTCAAGAAATACTGCCACGCTAAAAATTCCTACACGGCGTTTACGCCACACTCGATTGCGATTTCAAAATCGGCTTGATTTTCCCCTTATTCTTTTCCGTAAAACATGGCAGTATTTAGCCGACCCGATTTCTGCTCGAATTTCGTCACCACTGGCAGGGCCAGAAGGGAGGCGCAATAACGCACATAAACAAGAAATACGTGTATAGGACTTGATATGATACACATCAGCCATTTATATAGTGAAAGTCAACCAGCAGTCGCTCATGTTTCTCGAAAATATTGAGATGATTGACATTATTATGTCTTTGATAAAAATTGATATATTTTGCCTTAAAACATTATGTAACCATACTTTAAATTTAAACTGGAAACTGCAAACATGTTTTGATTGAAGGCAACGCTATATAGGTATATAGTAAATACTGATCAATGTGATTTTGTATTATTGATGCTTCTAATATAAATTTACAGAGAGGTTGGACCACGTGGACAACAGCTGCTGTCGATAGCAAAAGAGTAAAATGCATCACTCCAATCGTACTCGATGTCCTGAATATGGTGCAGGTAATTGAAATGTTTACTTCGAACTTGAAAGTACCGTACTTTCGGTGTTCCGATAACCCAAAAGCATCAGACCTATTTGCAGTTCGGGCCACATGACTGACAAAGGACCAGGCGCTTCTTATTGACCAAACAGAAGGCTTCTTCAGTATATAGTCTGTTATAAATATAAGGCTGGGCAAAATCGAGTACCTGAGTGATTCGATTCTGAATCACGTATTACGCTTCGAGTCGAGTATTCGAGTGTCACTCATTATGACGTCATAACATAATTTAACATGTCAAAGTTCAAATATGTACCTTTTATGTCACCACAAAGAACATAATATCTGTTATCCGTCACATTAAAGATACCTCGGTATTTTTCGACCATACCGGTTTCATTGCACTTGATGATAATGTTGTGGGATGATCATGACTTCGGAAATGTGTTATTTTCAGTAACGTTCGTAGCTTTGTACTATGTCTGGTATGCTGCGACACGGTCAATCAAGGTTTCAAGGCTTCCTCAGTGGAAAATAGTATTAAAACCATAATTCTCGTTGATAAATTACCTTTCAGTTACGAGGAGCGTATA
Organism: Botryllus schlosseri; assembly: GCF_051294905.1. Taxonomy (NCBI): domain Eukaryota; kingdom Metazoa; phylum Chordata; class Ascidiacea; order Stolidobranchia; family Styelidae; genus Botryllus; species Botryllus schlosseri. Next base: position 5,643,497 of record NC_137242.1, read on the forward strand.
ATTTCAGTACTCGAAAAATCCATCTTTTACTACTCGTCTCGAATCATTAAAATTAATACTCGATTCAGATTCGAGTACTCGAATCCCTAGATATAAGATGTGTTGCTTACTCAAATCCGTTGGTTTTGCTATGCAACTTTTCCAAGACAACTTAGCTTCTCAATGAAGTTGTATATTTGGGATCAATTAAAGCAGATAATGCATTTTTAGAACCTTCACCACCATTACCGGGCGTATGGAGGCTGGTCCTTCGCAATGGCTGATTACTGGCTAGCCAACATCACTGCTGACTTGGACAACCCTAACACGCAAAAAATGGCTGATATTGTCGATCCGTATTGTAAGTATTATGAAATTTATAATATTGTAATTTCTGATATCCACCCGCGTATGCATATCCAGGAAGAAAATATGCGGTAGGGTTAATGCGGATTGGTGCGAAATTTTTACCAATAACGTGACTTCACATATTTTCGTGGGATAACTTCTACCATATTCAATTGGCTTGTGACTAGCCTGCCCTATGTAGTCCAGAATGATGAATATTGTTTTGTTTTCCCAGCATACAGAGACAGGCTAACAATGCCCAAAATGGTCGTCAGCATGGGCGGGGACGAATTCTTTCTTCCTGACGATTCGCATTACTACCTAAAGGACATGAAAGGACCCACGTACGTCAATATGGTACCGAATGACGAGCACGAGTTTGACGGGCACGAACTTCAAGTTTTCAACAATATAAGATCATTTTATTGGGCCACTATGAGCGTAAGTCAGTTACTCTCCTTCGTGCATTATATGCATCTCCAAATATGCACGCAAATTATTACCACCGGTATAGAAACGGGTCAAGTCCATTTGTGCGAGTATATATGTTCTTTAGTGAATGGTCCATGTCCTATCTCATGTGGGATCACTTATTTCTGACAGCCATGTGGGAAACTAGCATCGCATTGCCAGATCGTTCATCTCAAGGAATATTGTCAAACTTCTTAGAAAAAACAGTGTCAAACTCCATGTTGAAATGTCGTCGTGTAGTGAAAACTTTGTTAACTTTACTCTTGGTATGTTTATTGTTCGTGTACTTGTGAAATTCACATCTCTAACATCAGGTGTTAGGGTTTCAATAAGAAATTATAAGAAAATCAGCTGTATGATTCAAATTTGCAGTAACTAGATACGTGGTTAGCGAAATCATTCGTACATCCCATGTGGCGCTTTGTCCAAAAGGGTTGGACACTAGGGTTGTCCAAAATTTGGAAAATCCTAAAAATACCCCGTGATTGTATCTCATTCTAGAGATTATTGATAAAAAACAACAATGAGCCTGAAAGAAGCTTATAGGAAAGGCGTTAAGATTTCGGGCAAAGCGTTTGAAAGTAGCTGCTCAAGAATGGGCGTGCCACCGACCATAGAACGGCGAGAAGACTAGTAATCAAATAATCACGGCTCTTGATTGGTTAATCGGCTATGCCTCAATGATCACGGCAGCAGCAGCTTGCTGATTAGGTGTTCAAGGAGTCTGCTACCGGCAGAGATTCTGAATGCGCATTGTTTGGGGGTTGGCAGATGATGATTTAAGATTAGTTCAGGTCATGTATAGGTACGAAATACGTGATAAACAAACAACATTTGCTTCACAAAAACTTTTACAGCATGACTGCTTTATTGTGAAGAAACCGGCTGTAGCCTACATGCCGTGTTTTCATCCAGGAAAAGCGAAGGCGCTTATGCAAGTGTTGCGCGAATTCAGCGTTTCAGAAGGGATCCATCATCAGTGAATACAAATAGAAAGCTTAACAATGACACTATACTTTGTGTGATCTTATTGGGCTGAAGCTGTAGTATATACTATATAGGTGACATTTTGAATGCTCTAGGGATCGGCTGCATCAGCGGGTTATGCTTGGCACTTATCGGATGCCTACAGCAAATTGAATTCATTTGTAGGTGTTGTTAAACTCCTTAATGATAACGCAGAAAAGAGGTGTTAATGTACGCACACGCACAGGCTATGCAGGATATGGTATGTCAAAGTCTTTATTGATCCCGCAGAAAAGAGGTGTAAAGAAAAGCACAGACTATGCTGCATAGTATCTAGCATAGTTTGGATATCATATCTAGCATAGTCTGTGCTTACCTTACACCTCTTTTCTGCGGCATCATTAAGGACTTTGACAACACTAATAAGTGAATTCAATTTGCTCCAAGTATAACTGCCAAGCATAACCGGCTGATTCAGTCGATCGCTAGCGCATTCAAAACTTCAACTATGTACTACAACTTGGGTCCAATAAGATCACACAAAGTATAGTGTCATTATGAAGCTTTATATTTGCATTCGCTGATGATGGATCCCTTCTGAAACGGGGAATTCGTTCACCACTTGCATAAGCGCCTTTGCTTTTTCTAGATGAAAACACGGCATGTAGACTACAGCCGCTTCCTTCACAATAAAGCAGTCATGCTGTAAAAGTGTTTGTGAAGCAGCTGTTGTTCGTTCATCATGTATTTCATACCTCAACATGTCGTGAATTAATCTTAAATCATCATCTGCCAACCTACCAACAATGCGCATTCAGAATCCCTGCCGGTAGCAGACTCCTTGAACATTTAATCAGCAAGCTGCTGCTGCCGTGATCATTGAGGCATAGCCAATTAGCTAATCAAGAGCCGTGATTATTTGATTACTACTCTTCTCGCCGTTCTATGGTCGGTGGCACGCCCATTCTTGAGCAGCTACTTTCAAACGCTTTGCCCGAAATCTTAACGCCTTTCCTATTAGCTTCTTTCAGGCTCATTTTTTTTTTATCAATAATCCAAAGAATGAGACACAATCATGAGGTATTTTTAAGATTTTCCAAATTTTGGACAACCCTATTGGACACCCCAGATCTATATATTTTGTAAAGAAGCGCGGGCGGCTGTTCAATCAAGCTAATATCCCATGCATGGACCATTATCGTAATTGAATGTACTGTACAACGTACAGTGTACACTATAATGGCAGACCTACAATTCCATCAGGGTTACAAACTTCCGAAAATGAGCTGGAACTTGACAACTACAGCGTCTGGCGGAGGATCAATTGATGTTATTATGGACGTAAAACCGGTCCGGGTGACGGCATTTACAGCGACCACGATCAGCAGGGAAAGGTTTGTAAGTCGGTGCTAACTTTGGACATGCTACGAAGCAATTAATAAATTGAGGATACTCTTGGAGTCACGGAACTTAAATATAAAATTGAATAATAAAAATCTTCAATTACTAAATTAGATGCGGTGACAAAACTCAGGCTGAACATATCGTGGGCGATTATTTCATCAATGTAACTCCTTGCGATTGTGATTACTTCTGAAACGCGCGATTACGGTCGACCAATTTCTCGCATTGGTGGATTACAACTCCATGGAAAAGTAGTCACGATTGTTCACGAATTCATTTGTTTGCTTCATTGAACTTGAGACTGCAACATATATTAGATATCAACCATTGGGATGAGACTGCATGATCATCATGAGAGAAATATTTGAGGATTGTACATAATTTTTTTCTTGCGTCATAGTACATCCAGTATACTGCTTTATCGATGATGATTTGTAACCAATACTCATTTTCACTTTAGCTCCGAACCGAGTTGATATGATCAAAAGTTTTATGAATAAATAGCAAAATAACGATCGGCGCTCTCTTTAAGCAGGATCGTCAGGATATTAGATAAAATGAACACGAAATTCGGTTAAAAAATATAATGCGAGTCACCGTTACGAATGTAACATGAAATGACCAATCAGTTATTTATGCACCATTTATAAATAAGTGCAGTAATGCAAGAGTAGTCTATCGGGGGCGACGATTACTTTGAAGTGTTTTCAAATTTAGTCGATTACAATTATACTTGAAAATGCTGTAATCGTCGTCCTTGAACACAATTACAAATCACGATTACCCCTGTGATAGGTGGACTACATTATTTCACAACGGTGTATATAGCGATGTGGCAAAACGCGCATTTTCTCTCTCTAGTCTTATCCATTTTGAGGTCATCTTTTTTCAAAAACGTTCGCCCTCCTACCCATTAGATTTTCATTCTGGCTACGACTTTGCCCCGCATTTAGATTCGTTAACGCTATAATCTTCTTCCTTTGATAGACGAGACTTCAGATTGTATTACATCGGAAGTAATTTGCAACCGGTCGCACAAAAGGTGATGTGGATTGGCAGCGATGCGACAGCCCTGAATGATAAGCATTACACGAAAAGTATTGATAAACCAGAGCACGGCTGGACCGCATTCTTCATCCAGGTTCGATATTGTGATGTCCCCGATGCAGTCCGAACCCCCGGAGCAGCTGTGAATCGATTTATCTTTATTTACTTGTCAATAGGTGGCGTTTCAAGGGCCCAACGGGACGTTATTGGAGTTTACCACAGAGACGAACATTGTGCCCGACACATTCCCTTTCGAGGAATGCCATGGAGTGCAATGCGGTGCTGCTCTAGTATAGGCAAAATTTAATTACGTTTTTATACTTATATCGATGTGCTTGTAATACATATTTCACTATCAATATTTTTGATCCTACTATCTAACAAATATCAATAAAATTACGAATCAGTGTCTCTTTTTGCATATACGTCTTGATAAACGTATGATATACGGTAATAAATACCCCATCATGCGCACTGTCATATCAGGTTACACGTATACCATATCAACGTATCGCATGATGCATATTGCAGCATTGCTAAAAGATTTGCGTCCAGTGCTAGGAATTTTCTGTAGGTAGATTCAAACTAATGGAGGTATAACGCGAAAGGTTTCACACAAAGATCATAGTACAAGATGTTAGCAAAGTATCCCACGATAGATATCACAATACCTAATGACTGAGAACCAACTGCACAAACAAAGAAACGTTTCCGAGATGATGAACTCCAACTTGCTGTACCGGCGCTACAGACCATGTACGGCCAAGGCCACGATTTGTCTAATATACGCTGAATACAGATCCATCAACTATCACCGGAAGAAATAATTATTGACGAAAAACTTACCCGTGATGAAAGATTTACCGCAATATATTTCTTGACATTCTTCAAAGCTTTTCGATTGACTCTCGTCGGAAAGAACGGCAAATACATATATAAATACGACTCGTAAAATTGAACGGAGTAATATGATGTAATTTATTACGACGTCATATCAAAATATCATATGTCAAAATGGAAACAAAGCTTTGCATAAGGACAACGACGCAAGTGAAGCGGGGTGATTTGATTGGTTAAATCTAAATGGGTCAGTGCCTCACCAACAATGAGCCTAAAGGCACGTCGCTGATGCAAACTGAAGACTAAGTGCATGACGTGATTTGTCAATAGAAAGTGCCCCATGCAGTACTATTGTAATGAATGTTGAGGATAAAATCAAATTGACGGAGCGGGCAGTTGGCAAAAAAGTTGTCTGCTGTGCAAAGACGAGGGGTGCCGTGTTCTGGTGATCTGCAAATGCCGGATTATTCTGTATGATTTGGACAATATCTAATCTGTGATGATGCGCGATCAAACATTAACTTGAAATGATCAGAATTGTAATTTGTGCAAGCCGTCATGTGATCTTGATTTAATATGAATGTTGAACATATGTTTACTTAACGCATGCTTGATTGAATGTGCTGCATTATCTTATTTGCAATTTCTGTTGACAATAGCTCAGTAAATCATACATGGTAGGCCTATCGCAGTCTATGACATGAATGCAGAAGCTAGCAGGGCTGCCTGAAGTAGATTATACAGAATTAACAGTTCGTGTATCGCAAATCTTTTCAATTAGCAAAAATAATGAGGTCTGATATCCTCTTGGTAAGTTTAACGACAATAACAAGATCACGCTGTTTCTCTGATTGGATTCCTATTCAGGTTTTAGCACTTGTCGCGGCAGCAAATGCTACTCCGTTGGACGACTACGTATGGGCTGCAGATCCCAATTTCAAATACGAGGTACTGAGAGACAGAACATATAAAGCGCCGGGATTCACTTCTTTCACGCTAAACATGACATCTCAAAGATGGCTGACTGGTTAGTTTTGTAGAGATTCCTAGGGTTGGTATTTCAATGAGTGTACTCCGATATGAATCTAGCATCCATTGCAATGCTGCATGTTGCGCAGAGTGGAAGACGACATTTTCGAGTACAAAGATTATATCGCTTTGTTACTTTCTTTCCTCCGCGGGAGCCTTGGAATCTCAATCGTAATAACCACTATGTCCAGCACCTGTAGCGCCGAAATTGGCCCATTCGTGGAGACGACGTAAAGTAGATATGGTCAAGAGGCACGGCATTATTTTCTTTAAAGCTGTCTAAAAGCGGATATATAGTCAAACATTTCAAGTAGTGCGTTCAGATATAATGTCATAGTGAGTTGTATTCGAATGCGCGACTCGACTCGAAATCGAATCACTCAGCAATTATATTTTGCCCATCTAGGATTGCATTTAAAATAAAAATCAATTTAAAAAAAACATGTTTAAAACAAGGCCATTGTTTAAAACATGTTTTTTTTTGTTATTTCTTTTTCAAGTTATGGCGTCACGAATATTCTATTTTTGCGTCATATAGTGGATTGACATTGACAATTGAAAATATAGTTAAATAAAGCACCGTTGAAGCAATTTCTACGTGTTATAGCTGTTGAACCGACTATTTTGAGGGTTCCGGCCATCCCATATCGTATGTGTCGGCTATATCGGGTGTTAATTGTCCGTAGACTCATACAACATGTTTTTTGGAAAGTATTTACACAATTATGGCATTATTTTTCAACTTGAAAAAACACAATTTTTTCAAAAGGCCTTTGGTTAAAACACTGTTCAAAACATGTTTCAAACGAAATGTTTTAAACAACCATTTGTTTTAAATGCAACCATATGCCCATAACTTTCTTTGGGATAGATATGACGTTGAGATGATCTCAAGGCCAGTTCTGTCACGAATGGTTGGTGATCTTGCTCCGTTAAATGTTTCGCGAACAGCCTTTGCACAGAGAATCAACTGTTGTTCGATTCCATCGATTAGCTGGGTTATCCAGTACTTTCGGGGTTAATTTCGTGGGTATCTATCATATATTTTATACGGGAGAGCGTAATGCAAGACCACATTCCCAATTTATAGATAATGACACCGACAGATCCATCTGGTGGCACTACTTAGTGGTGAACATTCCCGACAAATTTGACCCCCAAATGGAAAACAGCGGCTTCCTCTTCATCGATGGTGGATCGAACACCTCGCCTCCACCGGATCCTACGAATACATTTGTGGAATTCATGGGCCTGGTAGCTGATTCAACGGGCAGGTACAGCGGAATTATTTCAAACCGTAAATCTCAGCGGTTTCGCGGACATAAATTTTCCATTCAGCGTTACTGCCGACTTGATGCAAATACCAAACGAACACCTAATGTTCAAAGGTGACCCGGAGAAGAAATCAAGAACTGAAGATGGCATCATCGCTTACACTTGGAGGTATATGCTAAACAGATGATTTTAGTGTGCTGTAGTTTTCTGCTTGTGTTGCTTTAACGAATTCGATGCCACTTTGATCGTGAAGTAAAGGGTATAACATTGCGTTTCGTGCTTGCATTTACGGCCAATTTATTTGATAGACACTTCATTGACGACCCTACCAAACCGGAATGGCTGCTCCGACTGCCGATGACGAAGGCAGCAGTGCGAGCCATGGATGTAGTAACTGACTTCGTTAAAAAAGAAGTCGGTAAAGATGTTAGCCAGTATTGTGTTGGCGGTGCTTCGAAGGTATGCGAAATACGAAATACGTAATGAATTGTACAGTACATCTTACGCCTTGATACCTTGTACTTCTGTAGTTACCTTACTAAAGTTTACGATGTCCGACATAGAGTAATCAATTCATCCGTTGTCTTCAGAGAGGTTGGACAACATGGACAACCGGGGCAGTCGATTACAAGCGCGTGAAATGCATCACCCCGATCGTTTTAGATGTTCTGAATATGGTGCCTGTGAGTGTAAAAAATTCTCGACTCGAGATGACCAAAACGAACTGATTCAGATTCGAATCGAATCATGTTTCATGTCGTCTATGAATCGAATCATTTATGTCGAATCGAATCAAAAGGAAAAACCACATTGTTGGTAAATATAGACGTTGGGTGACAGCTTTACAAAACAGTTTCAAGTCATAAACATGGCTTTGAATTTGGATTCGATTGACTAAACTTCTGCTGTAAATTTCGATCGTAAAAATAGAATTGAAAAGTTGATATTCGAGTCGATCCAAATCATCAGTATTTAATTTGAATCGGCTTTTATTCAATTCTACCTATCGATAATTCGCTATACATACTCGACAACCACACCAGCCGCACGTCAATGATATCCATTAACCAATTCGCAGAATTTACATCACCACTACAGGGCTTATGGTGGATGGTCATTTGCGATGGAGGATTACTACGAACAGAATATAACCAGAGATTTGGACCATCCGAATACACAAAAAATGGCGGACATTGTCGACCCAATATGTAAGCTTCTACGACTTGAAATGTTCTCATATCAACGCTATAAAACAGGCATTAACAGTGTGGTAGACTGCCCTGTCATATTCATAGACAAGATTCTACCTAACGCGAAAACTGCTGCGCTGTGATAAGATAATTTGTTTTAACTCTAACGAAACAGACCAGTAGCTACAAATGATATATGACTTCTGGCTTTCCAGTTTCATATTCACGTGATCCGTAGCATGCGATTGCTTGCATGTGATCAGACATGGGGTGATTGCTTCGTGAATGTAATCGATTGCGATTACGATTACTTCTGAATGACGCGATTACGATTACGATTACGATTACAGCAACATCAGGAAGTAGTCGATTACGATTACGATTACATTGGAAAAGTAATCACGATTACTCACGATTACATTTATTTTCCATCTTAAAAGTTATATTGGAAGACAATATATGGATTGCGCTGAAAGGCCTAATGAGATAACAACTTTCTTTATAAAAGATGCGACATTTGTTTGTTACGTCATAAAATACCCATTGCCCATTTTATAGCGGACGATATATCGCACCCAACGATTTGCATTCTTGCTACGTCCGCAACTGCCGCACCCAAAATTTCCTAATAGGGTGGAGAGCGAGCTCGAAAGGAAATCAAAAGTAGGCCTATTTCGTAAACCAACACAAATTATAGACTATTTTCGAGAGATTTCATGAACTTGAAAATGTTCTACGACCATTGCGATTTAAATGTCTCTATATAGCTTGGTTTTGAAATACATACGTCTCCTCCTCAAGAAAAAAAGCATGCATAATTTATAGTAACAGGCATTTAGGTGCCACTCAATACCGCGCCACGACGCACCAAAAGACATATGCAGTTTCGGCCTACATGAGAATTCACGAAGTGTGCTACTGATGAAAGACATTGGCCGAAACTTGGGGTATGTGTCCATTGTCAATAGCCGCGCTGGGTGGGCGTAACTAATAGTCTGGTCCGTCCAATTTGAGCCCACAATGCAAATGCCACCCGGGCACGCACAGAGCATTAAAGACATGGCAATTTGTGTGTGCGTCTCACGCAAGTATTTCTTTTAGTCTGCTACGTCTGGGCGAGGAGGATATACAAGCCGATGGCTACGGCGGCAGGTCCAAATGTTGAGTAAAGCATTGTGAAATAACGATTGGCGCCCGTTTCAAGTAGAATCATATGAGAATTAGAGAAAGCGAACATAAAATTCTGCCTTCAACTTAATACAGATAATGTAATACAAGCAGCCATTACGAGAAACGGCTCGGTTATGATATATATCAGCAGCTGTTGATTTTTAATGCTTCGTCGTGGAAACCGTAATGTTTTATTTGACGAGTAGGCCTACAAAATTTCAAACCTTTGTCCGGTGTACGTTCGTGCTGCATAAGCCTACAGCTCGCCAAGCAGCAACGGTCAAACTGCGTTTAACTAAGCATAACCAAACATCAATACAAAAGTTACTATTTTAAACTAGGCAGAGTGGTGATTAACTATCCCGATAACCTGATATACAGCAGGGTGAGTGTTCTTACAATCACACCAATGTACATCGAATATCTATTCACTATGTGTGGATAGCTGGATACTTCATACTTACGCAATGACGAGCAAAGCTAATACGCCACTTCTGGCGTAATAATGAGCAGTGTCATTTGGAAATCTGACGTTTGTGCTTATCACTAACTACTAACTAGTATAATCCTTGTTCATGTTCACGAATGTTCAGTTTATGTCATGGTCCTGTAAAAATAAAAAATAATCGTTCTTTCACAAAGAAATCGATTAAATATGGGAGGTAGTCGATTACGATTACGATTACTTAAGAATTTTTTCGAATGTAATCGATTGCGATTACGATTACTTGAAAATGCTGTAATCGTCGTAATCGATTACGATTACTAATCGCGATTACCCCATGTCTGCATGTGATATACACACTTATTCGCGAAACAGATGGCCAGTGACCATTTCAATTTCCATGTCCGCGTAATCGCAGCGTATAAAGAAAGGCTGACGATGCCGAAATTGATTATCGATTCTGGAGGCGATGAATTCTTCCTACCCGACGACTCCCATTACTACCTGACTGAAATGCAGGGCCCCACGTATGTTAACATGCTACCGAACGCAGAACACTCATGTGCTGGTCACGAATTGCAACTACTGTTCAATATAAAAGCATTCTACGTCAGCGTCATCAAGGTAAATATGTATACTTTGATTTCAATACATGATGCACCATGAATTCTTTTACACCTGACCATAATCTTCACTAAACGCCATAAAACGTACCTGCTACATATCCCTGCTCTAGAACTTCCCCCTGCCGAAAGTATCTTGGACATTCGGAAGCACATCTACCGGTGGAATTATCGACGTCACAATGAGTACTAAACCAATTTTAGTACGCTACTTCCACGCGCACAGTCAAAGCACAACAAGGTAATTAGGTAACTATACTGTGGTAAAGATCAGTGTTGGGATGAAGTCACTACCTTCAAATCACAAGTCATATCGAGTCATTGCACATTTTGACTCGGGTAAAGTCAAGTCAAGTCGAATTTTCAAAGTGCGAGGCATTGTATTTTACTAGCTGTTTTAAATACAGATTGAGTCCCCATTTATTCTGAATCGAGAAACAAATATAGAGTTGAAGATACACGCAAAAAGGCGTTGTATTGCTCACGCATAAGTAGATATTAGGGCGGAACGGATCGACAAATTATCTAGTCCTACTCCAATACTGTTTTTTTAACGCTCTGGTCCGACTCCGATCCGACTCCTAGGCCTGATTCTAGAAATGACCGTGATCCGGTCCAAAAAAACTTCAACAATACATATCTACTCACAGTATGGTATCGAATATTGGGTGAAACAATGCTAACTCAAAGATCAAACCCAACCTTTATCTGAAGTAATTTTGCCAACTTGGAATTAACATGTGCTTTATTACCTTGAACGTTTCCCTTTAACTATTTATTCGAGGGTGGAAGATGGGTTAGGCTGTCATATTCTTAGTGAAAAGTACTGCTCCATCTCCGATCCGACTCCGGCCGTGTCAGAATAAGTACTGCTCCGGCTCCGAAGCGGCTTCGGTCAAAATGAGAAAATTCGGCCGGATATCCAATCCAGCTCCGGTCCCTGCTCCGCCCTAGTGAATATACTGCTAAACGCAAATAACGGTATAGCCCAGGTTATAATTTTCTGCCAAAATATAGGATATAATACGAAACATAAGAAAGATGAAAAAAATGATACGGTGCCAAACACTATCACCTATCCGTAATATACAGATATCTACAATTTAAGCCTGCTCCACTTGTTGATGATTACTATGAACGCGAAAACGATATTTGTTGGATCTGAATCATAGAATAGGGTCGGTTATATGAGCACTGAGTACTGTGAGCAGTTTATGGAACAGAGATACGTTGATATTAGTTTGCTTTACTACTAGTTTACGACAACGCATTAGCTGTAATATCAGTGCTTTTGCGGTCAATTTATTTGAGTACACGCCGATTACTTGATGACTTGAAATTGACTCACAAATTTTGCTCGGAGTAACGAGTCAATCCTCATTTCTGAAACGTCAAGTCAAGTCAAGTCATTTTTTTGCAAATTGACTCAAATCAAGTCAAGTCATACGAAAAAGTTGATTCGAGTCTGGCTCGAGTCAAGTCATGCCTCGAGTCATCCCAAAACTGGTAGAGATTGCGAGAAAAAGCTTGATTTCATGGTACCTGCCAGAGGAGGGTTGTCCTCTCCCAATCTTACTCCCACGAGTAGCGTTAAGGTGCAACGATATGCTATAGCAATGTTACTCCTGACCAGGAGGGACTTCCGTCTGCTTATCAAAGGACCCAATGGCCCGACGCCTCAAGCTGTGTTATGGGGCCACGCAAACGCAACAAGAATAACAGACACACATTATCAAGCCCGTGTTGATACACCATTCAAAGGCTGGAGAGCTTTCTTCATACAGGTATGATATGTAGGCCTAGATCAACCTCCTCGACATCCTAGGCCAGTACGGCATTCAATGACACAAAACAATCATGACAACCCCTGAATCTAAGTACATGTCTTGGTTTTAGCCCTTATCCAATCCACGTCATATCGCTAAAACCTAGAGGCCAAACGCATTTTTCGAAAAGAAGCGATTGAAAATAACCCCCTCCCGTATAAGCAATCTGTAATTTGATCTCTTTCCAGATGACTTTCCCGGGTCCTGATGGGTTGGATTTGGAATTCACGACGGAAACAAACATTATACCAAACGTATTCCCCAACGAAGACTGTTATGGCGAAAGCTGCTACGCGACCCTGGTTTAGTGCTGCGCGAGCGGGCAAGGCATTTAATCGACACGTAGGGAGCGCGTTTATGAAGACGAATAATGAAGATTTGTTATATCTATAATATGAAGTTTGGGAATATATCTGTGATACAAATATACAATCGTGTATGGGGCGTATTTGGGAATTAGGTGCACGGGACTACTTCGACAGGATACAACTTGATATGCTGTCGTTCGGTGAAAGAATATTGCCGGCCAAACTGTTCATTGTACTCATTACTTCCGGACATACGCCATACCTCATGCCGCATCTCATACACCACACAATACTTGCATTTACGTTGCGAACAGAATGCGAGACAGAGCAAGAAGGTCGTATCAAGCTCTAGTAGTTTTAGCAATTGCAGCGAGTTTATTTTGCCTTTTAAAAAACTATACACTGTCTTCAAGGAAAAGAAGGGAAAATGAACCCAACTCATTTCTGTCAAACCCTTTGTATCCAGGTAGGTGATATTAGCTAATGTTATATCGGTGTCGAAGCTATACATTAGCGATTGAATAGCTGATAGATTTTCATCTAATTTGAAAGACGTTGAATACCGCAGCATTAAAAGCCAACCGGGCTGTCGAGCAGCAACAGTAGATGATCGCAATTTCCATTTTGGCCAATAGAATGGTCCCGTGATAACTTGGCGTTAAGTGACGGTTTATTATTTACGATAGAACATTATCAATAACTCCCCAATACCAGTGGCGGCTCGTGACAATATCGGGTGGTGGGGCAAGGGCCGCAAGCGACTTGTTATCAATATGACGTCACAGTAGCGTTTTTCAACGTTCATGATGGCCACATGAATTTCCCGTAAACAATGATTTTTAACGTAGGTGCCGCGAGAGGTTTGCCGGTGGCGTGACTTGAAGTGCGGTAACAAATGTTTTATTCATTGTTTTTTATTCAAATGATTATTTTACAAAATGTACGCGAACTAAGAATCGTTCCCATGCCACGAATCAATCATCAGGTTATCCTTAGTAGCATGCGTTATGATTTCGTGGTAGAGATTACGCAAGCGCCGAGTAAGACTATACCAAAAATACACAGACCAACTACCTACAAAGAGCATTCGCATGACACCTTGTGGTGTTTTAATCGTTCCATGCTCAGCAATTCTGTAAAGTGCTGCAGCGCCTCCGACCCGATTTGTATATGGATTCTCGTCCCGAAAGCGAGTCAAATCGATTTGCCCTCGTCCGAAAGTGTTTGGTACACGATCCTGATGCGTTACGACCAGGGGATAGGCAATCAAAGCGGTGGCACCCATAAACGTAAAACATTATAAAAAGCCAGCTGTTATCCATGGAAGATTGAGCTGATGCGCGTAGCAATGCAAAAAATGCGCATGCGGGTAAACTTCTTTCATTAAAACTTGTACGCTATGACGCGATCCGCTCATGACTGCTGCGCCGTCGTAGGTTTGCGCAATAAGTTTCGACTCAACTGAATAGGGCTGTAATGTTTTTTTTAATACGTAAGAAATTCCGACAGCAGTGCGATCGTCAACAGCCACAAAGCTGTGGAATCGTTCGACTGGCATACCAAATTTCGTGAACCGAAAAATCACGACTAGTTGTGACAAACACGTAATGTCAGTTGTTTCGTCAGACTGAATAGATAGAAATTCAGCGTCAACAATCTCGGTAAACAAATGCTGTAGATCAGTGGTTCCCAACCTGTGGTACGCGTACCATTGGTGGTACGCGAAGGTCTTTCAGGTGGTACGCGAGTAGATTCTGTTTTTTTTTCGACCGAAGGAAGTTATTAGTCCAGGTGGGTTTCATTTTGAAGTTTTTGAAGTTTTTTGACTAGTGGTGAAAAAACAATTCCATGCATCTCATCAACCCGGGCTGATAATGCCTAGTTTAATAAAATTTGGTATTAGTAGGGCTATTTTTTTTACAAAATTGAGCGTTAAGTCAAAAAATTGTCAAAACTGTTTACAAAGTCAAAAGATTTTTGACCCCTCCATTTCGTTTGTATCGTAGATTCGATATTTTAAATCTTGAAGCCATACTTTATAGGCCTACCGTTGTAGGCGGCCCATTGTCTGCTCATCGTGGATCATAAATTGTCAAACGAAACAAATAGGTTGACAATTGACATGGTGTTATTCTCAACGTATCGTAATATCCTAACTGAAGCAAGACTGCTTGGGCATTGCATGGATGTTTTATCAAGAAGCGCATGATGAATAATTGTGATGTATGAATGAAAACATTGTCAGAATGAAGCACCATGGTGGGTCACCAGCAGTGTACGCACAGTTTTAGTGTTGTCAACCAACAACTACACTGCTGTTAAACGGTAGGCTATTTCTCCATTCTTGGCAAGCTACTAAGTAAGGACAGACAATTTCCACCCGAGAATATAAGAAAGTATCTTTCGTTGTACTACAACAAATTTTAGTTAACTCCTCCATAAAACGTGGTGTAACTACTTGGCCGGATACCGTTAGAATAATGTTTTTTCATGTCAAAATTTGTCAGTTTTTAAGTCAAAAAGGCTTTTTCAGGCCATAGGCTACTACTTCGTAAGGACAGACAGTCCTTACCAAAATTGAATATAAGTAGTACAATTTTAACATTATGTGCGAAAACACCTAATTTTCGTACGTGAAGTCAAAATTTGGTCAAAATCCTCCAATTTTTAGGTAAAAATCGCCCTACCCCCCACATATCCAATTACGTGATTATGACGTTATAAATGGTTAAAACTTTTTTACCGCCTACGTCGTGCGTAAATTATGTAGGTGGTACGCGAGCACTACATAAAACCTCGAAGTGGTACGCGGATGGAAAAAGGTTGGGAACCACTGCTGTAGATAGATGTGATATATCGAATCAAGCACATCATTTTGAATAGTCTTTGAGGTACCCTTAGCTACTGTCGCGGTGTCGAGATGTTCGCGCAAAATGCTATCAATGGAAGCCGTGTATTTAATTAGATCCAAAAATACCCCCCTATTGAGAGAGCATTCCTTCTCATCGTGGCCTCGAAGGGGCAATTCATGAACTCCAATAAATTTAATGGCATCAATCACCCGAGAGAGAACATGCCTATTCTTATCTACAAGCTCATTGTGCTTGCAGACTGATACGCGATAACTTTCATTGAGCTGCGACATTACATTTACTCTGCCAAACAATTTATATTTAACTGCACTAGCCATGTGCACTTGGGATTTTTGGTGCGTTTTCAGACGCTCTGACAAATGCTTCAGATCGCGATAACCAATTTTGTTCCAACAAGAGCCACTGCTTCCGGTACCGGCACTGTCGAATAAAAGACAGTAAAAGCAAAACAAGGCGTTTTTATCCTCGCCATAAGTAAGCCATTCATTTTTATCGAAATGCGCTGAAGAAAAGGCACGAGTGCGCTTTCCTCCGGCGTACGATTGGATCAATGGGCAATTTCTAGGCTGATACGGACCTAGTCGCTTTACCTCTAATTTTTGCTCTAAAGGCAGCTGGCTAAACGGCGTACGGAGCAAAGATTCAACACGATTCATGTTCGCACTTGACCTGACTACTTATCTGCAGAAATGGAAATGACTATAAATCGAGAGATTGCGTATGCCTAACTGGAAAGGTCAACGAGTTCGGACACATACGCAATTGTTATCTCATAGATTGGACAAGGAAATGTCATATTGAATCCAAAACATCATTCTGAAGAACTACGGATAGCAGTCTCGGAAATTCGGTCCCGGTACAGCTTGGGAGATTCTGGCCTTGAGGCTGGAGACTGTCACACGACACATACGGCTTACGGTCTATAGTGTCTATATGTCTGCTGCAAAATCGCCTTCGGAAAATATATTACCGAATAAATACGTGGATGAAAGCCGAAAACTTGGTACACTGTTACATGAAATCATCGAGAAGTATAGCCTCATGACCGTTTTCGGTATGGTACACTGTCAAAATTAATACGAACAGATCAACGCCGAATTTTGCGTAATATTTACTGAGGAATCGGCTGATCAAGCGATCAGCTGTTAGCCGCCATCGAAAACGAAACAGCTATCGCGCTTGACAGGGGTTGTAATTGTGAGCAAATGGCCCGAAGGCCACCATTCCACGGTGAAATTGACATTGGAGAATATAAAATAAAACTAAATATTTGAATGCAAACCGAGGATGTTAGTAAACTGTTTCATGATATCATCATCTCATCACCTATCTCAGTATAGAACACAGATACACCGGCTTTTGCGTGAAATCCGCAATGCGTTAGGTAGGCTAAGTGTCAGATCAGCGCACATCTCTACCATACTCGAACTTAATAACGAAATTGCTGCCCTAATCATTGAGTGTCAACCTTGAGACTTGGCACAGCGTTCGATACTAAAATCAAGACATACCATGTAAAAGTTCATGACGGATCTAGCTAAGGAGCATCGTTAAAATCAATGGAGACCAATACCGGCTTTGCGTGAAATATGTTTGCGATACATGACCGATCAGCACACACTCGACTTTGGAAACGGAATTACTACCCTAAACTTTGAGTAGAAACCCTGAAACTTAGGACAGTGTTAAATATCACCATCACGACATGACATACCAAGTTTCAAGAATTATCATGGTGTGAAACACCATCAAAATCGACCTGTACCAGCAACGGTCGACTCAACGCATTTCACGGTATCCGAGTTCAGATATAGATACGATTGTTACATCACACCTTAGGGGCGAGCAAGCATATTTGCCCCGGTTGCTCGGCCATTTTACGAATAGGAGAGAGTAAAGCAACGTTTCTTAATTGTGCGCAGCTTTGAGAGAATAGATAGTGAAAGCTTGTTATGAGCGCTACCGGGGCAAGCCCCGGCTAGGCATTCACAAAGCGAAAACACAGAAGAGAATTCGATTTTCGCGGAGACTTCGCTATGTATGGGCATTTGCAAGCGAGAGCACAAGAAGAACGCGGGTTTCGCTGTGATCTCGATATATATTGAGCGCTGTGCGTCTATAAATGGTTAAATTGTTATTGAACAGAATTTTAGGTGGGGCAATGCCCCAGTTGCCCTATAGGACGAGCCGCCACTGCCCAATACCCATATTAGATGCCGCATCGAGCGATGATTCGTATTGCGTTATTAGTTTTCACCGACCTGTTATGAGCTTTCCTTGACGTGCATAGCATATAATGATATAACGTCAACTTCCATATGAATTCACAGCAGCAACCTCGTTCATCCAATGCTGGTGCTCAACCAGTAATCGGAATTTGCGATACGAGATTATCTCAAATCCACTCCCTTTAGCTTTTATTTCTCGTTGATGATCAGCTCTAGCTAGATTACTTCAAAAATATAACTATTTCTCGAAAAAGATCCCTCATTGCATAAAATGCCAGTACACCTATTTCTACTAAGACTGTATTATCATAGGTAGACCTTTGCGTTATTCAATTCCCGCCGGTATATTATACAGCAGTGGTTCTAAAACTTTTTAGAGAGCGACCCAAATCTGAGTTCTATAAACACCTGACGACCCAGGTCGCACGGAAAATAATACATTTCTAATGTTATTATGCTACGTTTTTACTGACACGTATGAAATAGAGAAGGTGCAGACAACCAGAGAGAGGGAGAGAGAGAGAAAAATATCTATTGATTTGTCCAACCGAAATAAACATAACATGGGGGGATGAAATAAAAAAACAAATGAAGTTAGCCGTGGAAGACTGGGTGTTTGTAATGGATATGATTCTGGGGTAGGGCAAACTAGTCTGATCACAACATGCATTCAACAATTACAGATAAATTTGGTTGTAATTGGATGGGATTATTAAATTCAGCTTGGCATATTCAAATAAATAATAATATACTACGAAAAAAGTGGTGGGACAATTGTGATCCAGAGGACCAGAGGTGGTCTTATACTTGCACTACTTACTAAAGTGCAGGGGTTCTAAAACAGGGGTGTGTAAAACACTTGTGGAGACGAAGCAACAAATCGGGGTGTACGAGATTTATCGTGGAATTGGGCATATGCGCTATCTAGAGTCCAAAATTATTTCCAAATAGTCACAAAGTGTAATAATTTATAATGTAATATAGGTACCATCAGAAGCTGTGTTAAAAATGAACAAAATTGTTTATGAAACGATGCTCAAGCGGTTGCATGACTACTTCAACTCAGCAGTTCTTTAGCCAGAGCTAAATACTTTTTTGGCTTTGGATTTTGTAAAGTAGAAAGTAGTTTTAGAAGAGGCTCTCGTCCCGTTTACGAGTGAAATTGTTGTAACGACCGGAAATAGTCACATAGATTTTAAAAACTATTGCATCTTTTAGTGTCGTTAGTCATTATGCGTCGGTCGTGTAATTACGAAAGTAACCACCTTCGATCAGATAATTCTACATCTTTGAAACTACTTACTTGAGTGCTTTTCCAATCTTCTTCTACTCCCATTTGAAATATAGTTTCGACATGTCTTGGAAATTGATACTTCAACTGGAAATTAAATAGATATTTACGGCGTTAGTTCTACCTCTACTTGAGTACAAGGATGACTGCTTTAACCCCGGAAATCAACCAGTTCTACGCTACCAGTTCCGTCAAACATGATATATTACAAAGAAATTCATTGACTCAGTGTTTTTGATTTCACAGAAATCCCTCCCTCCTAGTATCACCTAAGCACGGCCATTTTGTATCGCGCGCTGCTTTGTCGATAACGATGGTCATTTACACCACAGGTCGATACTTATTATTTTTTGATTCCGTAGCTGCCGACTTGTAGCGTGTCCCACTTCTAGGCCTTTTTAAGACGTTGCGTACGCGGATGAGATAGCGAGGACGAGCCTAGATAAACTGGTATGCGTGCATAAATGATTTCTAACCTTTTTCTAGTCACGAGCTCATTTTAGGGTATTTACAAGCTCATGGAACCCTGAATCATTGAAATTGGGGATACATTTTAGGAAATCAAGCACTGAACAACAATGTTGCGTGTAAATTTTTGAAATACTTTTCATCAATACTACTATAATATTTAATACAGGAGTGGGCGATCTATGGTACACAATAAAGTGAATAGGGAAAAGCACAAAATATCCAAAGAAGGTCGTTAGATGTGCGAAGGAGAAATTTAGCAAGTATCACATACAATAAACGATCACGGTGGTGCGGTCGGGCCCAAATTTATATCTCTCGCGACCCACACTCTAAGAACCACTGCTAAAAGCACTTGGAGTATTTTCTATGTAGTTCACTTGGGAGCCTTGTCTGTAACAGCGATATGGTAATGCAACATTGCTTCAACAGGCACACAAAATTGCGGCGACTTTCCTTGTTTCGGTGACGCTTTTTGCAAACCATTAGCCCTGAATCTTGTCCGAATTAAAGATTTCCAAAGCTACAGAAAAGGTTGGAATATTGAGCACCATATTTATAGTATCGTTATCAAAGTATACGCAAGCGTGTTTCTCGATAAGCCAATGGTGTTTTTAACATGCCTAACATATATAATAGCACATTGAGTTATAGTTGCATAGGTTAATTGAATATGTAGGCCTAGTATGTAGCTATGGAAATTGCTTTAGAAAGCGAATGGTAAATAGACTTTACGGCAATTCATTAATGAACAGAAGGGCATGATCACTATATTCATGGTATAGAAATAGCCATGTATATAATCCATGATGTCAGAATGCGCTAATGGTCTAAACCAGTGGTTCCCAACGTGGGCGATATCGCCCCCCAGGAGGCGATTTGGCGGTCTAGGGGGGCGAAAATGACGAAGGGGGCGACAGGGGGGCGAAAATGGACAAAGGGGGCGATGGGGGGCGAAAATAGCGAAGGGGGCGTTAGGGGGGCGATAACGCGCCAAATTTTTTAGTCAACCCACACTGAAATTTAGTTACAAAAGTGTGTAAAATTAGACATCGTGCCGAAAATTTGACTTTTTTTTTTTTTTTTTTAGTCAACCCGCCGGTGACTACAGTTAGTATGCCCAATTTTCGGTACACAAAATTTGGGGGGCGATGATCGCTGTTGACCTTGAAAAGGGGGCGATGGGGCGAAAAAGGTTGGGAACCACTGGTCTAAACGCAGGGGCGGGCAA
This sequence comes from Botryllus schlosseri, assembly GCF_051294905.1. Taxonomy (NCBI): domain Eukaryota; kingdom Metazoa; phylum Chordata; class Ascidiacea; order Stolidobranchia; family Styelidae; genus Botryllus; species Botryllus schlosseri. The sequence goes on from NC_137242.1 coordinate 5,664,509, forward strand.
CTTCTCCAGTCGGTCTTGGCGGGCCGGGTTCCTGAATCGTTATGTTATTGGCGGATTTATCCACCTGTACAAGAAATAAATCATATTTAATGTACACTTTTAAGTTTAACGCATAGAGACCTATATTCAGTATTCAATAAAATTATTAACGCAATGTACTTCGATCCGATATTGAAGTCTATGAGACATATGTGGTCGATCAAGGTTTTCAACAAGTTCTGTGAACTCAGGCTGCATGTCGGGCGTAAAATCCCTTAGTAAAGACTGCACGTGAACATCAGTGGGAATGAACGCAGCTCTTGTTAATGTTCTTGGTCGAAAATGTCTGATCGCAAATGTTTGTAGATCCCGCGAGCCATATCATCACGTACGACCGGTAGGTGTCTGAGGGCCGATTAAAATCCCGCCGCGAGCCGTATGTTGCCCGCCCCTAGTCTAACGTATAGCCTGCATGTTTAGATGGTGACCGTGTCGTATACGACGGACTACTATATCACAAATACATGCATCGATCGAAAAACGTCACCGTTCATATACTTGGTGAACCAGAGATACCTCATCGAGATGTAAACGTCAGTTTAAAGGCATGGAACGAGACATTGTGCGAAATTATGGGCCTGACAACGGGTTGTTCTCCAATTGATGAATTGAAAAACCTGACAATATTGCAGAATGTTACCGGAATGAAAGGTACATAATGTTATACAATGGTATCGTACAACTTCTTCAATTCATCGTGACTATACCAGCGAAGCTTTGACTCCGCTGGCCGCAATGTGATAACTAGGGCAAGTTTTTGTTGCAGTTAAATCCGCGGAAAGTTGCATTTATTTATTTTTGACAAAAGTTGCAAAAGTTGCACTAAAAGACCACATTTTGCTCGGTTGACTAAAAAAAAGGTCAATTTGCCGGCTCAGCTCTCGAAATACCCGTACTTTGGTACTGATTTACGATGTTTCAGTCGAATTTGGCCGTGTATTTCACCACAACCAATACTTTCATGAAAAATCGAAAAAGCTGCAAAATGTTGCAAAGAGTTGCATGAAAAAAATGGACAAAAGTTGCAAAAAGTTGCACCATAAGATTCCTTCAAACTGCTTAAAACAGCATTCTACATATCTTACGAGTATTTAGGAAGCTGCCGGAAGCTGTGAAAAAAAATTGCAAAAGTTGCAAAAACTTGCCCTAGTGATAGCAGTCCCCCTGCATTTATGGTGACATTGCCACCTTTATTTCATAAGGTACATTAGATGAAACAGCTGTAAGGAATCTGTCTCCGAATCTGATTTGCGCATCCCAGAGACTGGTCAATCGCATCGTCAGGCGAGCTGCCGCACCGAATTACGGCTACATGACCGTCGGTAAACTCACTCTGCGTCAGAAGAAATCACTGGTCTTCAAGCTGATGACCGCGTCTACTAATTGGTTAGGGGTAAGAGAGACGGGTGGCAACAAGTGTCATCATTTCGATATGCTGTTTACAGTGAATGCCGAAGATTTCGATAATTTCTAGGCAATATGGGTCTGTATTGGTAGATTCCACTGATTTAATATTTTTGGAGTGTTTTTACTGTCATGAAGTTGTTCACCGGTACGACATTGGCGCAATTCTTGTAACTGCAACATACATCACCAACATTAAAGATTATTGAGAGGGATTTTGGAAAATATACCGGTCGCCTGTCGCAACACATGTGTTTGGGAGCATGAAGTGATCACGACGACATGATTTGGAAAACTTTGTTATATTGTTCTGTCGGACGTTACAAGAAATTCCCGAAGTTAATCGAAGCAGTCACTATATTACGATAAATTGTTTACTCATTATACTTCTCGTCCTTACAATCCAAACTTGATATGTAGCCTATTCTTGAGAATTTTCGTAATTATATCGTTCATAGGGTGATAGACAGTGCCGTAGCCATGTAGAACGTGATGTTATTATTTATCGGGCAGTGGCGTAACCAAATGATGACCGCTTTACCACCTCCATGTACGCCTACATTGTACAATTGACCAGTGACATTGTACATATACAGTATCAATATATCTGTATATTTACAATAGGAGGTTTTTCCCTCGAATGAGAGATGGCCCTTTGTAATGAGTCACGGCGCGTGCGGAAGAATCATTGTAAACAAAGGAGAATACGGCACTCCGCTGAACGAGCTGTTCGGGGAGCCGTGGAAGTCGCGGGTCGATCTTGCATCGCAAGTAAGAGACTTTAAAATCCGCTCCAGTACAAACTATATCCTGTTCATTTTCATTGGTTGTCGCATGGCTCAATATTCTATAACAGGACTCAGGAGTTCTTAACCATGTCGCCAGCGCCACCCTGGGGCGATTTTTATCTCGAAATGGGCGGAAACAATCACGGGGCGACTAGAAGTCCTCTACTCTATATTGTCTTAGGAAGACTGAGTTCTTCTGCTTGCCGATTTGCAATCAGGTTCAGTCTGTCAGGCTATATCTGCGTGAAATTCGTGCCTTTTCGACTTTTATCTAAAAAAAATTGCAAATCTTCGTTATTTTCGATCCACAACCCGCGGTAGATAGTGCGGTGATGAGGCAATTGCGGAAAATACGAGTTACCAGTAATTATAACTTTTCATCAACATTGGGACGGTAGACTTCAACGATTTGAATGGAAAATGGTGTTGGGAAATGTTGTGATGTTATGAACTGTTACACTGCCGACTCATCAGTTTATATTTGATGTCACAGCCGTTAGTCTCCCCTGCAGACTTTCAAGAGAAACATCTCTCCAACATAAAAACGTATACCAAGTGGACATCGGGGTGATTCGGAACGACCACTTTGATTTCCTTCATAGCAATGTTCAAACTTTGGGATTGCCCGACATACATCACCGGTAGATGATGCTATGGAGTCCAACTTCTTCAGCAAATTGTTGACTGCGATCTGACGTTTACGGCAACACTTAAACTTCAAATATCGGGTCAAATTTGCCGACTTATTTGGTGGCATTTGTACTGAATCATCACCTCCGATATGGCGATGAGCCCTTACCCTCCATTGTAGCAGTGCTTCTGTAAAACACTATTCGACCTGAAAAACCTGCAGCTAATCGCGTTTTCACCACTTGTCGTACCATTACCGACTTGAATTCCCCTTCCATTGATCTGGGATATATTCTACACGTCCAAAACGGCTCATTATCGCAAGGAATACGTCAAATATAAATAAATCACCGGTCTACAAGAGTTTCCAAGGTTTAATAGATATTATCTCGGGCCTGTTGTTTTAGTCGGGTGTGACTTATAGTCAGGTGATCAACTTTCTCGCGTGAACCAACGCTTATCCGATACGTGCCGCCCCTGTATTCAAATATGCAGTAACTTTGTAACTTTAGAAATAAACCCTCGATGTTTAGGAGGTATATCTAGAACTGAATACACTTGGGCTGTTGTTGTTGTTGGGTATGGTATTCATGGCGTTTGTCGACTACTATGGTCATTTACATCAGGCCGATATTCCATATTTTTGATTACATAACTGCCGACTTGTAGCACGTCCCACTTCCAGGCTTTTTGTAAGACACCGCTACGCGGACTAGATGGCACGGGGGAGCCTAGATAAACCTCCAACACTTGGGTAGGAATTCTTGAGTCGACCTCGGTCAGACTCGAACACACATCCCATTGGTGTAGCAGCTGTGGATTACACAACTACGCTTTCTCGCCGACTCGAATACGCTTGGGTCGTATGAAACTAGAACTAGACCAAGTATTTGGTCATCAAGATGTGTGCTTGATTGATGAACCACACATGCATACCGCTACAATACATTTATATCTTTTCAATGTACTGCAATCGACCCCAGAATCCCTACCTAAGTGTTGAACGTTTGTCTAGGCTCTTTCACGCCTTGTGACCCGCTTATGTATGCGATTCTAACGAAAGCCTAGAACCAAAGTAGGCCGTGCTACAAGGCTGCAGACCAGTCCAGGAATCAAAAGTAACATCGCAAAAATCATAATAAGAAATTTCGGACTGGGGTAAATGACCATGGAAGTCGAAACACCATAAATACCAAGCAACAGCAACAGCAACAACAACATGAGTAGAATCATTCACTATTTTATTTAGACCACATAAGTATAGGCTACTTCAGAATTCATGCTGCTTTGACGATTCCGATTCGAAATATAGCATGCCATCTCATCCCAACGAATCACGGATCCCATTTCAGATTTTGGACATCGTTGCCACACTATCTGAAAACGACCACGGGTACTTCTTCGGAGTCGGAGATATTTTGCCTTCTTATTTCGTGAGGAGCGCCGTTGGGAAATTAAAGATTGATATTTACGACGGGATCGTCATCAAAGACACAAGACAAGGTATTAGCAGAGTAGTAACGCAGTACTAACGTTTTTTCGGAGTGTCCAGGTAATGTTTTCCTGTATTTGCACTAATGACTCAAGTGGGTATGTTTACAGACTACTTTCAGTTCTACTTGAAAAAGTTTTAGACAAAACTAGTTTCCTTTTGCACTTTGGATGTTTGTAAAGTAGGAAGTTATATTTACTGAAATTGTCATAACACCCGCCTGAAACAGTGCCTGTATTACGGCAATTGAATATATTTTCGAGGATTACATCTATCTTTAGTGTCATAAGTCATATTGCCCTAGTCGCGAATATACATCTCGCAATTTTGAGAGTACCCAGCTCTAATAACTGCTAAAGGTGTGCGACCCTCGACCCAATCTACCTTTTGAAACTAATTTAATTTTCTACTTCAACTTGAAGAGTTTGACGTATATTTTAAATCTCTATACTTCTATACTTGTAACTGAGTGGAAATAAATGGCGCTGCTTCTACTTCTACCTGGAGTAACAATGGTGACTACTCTGAGTACCAATGGTATAAGCGTGTTTAAATTTGCTTTTCTCGTCGATAAAATAGGAAGCTCGTTATTTGCAGCTACACAGAAAGCCAACAAGTTGCCACAGACTTGTTACCTGTACAACAAAGCAGCTAACTTCAGAGCTGCATGTCGTATTCTGGTTGGAGATGACGGTCTCTTGCATGGCAGTGAAGAGCAGTCGGTGAGTTGTACTGGACTAATACCCAGCGTATTAAAAAAATTTGTGTTCTCATCTGCAAATGTCAACCAAATTCGTAAAATGATGAGAATGCATTGGAGCTCTTTGACTCTAAACTAGAAATTGTTATCTTCTTCACAGACGATCCAACTTCAACTGCAGGAGTTATTGGAGCAGTGTCTGCAACGCAACGGTTCGACTGTTGTAAGCTTTGGCAAGCTTCGAAGAGTTCTGGCAACTTTAAGGCCTTGCGAGAAAGCATATTTCTACCGCTACCCCGAATGCGAATATCGAGCGACCGATACGAACACAGTCGAAATTCGAGGGATGGAAATTGTCTAATAGCGTAAGAGACTATAAGTAACAGACGCCTGGTCGGAACGTTTGGTTCACCTTCGTGTTCGACATGCTGAACTTGGGGATGGATAGATCCGCGTTTGCAATCGGTGGGTTTCACACTGTGAACCATTAGTGACATCTTACGAATTACACCAATCGTATGCTCTTGATAAGCTACTTAAACTCCGGCAATATAATTCACATACGAGCAAAGAAAATGGAAATCACTTCATGCTGGCACAGGAACAATGAACACTGATGGATGAGCAGATCCGGCTATCCCCGGTTCATATCTTCATATATTCACATATCACGAGAAAACTTTTAGCCGGTTGAACTTGAATTATCTTGCATCAATGCGCTTACGACCTGCACAGTACCTCTCGAATAATTCATTAGTCAGGGTGAGCAGTAACGAAGTGCTTCAACTTTTTCAGAGTACTAAAGTAGGACCTGACTCACTACTTCCTCGACTGGTAGCAGTGCATCGATTCCAATTATAGATGCCGAAATGTCCTTTGGGCGCAGAACTCTTACCTCTTAGGCGCCCATCCATCGTGAGCGAGATGCTTAGTCCCCATATATAGTTCGGCAACTCTAAGCCTGATTTCGACATTTTTACCTTATTGATATTTTCAAGTACGTAAAATCTATCATGTCAATAAATTCTGAACAGATTCATATCAATTTTCTCCTAGTCGATTTCATCTATAGGTTCACGCGCAATGTCGGTGACAGTGTGACACTCTCGGGGCTTTGGATCAGTGTTAGAATAAGTCAGTGGCAACATTTTGCATGCAGCGTGCCAAAATGTCAAAAAATGTCAAACTATTACCAACTGGCGTGTCAAACATTTTTAATTTTGTAATATTTAGCGTTTCAAGCAAGGAATCCCACCAACTGCTTATCTGCAGCTGGCAACGACATCGGTTACGGCTGTGATTCATCATCATCACCATCATCAATTATTAAAATGTTTATCAAATCAATACACCAGAAGATTGCGATATAATGAAAAGATAGGAGGGTGCTGAAACGAATTGGAGTAGTCTTTTAATCAGACACCCACCTTGGCCTACAGCAGGGGTTCTCAACCCGCGGCCCGCAGACGATTCTTTTGCGGCCCGCGACATCTTTCAATATAATCACTACTGGCCCTGTATTGTTATGGAAGACCGATGTGTCACATTTGTCGAAGAACGGTTGTTGTAACAAAGCCTAGAAGCTTGAAATGATAGCACGATAGTTTCATCTGGAGTTATACATATCAAACGTCGCTAGCTTGGTTTCAAGGCCAGCAATCCATATTTCGAATCATTTTTATAATTGCCGACGACGTGACAGACGCATTGTTCAAAATTGCTTGGAATATAGCTAAACCCAAGAATCTGCTAGAGAAGGTATGACTTCAATAAAACTTTAACGCACTGTGCGAATATTCGCTGTTTCCGGAACTTAGCAGCAAGTCCTACATCACCTGAAAAATTTCGAAGCTACAGTTGTCTGATTCAACACTCACCAGAAGAGTAACAGCGATCTAAGTCAATCTTTTATCGCATGTTCTGTAACACGTGGCCACGTAGACTACTTTAGCCTAGCATTGGACCTATCCATCGATGCACACAGTGCACACACATTGCACAGCTAATTATCCAGGTGCTTTTTATCAGAGTGGGCATGGGCATATTTCCAGAGGAAATGCTGACGGGGCAAACGTGGGAAGGGGACCAGGACATCAATTTGACACAGCTGACTTCTGTAACTATTGGTGTAGGGCTCCTGCCATGGAAGGAATGGAGAAGAGTTGATTGATTTGCTCAGAAATGACCCCTAACGTCTCTATTCTTCTCATATCACTGAGAGCTCAAAGTGATAATGACCTCAGTAACGGAAAAGTCACCGTAATTTTATAATTGCTCGCTCACGCATTGACACAGAGAGTTCGGTTCTCTGATGGTGGAAGGGTTTGAAGGGTGAATATACTATACCGACGTGGCAACGGATGGAATGTACGCTCCATGAAGGGATTTACTTGCGCCACTTGAAGATCGATATTCTCACAAAAAACAACAACTGCAAACTTACGAACGCTCTCTATTAAAGCTTCAGAATACATAGAAATGTACTAAATGCCCGAATAAGACTGATAAATAGGCATAAATTTAATAGTTGCCCACAAATACATGGTGATAATGTTCTGCGGCCCGCAGCGTCTTTTAGTGTGAAAATGAGGCCCGTTATACGAGGGAAGTTGAGAACCCCTGGCCTACAGCATGTAAATAAGAGGCATGCACACCTGATTTGGGAAAGGGTAACATAAGAGGAAGCGACAAGAATGAGTGCTGCATGTGTCGGTAGACGAGGTCGATATGTCGATTCTTAAAGTATTCGTCGCTTAGAGTACAAATTTCAGTCGCTACCGCACTAGACCCATCGCTTAATAATATTTGCATCATTTATTTTAGTTATTCTATGATCGATCTTCTGTGGTTGCTTTGGTCGTTTCTAGTTCCACTGTGTTTGGCACCATAGCCAATAGGCTACATGAGAGGCCCATCAATGTTGTTACGATGATATGGCCTGATGATGAAAAATTAGCAAATAATCCAGGGATATCTAGATATCTGTATCCTGTATTCTGTATCTGTACCCCTGTATCGTAGAAGTCGGTTTGATGTCACATTAAGGTTGGCCTGACACTAGTTTTGTCTGCAAAGCTTCAAAGGTCGCGGTAAATATTGTCGTTGCCCCAAATCATCTTAGAATCGCTAACACGTAGCCTACCTGACGAAACTAAAATAATATATCCTCAATCAATCAATGGACAGCTTATATTTTCATCTGCTCAAGACACACAATGCGATGTAATGAACAGATAGGGGGATGCCGAACGACCAACCAGTTGGGGTCTCTTGAACTGGCATCCACCGCGATCAAGTGCCTGATGTCACAGTCTTCTTCGATGTTATTCCTTTCTTCGTCGATTACTTTTAGAAGATATTTTTTCCTCTTTTTCTTTCGTTATCAGGTCTTTTTTTTCTGGGCTCTATTGTCGAGCCCGGTCCGGCTGCGTGGATGGCGCCGAGGCTCACTATTACGCTATCTCCCCCGTGAGACGAACACGATTCAAAATTTGCATTTCGACACAGAGCGCATTATTTTCCTTGGCGGGTCTCATTTGATACATGCGGTTCAAGCTGCGGGCACTGAATTATTCGGTGATGGTCATGTTGGCGCCTGGACAGTGGACATATCAATGTCTAACGTTTGGGCCAACATGCGGTGGTTATTGTACTTCAAGGTTTTATCGCCGCTAATCATTTTGCCAGCGCATACACCGCACGGAGTAGCATATTCGCATGTTGCCCGAAACGTTATGTCTGGGTCGTGTCTCCTAGCGTGAAAATGCCCAGCACCAAATGACGGTTCATATATAGTAGTCGCACCTCCGCAGGCTGCACATTGCAAACTTCTAGACTGAAGCATCCAAACGGTTTCATACGATATTGCCGGTTAGACTCATCTCTGGCATATTAAAAAAATATATTTTGTATATATATATTGAGGTTTCCCACATTATCAATCGCGCGTAAAATGTTTTCAAGATTCATAAAATCTGATGAAGACACTATTTAATGTTAATTTATGAAACAAATTAGGGTCGCCTACGAGCTTAGTACATTTTAAAAAATTTTCTTTCACTTTTTGCAAAAACATGGATAGCCTATAATAAGTCGTGGGCGTCAAATGCTTTAGCGTGCCATGAAAAATCATCTCGCGTGCCACAAATGGCACGCGTGCCAGGGGTTGCCGAACCCTGGAATAAGTCAATAATATGCATATTATCTTTATTAGGCTACACTGTATTCAATTATAAAATTACTTTATTGTATAGCACGAAACTTCAATATACAGTTGAATATTATATTCATATACTCAGAATATTCTCGGCTGGCACTCGTCAGGGGTAATCGTTAGCAACTACTAGAGAATTAGAAATAACATTGCATATCTGATTGTAAGTTTGGCACGCAATTCCTTGTAGGCTATAAGAGTGACTTCAGAGTCTTACCAGCTTGCAGGGTACGTCGATGTCATTTCCAATTCTCTAGTATAGATGCTGACGACTACCCCTGACGAGTGTCTACCGAAAATATTTCAATAAAATTCTAAAGTGATATATCACTATAGTCAATATGCAATACTTGCCCAAGTGGTTATGCTATGACTAATTCGGCTTCAATTTAATAGCATTTTAGACAATACCAGATCTCGCTTTTTACATTATGTATTTGTAAAGTGCGTTTGGGGATATGCTTGTATCCTTATTATGAGTAGGGCTGGGCACAATGATTCGAGTACTCGAATCTGAATCGAGTATTAATATTAATGATTCGAGTCGAGTAGTAAAAGATGATGTTTTCGAGTACTGAAATTATGCGCTCATCGCCACTGAAAGTTAATTTATCAACGAAAATTATAGTTTCGAAACTAATTTTCACTGTTGAAGCGTTGAAACCTTGATTGGGGGTATCGTAGCATACGGAATATATAGTACAAACCTACGAAGGTTACTGGACGTAGCACATTTCCGAAGTCATGATAATCTCACAACATTGTGACCAAGTGGAATGAAATCGATATGGTCCGAAAAATACCAAAGTATCATTTATGAGATTGATAACGGGCATTATATTCTTTGTGGTGGCATAAACGGTACATATTTGAACTTTGACGAATAACATTCTGTTATGACGTCATAATTGTTGGTACTCGATTACTCGACTCGACTCGAAGCATATTACGTGATTCAGAATCGAATCACTCAGGTACTCGATTTTGCCCAGCCCTAATTATGAGTGAAATTGTCATAACAACTGGGGGGAGATCCCCTGCATAACGGTATGTCGATATGAAGCTGCGACTTTTGTACCAAGTGGCATGTGTCATTTTGCGTTGGTCTCAATCGTAGCCATGTTCGATCGACTTCTAAAGTATGCGTCGTTTCAACCAGGTCTTCTTTTAGAAAATACTTACTTGATTAATTTTAATATCTTCATTTTCTACTTTACCGTGAAGTAGGTTTGACACAATTCGAAAATCGCGACTTCCAATTGTAGTTGTGTGGAAACTTACGGCGCGATTTGAACGGACGATTGATACGAGGGAAATCTTTCCAAATCCATCCTATAGTGAGGAAACAACAAGAAGAGCTTCCTATATCCCATTCCTTCCTGGTATGGACCGGACACTGATACAGACTCATTTATACTTGCTCAAATTGCATTGATACCCAGGGTTACCATATTTTTGGAATCTGAAAAGAGGACAGTTCTTCAAAATTTTCAGACTTACAATACTGGACTAAAATCCTGTAAGTTTTACCCGACTTTGTGGTCGGTTAACTAAAACTAAAAAAAGGTCATTTTTCTGGCTCAAGTCCCTTAAAAACCCGTCGGACTGTTACTTGGCCGCTGATTTCCTTTATTTCCGTCCACTTTCCACGTACATTTAACCAAAATTCTCAAAATAGAGGACATATTCTCAAAAATGAGGACATTTAGGCGTCCTTCGAGGACACTTTCAAAAAAGTCCAAAAAGAGGACAAATCTTTTTAAAAGAGGACGTATGGTAACCCTATTGTCATCTTACCCAAATGGATTGTTGCCAAGTGCTCGAAACGGTTAACATTTCCTACCTGGAATTTTAGAAGTACGATCGACATTGACTACATATACATGAATAAGCGCAGAGTATCATAACTAGGGCCATTTAAAGTCATTAAAGTCATATTTTTTTCTATGCTGCTCAATATGATGCCGAGAAACAAATTGTGAAGCTACAAAGACAAAACATTTCACCATCGCTTTATGCAAAACTGCAGAAGTGTCAACCCAAATCAGCGTCTGTGGACCGCTCATTTTCCTTATTAAAGTCATTTTACGTCCAAATCGTAGCTTCAAAGACTGTAATATTCCACACTACATGAAACTGTACTACAACAGTGGTTTGAAAAAAGAAATTGGATGTGTATTACTGTTGTGTTGCGTATGTTTTACTCTTTAGTTCCGTGAGTGACGTTGTTCGCATGTAAACACACACGATTTTACACATGAAGTCATATTTTCCAAAAAATAAAGTCTTATTATAGATTTTTAAGGTCATATATAATGGCCCTAATCATAACATACCGATGGGAATCGTATAGTTGTTTATAAATCACCCACTTTGGGAACGATGCTGCATGCACTCGTATAGACTACAGAATATGAGTGGCTAAATTGAAATGACATGGTGCAAAAATACCACACGCAATTCCAATTATACACATACAATATACATGCATGCTACATAGATTACTACTTTCATCCCCTCTGATAGTACCACTGCCGATCGTTCGCGTTATTATCTATCGATCACCGTGATGCATAAAGCTAATCCTTTGAAAGTTAGTCAAAAACTACAGTATTAGCAGTACATTAATAGTAATAGTAAACAATCTAATTTGTTTCTTCTCTCATTTATAGTGCGTTGAATGTACAATGTGCATGGGTCAGGAACGTATAACCCGAATATTTTCAGGGGGTCGCAGGTTATTTTTGGGAATGGTGTATGCCATCAACTTGAATAGAGTGTTTAACGAGGTTTATAAATCAATAGATATATGACAGTGTATCCAATGATGAGTGAGTCTTAAATAACCCAGATCCTGGTATAGAATATGGATCGTAGTGTTTTAAGACAGCGCTTTGAATTCATCTAATAATACAACAGGTGAAACTTCACTGCTTAAATTTTTGTTGCGAGAGATGCTATCATAGTCCCATACTATAGATTTCGGGCGCTCTATTTGTTCTAAATATAATCATGGTTATACTCATGTCGATTGCGGTATTAGGAAAATCACGAGGATGGCTCCTTCCATCAAATATTGACATTTAATCTCAGCAGAGGAACAGAGAATATGATACTCTGTGCTATCTTTCTATAATACGTCTTAAAGACACTGATATGGGAGTGTCTCCGTAATTGTGTCTATAGTTGATGACGGGTAATTGGATGCGAGTCGCTTACTTCAACATTGTAACACTACATCGCTGAATCTGTAGACAATGCAGGCAGGCTTTCACTCTTTATTGATCACTCATTATCATGGATTAGGACGACTAGGTATATAGTCAGGGTTGCGATACCGTCCTTATTTCTAAGATTCGTCCTTGTTTTGAAATTCCAGGTCTTAGAAAATTCAACTGTCCTTATTTTTAAGAAATGTCCTTGTTTTCGACTTGCGCCCTTATTTTGTCTCATTTTCAGCAACTACAGAACCTTGATTGTTTTCCTCTGGTATCCGTGTTGCGTAATATTCTAAAATTATGCTTTAAGTAGTGATTTTATGACACAAATGAAAGGAACTCCGGTGGCGTACATACCACAGGACTTGACTTATGAGTGGTGAGATGGCTAGGGCGGGAAGTGAGTGGTATAGCGGTTTCGGCTGTACCAAGCTATCGCAGCGGACGTCATTTTAGCAGTAAACAGCAGTACTATTTTTAATGCTAATCTAATTTTTCGACTGACCCTATTTTGAGTCCATGTCGATGGCAACCCTGTATATAGTGCTGATATACAGGAAGGATTTTGGCCTTGTTAGGTTTAGTTCACCACTAGTTTCATCATTCGAAAGCACTATGAGAGTGAGATAAAATGAAAGGATAGGAAGAAGTCAAAACTTCTTGGAGTAGTCCTTCAATCAAGAACCTATACCTTGGCTTGTGGTCGGCCACCTGCCGGGTGCTATAGTTCACCATATTCGATTTATTACCGTGTCAATTTGTAACCGAGAAGAAGACTGATAGGTTTTTGTTCCAGTTAACAAAACGTTGCCTGTGTCTTGGTGTACAGTACAGCTTGCTACGTCAGAATTGAACCATTGTGGTGCAACCATCAAAAACTGAATAGTTGCGACATAGAGGCGACAGGTTCGAGTCGAGTTGTTGAGTTTCCCTCATTATGACGTGACATCAGAATGAACGATATGAATGATTCAAACACGTACTTTTTATACATTCACAAGGAATAGAACGCCATATCCACTTAACTTGGTATTTTTCGACCATATTCCCTTATTCATTACACTTTGTGACAATGCTTGGGTCGATTGCGACTTCACAGAATAGTCATTTCCGCTAACGTACCGCGTAGCGTTGTGCTACACGTATGCTGCGATCGAGGTTTACCGCCAGAAATCCTTACGTCGCTGCCCTGAAGCCATCCAGATTCCAGCCTCAGCGCAGCTGAACGAATCAGACGCATCCGTCATTGCCATTCCATGTTTACACTCGATGCTTCCACAGTGAAAAACAGTATCGAAGCTATAAGTATCGTTGATAAGTTAACTCTTACTGATAAGGAGCGTATAATTTCAGTACTTTGAAAAATCGCCTCTCACTACTTAACTCGAATCATTGGAATTAATACTCGAATCTGGTTCCAGTGCTCGAATCACTTTGCTCATGCTCAGTCCTATACTGATTACCTGTGTAAGGTGTAAGTTTTGTAGTAGGAAAGAGCGAAAACATCCACGATGCATAATTTACTTTAACTTTTTATTGTAGTCAAGGCAGCTACGTGAGGCGAGCTTCATATATAAGTAAACAGATTCTCTTAGAATCAGATTCGCATATGAAACATAAAACCCTAGTTGATTCTGTTGACGAATTTTTGTGCGTCGCCTGGTACATTTCACTGCACTGACATTGTACTTAACAGGGCTGATTTACTCATCCCTTGGCGATTTCACTGGGTTTTTGGTGCCCAGACTTTATCAATATTTGGATTTTCGGAAAGTGTGCCACAATAGCATTCGATTGACACCCTTAAGATACATTCTGAGCTCGCGTCGCCACCTAGTAGAAGCAAGCAACCTGCAACCCACGTATGAGTGAGCCTCCGGTGTTTCAGATGACTTTGTGTCTTATTAGCATATGATGATTAACTGTTCCATGCAATCGATGATTATTTTGAAAACGAAGCATTGGAATATCGATTGGAAGTTGAGCATCCAATGCGGTTAAGCTTGTGTAAAGTCGGGCGATAGCTTTAAAAACAGGTGGACACAGTATGCAGGCGTAACAATTTTGTGGTCACGAAATCAAGTTCATGTTATGGTTGAGACTTCATAAAAACAATCATTTTTGAATACTTTTTTTGTAGCTACATCTCTCTGTAATTGGGCATGCTAAATTCTGATTATTATTTAGTTACAGCATTAGTTGAAAAACATTTTCTGTATCAGAAAACGAATTGCGGTTGGCATGTAGGCCTACATGGTCGCGTCGTTTAAACATTAAAGGTTGCTGGACACTGTCCTAGAGCATGCAAATAAGATGCATGTAAGTTGAATTGTTACGAGTATTATCGACGGCAATTGTAGAATTAGACGATCTTTTAGCGCGGAATCATCTCTGAAATCTTATTCAACAAAAAGAGCTACCTGAGTACCTCAATCCGACGATATATAGACCTGCAGTTGATGATTGTACCTTGTGACAGGTGCAACCCGTTTTCTGTTATGGAAATGAAAGAACCTGTTTGCTCATCGGATAAGCGACAGTATACAGCGAAAGTATTCATTACGTGTTTATTTTGTGTCTTTGAACCAGATGTATGAATTTATATACAATCGCATCACTCAAAATAGCAGGACAATATAACGAGTGTCTTGCAGAAAGTGCTACCTACGCCTATAGGTCTAGAGCTAGTCAGTGGTCAAATTATAGAGTAAAGACCAGGACTGGGGGATAATATTAATCACGCAACCAGTCATGTCATTTAATCTAATTTATATATACTAAAAGAGATATGAGATAGAAATAATCCTCTAGTTTCTGTACGTTTATAACATATCGTTGAACACTAGCATAGAACAGGTTCCATTACTCGGGAAATCCCTGGGTAGTCGTTGGTCGTACGTAGGCCTACTACTGCTTGCAAAGTTTTCTACATAGCAGATCGGCCATTCTTGAACTGGAAGCTATATGAAGAACAAAACAAAATTATTTTTAAGGGCAATAGACAGGCCGTGTCATTTTTGGCATATGCCAAAACTGCCAAAAATAACTTATTTTTGGCATTTTTCGATTTTTATTTTTGGCAGTTTTGGCATCGTCCTCTAAATAGATGGTTTCAGCCTCAAATTAGTCACAAAGACGCTTTATTTGCGCTCGTTTGTCAAAATACACCACAAAATGTGTATAATCAGTGCCAACAAGCAATAAGAAGAAGAAAAAACCTAACGATTTCATAGGTTAATAATATCAAACGAAACCACAAAATGTGCAGTATCCATCGGAATCGGTGCCAATAAGCAAAAAAGAAAGAAAGAAAAGCTTAACAAACACGCTCAACAGCTGATTGTTACAGCTGTTGAATAGACTTAAATCGTTTGCACTGTAACTGTGCTTCCAAACTCAGGTCAGCTAAGTTTCTCCTAAATTCATTTCTCGCCCAGCGAATCTGGGAAATATCGGCTTCAACAGTAGGCGTTGAGGGAAAGACTGTTGCCAGTCATCCACAAAAGCTTTTCGGAGCTTCAAAATCCGTTTGGCCCTCCATCTATCATGAAAAGAGATCACTTCACCAGTGCCATCGATGTCATCGCGGAAAGAATTTGCTTCCCGATCCTTTTCCAGGAGTTTCCTGGGCTGTCTCTCAGCACATTCTATTTAGTAGCCCGACTATCATTTCTCCTTCAGTCTACCGATATATTTTCGGAGGACTTTTGTCACTTCAGGGGGCTGTAATATTACCGATCGCATAGAAGAGTCCTGGGAAGGTCAGCTTGTTTAAGAACATTGACGCAACAAGACTGTCTGGCAACAAGACTGGTGTCTGGTAAAACGAGACTATGCAGCTCAGAAATAGCCAGACAGTTTGTTGCGTCACAATGTTCAACTCGATCACGATGCAAAAATCGTGGTTGATTTTGGGGGTTCCAGTTCCATGAGCAGAATATAATTTATATTTTAATAATCAGTACTGCGGCAGCTTCTCATTGATACCCGTTTTATCAAATTTAGCGCTCGACAAGCCGGTCAACAATGGCCGTAAAATTTTCCTTTGCACAAATGGAAAGTATGACGTAAACCAAATGCAGTCAGCCGTTCAATCTCGCTGTGCCCACACCATTTAGGACACCATGCTTTCACCCCTAATGAGTGGGTTGGACCCAGATTAAGAAACTTGCCTTTCACAAACGCTCTTCTCGCTTGTAACGCGGTCCTGTTAACACAACCCAATGAACGAAATACACTATTTGGCAGGCCGTGTTATTTTTGGCATATGCCAAAAATTGCTTATTTTTGGCATTTTCAAATTTTTATTTTTGGCAGTTTTGGCATCTGGCTCCTGAAATGCCAAAAATAACACGGCCTGGCAATAGATCATAGCGGTGGTACATCGATATCATACAATAAATATGCCTTATACATTCAAAGTAGCAGCAAAAGTTGTTGTTGCGACGGTGCGATGGCGACTGGCGAACGAGAGAAAAATAGCACCTGCCCGTAACCAGTTCAAGTAAGAGTTATATTTTGTTATTTTATGATTAAAATTATAATTCTGGCACCGCTAAATAATGACTGACCTCGGCGTTATTTTCTATGAAGTAACTGTCAGCATTCAGCAATGCATAAGTCAAATCTAAAATATCGATTTCAGTCGAATAAGAGCTTTAACAAGTTTCGATAAGGGAGTTAATTTCGTATATGGATCAATAATAAAGTATTTGATGAAAAGCGGTAATGTTCAGAATTTTTTCCGAAAACTATATCAATATTATACATTATTTGCGAATCAGTAAGAACTTGGTAATCAATGTAGTTGAAATGGTTTATAGTTTGGTAGTATAGGTATGAGAATCGTGGAAGGCCTTCTTAGACGGTACGACTCCTTTTGACGGTTCATTGCCTTATATGGTAATCTGATTTCTCAGCGGGGTAAGGAGCGTTAGCTCGGCGGTCCACTATGTCCTGAGATGGCGAAATCGTGCGAGAAGGTCTTTGCGAGCGAGATATTTGTCTCAGAACTCTCTATTACCGGATGGAAATCTTATTCTCTTGGAAGAACACCACGCCCGAATACAGCCGTTTCGACCTGCCTCATTCAATGCAGACACGCAATCGTCTTCTGTTGACGCCGCGCAACCATTGCAGCCTTTGTATCCGAGGTAATATACGTAGGATTTATTGGAGAATTATCTTATACATTGTCAGGGATATCTAGAATATATATCTAGATAGCCCTGATGCATTGTATAATATAAAAACATTGGAATCTTTGTTATGTGAACGCTAGTGAAGCTATAGTCTCAATTCCAGTGCAGATCTTGATGTATCATGTCGGCCGACATCTTAACTCGACTTCAGAAATCCCGGATAAGATTAATTGTCGAGCAAATTTTTGTCTTCGGTCAATATTGTTGAATATCATGTACAAGGTTCATATCCAACTGTCTGGATATATTATTTTTTTCGTGCAAGAACAAATCTTGATTTTGATAATTCATTTTGCAACAGGAATGGCCCACCATCTCAACATTATTGCGTCCTTTGTGTCGATCGTGCGTTCGTGGGGTTCGTTGGATTGCGTCTCCGCAGACCATTACTTTGTATGGCTCACGAAGTATGTAGCGATGACTGGGACCATGCAATGTCGTATTCGAATCGTACCTTTCACCACGAGCCGGACGAAACTCCACGTGAATATGACAGTAGCGTGCTACCGCTCAATTTTCGTTAAGTAACTATATGATGGTAGAACTGGACACAATTATTTGTGTAACTAATTATTTATTTGTGCTTTAAGCAGAGAGGTCTCGTGACCTTGGAGACAGTCACAACCTTGTATCTCGCTGGACCAGATTGAGTATTATCAATATGTGTTCTTATTCCTCTTTGCTTGAAATGTTTTTACTATTTATTGTCAAACCCTATATGACTGCGTAGAATGCGTACTACATCGACGATGGCAGTTGCAACTGCATTTATGAGTTTGTAGAATGAATACTACATCCATGATGGCAGTTGCAACTCTATTTATGACTGTGTAGAATGCGTACTACTTCGACCGTCGCAGTTTAGCTACTACATTTGTGAAAAGTAAAATCAACATATGTAACGAAACTCTCCTATTATTCCAGCTGTCAGTCATTCTGCATCATACTTGGATGACATAGTTAACATTCTGTTTAGGATATTCTTCCTATCACACAGTTCGAAATGATATTACAATAGGTAATCCGGTGTCGTCTGTATTATATCTTCCTTCTGCCTATATAGTTCATGTGCAACTACCAACATATATCATACATTCTACATAGGATTCACCCTGTAATAACTGCAATATAACCCGATATCATGTTGTTTTACAGTCATTCTCAACGACTTACCATTGAATGCTTTCTTCCTGGTTTCGTTATTCTAGAGTAATTACCTATCACTGCCACTCTTTATTAACATATCATTACATGCTTTCGGAGAGTAGTGTAGGTTTTGTTACACACAAGGTTATTTATTTGTAGCATGTGCCCGCTCGCATTATTTTTACCTATTTGCACTTGACAATATGTGATGTTATTCTCGAAAGGTACATTTGACAAATAAACTGTCTCAATATATATTACAGCTATTCATCTCTGTCACAGTGTCATTATTTTCCTGCCTCTTCGAAATTATATCTCGATTCCTGACATACATTTTGACTCCTTTCGGTGATATAGTCGACGCTTTTATTCGTTATGTTTATATAGGTCGACATAATTGGCGTGTTGTACACTGCGTGAGAATATGATTTGTAGAGCGCTGTCATCATCTCATGATCAAGAATGAAAATTCGGTAAATCTGGTGTGACATTTCAATTTCAAAAGTGTAACGATTAAGGTCGTTTGATCGATGTTGTCTTCTGGTCGTCACGTTGCGTGAATTGTCCTTCCGGTACCATGGTTTCAGCACGAGTTTACAGTAATTATAAATAGATCGGAAAATAATAGCCAAACGTATTTACAGGTAGGTATGTTGCGTTAAAAGTGTCAGCCAGCGAGGGTCACTTCAATTCTTAGCATATCTTTAGCATATTTACAGTAAGCCTGAAACGGATGTATCTGACTGCATCTATGTGGAACGTTCGCGGTCCTTCCATGCGATGCTATATAATAACGAAGTCCCTGTCTTTTGGCAACATTTTCCAACAGATCAGGACAAAATTGGTTGCATAAAAATGTTCGGTCCATTCATAAGTAGATCATTTCCACGTTACCGAGTGAAAAAGAAAGTCAAAGGGTAGGGTGGTCCGTCAATATTGCACTAGCTTAAAGAGATGTCTTCTCAAGCACCCGTTAACCGCTACAGCTAGAACCAGGAATAGCATAGAGTGGGATGATGTACTAACTAATACTCACCCACCCGAACAGCTATTTATGTCTTATCGCCACTTCTATAGACAGATTAACACTAGAATTGCAATAAGCAGCGTACCTCTACCAAGGGGTCAATCATACGGCCCACGGGTCGAATCCGAACGTCAGACGATTTCAACCGGCCCGCCAAGCAATTCTGAGTTTATAAAAAATTGCTTGTGTTATCCAATACCGCACGATTTTATCAAAAGTTGAGATAATTTACAAGAAATACTCACATGTGAATCACTGGAGACAGCAAATGTCGAACATAATCAATGATCATAAGCCATTTTGAAACCGTCGGACGGCAACGTTGAGTTTTCACTCTAGTCACCATAGCAAATCGGTGACATCGGAGAATGCGAAAAGGTGTACACTGAGTTTGGAGTTTTCGGGAGAAACTGGACCAAAAGATAGTTATTCACAGAGGCGAAAACGCTTACGCGAAACCGCTCCAAGATACATAGATAATATGGTAGTTACACAAATGACACAATACAAAGCGTTGGCACTGTAACGGAGTGTAGAAATATGACACGTAATATTGTCGTGACCCGCAGGTTAGCATGACGGTTTTAGCGGTTTATAACTGATTCAATCGGTCAAAATATCGTTTTTGTTTGAATTTCATCGTTTGCGATTATAATTATCTGTGTTGATAGAATAGAGCCAATATGATCCGTTATGCACTATACAGTAGGGGTCTTCAAAAATGACTTTTTTTCTCAAATCGTACTGGCTACTTGATAAAACTGTTAGGTTCCCTAATTTAAGCCTACACACCAAATTTGGTTCAATTCCAACCAGTAGCCGCATTGCTACAGGAGAAGAAAGTCTATTTATTATATAAAAATAAATACCAAAAAATTTGAAAATTTTCGGTTCACCCCATGGAAGTGTTAGGTTGTCTATAAAAACGATGTTCACCAAATTTGGTTCAATTCTAACCAGTAGAAGCGGAGTTATTACCGTCGAAAAATTTCGATTTGAATAAAATAGTATTTACGGTGGGCACCACAATAATAAACAATTTAAGAATTGGTCACTGTAAATACTATTTTATTCATAATCTAAATTTTTCGACGGCAATAACTACGCTTCCACTGGTTGGAATTGAACCAAATTTGGTGAACTTCGTTTCTATAGACAACCTATCACTTTCATGGGGCGAGCAGAAAATTTTCAAATTTTTTGATAATAATTTTTAGGAAATAAATAGAAACTTTCTTCTCCTGTAGCAATGCGGCTACTGGTCGGAAGTGAAAGTGAAATACAAATGCCACTTCTAAATAGCGGAAAATATATTTCATTTTTTTTGTCCATAAAGCTTTAAAGGTGATCTGCTAAAACAGGTGTAACGTTCAAAAAAGCCGGATTTTCCAGATAAACAGGACACGTCATGGGCTACTAGATTACGAAATGATAGGTAATTGCTAGATTGCGAAACGGTGGTTTCAAACGTTATGGTGGGCCATATTTACTGCAATGAAATATTTGATATGGGCGACAATGCGGTGTGAGTGGAACCAAGCAATCCAGAACCTAAATTATATTCACTGATACTTTCATGAAAACATATTTGCGGGGCCTACGATAACTTTATTTTTTGTCACTCCATAATTACTGTGTGCGAAGCGCAACAAAATTTCTGGGCTTTACTTGACTTTTATGAATATTAAATGTTGGTACTTCGTGAAAACAGCCCCGATTTTCCTCAGGCTATCTTTGGTATTGGGGGATTAAACTACTTCTACTTGACAAACTGAAAATAGCGAAGAGTAAATAAGTAGATCACAAAATATTACGAAGTAGAAGTAGAGAAAATCAGGCCTACTTGAGTAAATACCAGAAGTAGAGGAAAACTACTTGAGTACTTCCAAAAAGTAGAAGTATTTCGTTACTGACCACATCTGTTCACAACCTCACATGAACGTTATATAATATGAGTTGTTTGTATTGAATACATTCATGTTAGAATTATTAACTGGGTACAGTACTAAATTCAATGTGAGCATATATATGCATCCCATTCTCAGTTGACTTACTTATTGTTACACAAAGCACAAAGACAGAATCCAATACCATTAATTTCCCTGTATTGCCAATCGCAGATGTGAATTCGGGATGGTTCGAACCACAGGGTATGAGACCGTACCCGATTGTTGGTATAACATCCTTGATTTGAACCTAAAGATACCACACACAATTATTATATGGTTTATTATAGTCGAATGGTCCTCTAGTGCGATTAAAGCGAGAAATATTTCCAATGCCAAAGTCACGAAAAGACCGACTGGACTTTGACCCCTTACCAGGACCGAAACTGCTGCAACCCAAACCCCCATTCGGTGAGCTCGAAGGGTGCCCTCTTCGGTGAATGTACATAAATTACACATCAAGTTTTGACGACTCCCCCACGGAAGAATAGTCATAATTAGAGAAAATAGAAATAGGCATTTCGGCATCGGCCATTATCACGCCACGATGCATGAAGACATCTGAAGTTCCGGTCAATATGGGACTCCGAGAAGTGTGTCTGAAAGATCGTCAGCGAGGCACCCTTAGCCGAAGAGGATTGCCCTTCTGTTGACCGTGAACTTCGATGTATATAAGTCTAATTGTGCTTAAATCGCTCGTGCCGAATTTCATGTCGTCGCAATCTGCACCCCACAGGACAAATAACATTCATCAGAGAAAATTATTTGCCAGTGAAGAAATACCAATTTTGGATCGTGTGCTTACTTTAGTTTATTACGTTTATGCGTTCCAATATCTTTTGACTATATAGCGGACAAGAGGTAACAAAATAACAACATGTAACGAATTAATTGTACCAACGGGCAAGCCGAATATGTTCAATTATTAATTACGTGGCCTTCATTTTCCAATACAACAGCTCACTCAGCGCTACTGGTAAATCTGATTACGTGGGCTGAGAGGATTAAAAGTTTATAGCGACATATATATGGATATGCAATTACCACCTATTCATTCATGCATTATAGAAAATTTTGGCGCCTAGGGCGACCAGGTCACACAAACTTTGCTGACTATCGAAATTACGCGACGGGGTTCTTGGGGCAAAGCCCTTTGAAGTTTGATTTATCAAGCTATGGGTGCGCAAGACAATCCTTTTTTAGGGGCTGACGGAGTGCTATTACGGCCCTCCCTCTTACCCATTGTCTTTATTACAGTCCTTAGAATATGAGGTGGGGGGCGCTGGAGCACGATAATTTTTGAAAGGGGGCGCTGGAGGAAAAGAGGTTAAGAACCACTGTTCTAATGCGACGGCGGTCGAATATCATTCGTTTTTATGGTATTTAGATTAGAATGATTATCATTATTATTATTTTCCTTCATATGCGCGTTGCACAACTTTGTTGTCTTCAAATAGATATCGACCGGGATGGGTGAGTCATGAATATCAATTTGAGATATGAACGAACATAAACAGTGAGTGTATTTCTGAGGTATGAAATCAATTTGACAAATCGAAAGTAGGATCATTGTCATGGTTCTGGCAAAACTGTGAAAATACGGAAGCATGGAAAAACAATTCCATACCATACTTGGGAAATTTCCATACCATACCATACCTGCACATTTCCATATTACGTAACGAAATTTCGTTCCATACCATACCCTACTTCCATACCATACCTTACCATACCATGCCCTGGTTGTAGCTTTCTTCTTATCTCAGCCAGATGTGAGCAGGTCATAATATAGTGTTCGACCATTTCTAATTCGCCGCAATGCTCGCACAATGGTGAGTCCGAGCAGCCAATGTGGCGGAGATGTGCATTGAGTCCGCGGTGACCGGTGCGTAGTCGAAACAACGTAGCCTCGTTGCGTCGTGGTGGGACTGATGGTAATTTCACCTCCAGATTTGGTCGAAAGATTTTGTAATGGCTTCAAGTTTCCGAATCGAGATAACATTGATTGTTTGAATAAGCACAAAAGGAAAGTGAATATTTCGAGAAAGCTTTTGTAACAAAGCAAGTAATATTTTTGAGATTGAGAAGGCGCATCCTCGCTTAGTGATAATTTTATAATGCTGCTAGCGCCATGCATAGAGTGGTCCGAAGTTGAAATGCAAAGAATTTCAACCTAAGATGTCATGATGACGTGAAAAATTGTAATATATGAAAAAGGCCCACAGATCAGAACCTACCAAGGTTCGTTCATGAACGTGAACCTCTAAATTTCTGAGGTTCACAGAGAGAAGGTGAACGTGAACCTCACGTTCACACCATCCCTTTACCAACATTAAAGATTATTGAGAAGGATTTTGGAAAATACGTGTCGGTACGTGTCGCACCACATGTGTTTGGGAGCATGAACTGATCACAACGACATGATTTGAAAAAACCTTTGCTAATGTTCTGTCGGACGTTACAAGAAATTCTTGAGGGGTATCAAAACAGTAACTGTATTACAATAAATTTATTGCACTCATACTTCTCTCCCTTACAATCCTAACTTGATATGCATTCTTGAGAATATTCGTAATAATATCGTTCATAGAGTGATAGACAGTGCCGTAGCCATGTAGAACATGATGGTATTGATTATCGGGCAGTGGCGTAACCAAGTTAGGCAAATGGCCCCTTTACCACCTCCAAATTTCCGACTTGGATAGTGTGGCATCATGTACAATACATGTAGGCTACGTATACAATTACACAACGACATTGTACATATGCAGTACCAATATATCTATATATTTACTATAGGAGGGTTTTCCCTCGAATGAGAGATGGCCCTTTGTAATGAGTCTCGGCGCGTGCGGAAGAATCATTGTAAACATAGGAGAATACGGCACTCCGCTGAACGATCTCTTCGGGGAGCCGTGGAAGTCGCGGGTCGATCTTGCATCGCAAGTAAGAGAATGTAAAATCCGCTCCAGTACAAACTATCTCCTGTTCATTTTCATTGGTTGTAGGATGGCTCAATATTCTATGTCAGGGGTTCTTAACCATGTCGTCAGAGCGACCCTGGGGCGATTAGGATCTGAAAATGGGCGGAAACACTCACGGGGCGACATAGGGGGCGCTAGCACGTTATGGAAGCGCCTAAGAAACGGCGTAACAATACATATGAGCCATCATTTGTCATAGGGATACAAATTTCTGTAGTTCTATATATCCTTGTGATGTCGTTGCTAAATTCTATAATTCATTCATTCCAAACAAAATTCATAAATTATTTTCCAAAATTTTCGTCGCACTTCGTGCGAAATATATCGCCGATGTATTCAGTGTTTCCGCGAATGCATGTGGTTTTTACGCTTCATGCGCGCACTTTTAGATCCTGAAACTCAGTTCGATCACACTGGGGATTTTTGCGACAAAATGTTTTGAACTAAGTTGTTTTCTATATTGCAGCACACTGCGTCTCAAAATCGGGAAGCATGGTTCTATACCACTTTTGAGAGTGAGAGCCATTTGTACAGTAGACATGAATTGAAGCTTTTTGAACAGAATGATTAACTAAAATATCCTTGTTTTCGAGATCGATAAAATGCAACGTCACTGAATCGGGATGTGTGCACAGCTGGGTTCAAACCCGATAGGTGTGAGCCCGTACCCAACAGTTGTTATAGGAACCTCGATTTGATCCCAAAAATAGAGCATACAGATATTAGATCGCCGAAAGCCGAAAAAACGACTGGACTTGGACCGCTACCTCATCATCTCTATTGTCTTATGAAAACCGAGTTCTTCTGCATGCCGATTTACAATCAGGTCCAGTTTGTCAGAGAATCTCTGCGTGAGATTCGTGCGAACAATTGACAATCCATGCGAACGAATTACGACCGTTTTCACAACTACTTACATACTTGAGTAGATTTGAAGTCAATCAATTCTACTTCTACTTCAAGTAGTTTTAGGTTGCTTGTGGAAGAAGTACTTCAACTCGTACTTGAGTAGATTTTTTCGTCGCTACTTCTACTTCTACTTGAGTAGCTTTCTTGACTACTTTGACCACCTCTGTTGATAAGTTATTACTACTCCGGCAATATCATTCACATATGGGCAAAGAAAATGGAAATCAGTTCTTGCTGTCACATGAGCAGTGTTCACTGATGGATGAGCTCATCCGACTGTCCCGGTTCCATATCTTCATATACTCACATCTCACGAGAAAAATTTAGGCGACTAAACTTGGATTATCTTACACCTATGCGGTTCTGGCCTGCAGAGTATACCTCACGAATAATCCCTGATCGGGGTGCGGGGCAGTAAAGAAGAACTTCAACTTTTTAGAGTACACATGAATGTTCTACCTAATTACACTACTTCCTCGTCTAATAGCATCATTTTCAATTATTATATATGCCGAAATGCCCCTTGCGTATGGATACATAACTCAATCTGTTACCGCTCCTTCATTAATGTGAACAATATGCTTATGTCTAGGTATACTAGACTACTCTGCGCCTTATTTGACTTTCGCCATTTTAACATTGTTGTTACCTTATCAATTTTTCAACAGCATGCCAATATATTATGGATTGAATTACTCAATTATCTCCCATACTCGATTGCCTTCATAGGTTCACGCACAATACCTGAGACAGTCTCGGGGATCTGGATTAGTATTGGAATAAATCTTATATATCTCATCTTTATGCAAAACTACTTACTTTTTAGACTTCGGATCTTGTGAAATTGAAATTAGTTTTGGATATGTTTCCATCACGTTTAGGAGCGAAATTGTCATAGCGACATGGTCAGGGTTGCATTTAAAACAAAAATAAATTTAAAATAAAGATGTTTAAAACATGGCCCTTGTTTAAAACATATTTTTTATTGTTATATTTTTTGTTTGTTTTTTATTTGCCATGACGTCACGAACCTTTATTGTGACGTCACGGTGGAATGACTTTGACAAATGAAAATATCGGGTAAATATGGCTCCTTTGTCGAAAAAGACTTCCGACCCCTGTCTTAAACGGACTAAAAAATACTTTTGACCAGGTCTGCATTGCAATGAAGCATTTTTACAGTCGGAGTAACATCCATTCCATATCAAAGATCTATATTCTATAGATTACGTATGGTATTTCGTATGCCGAGCACCATTTTCTGAGTGTCACGAGACTGTTTCCAGCAAATATTGACACTATAGCTCGCAACGAAGGGGCGGCGAGTTTGATTGATGAAGCTTTCTATAAGGAGTCTGCAAGTCACGAGACCTTCGCTGATTTACGAGCGTCATTCTTGTGTGTGACAAACAGAGTTTAGTCGCTGTGATTCGTGTACTTGAAGATCGTAGCATTGCTTTGCTGAATCTGTCGGCAATACAGGTAGAGTCGCGCTCTTTGAGTGATCCTGGATAATGCAGTGCCAGTATATACCACAGAAATTTAGGATTGCTGGGGAGATTATCTATGATTTTTGTTTTCGTTTTTATTGTGAACAATTTTGGCGCTTATCACGGTGATAATCTAGGTAGTAACTATTATTATCAGCATCTTTACCTTTCTGTGAATTCTACTGCCATTTGTGTCGTGACGCTGATGCTTAACCAACTGCGCCAATCGCTTAGCTATGGTATTTCTGGTTCTGGGATTGCAGACGACGGATTTATACCGGTGGATCATTCCTGATTTACATAATACAGAAATAATATTTCATTACGTGAAATTTTTTTCTCCTAATGTTATTCAACAAAAACTAATCTCAGAAACGCGATCCGACTATATATAATATATTCATATTTGTGCTTATGAACATGTTTGCTGTTATGGAAATGAACCTTGTTGATCGCATAAGCATAAGCACCCCCATAGCCTACATCAAAAGCAGGTCGCATTCAGTGACTTTGTCGAGGTCGTTGAATTGATACACTACCATACCATTTAAGCAGTAGGGCACTATGATTCTGCGGTAATAGTTTATCTAGGCATCTCGTCGCCCCCAGGTTGCGAATAAGCAGTGTCTTAGAGCATGTGCTACCCCGCGACAGTTAACGACTCAGTAACAAACGTGCGCATCCAGTCTGTAGTCAAATTACACTGGTCAACACATATTTTTGGCTGACAAAGTAAGAGTGGCTTTGGGAGTTCTGAAGTGCACTGATTCCGAATATGATGGGTTTTTTCAAATTGGCTCTATATTTGGGAATGACCCATGGGGATATTACGACTAAAATCTCACATCTCGCTCTATGCTGGGCTGGGTAAAAGAACGGCTAAGTCGGCATTATAAAGTTCAGAAATTCAATCTTCTTGTTATTTTTACACACTAAAGACTGTTTTAAATCAAAATACAGCAACATAATTATATTTAGGGGTGTTCGATTTATCATAGTTGGAGATTTTCCTGGATATTATGTACATAAATAAACTACAATCATGTATATAAGTATCTACCTAAATGCTCAAATAACATTACATTAATTCAATCAGCATTATCTCAACCAGCTATTGTAAATTCACAATAATCAGTTGGAATATAATATTAACAATTTATATTAAAACAAAATTGTTTCTTGTACGATTTTCAATTTGAGCAATTTAGTGCAGTCTCTTGAAAGGTTCCAGCAATACCCAGCTATATTATGTTCATCTTATCTACCCTGTTATCTTTTTAATTTGATGTAACGATGTCTTGGTGGAACCTTTCCATTTGCTCTTCACTCTGTAATCACC
Source organism: Botryllus schlosseri (assembly GCF_051294905.1). Taxonomy (NCBI): domain Eukaryota; kingdom Metazoa; phylum Chordata; class Ascidiacea; order Stolidobranchia; family Styelidae; genus Botryllus; species Botryllus schlosseri. The sequence continues at coordinate 5,693,035 of NC_137242.1, forward strand.
AAGATGAACAGGAAATATATCAAGATTACTGAACAGGAAGTGAACTTTACTGCTCGTGTTTGCTCCAAGTTTTCCATATGCTGATACCAATTTTCGGACCAACTGTTTGTAGTTGGGCACTTTGTAATCTTCCAAACAGTTTTATTTACTACATGTTTGAAGGAATTCCATGCAGTGAGTTCAATTCTATATATGAAATTGGAATCTTTCATCCATATTCGAATTTGAGGTCCATCAACAAAGATACCATTTTTAAGCTTCTCGCTTGATAGGGATATTAGGTATACCGACTTTGTTGACTCAGATGAAAATTATCCATTTACTAGCCAAGAAGTTCTCAAAGGGTGGGCCACTGGAGCATTTTGAGGTTGGCCACAAACGTATTTGGAAAATTGTAGAACTAGGTGAAGTTTAGTTATATTTTTCATGGTATTCGCACAATTCATATTATCGTATTATACGTAGGAGGATACATAAAGCTTTTCATCCGTCTCAGATGAGACGTAGTGGCACGTATGGAGTCGCAATGTACAGGTCGAAAATGGGATGGGGAAACGGCGGCTTTTCCTCTGGCTATGACAACCTGCGGCTAACAGCAACTAAAATAATATCGAGTATATAATAACTGGAAGGTAATGCCAAAGTAACCAAGTATTCCGGCAGGGTAATATATCGTATGCCGGTTGAAAACAGGGTGTGCAATATAATCGGACCAAAGTGTAATTGATGTAGATTTACGGTACTTCGGCAGGTCGTATTATTGTAACATAGAAATAGCCATAATTGCAAATTATTATCAACGAATCGTAATGGATTGGGGATTTAGCTGAGCGCATTAATCTTTGGAGTTCGTTTAAAATGTTCGGCCTTTAAATAATTGTAAATAATGTAAGAGTCACATGAATTGATTGTATCATTGGATTGAATGCTCTGACATCGCAACTTCGGCAGGTGCAAGACATAAAATGTACAATAGTACATCGTGCAGATCGCATATTTAAAAAATCTTTCTTCACTTCTCTGTAGCAGACATGGGGTAATCGCGATTAGTAATCGTAATCGATTACGACGATTACAGTATTTTAAGTAATCGTAATCGCAATCGATTACATTCGAAAAAATTCCGTAGTAATCGTAATCGTAATCGACTACCTTCCATATCTAATCAATTTCTTTGTGAAAGAACGATTACTTTCTATTTGTACAAGGACTATGATATAAACTGAACATTGAACAATGAACATTCGTGAACAAGGAAAAGATGTTATACCGGGTTAGTGATAGCACAAACGTTTGATTTTCAAACGCCACAACTCATTCTTACGTCAGAAGTATTAATTACCTTTGCTCATGATTGCGTATGTGTATGAATTATCCACACATAGTAAATAGATATTCGATTTACATTTTATGTGATTGTAAGAACACCCACCGTGGTGTGTATCAGGTTATCAATACACACGAGACGCCACTACCTCGCAGCAGGATAATAATAATCGCCGGAATGCCAAGTTTCAAATAGTAACTTATGCCTAGATGTTTGGTTATGCTTAGTTAAACGCAGTTTGACCGTTGCTGCTTGTCGTTGCTGCTTGGCGGTACACCGGACAAAGATTTGAAATTTTGTACTCGTCAAATAAAACATTGTGGTTTCCACAACGAAGCATTAAAAATCAAAAGCTGCTGATATATATATCATAACCGAGCCGTTCTTTGCCGTTTCTCGTAATCGCAGCTTGCAGCATCTGTATTAAGTTGAGGGCAGAATTTTATTTTCACTTTATCTTATTCTCATATGACACTACTTGAAACAAGCCAATCGTTATTTCACAATTTTTTACTCAACGTTTGGACCTGTCGTTATATTCATCTGTTTATATACCATGTTAGCGTGAGTTGTAGCTAGAATCAGAACCAAAACAGCAATTCGTCCCCCACTTCAAACATTCGTCTTGGGTCACTGTTCAATTTTCAAGGTGAAGACTGAATTTCGTCAATAATATTGGCAATTGCATTATATTACCATTCATTTTTAATCCTCTTTCAGCCCCCGATTTACCTGTAGAGCTGGGGGGCAAGTAATTCATAATTATTACATCTGCATAATAAAATGTTGTTAATTCGTGACCTCCGGCCTAATCAAGAGATATTGTCGTCGCCCAAACGTAGCAGACTATAAGAAAAACTTTCGTGAGACGCGCACACAAATTGGCATGCATTTATTCCTCTGTGGGTGCCCGGGGTGGCATTTGCATTGTGGGCTCATATTGAAAGGACAGGACTATTTGTCCCGCCCACCCAGCGCTGCAGTTGACAATGGACAAGTACCCTAAGTTTCGGCCAAGGTCTTTCTTTAGTTGCATACTCCGTTGAGTCGCAAGTTGGCCGATCTGCATATGTCTTTTGTTGTGTCATGGCGCAGTAATGACGGGCACTGAATTACCTATTCCCAAAAATTATATATGTTTTTTTCTTGAGGAGGAGAGGTATGCATATCAAAATCAAGCTATATACATACATTTAAATAATGTGGAGTTTGGGGTGCGGCATAGTTTGTTTGTTTTGGGGTATTCATGGTGTTTGTCGACTACTATGGTCATTTACACCAGGCCGACATACTTCTTATTTTCCGTAACTGCCGACTTATAGCTCGGCCCACCTCTAGGCTTTTGTAAGACACCGCTGACGCAGATGAGGTGGCGAGGAGGAGCCTAGGTAAACCTCCAACACTTAGGTATCGGAATTCGGAAGTCGACCTCGGTCGGACTCGAACCCGCACCCATTGGTGTTGCAGCCGCGGATTATACCACTGCGCTGTCTCGCCACGCATAGTTACGGCATAGTTACGGACCTGGCAAGAATGCAAATCGTTGGGTGCAATAAATCGTTCCCTATAAAGTTGGGCAATAGGTGCAATAAGACGTAACGAGGAGATGAGGCATCATTTATGAAGAAAGTTGTAACCCCATTAGGCCTTTTCATCAAATGTCTATATTGTCTTCCAATATATCTTCTAAGGTTAGTTCTAAGAAGCAAAAATAAATGTAATCGTGAGTAATCGTGATGACTTTTCCAATGTAATCGTAATCGTAATCAACTACTTCTGATTTTGCTGTAATCGTAATCGTAATCGCGAGATTAAGAAGTAATCGTAATTGCAATCAATTCAATTCATGAAGTAATCAACCCATGTCTGCTCCGTAGCAACCCATTCACCAAAGCATTGTTTGCCGCTTGCCCAGAATGATTGTATTATTCCCCACAATATTGGAACTATAACCCCAATCACACAGTGAATGCCGGCGTTAGATCATTGTGCTTCGCAACGCGAGTGGGACAGCGGACGATCGTAATGTACACAAGAGTTACAGCCTACGATCTACCAGGGCTGTAACTGCCGCACCCAAAACCCCAATTATGGAGCTCGAAGAGACCCAAAATTATTTCGTTGGTCGTTTGCTGGAGGATATTTATTCCACTTGAAAGTTTTCGTCCGGCGCTTCGCGCGATTTCATGTCCCGAGAGGTCTAGTCTGTCTTAAATATGATCACTAAGAGAAAATGCGCACATTTTGGAAAAATAGGCATATCAGCCTTCGATTCCCACGCATTGAACATGGCTATGAATCTAAGATAAGAGGTGGGCCACAGAACATTTTTAAACCGGAAAACGGGCCATGGCCAAAAAAGGTTGAGAAACCCTGTACTAGCGTAAAGAGACGAGACCCATATCAGTATTGTATCAGCTATTCAAGGACAAATTTGATGGCGTTATACTCCTCTTTTATCTTTGTGGAATGACCAATTGGTACAGGAGAAAATATATTTCCGTTATGCAAAAGTACAATTTTTCGGCTTGACAAGATGTTTTTCGACTAACAAAGATCCCACACCAGATCATGTTAATATTGATTGAATAACTGAGGACGACATGAGGGTTTTTCATAGTCAATTATCTAATTATGCGCAGTATAAAATTTAAAAAGCTACGATTTACTTTTTGCAAAGGGAATTATTTCTGGTGTAAAGAAAGTAATTTGGGCGTTTTTAAGGGTGTTGGTATCTTGTAAACAAGAATCAATCTGGCAAAACTAATGTGATATTCGTGATCAACAACCTCGGAAACCCCAGAAACGACTCCGAGATGTGCTGCCTAAATAATTTTGTTTCGTTTTGTTGACCAGTGTTATAGATGAAAAACAGTAGTGCTGGAACATAAATAATTAAGTTGGCAGCCATGTAGTTTAATCGAAAATATAGACACTAAAACGGCTGTGAGGCGGAAATATTCTTCTAGTTCATCTATATATCTTCAAGATATCATTGAGTGGGAACGTTGGTCAAGTTCCTTAGAGAAAGTCAGGCGATCCCATGGGTATTCCCCGGGTAACCCGATAGCCCAATACGGCGAACGTAGAGCATCAGAAGTGCGTTTTTGGTAGATCGGCGGTTGTCGAGCAATCCGAGCACTGAAGAAAATTAAATTTTATAATCCTTTATTTTATTTCGAAAGATAATAGAGATCACACCGAGAATCATCCATGTGACCAATTGAATATGCTTACTTTCAAAGTAGCAGCACAAGCTATTGTTGCCACAGTAAGATTTCGAGGGACAAACGGGAGAGACATCGCGTTGTTGGCGTCTGCTCGGAACCAGTTCAAGTAAGAGATGCGCATTCTTTTACTATGGTACATTTAAATAATAACTGGTGTTGTTGATATCTGCTACGGCGGTAACTGTTTTAGCATTCAGCAACGCATGATCCGAATCTTAAATAGCGATTACAGTCGAATCCGACCGTTTATCAGATTATGAACTGAAAATAATACCCGATTTACAATCAAGGATAGTGCATGGTATTTGATGCAAAGACTACACATTTGGAATTATGTAAGCGCCTATTTTTAAAAGTTGTTTGGTTCACTATAAACATGTTGGGTCTTCTTCTTGAGTCAACACGAACCTTGTAATCAATTCAATTTAAATAATATATAGTTTAGGTGGTAGGTATGAGAATTTGGATGACTTGATACTCGCATCAACGATATAATACGCAATATCTAATTTTTCAGCGGGATAAGAAGTGTTAGCGCGGTGGTTCACCGTGTCCTGCGATGGCGTAATCGCGCACGAAGGACTCTACTAGTAAGTTGTCTGCTCGGAAGCTCACTACTATTGCTAAGAAATCTAAATATCCCTGTACAGAACCACGCCCGAACACATCCGTCGCGACCAGCGTCATTCGATGTAAACACGCAATCGTCTAATGTTGACGCCGCCCAGCCGCTGCACCCATTGTGTCCGAGGTAATATATGTATACAATACATAAATGAACATTTATGTTATACTTCATTGTACATACAGTTGAGCAGCGGTAAGCAATTGTTTTACCGAACGGCGCAAATGAGAAGCATAAAATGTTGTCGGCGGGTCGAGCCATAAGTTTAAAAAAATTCTGGGGCAAATTAATATTATTTCTAAATTGAAAGCAGTGAATTATATTGTTAAGTAGATGTGTTAATAGTAGGTAATGGGAAAATGATGATTAGTTTACAAAAATAATATTTATTTAGTATCCTAGTGTTCCAGACAATAAAAAACATGAAACATCTTTTACTCTGTTTTGATCACATTAACCCCAGACACTCATTTTCTATTAGGACACAAAAATGCGTTTGGGATGTCACAGAGCTGGTCACGGTCCACATACACAGTCCATAATCAATCTTTATTTGTATTTCTTGCATTTAACCAGCGCAATTACTTTTCAGAATTAAAGGTATCTCGATTTTACAAATTCATTTTGTAACAGGACTCGCTCACCGGCTCAACATTCTTGCGTCTTTTGTATCGATCGTGCGCTTGTTGGATTTGTGGAACTGCACCTTGGAAGACCATTAGTTTGTATGGCTCACGAAGTATTCGACCGTGATCGGGACCTATCAATGTGGCATTCGAATCGTACCTTTCACCACGAGCCGGGAGAAATCTCAGGCGAATATGCAAGGAACCTATCGCAGTTCAATTCTTCCTGAGCTGACTAGTTGCAGAACTGGAACTCCTACGTTATAACCTGCGTAGATTTTATCCAGCACTATATGCAGATACTCAATACTAATCGGCCAATCTTGTTAAACACAATTTTTGTGTAGCTAATGATTAATTTGAAACCACGGAGAGGCCATGCGGCCTTCTAGTCTATATGCCATTTATATCTCGTTATATTGTCTTAATTATTATACAAGGGTCGTCCTTATCCTTACACCTTGACATGCTTTGCATTGTCTTGCCCTATATGACTATGTAGAATGAGTACTACATCGACTTTGCCAGTATTAAAATTGCATTTGTAACTGCGTAGAAGCGTATTACATCGACGATCGCAAATTTGAAACTGCATTTATGACTGTGTAGAATGCGTCCAACATCGAACACGATCGCAGCTTTCAAACTGCATTCATGACTGTGTAGAATGCGTACTACATCGAACACGATCGCAGTTTTCAAACTGCATTTATGACTATGTACAATGTATACTACAGCGACCATCGCAAATTTGAAACTGCATTTACTACTGTGTAGAATGCGTACTACATCGAACACTACCGCAGTTTTCAAACTGCATTTATGACTGTGTAGAATGCGTACTACATCGAGCACTATCGCAGTTTTCAAACTGCATTTATGACTGTGTAGAATGCGTACTACATCGAACACGATCGCAGTTTTCAAACTGCATTTATGACTATGTACAATGTATACTACAGCGACCATCGCAATTTTGAAACTGCATTTATGACTGTGTATAATACATCCTACATCGACCATCGCAGTTTTGCAACTGCATTTATGAAGTGTAAAATCCTCATCTGTATCTATACACAACACACCTAATACAAGCTGTCGACCCTTTACCATACTTGAAATGACGTAGTTAACATCCTTTTCATATCACACAGTTAGAAATGAGACCACAATAGGTACAACAAGGTGTTATTATAACAAGGTCTTTGGATTAAGTGTTAACATTGATCATACCTATTATACAGGATTTACGTCTACAAGAGTATTGATTTCACACGTTATCATTCCACCCTCAGTCATTCATAACTACTTACCATAGAATGCTTTATTCGAAGTTTTATTTTACCTCTATCATTCCGTAGTACTTCCTGCCTATGACACGCTTTGGGAGAGCAGTGTAATGCGCTACTAAAGATTATTTACTGTGGCGGTTCGTATTATTCTTACTTACAGTTGACCAAGGTATTTTCCTATGCTTTTTCGAAGATGCTGTTTACGAAAAATAAACATGTGTCAGTACCTGTCTCATAGTAGCTGTATCACATCATGGATGTTACCATCTCTCGATAGTATAGTCAACGATATATGTGATTTGTTGGGTAGACCTATGAGCTTCAAAATATGAGGTGGGGTGGGTTATCGCGTCTGTTGAGCATACTCCGTATTGATCAAGCTAAGACATTCGCGTGTTACGGCTCACAGCTACAAGAGAGAACAGGATCCGCGAGGGCAATTAAAGCAAATCACCTAATTTCGTATTAACGTGAGTGTTACGTTACAAGGTATGGGTACATGACCGCAGCTACAGAGACATATAGCAAGCCGTGGTTCCCGACCGGCGGTCCGCGACGACGGTCCGCCAGGTATAATAAAATTTTATACCTTAATTGAAAAATGCAAGATGTTGAAGGCTTGTCCAGTCCAGTGACAAAAGAAAGAGAACATCAAATTTGAACTGATTTCGAACTTTGCTAATTCCGTGATTGGCATTATTGTGACATTAAGCCTCGTAACATGATCAATTTGATCATGATACATTGATTTGAAATTAAGCCGTCTCCGTTGACTATACAAGCACGCTGCATCTACATACGGCCTACGCTTGTCGTAATTACATTTTGGGTTGATATAATTTTTTAAAGATCCATATGTCCGCCCATATTTTTTAAAATTTTGATGGTCCGTGAGTTAAGAAAAAGGTTGAGAACCACCGAAAAAGAACACTTACCTCTGTATTGAATTTTGAAATTGCGACCTTTTTTCCGTTGGTTGCAACACATTTATTCATAGCATAACGTCGTGGGCGAAACGCGATCTCGTTTTAAATTCGTAATGGTTGTACGGTTTTGTGTTAAGAAGTTGTTATGTGAGTATAGCCAAACTTTAAGCGCATATAGAAACGCGATTCGGCGATATTGTTCACTCTACAGATGTATGCTCTACCCCTACAATGTGTACAAGTACATGTACCAGGCACCTACCATGTGATTATTCCCGTTGATTCGAATCGACATGCTTCATTCGAATCATTCGCAAAGATGATTAGAGTTGTTATCGCTGATCCTCAAGTAGCAGAAGTAGAAGTAGCGATTCCGTAGTAAGTTGAAAAATAAGTATTCGAGGCAGCGTTCCGCTTCAACAACTATAGTAACCCAGTCAACAAAAATGTATGTATGTATCAGGGGTTTTATTGTGCTCGACTACTAAGGTCTTGTGCACCACGCCTGGGGGAGATAATAGTTAAATGAGATACGTCTACACAATACAACAAATTCTATGACCGGAATAACCATACGCGGATCAGTCAACAGACAGTCCAAGTTAAAGCACACACTGCTATGTTCAGCTATATTTTTTAAATATTGTCTCTGGTGATAGTATCGAAGACACGTCACTGATGTCAGTATAGGAAATGTTCTACAGTTTCTGGTACGCTACACGTTTCGCAGAGACCACTGTCATGACAACTATGCGATGGAGGTGGTAGTTCAATTTACAGTGCCAGTTTGTAGTCGCAATATAATGGATGATTCCCATCGCGACAAATTTCGTGGACGGGGAATGCATGAAAATGTTGCGTGTAAACGTAAGTACGCAGAGTCTTGCTCGATGCCGTTCAATTCCGACATCCACTTCTCAATACATATTCCATTGGTGTGTGACTTCATTTCGGCAAGTGACAGAATCATTTCGTTTTCGTCGTTGGATCCAGGTGAGCTAGCGGCGAGTTTTGCGAGCTCATCCGCCCTTTCATTGCCACGTATTCCTGTGTGAGCGGGAATCCAAATGAACGTCACTTGTACTCCCTTTGTTGCCAGGTCTCTACAAAGTAAGAAAATACTTTCAATTAAACTATTCGAATTACCATTATTTTTGATCGACATCAATGCGCTTTGACTGTCGGAGAATATCGCTAACTGTTTAAACGGCATACATGCGTTGCTCGCCCAATTTAAACTTAACATAATTGCATATAATTCCGAAGAAAATATCGATTGTTTGGCGTTACGAGTGGCCCAATGACAATATTGAAATTCTTCGACCCAAAATGCTGCACCACCGCGCGTATTTGTTTTCGAACCGTCGGTGTATACTTTCGTATAAGTACGATAGCACGTCGCAATGTAATGTTCACATTCCTCACGTATATATTCAGGATAGTGAGCCCCGCAAGTGATACGCGTCAATTTCAGATCGACAACAAGCAGTTCATTCACCCAAGGCGGCACTGTACTCGGTTTCCTAGACTGTAAAATAAATTGTCTAACTGTGTATATTCAATGCCAAACCAAGAGAAGACAGTGCAGGAGCAGCGTTGCCAGACATCTTTTGAGAAAAGGGGCCAAACAGCGCCGGAAAAGGCGCCCAAAAGGGCCAAATTGTTTAATGACGTAAAGAACGTTGCAACATTACCCATAGTCCTTTTGTCAATCACCTGGAATTCCAGTTTTATATTGTTGATACTGTGTTTTCCAACTGAATATAAAATCGTAAAATATAACTTTTTGTGCTATAATATGAGAGTGATTAAATTTTATGAATTTTATTTAAAAATTGAGAGAACAGTTTCTTTACATTTGAAACTTATCCAACTTATATACTTAATTTTTAGGTTTTTATCAAAAAACTCTCCGGTTATGTTGAAGTTTTTTTCTTTGAAATTTCTATCAATCATTAAGTACTAAGGGTGCTCTTCTTCAGACTTTTTCAGCTACTTAGTTTCCAGCCATGATCGATGCTTTTTCGTCCACCTGTTCACAAATCTGTATTCACAATTCCAACCCAGTCTACATTCTACAAAAATAAATCCAAATCTTCTACAGTGTCTCCACTCGAATCTTTGACATTGGCATAAACTTTGTCAGCTCAATTTTTGAGATAGATTTATTTGAATACTTAGTTTGATGGTAGGTTTCAACTCATTCCAAAAAGGGTCAAATATTGAAACTAAAGGGCCAAGGGACCAAATTAATTTTTGGGGGCCAACTGCCACTAAAAAAGACCAAATTTGTGTAATTTGACCCCAAAATGGCCATGGCCATTCTGGGAACCCTGCGCAGGATAGAAGTGAATTCAATTCACCATTATAACACAAGATTCTCACAGAATCAGTCCCTATTTGTCAAATTGAATTCATCAAGACTGTCAAGAAATTCCCTATCTTATATAGGTGTGAAATTTTGGATCAATGTACCAACTTTCTACCGTACTCTTCCTTATCACACATTTAACGCTCGCTATTGCAAATTCGTATTATCCAAGTACTAAGAAGAACATATCTCATGACCACAGTGATGATGTTTGTTGTTTTGTTTCATTTAATATGCTACAATAATATTACCACTGTGTACATGGGTCAAATTGTTATTTTCTGATCACACTGTGAACTATGGTAACCGTCCTTCACTAGTGTTGCTGTCTTTTATTTACTTTTGTTTATTTCGTTACTCTTTGCGGTGCTACTCGACTGAGAGAAGAAATTGATCCATATTATAATTAATACTGCCAATATGCTTGGGTGACTCCGGCCTAGAAGACTTCGGTCATATCGGGTCTCCCAGTCTATACCGTGTAAATTATAGTTAGGAAAATTTAAAAAATGTATACTATTGGACGTGAATGTTTGTGGACATTGCCTTTACTATATTTCATGGTTGACGAATAAAAGAATTCTCTCTCTCTCTCTCTCTCATCCGTTTTGACACCGTAGTGAGATAGCACTTTTGATGTACAATAACCAGGCCTGCTTATATTTGGATATTGGGTTTAATTTTTGGAGATTCTCCAAAAATAAGATTTGAAAACATCCAAAAATAAGCTTTTTTTGGATGATGTTTTTTTAGTGAAATAAATGAGTCAGAGCAGTGTAAATACTGTTGAAACGACCAGCAAACTCATAAAACACACAAGAAACAGCGTGTGTGTGAGAGAGGGGGTCTCCGAAGCGCTAAAAGTATACTTCCACTTACTGGGTGGATCAGAGGCATGGCGACAAGGGTTGAAGAGGCGACAGGGTATAGAATTGTGCGAATGCGGTGCGGGCTGCACCACTGGACCTTGTGGCGCAGGCCAAATACCTCCACCTCTGCAACAATCACTTCGTCCACACGACGATGGGACTGAATGGCCACCTCAGACGGCAACAGAACTTGATCCAGGAGATGGAAAGTACGTGCCCCAAGTTTGCTGACACCCGTTGGTTGTCAATTAAGAACGTGAGCTCTTGGTTGACTGGACACCGTACCAAACTAATCGAGGTTATGAACAAGAAAAGTCCGGTCTGTGTACCTTCGTCGCAGTGGTGGATCAAACTGATCGTCCACGATCGCATGGCCACATAGCTGAGCACCACGGTCCCGAAGCTTCAGGGATTTGGGTTTCTGATCGCTGAGGATCTGCATCGCCTGGTCGCAAGTCTTCGAGCTCGGTGCCCAGCTGCAGACTGGGACAATGACATCCGCGGCAAAGACGGTTTTCTGGTCAGAGGTTGCAGGGCTATCACGTTCACTGAGGCACGCAACTTCGTGGAAGATTAGGGGTGTGCAGTCCTCGACCTTCTCGAGAACATCGCTCGAGAACATGGCTCATTGACGGCATGAAGAAAATCGAAGTTGCCGACAATGAAAGGGTCCTGCCCTGTCTACCACACCAAGTGGTGCAACCTCGTGGGCCCTAAGTGAGAGGACATAGCAAACACTCCTTGCTCTTTTTGATTCTAATAATATAAAAAACAGTGATACATATATACAGGCTACTTTATTTGCAGCTCCGTGAATTGATCGACAAAAGCCGGTGTCGGCTGTCGAACAAGTGGACACCAGAGTAGGTACATAATATCGAAGACCAATTCCAATCCATGTCTTTCCGATGCAAAATGGACGTCACTTCCAAGCGCATTATTGACCAGCGCCTGTCAGGAGCAAAGGCTTGAGAGATTGAAGAGTTCGGAGAGTTTGAAGCCATCCGACTTTTCTTTGGACCCCTATAGGCTCGATGTTTCCCACCACTGCGGCGTTCGAAGCCGATTTATCGAAATTCAAGTGGGAGAAGCGTCTCTACCGGGCGTCTGTCATAAATTTTTATTTTGAGGGTATTCTGTAGGCTAAAGACTTTGTGACGAAAGTATTGGGAAGTTAGATCAATATCACTGATGATGTCGATGTGTTGGAGGACGTGAAAACATGATAATACCATACTTTCGGTGAAGTTTTCTAGCAGTGTTAGGGATAAAAACACCTTCATTTCTTATTTTTGGAGATTCTCCAAAAATAAAATTTGACAACATCCAAAACTAAGCTATTTTTGTTATTTTTTGGAGAAATCCAAAAATAAACAGGCTTGACAATAACGGATCTCTCTCGAATTCAAAAAAATCGATTGTTCTTCTTTCCATCGGTCGGCCGGGCAGATTGGTGTCAGCGTTATTAACCAATCAAATTGCGCATGATTATCACGCGACTTCACCGTGACGTTTCTTCTGCCTAGCTTTGCCAGGTTCGTGAGTACTTGAGCGTGGAGTGATTGTGATGTCATAAGTAATCGAATACTGTTTATCGTTGCACACTTAAAAGTTTGAATTATATTTCGAATTTTATTTCTGAGACTATGGCGATGGAAGGGAATATGGATGAAGTTCTTCGTTGAGATAAGTTGAGCAAGATATAGTTCGGGCTATTATTGAAATTTTTTACATGCTTGCTTAGATGTGTATTGGTAGTCAAATGGTGTTTCGAATAGCAGTTCAGTCCCATTGATTGCTTGTTTGCGTGAGAACATCATGACACATTTGAATAAAATATTCAATTTATTCCCGAAGCTTTTCGGCTGACCCTCGTCAGGGGATATCGTCAGCAATATTGTTTGCGTAAGGCTTGTAAAATAGGACTTGATATAAATGCTGACTTTGAATTTTCTGTGACCTTAAATGTCAGATTGGCGGCAGTAAACAGTGTGATACTTGTTAGGTTATTAGTGCTCTGAACGTAATGCTTACTGCCGGTCCCGTTGATATTTTAATGCTAAACTGCGGAAGTGTGTCGTTACCCCTCACCGAATCTTGAGGTGTTGTGGTTATGGCTTTGACAGCATTTGTTAGTGCATTCATTAATGTAGGCTATGTGTATTAACGAAACATGGGATATGCTCAAACCATCTATTGTTTCTGTTTGCAATATCTGTGACTGAATTTACAATCATTGATGTTCGTTACAACGGTTGGCATATCAAATCTTCAGCCAAATACTATATCTCGTAATAATTTCTGATTAAAATTTGTGATACACATTTCAGTTAATCTACGAGTTATTTTGTTGCTATATTTAGCCTTTATTTTACGATGGAGACTGAAGCCATGAAGTGATAGCGATATGCCCAAATATCCGTATAAGTCTGATGGTGAATTGAAAAAAATACAGCTTCGGCGAAGGCAGCAGTTTATAAAATATCGTCCTCTAAGCATTGGTTCAACCTGCAGCGACAATGTCCATGATCAGCCGATTATCACTATTTATGATATCTGGCTGACAGTACATCGTACGAATATGAGGCCAGTGGAATTACACAGATATCAGAGACCCCGCCAAGCCTAAATTGGGAAGATATCATTCACAATTGGGCTCTGAATGAAGTTAGCGTGTCACACAGTGAGTTGACAACTGATGGTAGCTCCGCGCTGTTTTGATCCAATTCTTCCCGCCAAGGCACAGACTTGTTTGATAAACCAGATCTTGTCTGTATTTCAATTCAAGAACAGAGCAGGAATAGTTGCATCAAACTTGTCCCGGACAGAAGATCTCTCTCTATCAATATGTCGTTTTACGCATATTATATGACTTTCTGTCTGTATTTGACCAGTATTTTCAGTGTATGCTCGTGGTGGATTTTATTATAACTAACACGATAAGGAAAACATATTGTCAAATTGTGATGTCTTGCAACATAAGGTTAGTATATCTGCCAGAAAGCAACAATGATTCAGTTAGCGATAGGGTTACTAGAGGTTGTAAGCTGCAGTAGCGAGAGGGTTAATGCACGACAACAAATGGGTTAATGAGCCTGCAGCTGAAGTGCGAAAATTGTATCTTTTGAAGCATCATTTTGACATCGAATGCGCATGATATGCCGGGCGATCGCATCCAATTTTGTTGACTGGGAGGTAGATTTGGAGCAGTCCAGCATCATAACCATTTGAGTAGTGCAAAATGCAAAACTTTTACTTGAACACTCCGCAAAGGTAGTTAAATGATTCGGATCGATGTCGGATCAGCGATTCGTTTTGTCGCTCCCAGCCTCCCGAGTCCCGACTTACCAGTAAATAGTGGCAGTGGAAAATTACCTTCTCGTCTTGAAGTTACGTCAACAAAAGAACTGTTTTTCGTATAGTCGAGCAATGATGCAGTAAGGCGTTGGAGTGTCACATATGGTGTTCAGTGGGCGTTACGAATATTCCAAGTCTAGCAGTCGCAAATTCAGAAATCAGACTTTCTCATGATTTCTCCAATACGTAGTGAACTTCTGTAGTTCTATAATAATCAAGGCAAGTCATTCAGAGCTCAGTGTACTAGTACACGTTCATTGTACATGCTGCGGTAAATCTTTAAATACTTTACGGAAATGCAGTGAGGACGTCCTCTCTAACTCCCTATTACCATGTTGTGAAGCAGTGACGTGCGGTGAGGGGAGGCCAGTGAGGCATTGCCTCACCTGACGACAGGATGAGAAAAGGAAAATTGTGAAACCTTCAATGATTAAAACACCAATAAGTATGGGTATTTTCTATCGATGTTCATGAATGACTAAATTTGAAACATTTCAACACCCAAAATCAGTGAATTTGCATATTTATTGTTCAGAATTATAGCGCGAAAGGCGAGGTGAGGCACAGAAGGGTTAAGCGTCACCTGCGCTAGTGCAATTCATCATAAACGGCTCCGAATTGATAACAACTGGTCGAAGAGTGCTAATGTCATGCGAAACAAGTCGTCAACCGAATCAGCTACCATTTTGGCTATTTGTAAATCGGACTCTAAAGGGCTCCGTGCCTCACCAGCCATGAACCTCACCACACGTCACTGTTGTGATGTCTCAAAAATGAGCGATAGATTGTTATCTTCAATGGCAGATACGGATATCGATATTATCGGCGAACCGATCACCAGTCGGTCTCCATTTTAACAGCCACATTAAAGAAAAGCAGTCGTATCATGACTTGAACTTGTAAAAATAAGAAAATATGTAACTGTTGCGTGCCAACTTGACCATTGCGCACTTTGAAAACAATACACGAAGCATCAGACAGGATGCAAGATTCCATTGATAGGTTCGCTGATCTCATAAATTTCGTTTCGAGACGGTTCTATAGACCCGGTGCGAGTCAGTTGAATTCAATCACTGGTTAAACGTTCTGGTTGGAACAGGAGACACTTTTTTTCCTTTCGCAGTGGCCCTATGCTTGTATCCTAAATATTTCCCTAGGGGAATTTCAGGGTAGTATAACATCCTCAACCGCTATATATATATATTTGGTCGAAAATATAATTACCGCAGTGTTAGTTATATCCGCTGCTTCAGCTGTGATTATATTTTTCACGTTTGATAACGGCCTTCGGTGTTGCACAAATATCTGAATCTGGTCCGACGAGTTCAGAACGCCAAGAAAGCAGAATAGAATCAATCCGTGGTTCGGTATCTCTTGAACTTTTCTAAGATGCAGTGGTAGCTAGTAGATACATGCCAACGCGCAAGCGTGTGTGTGTACGCTAGCATGCATGACTAGTTTCATGGGACCTCGTGTTCCATTCGTACTCTGATACTTGTGAAGAATACAGCTTTGATTAACGTAAGAGTGAACTTCGTATATAGATAGAAACAGCCAGACGCGCAGGACCTTTACCGCTCGAAGTCACGACTACTGCATGGTGGCAGCAGTGGGATTCGAACCCACGCCATCGAAATGACTGGTGGACGCTGACCAGCAAGCGAGTTTGTTAACAGTTGGCGCAGTATCAAAACGGAATCCCAAACCTCAAGCTCATGACGCACCGAAGAAGCTTTATAAATGCAAATGGTGTGGCGAAAAGCATCAGTTTGGGAAGAAGTACTGCCCAGCAGCTAAAAGCAAGTGCCCGAAATGCAAGAAAGTTGGACACTATCCGACTCAATGCTTCACGAAATCAGTTCGTGCTGTTGAAGCTGACCCGGATTCCGTTCACTCAGTACAATCCGTACAAATCTCCCGTGAGAACAACGCAGACGTAGTCTTCTGTGGTGCTGTAAATTCAGTTCCAGATGTTGACAACTTCAGATTCATGAAAGACATGCGAGTCGGACGTGAAACGTTCTCATGGATGCTAGACACTGGAGCAGAAGTCTCAGTGATGCCGGAACGCATGTACAAAGAAGAGTATGGCACCTTACAGCCTACTAGAACAATACTTCGTAGCGCTGATGGACGTGACATGACAACTCTAGGGGTGGTGGAAATGACAATTTCCGCACAAGAGAAAACCTTTTCTGAGAAAGTCTACATTGTACGCGACGCTACAAATTTACTTCTTGGATGCCCGGGGGTTTACAAACTTGGAGTTATCAATACAAGCAAGGTTCGGATCGAACATCTGAACGCAACGGCAAAAGCTGACTGTAATACAATATCATTGCGTGACAAGGATGACGTTATGTTGGCATATCCAGATCTATTCACAGGTGTTGGTCGACTCAAAGATTACCAATACACTATCAAACTGAAGAAAGATGCCAAACCATTTTGCCTGAATACGCCGAGAAGAGTTGCAATACCGTTAATAGGCAAATTGACTGAAGAGATTGCAAAGCTGAAAGACTTGGGAATTATAGAACCGGTCGACGAACCGACGGATTGGTGTGCTCCCATAGTGGTTGCAGCCAAGAAAGATGGAAACATACGACTTTGTGTGGATTTATCAAAGCTCAACGAAGCAGTTAAAAGAGAACTATATCCCATGCCCACTGTCGAAAATTCTTTGGGCCAGATATCGAAAGGATCTCTATTCGCTAAGTTGGATGCAAATTGTGGATTCCACCAAATCGAACTGACTCCAGAATGCCGTAAGTTGACAACCTTTATTACTCCCATTGGTCGTTTTATGTACAAGAGACTCCCATATGGCATTAGTTCTGCGCCAGAAATATTTCAAAAATGTATGGGAAAAGTACTAGCTGGAATCCCACATGTGACATGTCACGTCGATGACATCGTCATATCATGTCAGCCGGAAACTTACAATCAGACTCTGACAACAGTCCTTGACAAGCTGAAAGCATCAGGCGTGACCCTGAATGCTAATAAATGTGTATTTCATGCAACTAAGATTGATTACTTGGGCCAAGTCGTTAGCCAAGATGGTATCACTAAAGACCAGAAAAAGGTCACGGCCATCACCGGTTTTCCACCTCCCCAAGATATAGCCCAACTGAGAAGATTCCTCGGCATGGCAAATCAGTTAATGAAATTCACTCCCCATTTGGCTGAAACTACTCAACCTTTGAGAGAACTGCTGTCTAAGAAAAATGCATGGCTCTGGGGACCCAAACAGAAAGAGGCGTTTGAAAAAGTGAAAACTGATCTCACCTCTACGGTAATCCTGGCCTTGTATGACCCGAATAGAGAAACCTTAGTTTCCGCAGACGCAAGCAGCTATGGCTTAGGAGCCGTGTTAATGCAAAAGCAAGATGATGATATTTTTCGACCCGTTGCATATGCCAGTAGGTCAATGAATGACACAGAACGACGCTATGCTCAAATCGAAAAGGAGGCATTGGCAACTACATGGGCTATTGAACGTTGGAGAGATCTGTTACTAGGTATGAAAGGGTTTCGAGTAGAAACTGACCATAAGCCTCTGGTTCCGCTCCTCTCCACAAAATCATTGGACGAGCTTCCGCTTCGGATCCAAAGATTCCGTATGCGACTAATGAAATATGACTTCAAAATCAGTCATACTCCTGGGAAACTAATGTATTCCGCAGATGCTCTTAGTCGTAGTCCGCTGCCAGACTTCGCTGATGCTGACGACCTGCGCGAACAGACTGAATATCACATCAATAGACTGTTCACAGACTTGGCTCCGACCAATGACAGACTAGATCAAATTCGAGACGAGACTCGAAAAGACGCGACCTTGTCAACTGTTATGGGCTACATCCGCAATGGTTGGCCCAAAACGAAAAAGACATTGTATGGTCCAGTACGCCCATACTGGAACGAACGCGGTGTACTGACAGTACACGATGACGTATTACTCAAGGGAGATAGACTCGTAATTCCCCAAACTTTGAGAGAAGATGCATTGACGCACCTTCATGACGGTCACTTAGGCGTGACCAAAACGAGACAGCTTGCCTCGCAAACTTGTTGGTGGCCCGGATCCTCAACTGACATTGAGAGAATCGTGAGAAACTGCGATCGCTGCTTAGAACAACGACGTGATCGCGTAGAACCAATGATCTCGACTGACTTTCCGGAAAGACCATGGTCTCGCATAGCATCTGACTTTTTCAAATTTGGAAACAATTACTATATGCTTGTTGTGGATTACTATTCAAGGGATATTGAAGTCTCCCGTGTTAACCACAACATCAATTCTGCACAGACTATAACAGAATTCAAGAAAGTTTTCAGCCGTAGAGGTATTTGTGATGTGCTGATGACCGACAACGCTCCGCTGTACGTTTCGAAAGAGTTCCAGCAATTCTGTAAAGCCTGGAACTTCAGCCACATTACCTCGTCGCCTCGATTTCCTCAAAGTAACGGGTTAGCTGAAAAAACGGTATCCTCCCTTCAGGGGCTGATGGCAAAGAGCGACGACTTCCTCCTCGCTCTGATGAATTACCGAAATACTCCGCTGCATAATGGATTTTCTCCAGCGCAGCTGAGCATGGGACGCCGCCTAAAAACACTTGTTCCGTGCCACCCAGATCGTTTGCTTCCTGAGACGATCGACAAATCTACTCTTCAAAGGAAGGAGAGAGAATATAGGAAGAAGATGTCCAAAGACTACAACAAACGACATCGCGTGGTCGAAAGCGACAGCTTTGAAGTTGGCGATAATGTATACATTCCCGACTGCCGAAAGCGAGCAACAGTGAAAGAAATGCATGACGCTCCAAGATCAATCGTCGTAGAAACCGACCAAGGAAAAATGAGACGCAATAGAAGACACCTTCGAAATTATCATTCACCTGGAAACCCTGAAGACCACATGCCAGATGACATCGATAACTCATTAGATCCGATTGAAGACACCGAAACACCTCTTCGAGTGACTCTACCGAAACCTCTTCAACAACCTCAATCTTCAACTAACGTTCCTGATGCAAACCCGCGCAGATCTTCGAGACTTCGCAGACGACCTCAGAGACTCATTGAAGAATGCTAACTTAACTGTTTCTTAGGAGACAGGATCCATTCAAGGGGCAGAATAATCCCCGGACCTGTTGAATACATGGGGCAGTCTACCCCCACTGTATTAGTTAGGCTAAGTTCGCCCTTTCTGCATGTTGTAGGAAGTGGTTTGTTTTGTTGAAATTTAATATGCTCTCCACACGCTTTGGGGGAGATGCAGTGGTAGCTAGTAGATACATGCCAACGCGCAAGCGTGTGTGTGTACGCTAGCATGCATGACTAGTTTCATGGGACCTCGTGTTCCATTCGTACTCTGATACTTGTGAAGAATACAGCTTTGATTAACGTAAGAGTGAACTTCGTATATAGATAGAAACAGCCAGACGCGCAGGACCTTTACCGCTCGAAGTCACGACTACTGCATAAGACATATCGCCTATTGACACTGATGGACAGTCCGAGAATGCTGTGTGAATATTTAGAAGGTTAAATTATATCTGGTGTGCAAATTTGCTCCCTCACGGTCTATTTGTCTGTATACCTGGTGAAAGAATAGCGCTTCCATAGTGTGACAACGTATTCTATGAATATGTGAAACCCTTATATATGAGGTTGTGAATACTACAGGGCCTCAGAGTCTGGTAAGAAGGTTCATTAAAATTCATTACCTCGCCAGTTTAGTTTGTCATAATCTGCTCTATTTCAGGTATCTTAAAAATAATGTTTTGGGTAACACCAAGGTGAATTTATGTTAAATTTACCATATCCTATATTACTTTATATTCACTAAACGATCAACGCCTATGTGTGTTGCATAACGACTGGTACCGTATCATAAGTCTTGTGATCAACGAGGCAAGTCTTTATGACGTAAAAACAGTAACTTATCCTGGGGGGCGAGGGGGGGTGGGAAGCTCATAAACCCGAAATCGTGAAATTTATGGAAAATATTGGCTACTGAATTGCTCATTATTGTCATCAGCCCGATATAATAGATCTTCCGATAATAGCGAAAGTGGAATACAGCAGACAAGTCAAATCCGACAAGTTCGATACGAATAAGATACATGGCGGCAAAAACAAAGTTGCTGTCAATATGTTATCCAATATCACAATTTCCTGTATCAACTATTGCACGCCTTGAAATCTTGGATTGTACAATGTGTTCATTACTTATAAAGAAAATCAGACATGACGACGCCTGTATGACTAGCTGAGCTAAGCTGTCCAATGCTCGACTGTCATTATTCATTATGTTGCACGGTCAAGCGTCGGTTGATTAATGCTGACGCCAGAACCCTATAACATCACAGCAGTGTACAGTGTACACCAGACATGGG
The DNA here is from genome assembly GCF_051294905.1 of Botryllus schlosseri. Classification (NCBI taxonomy): domain Eukaryota; kingdom Metazoa; phylum Chordata; class Ascidiacea; order Stolidobranchia; family Styelidae; genus Botryllus; species Botryllus schlosseri. The sequence goes on from NC_137242.1 coordinate 5,714,062, forward strand.
GTGATTACTTCATGAACGTAATCGATTCCTATTCCGATTACTTCTTAATCACGCGATTACAACAACATCTCGACTAGTCGATTACAATTACGATTACTTTGGAAAAGTAATCACGATTACTCACGATTACATGTATTTTTCTTTTTAAAGCTTATATTTGAAGACATACTGGATTACAATATAACGATTTGCGATGAAAAGGGTTCATGAGAGAACATTAGTACATTAGTACATTAGTACATTATAGAATGCGATGTTTTTACCACCCGAGAAGGATTTGGCAAAGACTGATTACGGCTGGGTACAGTAAATGTAATTCAAATACTCGAATCATAATCGGGTAACAATTGGAATGAATCAAGTCGAGTATAGTGAGAGACTATTTTTGTAGTGAGTACTGAAATGGTACGGTCCTTGCTTGTAAGACAGGAGTGTCGAACTCAACTTGCGTCGCAGGCCGGATTCAGACCTACAGATCGCTTCCAGGTCCGACCTGTCAAATTATTCCAAATTTTTTTTGAATGCTTTACTATCAAGCTAATGTATACATAATCGTACATTACATTATAGAGCGAATCATGAGGGTTCTATTCTATCAACACCTTTATTCGCAAACGATGAAATTGGCTAAAATAGTATGATTGATCGGTTGAATACAGTTACGAACCGCTAAAACAGTGGCTTTAACGAGGATATCATCTGGCCTCTTTCTATTCCTCCCTTGTTTTAGTGATACTCTGGCTTTGGCGGTATGTACGCGTTGTAAGGAATACAAGGGATTTAACGATAAACGCGAACGTTGGAATTTGGTTCAATATTATTTCATCGTGATTCGTATTTCTCTGGAGGCCGGGAACCTTTTGAGTCAGAAGTGATACAGCAGATCCACCACAGATACTTGAATTATATTTTGTGTAACTATTATGTGTTCAGTGTAACCTGCATAAAACAGCTTCGCATCGGTGTTTTCGCTTCTGTGAATAACTACTTGATGGTTAATTATTCCGTAAAACATTGAACTCGGAGAGCACGTTTTCGTCTTCGCGGAATTGAGTGCCAATGGCAGTTACTTGTCCCTAAAGGCGAATAGAGTGACTCTTGAAAACCGTTGTCGGATGGTTATAATATGGCCTATGAACATACTCGACATTTGCTGTCTTGGTAGATTATTTAATGGATGTATTCCTTACTAAAAATATGAACATTTGTTGGACTTCACATTTGTTTGGATATTACAAGCATTTTCTCAATCGACACATAATTGCTTTGTGGGCCAGATGACATGGTCTGACGGGTCGGATTTGGTCCGCGGGTAGTTTGTTTGACACCTCTGCTATAAGAGTTATATATACCAACGAGAAATGTAGTTTAGATATCTTCTTCCCTCCGTGGAAGCCGTGAAATCTAAATCGATTGTTACACCGCATCGATAACATGCATAGCAACGCAAAACCAAGACCGGTAATTGAAATGATATTTCGGTGAAGTGGTGAACCATCCGTCCATCCGTGACGTTCTCACAAAGCGATATGTAGTAGATATATGGTCGGGAAAATATCAAATTATCTTTAATGTCGCGTTTGACTATGGGTCGGTAAAAGGTACATATTTAAACTTTCCAAATCATCCATGTAGTTATGACTAGAGCCCGACCGATATTGGATTTCTGAGCCGATACCGATAACACCGATATCCAGTACCTCCACCGATAACCTCGATATATTCAGCCGATATTCAAAATGTATGGAATCTAGCTCAAGGCCCATATTTAACACCTCAGAGCATTTATTTCAACAACTTTACAGCCATTGATATGCTTGAACATGAAATAAATGATCTAGGGGCTATAAAAATACATCAAAAGCACCAATCCAGCAGTTGCAGATTACAGTTCACGAAGCACAATTTCTCGGCGCTTTCTCCAAGGAGTGAACTTCTGTGGTCTTTCATAAATGATGTATATAGTACTAAACACAGTGAGCAGTCTTTCACTTGGTACCTAGTGGCACAGCAAGGATTGGAAATCTTTCTTCATTTCGGTTCCACCGCTCCCTTGCAGGGGATCTTTCCTTCAATGGTTTCACCAAATATTGATATTCTTCTGGCAGAGCACCTGGAGCCTTCAGCACATCATCAACAAATAGCTGAAGAGAAAGTTGAAAACAACTCAAATTGTCCATGTCTGCAACTGCTCCACCCATCCCCCTTGGGCCTTGACCATGACCAGCATTTCAACAATCAATTGATCAATATTTTACGCTCTTTTGTCAGAATTGGCCAATGTCATCATGGAATCAAAAATGTTCGGATCTGTTATTGGCTTTACTCCACCTTTGCTTGATTTTCTTGCCCTCTATGCTCGCATATTTCCTATCATGGTGGCCCCGCAGGTCTCAGCCCTCAGTCAGAGTGTCAGACGACTTCATACATTACTGGTATAATTAGCTCTGTTGGTACCGAACCAATAGCACTATCTTCAGAGAAACGTTTCGACGCGACGCTTTTCTCTATCATCACGAGGGCCAGTCCAGCATGATTGAAGTTCTCATTTCTCTTACTGATTGAAATCTTCTGCAGACAACTATCCATCCAGGATCCAGCTGCTCTCTGTCTTTGGTGATCGATTGATTACTGCAGGGGGATTCCCACGAAGTCAGCGGGGCATAACGGTGATTAGTTATCTACAATATTTTTCAGATAGGAACGCCTACATGCCCTCTATGCAGCATGCACTATATGCAGCTTGGCCATTTATTTTTATAATTTACCACCCTCACGTCTTCTATCGACTTCTCTGACTCCCTGCCACCATGTTGTGACGTCACGAAAAAAGCCGATATTTTTTTACCTTCAATGGCCGATACCGATATTTCTCTCCAAGCGTGATATCGACTCGATATTATCGGCGAGCCGATAATCGGTCGGGCTCTAGTTATGACACCATAATGATATATTATCGAATTCTCGATTCGACACGAAGCCGAATACTCAATTGGTAATCAAATCACTCAACTGGTCGATTCCCCAGCCCTAACAATGATAGACTCAGTTCAGATGAGAGACCGTGTAGCAAGGCAAGCGACCGAATTGCTGTCAGTCAGCCTTTCAGGTCAATTCACCGCGAGGGACATAGGGCTATCAAATACGATTTTGATAATACATTGAAACACTGTCTCCCAATTCATTGTGCGCCATTACTGACTGTATAACATTTCTTTGCATGCCATCATTGACCAAATGACCATGGTGCAAAAGACCAACAGGCGATAAGCAACAAATGTTGTGTTGGTAAATAACAACTGCTCCCCCATTTCCCCAACTGCACTCCTACACGTTATCAACTTGTTCTTGAACACAATGTTTTCAGGGTGATAGGACCGATATCTCGCTAAAAATGTATAAATAAAACATTAATGCCTACATCGCATACGTTCAGAGCAGCAGCAAGAGCTGTTGTGGCGACGGTGAGATGGTGGTTGACGAACCAGAGAAACACGGCATTATTAGCAGCAGATCGGAACCGATCGTTGAAGTAAGAAAATGTATTCTTTGGTAGTGGTACTTTTAAATGTAGGTGTTTCATTGAGCGACTTCGATATCTCTTGCGTTCTATACATTTGTTTGAACTGAAAACGTATACGACCAACTTCCAATATGAATCCAATGTATTCAAACCTCACCAACTAAAGCGGTAATTTGGGAGAAGACTGTGCGATTACTTATTCAAACGGCAGATATTATATCACTTATGGCTATAACTTATCAGATCACTGTACGGATGATAGATATATACGGATGCAAGGCACACGAGGAAATAATGATTGGTACTAATTTACTAGTCCTATACAAACAAAAGTCAAGATTCGCTAGTGAGGCTCTAATTTGAAATAATGAAACCACCTTTCCCATTTTGTATCATGTTGTTGGGAAGTATACTGCTGTATTGATAACTTGCTCCTATCCCTTTTATAATGTTCTGATGTGTTGTCACTGCATCGCTGCGCAAAAAATGCTGTATTAACATGTATAGTAGGGTTGATCAAAAATAACTTTTGTTTCAAATTTCACTCGCTTAGTGATAAAATTGTCAGGTTGCCTGAAAAACACTACACACCAAATTTTGGTCAATTTCGACCAGTGAAGGCCGTGCGATCTTAAATTGAAATTTCGACCATTTTTGAATTTATAGTATTTACGGTGAAAAATTTCAACACTTCGATATGACCAAATATCGTGTTCCAGGCATGCCTGAAGGGAAAGTGATGATTTTTTCACGGGTTTACATTTTATTACTGGGCTGTGATAGAGTTGAGATAATGAAATGGCTAATTATTGAAAAATTAATTTGACACTGATTTGCTGGAAATGAGTCAACGAATTGGAAGTAGTCTCATTAAAACGACGGTGATCTATATTAGCAAATAAACTACTTTTAATGCTGAAATCGAGCACCATGAAGAGAAACTGAACGGACGCACAGGTAAAATACAGCAAAATATATATCCCAGGTTATTACCGATACCCGAAAGTATCTTTTGACGTGTCGATGTAGGTTTGACGACGTTTTGGCTGTTTTCTTTGCAATGCGTTATGATATTTGCTTTTCACGACTCCTATATACCTCTACAAGGCGAATTACGAAAGCTGAGGCATTATTTTCGAATTTTAGCGGATCTGCATCATTATAGGCCATATTCATATGGACCGTAGTGAACTCGCGCCAACCAATAATGGGATGCTTGAGGTAGCCTATGTCACGTTACCAGTTGGTTGATAATAATGATGACATATCTTCCTCATATCAATAATTCTTCTGAACCACTTCATATCATCCTCGAGATTTGGTGGTGTAAAAAGACACGATGAAAGAAAGCACTTGCAAGGAATGGAAAGAGCTAGAACGAGCCACGTCATAAAGATCAATATTGGAAATGAACTGTGACATTGGGCACTAGGCCGAGGTGGACGCCAGTTCAAGAGATCGCAACTGCGCGTCGTTCGGAATCCTCCTATGCGTTCATTACATCGCATGGCGTCTTATCGCATTGTGTGTGTCTTGATCGGATGAAAATATAATCTCCAGATTATTGATCATTGTCTTCACTTCACAATTGTCTTCACTTAGTCCAGGGGTGGGCAATTATTTTCCTCCACGGGTCAAATGAGAAAAACAAATACGTTGGCGGGCCGAGTGAAAAATTTTAGCTATATTCTCCAGCGTATTTTAATTTTATTTCTAAATTACATTCCTAATAAATGCTGCTCAAGGAATGTGTTGATAGTAGGTAATGAGAAAGTAACGGTTAATTAAAAAAACATCTGTTTGCTGTCATGATTCGTAACATTGTTAAACATGATACCCTTTTGCTCTCTTAAAACCCCTATCCACGTTCTTCTATTAAGAATTTAAAACAGTGGTTCTCAAAGTTTTTCAGGCACGCCACTTTTTATTATAGTACAATTTCGCGCTCCCTTATCATGTTATCACAAAATATTAAAAAGTACAACTGGAATGCTAGTAATCTCAACGGATAGTTTGATAGCATGGAAGATTATGGCTGTTAATGTGAGAATTGTGACATATATAAAGTCAGACAATACACAAAGCAACAACTATTAGCTGGGGGTATATCGCGCAGAGCGCGAAAAATTTTTTCAATAAACTTCGGCTTCGCGCCACCTTTCTGATGCTTTCACGTCTCCCAGTTTCAGAACCACTGCACTGAAATGTAATTGTACATGCAATAATACAAAGCTTATTTTCTTGGTCGCCGCCTTCCGAGCAGTGTGCGTGCAGCTTAAATAACCTTTATGTTGAGCGAAGCTTGCAGTTTTTCTGAACTTTGCTCTCCCTTGACCAAGTGTTTTTCGTGTTTGTGTCATAAGACCGACTTTTGTTAAAATTCTTAATCTCGGCGACATGCTCGGCAAAACTGGAAGGACGGGTTTACCCCTGACTCCAGTATAGTGTATTTAGTTTTCTAAATTCTAAACCTAATCCTTCCTTGAATTTAGGTTTTCGGCTTTCATTTTTTGGCATGACCGTAAATCCTTTATGTGTGCTGATAGATATAATGAGTCATATAGTAATCGCAAGCACTGATTGACTTGTTTTACGAATTAGGTATTTGGAAACATATCACGTAATAAATTGAAACTCCTACCGTATAATGCGTAATTTGGCAATGGCAACAAGGTAGGTTTGGACTAAACTATATGGAAATAGCGATTTTTTGTGGAATCAATTGCTACTCATACTTTGCCACGTTGCCTTTATTTTGAATCTGGACTACGCATGTCAGGTATGTAGGCATAGCGTTATAATGGCATATTAATGAACAGGCTTCAAAGTAAACGAATTTCCTGTTCATTTGATACAGCCAGTTTTAGTCATTCAAAAAGCAACTTTTATGTTTTGAATTCCGAGCAACCTTTCGCGGGCCGCACAGAATAGCTTCGCGGGCCGCACTTTGCCCAGGTCTGATTTTGTCTATTGATACGACAATGAGCTTTATTGCGGAGTGCGGAGTGCTGTTATCCACAAGCTCATTTGCTCTTATTACATGGAATTCACACTGGTGCGACAAAAGATATCGCCTCTAGTCTGGGAAATATATTTTATTGTATTTTACCTGTTTGGCAATTCATTTTTAGTGCTGAAAGTATTCATATGCGATGTATATCACTATCGTTTTCACGGGGCTCTTTCAATGTAATACCAGCTTATCAGTGTCATATTATTTTTTCATATACTAGCAATTTCATCACCCAAACAAACAAAGGTATTTTTGAACAACCGTAATGTGCATTTTTGCAAGCTGCAGGGACCAGGTTGGTTGGAATGGATCTCTTCTTATTTTTGTAACTGGCGTATGTTATCAAGAGAAAATAGCGGAACAGAGTGTTTCAGAGTATATATAAATCGACAGATATACGACGATGCATGTTGCTAGGTGAGATTGTTTTCAATTTGACTGCTTAGGACATATGCATGTGTTAATGTTAATTGTATTTACTTTTTTCGATAGAAATCACGCACCAACTATGCGTGATTTTTTGTGCCCAAAGGGAATAAGTGGCCATATATTTCCATCCGTCCTGTAGCACGATCTCCGGGGGGCGGCCACACCAACTGCATGAAATGAATTATACTATAATGAACGTATTATATTTCCAATAAAACTCTCTAAATTCCACTCTCAATTTCCACACTCGACGAGTCAACTTCGATCTCCTCCTATAATGATGAAGTATTATGTAATGTATTTTATATTCGCGAGATTTCGTTGTGCTTTTAATTTTTCAATTAGTAATAAATTTTTTGGGTACAAATAATTGGCAATATTGTCTTGAGGCGAAAAAAATTATTCGTACCATTGACGTGGCGTGCAGGATGAACTTGCAAATATGAGCAAATGTGAAATATGTGCTCTTAATAGAATCTTGCTTGAAGAGTATATACAAAATAACTATATATTTATCAGCTTTCACATATTTGGAATCGACACGGCCTCGAGCAAAATAAAGTGATTCAACGATTTACTGGCGGCTACATAAATTATTTTATGTGTCGTTAGATTCCAAATAGGACTTCATCTGAAGTTGGCATTCGTCAGTGTGCAATGTCGTAGAAATTCAGTGGCAGAGAAATAGCGTTATTAGGGCTTTTAGCTGGTGTCGGGTATTGCTAGTTTTACATTGGGCGTGCAAAGCGATTTTGTTATCTTGCAATAAAAGTAGTTATCAAGTACAAGAAGTTGTTTTCTAATGAAAATGGACTCTGCAATGTAACTTCGATTGAACCTTAAGAGGCGTGTGCAATTGTGTAAGTTGTACATGTTGGCACGAGCAGAGTTATTGGCTGAATGCTATTACAGAGTGATCAAAAGTGACGGTTGCACAGCATTACCACAATACATTATTCATCCAATGTGTCATGGTTTTCCAACGTAGCTTTGAAACCAAGCATTTACGGTTCGGAAATCCAAATACTGATGGAATTAGTCTAGACTGAAGCAGTGGTTATCAATTTGTTAGACCTCGCCTACCGGCAAAACTTTAAAGCAAATGTTGCGGACCGGTCAACCTTCAGAAATATGATTTACACTAAATGTAATGTCGACAAATTTATGCAATTCAAATGCAATACCGAAAATTTCATTTAATGCTTCCTTTGAATATTACATATCTGTAAGCTAAGACCATTACCCCATTACCTTGACTGTGATTGTTCGGTACTTTTGAAAGAAATGCGACTTTGCTGTTTCCTTTAGTTTCGTACAACACTTGTAGCATTGCTACGTACGCTTAAAGTAAAACATGAGCTGTCTATTACGACACCATACAGAAAACTCGATCCCAACTCCTAAATCAAATTACAATCTGATTGTTTGATTTCTCTAATTAATGGACAAGCGTCCTAATCCTTGCATTTTGGAATTGATTACAAAATCCTATTATATTTAGCGGACCGGCATAAGACTTGCAACGGACTGGCAGTAGAGAAACACTGGTCTAGACAGTCGGCATTGACCAATAATATGAAAGATTCTAATTCACGAAGAGAGCTTTCACGAACTAGAGTTCCTGAGCCTATCTTTTGATACGAGACAAGTAATTCGAATGCCACTTGCAGTATTCTTGTTCTCCATTGACATTCACGAAAAACGGGTAATGCAATGCCTTCTGCGTGTCCGTGTTAGCGATACGGACACACTAGGGTGGTCCTTAAAAATCCAATTTTGGAAAGTTGTTGGTCTGACCCTGCCAAAATGTTCCTTTGGGTTAAGAAACACACTGTGCAAAATTTTAGTGATAATCATTAATGTTTAGAGGTGGCTCAATGGGTCCGAAATTTTACCTATATCAGCTATGGAGCATATATAGTAAATTTATAGTTGTTATTGGGTCAACGCTGGAAAGCGTGGATTACCTCGTCTGGTTAATAGCTGATCATTGGTGGGGGTACCATGATAACCAATATCATTTTATATTGCCAAGTAAGCTGTTTGATTGTGTTGGGGCACATTTTGTTGAAGTCAGCAACCACCCCAAATGCAAACTGCAGGTGCTCCTCGTTTTTTTTTTTGTGAGATGGGCATAAACATTAATTTTCGAACATTCCGCTATATTTACTGTCATTGACATTTTGATCATCCGAGAATTGTGCCCTGTGATTCCGAAAGTAAACTGCTATAAGCATATGCCACATCTCGACCTAATCTACTTTGATTAAATTTTAATACGGTAAATCGTCATGAAAACAGCGTGAAACATCCCCTTAATCACGGTAACTAAATATGTATTAGAAAATCGCACCTCCTTATAGTGTCATTAAGAGGGCGATTTTCTTTTTGAAATTGCAAAAAAAAAGTCAAAATTTTGTCAGTATTGTAGCGTTCGGTCACAAAATTGACAAAATTGTTTACAAAGTCGAATTTTGTTTTGCAACTGCATTTCATTTGTATCGTAGATGTTTGCACTGTCGGCGAACTGATCATTCGACATTTTACATCTCGTAGCATACTTATAGCATACTTATAGGCCTACCGTTGTAGACGACCCATTGCCTGCTAATTGTGAATCGGTCTAATGAAACAAATAGGTTGACATTAGGGATGGTGTGAACGTGAGGTTCACGTTCGCGTTCTGTGTGTGAACCTCGGAAATTTAGAGGTTCGCGTTCACAACAGAACCTTGGTAGGTTCTGCACTGTGAACCTTTTTCATATATTACAGTTTTCACTTCATTATAAAAGATCTTTGGTTCAAATTTATTGCATTTCAACTGCGGGCCACTCTATGCATGGCGTTGGCAGCATTAAAAATCTACAGTAAACGAGCATGCACCTTGACAATCTCAAAAGTTTTACTTGCTTTGTTACAAAAGTTTGCTTGAAATATCCAGCATTCTGTTTTTGAGTATTTAGTGACTCTCTGCTGTGAGCTTGACCCGCAATCACACAACATCACTAGCGAAACACGTGGTCAAGGAATGATGCTTATTCAACCAAATAATGAGATTGATATCGTTTTCTGATGTAAAAAATCTAGCAGGCCGACGGGGTGAATCTTGGCTCCATATCTTCACTGCATCATTAAAACCGAATCCATGCGATTGAGGTGTTGGCTACTGCTGTATAACTTGTTAATGGGGTAATATCGGTAGCAAGTCTAGAAACCCGTTTTACACTCTGCTCAGTATCAATAGCAATACTCAGACGCCGAATACATTGTTCCGTCTGGCCTAGACCGTTAAAGCGTAAGCTTATATTCACTGGCAGGTCCTCGTCGAAATTTAGCGATGTTTAAAACGCCAATTTGTACTTATGCATTGTGGCATTATGTGGTCCGAGCCGACGCTAGGTATCGTGTGTACATTAATATAGGGTATCACTTCATTGAAGATAGGGTTGTAATTAGCAATATGACGTCGCGTGACGTCATGAGGTTCACGTTCGCGTTCACACAGAACCTTTCAGAAAGGTTCGCGTTCACACGAACCTGAACCTTTCAGAGGTTCACACCATCCCTAGTTGACATGGTATTATGCTCAACGTACCGCAATATCCTAACTGAAGCAAGGCTGCCTGCGAATTGGTTCTTATATCAAGAAGCGCATGATGGAAAGTTTGTGATGTAGACAACATTGTCGAAATCGTATAGGCCTACATGAGGGATTCGATTCTGAATTATTGTTGGGTAAAGTATTCATCTCGAGTCGAATACTGCTCTTTATAACTAGGGCTTTACAAAATTGAGTACCAGAGAGATTCGATTTTGAATTGAGTATGACATGGAAAATACAATTATGCCCACCTTATGCGACCACAAAAATCTCACTATGAAAGTGAAATTGACTTGTGACTCGGTACCTCGAGACCTGCTTACAACATTCACCCAGCCCTATACTCAACATATTTCCGAACGGATTAGTGGTGCTTCTAGCGACCCATTATTGAGTTGATGCGAGATATGATGCATTATCTTGATTGGCATGGTTGTCAGTCCTCCCATGCTCTTCCATTGATTTTATTATGATTGAACATTATAAAAATAAAATCAAGATTTGATTATTTCTTCGATTAAAAGCGATTTTAATAAGAGGCAAAATGATTTTCAACAGAACCATAGTTATGCTCAACGTACCGTGATATACTAACTGAAGCAAGATTGTGTGGGCATGGCATTGTTTCTTATATCAAAAAGCGCATGATGAAAAATTCTGATGTAGACCAGTGTTTCTCAAGATTTTTGACCTTGCACACAGGTAATGTTCTCTCTAAGCTGCGCGCGCGCACAGGAAAATGTGGGGCGCGCACACAAAAAAGCCGAAGTGACGACCTTTTTTGTTAGTCGTTACGCACTGTTGTCCAAGGGACCGCGCAGTGAGTTGGTGAGTGCGCGCAGACTCGTGAAAAATTAGAGGGAACATTGCCCACATGTAAAATTTCAAAACAAATGTCGCGGACCGGTAAACCTTCAAAAATCAAAATTAACCCTAAATTCAATCACGACGAATGTATGCAGCTCAAATCTAATATTTTAATCTTCATTTAATGCTGCCTTCTTGGCAGTGCATATTTATGCGTGACTCTGTTGAAGTTTACGCAAGGTGAAGCTCGCGGAGTCCTGTTAAAGACCATTAGCTGGATCGTGATTTTTCGGTATCCTTTGAAAGGATTGAGATGCTGCTTGCCAGACCCTATGATACTGCTAGTATCGCTTAATTGCAATGTCGTAATTTAACGGTGTTTCTTTAAAAGTCTGCCACAGCTTTCACATAACTTGTCCAAAACGAGTTTCAGGCTACTTTTAAACAGTTTCGTACAACACTTGCGCAAATGTGACATACGTCCAAGGTAGACCATGAAATCTCTCCTACGACACAATGCAGTTTTCAAGTCAAAAATATTTTTTAGGCCAAACCGCTTCGTAAGGACAGACAGTTCCAACCAGAAATGAAAATAAGTAGTACAATTCTAACATTATGCGCTAAAATGCCTTATTAACATACATGGGGGCAATATTTTGTCAAAATTAAGTTTTTTAACCTCAAAACATATCATGCCAACGCTGACAACTTTGACCACCACTGCCGAAATGAGGATATCGAATGGAATAATCGTGTCATGCATACTGGCGATCATTTCTGCTGCGGTTCAACACGAGGAAATGCGGTGCAAGGCACGTCCAGGATGTCATCTGGCTAAATGCGATCCCGGACTGATGTCTCCGAGTTTGAACGCGAATGAATATCCAGTTACTTGCGTGAGGACATCCGTCCAAGACGGGGAGGAATACAACGAATTGAAAAGGGAAATGCAAGTTTTACAAGCAGGTAGTTCCATTGTGTGCATTTGTATGTATGTTTGTTGTTTGTTTGTTCGTGGTATTCGTGGTGTTTGTCAACTATAATGGTCATATACTTAATATTTTTGATTCCGTAGCTGCCGATTTGTAGCACTTGTTCTAGGCTTTTTGAATACACGGCTAACGCGGATGAGATGGCGAACCTCCAAAACTTATAGGTAGGAATTTGGGAGTCGACCTAGGTCGGACTTGAATCCCCAACCCATTGGTGTTGTAGCTGTGGATTATACCACTGCGCGTGTACGTACATATGTCTACATCAGTGACAATTAACCGTTATAACCCGGGAAACATTTACGCTAATCTCCATGCCTTCGAATGCCTCCATTTTCGCCTAGTCACATCAAATCAACCACAATACAGCCAATCAAATATAACATCCTTGGATTAGACAAATGATGTTATAATTAACTGAAGATAAGGTCATTTGAACGGTATTTATGTCGTGACTAGCATTATTTTTTCATCACAGCATTTGCATTATTAAATGATAAAAAGATGAGATTGGAAGGAAATGATGCTGCTCAGTCAAAAGGTACGGATCATTACCTTGCCTTTTCGAAATTACAATTGAACAAGTATCCTATACGAAGGCAGTGATAGTATAAGTGCTTGGGAAGTGTAGTTTCGTTCATGCTTATCGCTAACGCTGCACGATATATCAATTCGTACAATCGATGCAGGTATAGTTACTAACAATCCGCTAAAGTCTCGACAATGCTTCTCAGATATCAGATCTCTCACGACAAGGATGAGCACGCTTGAGAACGAAAATAAGAAAACAACCTCAGGTGATATATTACTTTGTGATGTCATGATCAGATTGGTAATATTGAAATATTCAGAAATAGTCAATGATGTAGGCTACTCTAATTTGTATGGGGACTCTTTGGAAGTAGGATGCATCTGTCTACAGCAGGGGTGGGCAAATTACGGCAGCGAGAGAGAGAGTCTTTATTTTCATCCAACCATAATACATAAAACCGATGGCAATGATGATGGTACAGAAAATATGCATGCACAGTATTCGGTATCAGATAGGGATGATCGACAAGACGGTGAAGGTCAACTATTAGTCTGATCCCACCCGTATCAAACAGGTACACTTGACTCTATACAGTGGCTGTAAAAATGTTAGTAAAAAAGGAAAATAAAAAGAAAAGTAAACGATGGTAGCAATTGATCAATGAAGCAATGTCTGGGTAAGGTAGGACAAGTGTTAATATAACGACGGTCCGCAACACTATTTTTCGTGGCCCCAAAAGCAACAAGAAACGTTTCAAAAATATTAATAAAATGCGTACTAAAAATATTATTATTGCAACGACTTGACTAAACTTTTTCCTGATATATTTCACCATGACAATACCGAGTTATAGTCTTACTGGATTGTTTATTTTTCTATGTAACTTCTAGCGCAATAGCCAGACCTCAAGGCGCGATCATTACGAAAGGTTTCCATTGCTAAACATCATAGAAAGTCGAAACGGAAATGACATAATTAGGTTCACGAGTGTGATTTTAAATCGGCAACTCCACGATGCATATTACTTTTAGTGCTGCGCTGCACTGCACGGCACAAATGATTCGCGCGTGTGTTAAGTAGATTCGTCCTCAATACGTGTAGAAGTATTTTATATTTATGTTATCAAGATATTGTAGAAGCGTATTTAAAGGTAATATGGTTATTCGGGTTGTTCAAAACTAACTTTTTCCCAGATTCCGCGGATTCACTGATTAAATTGGTAGGTTGCCTAAAATAGGCTGCACACCAAATTTGGCTCAATTCCAACCAGCAGAAGCCGCGGCAGAGCGAATTGAAACTTTTGAATTTATTTAAAAATTTTACCGTCAACCCAATGAAATTGTAAGTTGTCTTGAGTTAACACCTACAGTCACGTATCCACCATAGTTACCCCTAATTCAGAGATATTCTGTAATCGGGGCAATGACCGATATCAGTCGCAATCTAGCATCATTGTATGGATGATACGACGCAACTATGACGTTGGAAATCGTGATATAATTAGGATCTTTTGAATATGTGACTGGCGGTACTAAACTTTATTATTATTGCTTTTAGAACTACATTCATTGCAGTAGAATTTATCAACTCGGAGACTTTTCGTCTGCCCTTATCAAGAGTTACCGGCACAATAATAAGCATATAGAACAGTGTTTCTCAAACTGGGGTACGCGGTCCTTTTGGGGTCCGCGAAACAATATTTAGGACCGCAAAGCACGTTCCAAACTATTCTCACGCTCCAGAAAATAACAAATTTCTAACATATAAAAAATTTCAGGCAACTTATTCTTCAAACCAAAACTCAAACTATGTATGAATTTGAAACAGTTTAATGGGATTCACGATATTAGGGCCGTTTTGGCAAAAACGTAACCAAACATTGCTTAGCTGGTCACAGCTCGGCGTCAGTTAAACCCGTCACATTGACACCATAATATCCGATGTGTTGTTTTGTTTTGATTTTGTAAGGGACCATGAGTCAGTAAAAATATTGCCAACCGTTTCATGAATTTTGTTGGAAAATTTTGAAAACCTGTGATATAGAAAGAGGTTCAATCGAAAACCAAATTGGCGAAGTATGGCGCAACGATGCAACACTAAAAAGGAATGCTATGCATAACCAGCGGTAACGGTAGTCATAACAAAGAGACGAGACACATCAGACACACACCAGACACCCAAGACAAATTTCTGACGTTCACACACCGAACACGAACGCGAAACTCAGATCCTTACCATCTCTGGTAGCTAAATATATATATAGGTATTTCATCACTATGAATGACATTGTCAAAGTCATATTTAGCTTTACGAATTATGAAATAGAACGGAAAGGTGCCGGAAGTAGCAATCGCCTCCTACATCCAGCTTTCGAGATAAATATTCAACAGTACCCATGATATTTGAAAATGGTAGTTTGATGCATATTGCAGCCACCATCTGATATCTCGCATAGACCAGTAACTTCATGTTTATACCGATAACTTGCGCAAGATCTGCAATATCGATTCGATTAGCAACTGTTATGTCGTGACGCAAAAGACCATAGTTGTTACATGCGTCACTAAAATTGCTTTTAAATATAATAACAATATTAATAATAATTTGCAAAGCAAACATGATTTTAATTTCTGCTACACCTATCAACTACATTGTAAATGATCAGGACAATGCTAACAATTTTATTATTTCTAGAAATGGAAGCTCTGAAGACCCAATTATCTAAATCAGACGAAAGCAATAAAGCACTCTTGAAGGGTATGGTACTTTTGAAATAGGGGCCCATTATCATCATTTCTCTTTTTCACAAAGAGGATTCCATCAATCAGGATATATTTCTGTTATATCTTAGCCGTAAACCACACCACACTACTTTGAATATGCGTCACTCAAGCTTTAAAAAATTCCTACCCTCCTCAGCAATGCGATATAAATATCATATGATCTCAAATTTAAATTGAAAGCGTGAAAAACTTTTTTGCTGCAGCCATTCCCCTATTGTTGTTTGTGGTATTCATGGTGTTTGTCGACTACTATGGTCATTTACACAAGGCCGATAGTTATTATTTTTGATACCGTATCTGCCGACTTCTAGCACGACCCACTTCTAGGCTTTTTGTAAGACACCGCTTCCTCCGTTGCCCTTGGAAAGCCACTGTTCTGGAATTGCAGGTACCAAATTGTAACGGGATGTACCATTCTACTCCATCTATCTCTGTTCTATTGAAGTCACGCGTAATCTATTATTAATCCTTCGCGAAATTTCGGACATGCATTTCTTTAAGGTTGCACCTGCAACATATATGTATAATCGCCATACTGGTCGAGGTTCTGTTGCATGCTATATCGTTCCGTAAAATGGCTTCTGATGTAAAACATTTAAGCAAGATCGGAAATTCTCAAAGATATATCGACCATAAATAATGCAAAGAGGGCCCCTATAACGGCTAGACCAGACCTGGGCAAAGTGCAGCCCGCAGGCCAAATGCGGCCCGCGAAGCTATTCTGTGCGGCCCGCGAAAGGTTGCTTGGAATTCAAAACATAAAACTTGCTTTTTAAATGAGCATAACCATAGGCTGTATCAACTCAACAGGAAATTCTTTGCCTTTGAATTCTGTTCATTAATATGCCTCGCATGCGTAATCCATATTCAAAATAAAGGCAATGTGGCAAAGTATGAGTAGCAATTAAAGTTACAAGAAATCACTCTTCCCATATATAGTTTAGTTCAAACCTTCTCTGTTGACATTGTCACATTACGCATTATACGGTATGTGTTTCAAATTGTTACGTAAGACCTTGATAGCTTTCACACTCTATTTAACGTCCACTTGCCAATTAGTATAACTTTATTAGTGAGATGAGCTTTCGGAGCGGCGCTACCAAGGCCTATCGGCGCAACAAAGCATTAAATTTGTTATGTGATACGTTTCCGAATCCCTAATTCGTAAAACAAGTCAACCAGTGCTCGCATAAAGGTTTAACGGGCATGCCAAAAAAGAATGCCGAATATTGAAATTCAAAGAAGGTTTAAACTTTAGACTTTCGAGCACTAAATATTTGTATATTGCAGTCAGGGGTAAACCCGTACTTTCAGTTTTAGTCGAGCAAGTCGATGATATTAAGGTCAAAGGAGGGCGAAGTTCAGAAAAACTGCAAGCTTCACTCAACATCAAGGCTAATAAAGCTGCACACGGCTCGGAAGGCAGCGATCTAGAAAAAGCTCTGTACTATTGTGTATACATTTAAGTGCAGTGGTTCTCGAACAAGCATCAGAAGAGAGGCGCGAAGCCCAAGTTTATTGAAAAATTTTTCGCGCCCTGCGCGATTAACCTCACGCTTACGGTTATTGCTATGTGCATTGTCCGACTGTAATATGTCAGAATTCATTCATCAACAGCCATAAACTTCCATGCCATCAAATTCCTTCCGCTGGGATTGCTTGCATCAATGTAATTTGAAAATAAAATTAATATACGCAGGAGAATATAGCTAAAATGTTTTACTCGGCGCGCCAATGTATTTTCTACTTCTCATTTGGCCCGCGGAGGAAAATAATTGCCCACCCCTGGGCTAGTCAACATGATGGCGCGTGGTCACAATAGCATTGAGATTGCTAGAGTGGAATGCTACCTTTCGCGAAGATCTTTTCGCTGTAATTCGAGTATTACTTTGACTTTTTGGGTCTGACTGCCGCCGGAACTTTTCCATACGATCGACTTCAATTTCACCACGCATTTAGAGTGCGATGTACCCTCAATTTCAAATTAATGATTTGCTGCAATCTTCCCAGTACTGGTCCAATGAAAATCTGGATTAGCTATATATCCCGAGGTTTATGCTAGGGAATGCACGGCCCCGGCGCGAACGTCTGAATCTTGAGAATTTCAATATAGATATTGCTTACGCATATTTCTATTGAAATTCAATTCTCGATTTCTTGATTGCAGATCTAGCTTATAGTCACTAGTAGGCCTGTACCTTCTACTATTCAAATGAGGTGAATTCGATTTGACTCTAATTCAAGCAGCATCGCTTTAATCCAATTGATTTCACATCAACGTGCCCATAGCTATTCCAATTACTATAGTTTCCAGCTATCGGCTCGAAGCAAATAAAAAATTGTTGTTATTGTGCAGGTTCGCAAACTTTATTAACTCCTATATTGCTAAATTCGGTAAAATCCCAACCTATGGTATGCTACCGTTGTTCTTCTGAATGTCGAACATGAGTGCGCTGCTGGATTGGAGATACGTTATATTATCTGCGATAAGCAGGCCGAGTACACATGTCTTAAACCTGGCTCTTATTAAACGCTGATATTGGAGCCCAAAACACACAAAGAAACTGTCATAAATCTACAAATTACGGCATACAATCCGAACATGTCTGATTGAGAACACTTGTCCATGACTAATCAGTTTCAACATCGTCGACCGTGTCCAGGCAAGTATTCCAATTTGATAATGCGACACCTACAGTCTTACACGCGGTGTCCGTGTAATTTCAGAGTTGAACGATTTGAGGATCAAAACGAATGATTTGGAATCGCGCCTTGCAAAGCCAAACACAGGTATATATTCGGTAATTTTGTTTTATAATATATTATCAGTATTTAATCCACCAGCCCAACTGTTCAAACAGTCTAAATAGGCCTACTTCATTTCAGACTACTTCTGACCATGTTCAGGTTGACAACGTTTATTAAGCTTTCAAGGCCTTTGATCTACAAATCAATAGAATCATATGATTTCACCTGCACGCTCCCAAGGGGTTGTTAGCATCGGTATCAGTATTAGTTTATTTATTTTCATCATTTCAAAACATCACAAGACTGTGATACAATGGAAATATATAGGAACGTGTCGAAATGACTTGGATTAGTCGTTGGAATGAGACACCCACCTGGGCAATGTTCCCTCTATAGCTGCGCACGTGCGCAAATGCGCAGTGCTGAACCGGTCTCTGCGCACAGAAAATCTTAGCTGCGCACAAAAAATCCGAAGCGATGCCTTTTTTTCTTTTTTTAATTGTTGTTCTCCATGGGACCCGCGCAAGCGCGCAGACTCGTGAAAAATCAGAGGGAACATTGCCAGGGGCAAATAGCGTTATCGGTGAAGTTTGAAACCGAGGTACAAGTGCGGCCAGTAATGGTAAATATTGCGCTCTCTGAAGAAATGATAATTTGCAATGACGAGCGCCTCACGAAAGAGATCTTTCTTTTAGTACGGTCTCGTACGCGTGAGCGATACTGATATCATTTCAGTAGCCCAATATTTTCTGGGAATGGCGAAATAACATGGTTTAACTAAATAACAATGGGCTAGCGCGAAGTTAATCTGCTAGAAACTAACGAATAGTCTTCTCCGTGTGGCATGAACATTGCGTAGGATTTACTGCACCATTACATGCCGTGAATTTTCGAAGTCATCACTTTCATCAGGCAAATCTGATCACGTATGGTAAGATACGATAATATGCAAAATATGCAAGTACAAACACCAACATTGTCGAGAAATCCATCCCCTTGCAAACGTTGATCGGGAAATGCTGCAACTGTGCACTGTAGGGCGTTGAATTACATCAGCTTCTGAACAGCAAAAATTTTGATATTATTCAATTCGTTTGAACGGGAGTTTTCTGTCGATCAGGTAATACCTAGGATTACCACATTTTGGAAATCTGAAAAAGAGGACACTTTTGCAATACTGGAGGAAAATACTTAAAAATGGTGACTTGTTCCCACTTCGTAGTCGCAGGGACGTAACTGCCGCACTCCAAACCCCCCAATTTTGGGGGGGTAGCGAGCTCGAAGGGGGCACAAAATTATTTCGTGAATTAGCATAAATTACAGGGTATGTTTCAAAATTTCATGCATCGCCAAATATCTTGATTATTGGTTACTCTTCCCCCAATAAAAATACGCTGGATTTATAGAAATGGGCAGATCGGCGTTGGCCATTACCGCCACGACGCACTAAGACATATAAAGTTTTAGGCCATGTAACATGCGACTCAAAGAAGTGTGCCAGAACGATCGGCAGCGAGAAAACCTTGGCCATAAAGGACGGCCCTATGCTGACCGAAAACTTCGTTATATATACAGAATACATAGGTTTAATCGTCCATATAGGCGCCTAAATGACTGGCGTCGAATGTTCCTGTCTTGGCAATCTGAACCTCACAAGACAAATACCATCCCGCAGGAAAAAATTATATGCCATTTAAGAAATACCAATCCGAAATCGTGTGATCTTTCAGTTTAGTACGCTTGGGCGATTCTAAATTTTTTAATACAATATAAACAGGAGGTCACGAAATAACATCATGTAACGAAGTCATACCAACGGGTCCGCCCGCCCGAAGATGTTCAATTATTATTTACGGGCTCTGCAATTTCAAAGACACCTTACTCAGCTCTGCGGGTAAATCTGATTATACGTGAGCAGAGAGGACAAGGAATTGATAGCAGAAAATATGCATTTCCTGATCTTATTGACCGATTTTATCATGAATTATCCAAAATTTTCGCGCTTCGCGCTGGCTCACTATACAGTACAATTATAATTTCGTGGCAAAAACGAACAATGTCATGGGGGGGGGGGCAGTTTATCACCCTATGGGAGCCCAAGACTCAAGTTTATTTGGGGAGGGGGCTAGCGAAGATTTTTGGGGGAGGGGGGATAACGAAGTGCTGTTTCGTTGCTGCCAACGAGTATATACACCGGGAGATGTTAAATTATTATTGAGGGGTCCTACCTTTTCAAACACACCTCCCTCAGCTCTACCGGTATATCAGATTACGTGAGCAGAGAGAGGATAATGATAGCAATATATACACAATTCCCGATCATATTGACCGATCCAGTCATGAATTATAAAAATTTCTCGCGCTTCGCGCACTTAGGGGAAAAAAGTGTCTCACTAAACGTCGACCCAATGAAGCAGATAAATAGCGGTAAACAGCGTCTAGCCTGAGGGGGGTCTGGGGGGCTTCGCCCCCCAGAAGCTCGTCTTATCACCATATGGGGGGCCTGGTTGCGCACTGTTGTCCAAGGGCCTGCGCAGTGAGTTTGCATGTTTGCGCAGACTCGCGAAAAATTAGAGGGAACATTGTACCTGGGTCCACGCGATACAAACAACAGACATACACACTGGATGGATAAAAATAAGGGATTACATACGACGAGTGATGAAATGATAAACTAATAAATCCCTACCAAAGAGTTGGAGGTTTACCTCGGCTCCTCCTCGCCATATCAACCGTGTATGCGGTGTCTTATCGAAGCCTGCAAGTGGACCGTGCTACAAGTCGGCAACTTCGGAATAGAAATGAAGAAAATTGACCTGGAGTCAATGATCAGTCCACAAACTCCATAAATACCACAATTAACAACAGCAACTATAGTGATGAAAATGAATGACACGTGCGTCGGTAGGCGAGTTCGATATGTCAGATCTACGTAACGGTAATCTTGACAGCTGACTATTAACATAACTCTGAATAAAGCATGAATAGAAAAATCAAGGATAGATAGATTTTCATCGCCGCCATTAGTCATGTGATACTTATGAGACGAATTCTATGATTTCCAGCTCTTCAAATGATCACCAGAAGAAATTGTGATGGCACCCAATTGGAATCAGCATTAGCACTTAATGACTCTGGGGGTGTGTTTAATTTGGACATACCGAAAATCGGAATCACGAATGTATTCTGCGACTTTACTGACGATGGAGGAAACTGGACCGTGAATTGAATGCTTGAGTTCTGTTGAAAAAAATGAGATTTATTTCCATTTCCGTAAAGGTTTTCCAGCGAAGAATGAACGGAGACGTTGATTTCTACAGAAATTGGAAAGATTACGTAAAAGGATTCGGCGATTTGCAAGGAGATTACTGGATGGGTATGACTTTTTGTGTAAAACGTTTGAGGCATGTACATTAGGGCTGTTCAAAAATAACTTTTTTTCCTGAATCTTGCTGGTTACTTGATTAAATCGTTAGGTTGCCTTAAAAAACGACGCACACCAAATTTGAATTCATTCCGACAAATATTCGCGGTTTACGTAGAGTTTGAAAATTTTGGATTTGCCCATAAACGCAAAAAAAAAATTTCTCAAATTTTTTTGCCAACCCCATGAAATTGTTGGGCTGTCTTCAAAAACTATGCAAAACAAATTTGACTCAATTCCAAGCCGTAGAAGCGGAGTTATTCCAGTTTTTCGGTGATAATTCTTGGATTATCCACCAATCAAGGATAATCCCAGAATTATCGAATAGAAACTGAAATAACTCCGCTTCTACGGCTTGGAATTGAGTCAAATTTGTTTTGCATAGTTTTTGAAGACAGCCCAACAATTTCATGGGGTTGGCAGAAAAATTTGAAAAAAAATTTTTTTTGCGTTTTTGGGCAAATCCAAAATTTTCAAACTCTACGTAACCCGCGAATATTTGTCGGAATGAATTCAAATTTGGTATGCGTCGTTTTTTAAGGCAACCTAACGATTTAATCAAGTAACCAGCAAGATTCAGGAAAAAAAGTTATTTTTGAACAGCCCTAATGTACATTGTACAATCTCATGAATTTCGTCCAGCCCCCATCATGGCGAACAAGATTTAGAAGACGAAAATATTTTGGACGTAGGACGTAGTTTATTTTTGTCCTTGATGTTTTTGCGGCATATACACCGACTCATGATATACATACACACGATCTGCGCATATGCATACCATGAGTGCATGATGTGCATATGCCGCTGGACAAGGAAGTGCAGATATAGCCTTTACGACTTTCTAAGTCATGCACTACCCCTCCATGCTATCCCAGTAATGCATGAGCGCCAAGCAGGGAAGCCATGGATACCAGTGTTACTAATCAGGTCTTTGGTCTGACCCGGCCGGGAATCGAACCCACGACCTACCGACCAAGAAGCCGGACGCTTAACCATTACGCTATCTTGATCTTTTGTGATGTTTATTACGACACTTTATTCAAATAAATGTAAATCGAGTTATCGGCACTTGATTCCTCATACGACAATATCACAAACATTTTAACTGAAGATCATGTCACCAAGTTGCCACTATGACCCGATCGCGGAGATCATGAGCAATCACGCTATCTGAATAATATAAATACTTTCTTCTACGATCGCTGTCGAGTGAATATTCTACTCATGTACGAGTCAAAGTAGCCCAAAATGGACGATGACAACCATGGACTTTCCCAGGCTATCATTGGAAGAACCTGATACTTATACTCGACAAACGTTAAAGCGAAAAGTAAAGTATTTGGTTAATGCTGACCGTCTATAACGTATACCGAAGGATCGATCTAAATTGATGATAATAATCTTCTCCATTTCAGGCCTGGAAGCTCTGCACCAAATGACAAATGGACGCAATATGGAGATGAAAATCAAAATGATCACGAAAAAAGGAATTCATTGGATTTCTAAATACAGGTGAAGATCAATCGTTGTTTACTTTGTTCCATTTGACTTCTGACACGCCACAAAGTAGTCTGAAATTCCAATAACGGCTACAATTTTCGAAAAGTGCCTCCGATTGATAAGAGTTTATCATCTTCGTTAGGAAAAGGATCGCCGCAAACGTGTTATCTGAGTAAATTTTATGACCACTGTTTTTTCTTTGTAAAGAAAAGAAGAAAGCATAAGCCGTGAAAAAGAGTTATGGTAATTTTCATACTTAGATAGAACCGACTTCATGCCTTATGGAAATGAGAGATTTTCGGTCCTTAACGAGTCATGGTTGCATTTCAGAACGCCACCGCGAATGTGGCATAATCCTCGCTCAGTCCGTGTTAACTGGTTAACTATGTCCAAATGTCCGATAGACCCGTTTTTCTCAAGCTTTTTGACCTTGCGGATCGGTAAAATTTCAAAACAAATGTCGCGGACCGGTAAACCTTCAAATATCAAAATTAACCCTGAATTTAATCACGACAAATGTAATATCGTAAACTTCATTTATTGTTACCCTTTTGGGTGATTCTGCTGAGGTCTGCGCAAGCTGACACTCGCGAAGTCCTGTTATTAATTACTATTAACTTGATCGTGATGGATCGGTATCCTTTGAAAGGAATGAGATGCTGTTTGCCAGACCCTGTGATATTGCTGGTATCGCTTAATTGCAATGTCGGAATTTAAAGGCGTTTGTATAAAAGTCTTCAGCAGCTTTCGCATAACTTGTCCGAAACGAATTGTAGGCTACGGTACTCTTTAACAGCTTCGTACAACACTTGCACAATCGTGACATACGCCCAAAGTATACCAAGATATCCCTACTACGACATAATGCAGATATATACATTCCAAACCTCATACTCAATTTATAATTAGTAGTTTTATTTCTCTAATTAATGGACAAGCGTCCATCTTCTCCATTTTGGAATTGAGATATAAAATTTTGATACATGTCGCGGACCAGCAGGAAAGTTGCCACGTATCGGCACCGGTTCGCGATCCAGCGGTTGAGAACCACTGCTGTAAACTACCTATAACGTAGTGCAGACTTTATTACACGACGGTCAGTTGGCAAATTGTCCTGAGATCTCCTTCACAATCTCCTTTTACATGCAGTAACTTCCGCATCGGACCCGCATCCGACAATTACAGACTGAACGTATCCGGATACTCCGGGAATGCAACCGGCGATGGCTTCTCACATCATAACAATCGGCAATTCTCAGCGAAAGACGCAGATCACGATGCTTTGTCGTCAGTGAATTGCGCTTCTGACCTCGAAGCAGGCTGGTGGTATGGCTTCTGCAGCCTCGCCACCAGCAATCTGAATGGAAACCTCAACAAAACAGGCGTCAAGGGAATTTGGTGGAATAGTCCCTTCTACCTCTTGCGCTTCTCGGAGATGAAGTTTCGGAAAAGATTGTGAAAATACTCTTTAGCGAGCACTGGCGGTCGCGAAAACTGAAACTGAAATGACGTAAAAACGAGCAAAGTGACTTTGGTCAATGGTCGTCTGAGATGAAACATACTTTAATTGCCAAATTGCCACGATGCAAACATATTTTTTTTGTTTAGAGATGTCTTCTTATTGGGGTTTGTTAAATAAAAAATAAATAAAAAGTTGTAGCAGAATAAGGTCAAGCAGGCTTCGAAATGTTTATAAAAGATTTTGGATTTGAAGTGACAGAAAAAACGTTTCATCGTTCATTTATTAGGATAAGCTGCTCTTAGCAGAAAGCTTAATGAGTGTCATGTCAAATCAACACAAAGCATCTTCAAGCGTGTCGCGTACACGAATACCAGACTCCAGATCACTTTCAAAGCTGGTAGCTTCGATTTCGTCATCCACTACATCTGTAGGTGGCAACTCTGCGTAGTCCATGTTTTCTTCACGGAAGTTGTG
Source organism: Botryllus schlosseri (assembly GCF_051294905.1). Classification (NCBI taxonomy): domain Eukaryota; kingdom Metazoa; phylum Chordata; class Ascidiacea; order Stolidobranchia; family Styelidae; genus Botryllus; species Botryllus schlosseri. The sequence goes on from NC_137242.1 coordinate 5,739,350, forward strand.
CAAAGTGATGCATGATGCTATCTGCAACCGAGCATTCTCGGGCAAAGCATTACACCTCTTCAACAAACATCACCAACAGTGCTTCAGCCGACCAAATGCCTGCTTCACTACTCGTCTTGCAGAACATAACTTCTAAAAATATACTTTAGCTTATAACCCAGGCCTGGGCAAGTGCGGCCCGCGGGTCAAATGCGGCCCGCCGAGCGATTCTGTACGGCCCGCAAATGGTTGCTTGAAATTTGAAACATCAAACCTACTTTTTAATGTTGCTGCGTGGACTAAAACCATAGGATGTATAATCTGAACCGGAAATTCGTTTACTATCAACCCTGTTCATTTACATACCGTGATTACGCATTCTATACGTACGTCACATGCCCAGTCCATATTCAAAGTAAAGTCAATGTAGCAAATTATGCCGTTGGAATTTAAGTCACAAGAAGTCACCAAACCTTCTTTGTTGCCATTGTCACATTACGCATTACACGATCTGTGTTTCAAATTGTTACGTGATGTGTTTCCTAATACATATAGTAACAGCATTTTATGGAATATTTCGCAAATCTGTGAACTATATTGTTACCAAACAATTTCTTCGCCAATATGTTTATCAAGGTCTCTTATAACATGTGTTAAAATGTTGAAGTTCAACTCCTGTGGGAAACTTCCGAAAAATGCTTGTTAAATTTGACGAATTTGAAAAAATAAAATAAAAAATAAAAAAATAAAAAATATATTTACCGTCCATAACTAACTACTGCTGGGTTTAATAATGGTTTTTCATGATACTAAATTGATTTTTAACATTCACATTTTACCACAGACATTTTTGTGAAAAATATATGGACAATGGCACTGATGACATAGTTATACCGTCAGAACTACACCGTCCAGTAACTCGATACCGAATGATTCAACAAATATACTGTATGCTGTATTACCCGTGTAACACACACAGACATATATATATATAGGCTTAAAATCAGCATAGTACAGAACTAAGCAATACGGCAAGGGCTAAAACAGTATTTTATGTACTGTTCCGTTCTGTAAGATGGACGCAATTGTAATGAAGTAAAAGCGACTCTGAACCCGGCATTGTCGATTGTTGCTAAATGGATCGTGACTGTTTCGCCATAGTTACTCATCGTGTGCACGAACAAAGTACTGTTAATAAGCAGCATTTGACTGTATAGTTAATAGTCTAACAAGATGGATGAGGACGTTACTTCACCAGTGTTCAATTGCTTCATCTGTGCACGCTCGGATACACCAGATGAAAGACTCATACAAGCAACTCCAAAGGGATACTCTACTTTATTAAAACAAACGGAAACTGTGAGTAATGCCAGTTTTGTGAATCGTATGAAGGAGGCTAAAGAGGAAGGTAAACTGCAGTACCACCAGAAATGTAAAAATGATCTCTACAACAACTTTGTTGCAACCACCAAAAAGTCAGCTCAAATATCAAAGACAGATAGAGAGTCTTCGAAGTTTAGGAGAAGACGTGCTACTACTTGTCAGCTCAGTTCATCAACTGACCGCAGCTCTAGAAATATACAGTCAGTTAACCTCTTGTATAAGGATGTATGCATTCTTTGCAACAAACCAGCGCAACTCTACAAAAATAATCCAGCACTAGCTAGAAAAAAATACAGGGTACCAGATAATTTGACTGCAGATAGAATGAAGGCTGGTTTGCTTCAGACAGCAAGAACTCGCGGGGATGCCTGGGGCACAGAGGGGTCGTTGGACGCCTGGTGGGGATCAACGACTTGGTAGCAGAAGAAACACTCTACCATTTGCGATGCAAACTTATGTTTATGAGAGGTGATAGTTTGTCTAAAACTGATGAGGGAGGTAAAAGGAGGAGAGGACAAAGAAGTATTGATGAGGAGCGAGATGCAGTTTTTCTAAAATTCTGCGAATGGTTTGACTCATAAATAGAGCATGGAGTAATGGACATGGACGAAGTCCATCAAAAGTTACAGCAATTTGATCAGTCACCAGATAAGAGCCATTCTTATTCCAAGCGTTGGCTAAAGGTAAAACTTCAAAAGAGATACGAAGATATCTTGTATTTCACAACACAGGAAAAAAGGGCAGACGTACTTTGCCTCAAAGATAACACCGACAAGATTATGCGACAGCATCATGCTAATCTTGACCACGGCGATGAGAAGACTCAGCTAATTAAAACTGCACTGAGGTTCATATGCAATGATATTGCCATGATTGATCTAAACCCAAGGTCATACCCCAACACATGTAGTATGACTGACATCGATAGTCAGCTAGCACTTGTTCCTGAAAGCTTGCAGATGTTCTTGAGACCGACCGTCAAATCAGACGAACGAGTTGCCGTTTGGGGACAGAATTTTATTAAGGCGTGTCGGCCTCGGTCTGGAGTTTTGCCACATCAAATGGGGCTTGCCATACAACTTGATCATAGACTTGGGTCAAAATGGATGCTCAATACGTTCCACCGGCTAGGTTACACCGAGTCTTACATGGAGATGCAAAACTACAAATACTGCTTCCTTAATAGTAGGAGTGGAGAGTATTTTCCATATCATTCTGGTACTCTTGATACTACTGTGGAGGAAGCTGAGGACCAGAGCAATGATGAGATTGCGATTGATGTTGTGATTGAGGATCAAGCAGCTGTGACAGCAAACGTGACAGCCGTTGAAAGTGAATCGTCAAGTAGTGATCCGGTGGGATGTATGGAGGTTGGGGAAACAAACAATGCAGTATCCCAGTTTGTCGGAGACAATATAGATTTAAAAATTGTCTCCATTCATGGGAACACTCCCTTTCACTCAATGGGTTTGATCCAAGTCACCTCTCCAGCACCACCTTTGCCAGATCCACGAAAGACACCAACTTTCCCTCGGGTGAAGTTGAAAGCACTCGACAAAGCTAAGATCCTGAAAAGAACCGAAATAAAGATTATTCCATTTGTGGACAGGAAACAGATAGGAACGACTGCGATCACGTTTTCCCCCATCGCTGAGCTATCATTCTCCTTGGCTGATGACGAATTGACCAGCCTCTCCTCAGTCCAGGTGACACACTATGGGCAGCGGGGTGGATTATTAAAGCCAATGATCCTGAGTTTCCACATTCCAACTGGAATGGCTGGATGAAGAGAATCCATGCTAATGATGCAAAACAGCGCACACAGATCGAGTTCCTTCCAGTTATTGAAGGAGACCCTAATGATCTCAAAACCATCTTCACCACTCTTAAAGAGTGCACGCGTCGCGCTGGGGTCGCTATAGTGACCTTCGATCTTCCGATATGGCTGAAGGCTGTAAATATAATAAAGCAGACCAAATTACCAGTCATTCCAAGGTTGGGTGGTTTTCACCTGTTGAAATCCTATCTTGGATCAATTGGTAACATCATGGAAGATTCTGGGCTACTAGATGTGATCCAGTTGATCTATCCTGGAAGCACAACAGCTAGCCACATCATGGATGGAGGATGTTTTGACAAGGCAATCCGCGCTCACCTTCTCATCGATGCAGCCATCTATCAACATACCATGAAACTTGCCTTCACTGAGGCTGAGCGTGGTGTTATGAAGTACTTCATGGAAAAGGTGGCTGATGGGAAAATGGGTGCCAGACACTCCGACCCAGTAGTACGAGTATTCGAGCGAAGGTTTAAAGAGACGTTCAATCGACTCGCAAAAGGAGGACGAACACCTGCACTCTGGGTGGAGTACCACTACATGATAGATGTGCTTAAGGTCTTTATAAGAACCGAGCGACTCGCAGACCACAGTGGGCATCCGTCCTGCATTGTTACCAAAATGCTTCACACCTTTGCCGCTGCGGGCCATCATCAGTATGCCAAGGGTGCACGGCTGAACTGCCAACTGATGAAAGAACTCGAAACTTTGTCCGCTTACAATGATGCATTAGAACGTCTGACCGCCCACGGTAACCACGTTGTCCGCTACTCAAGTCATGAGTGGTCTGGCACATGGTGCGATATTTGCATTGAACAGACATTGATGAAGGCAGCAAAGTCAGAAGGTGGACTGAGCAGAGGAAGAATGAGGAATAGTTCTTCTGGCCACAAATGCTGGGTGCTTACCCTCAGTCATCTGTCTGATGTCAACCGGCGGATGGAGGAGGACTTCAGTAGACATGTACCCATTCACAGAGACCTTACTAAGACACAATGACACGAGATGCAGAGGCCATTGAACTTGTCCTTGAATGGTTTGAGGAAATGAAGCCATTCGACAACGATAGAGAAAAGAAGTTGCTCGTTTCTTTCTCAACTGGATTTACCAGCACGGGGGATGACGCTGTCAATGCTGAGAGAGCAGTTGAAGTTGGGATGGCCATGCAGATCACCCTTGATGGAAAGTCAGTGACGTCGACCATGGCTGTCAAGTCAAAGGTGAAAGCCCTGTCATCGCTACGAAAATGCCCCAAGGTCAACGAGAAAAACTTTCACATTGACTCATTAAAGTTGTTCAACCGACTGATCATTTTCGCGCAGCGGGATTTGGCAGTTGAGGCAAGCTTACAGTATGAGCTCACTCCCTTCCCGTTGTCCCTGTTCAGCAACAAAGATCAGAAGATGAACAAGGCTAACAAGGCAGAATTTTCTAATACAACCCTGAAGGCCCTAATTGATCCACTTGACTTGACTAACGAACCATGCTGTACCCTCGTAATTGATGGCGGATGGCTTCTGTATATACATGGTGAAGTGGCAACAACGTCAGTCTTGGCAGGAAATCGCCAACAGTTACCTGAGCTACGCGCAGTATCTAGACTGTCGTTCTCAGAATATCATTGTGGTCTTTGATGGTTACAGCAGGTCACCAATAGATCACGACCACATCCGGCGTACCAAGAATTCCTGTTGTAACATCAACATTCAACCGGATATGTCAAACTGGACCACAAGGGCAAAGTTTCTGGACAACACTCATAACAAGACTGAGCTGATCCACCTTCTCTCTTCAACCTTTCAAAAACAAGACATCACTGTGGAGCAGTGTAACAACGATGCTGACACTTCAATTGTCAGAGAGGTACTTACTGCGGCTTCAGATGGCTCCGTTGAGGTCAGTAACATTCATGTAGTAGCCTATGTTAGCAATTTGAAAATACGATTGATAGGATCTATAATACATGCTGGTGTATTTACAGGTGCGGGCAGAAGATGCAGACGTGCTGGTAATGCTGGTGCACCATAGCTTGGACAGCCACCACCCAATCTTCTTAACCACTTCAAAGGGTTCTTATGGCGTTCTTAATATCAAAGAATCTCTCAGCGAAACACAGAAGAGGTATCTACTCTTTTGTCACGCCTTCACTGGGTGCGATACAGTTTCTGCGATCGCTGGTCACGGCAAATCAACTCTTTTTGACAGGGGAATAATGATAAACCTACTATCAAGTCGGCAGTTAATACTAATAATATTAATGTTAAGAATAACGATGACTTGATTTCTGTATTTAATTTTACTTTACGTGACATAGAACCGATGCATATTTCAGGTTTTGCGAATGGGACGTGGCTGAATACATCGATGTCTTCCTTGACACACAAGCCACTAAAGAAACGGTGATTCATGCTGGCATTGCGATTTTCAAGAGCATTTACCATTGGCGAGATAGTACATTGGGCGAAATTCGGTACAACATCTTCTCAAGGAAGGCAGGGGCAGGAGTGATTAAACCAGAGACATTACCTCCAACAGAGGGTGCTGCTCAGCTGCTGCACAACATTCACTCCGAGCGTACCTGCAGATCCGGGATTGGATCCTTTTACATAGCATGTCTCTAGACCAGAGTTGGATCAATTACATTATTTCAGTTCAATTACAATTACAATTACAATTACTTTCATGAATGTTTCAATTACATTACAATTACAATTACTCCATGCTAAAAATATCAAATTACAATTACAATTACAATTACTCCTTGCATGCTTCAATTACATTACAATTACAATTACAATTGCTGCTGTTGAACATGTAATTTAATAATCATAAATTCAACCGTGCTCCTTGACAACCGTAGCGTCATATTTAACAACAATTCAAGTCTAGTTCAGATTGTGTAGTAATAAATGCGTTTATGTGCGTACATAGTATGCTATGTGAGATGTCATTGTGGCGTAATATAAGCGTGTTTTGAATGCTCGGTAATTATGGCTGACGTTATTGGAAATGTAAAATATTATTTACCTAATTTCCTATGGGTTATGATTAAGGATAGGGTGCTGTATGTCGTTGAAAAAGTATTACAATATATGCACGCGTTGGATTTGCGTTTTTATCGAGGGGCGTAGGAATTAGGGTGAGAGAGAGAGAGATATGATATTCTTTCTCGCCTGCACCATCGAGATGCTTTGGCGACGGAGTTGCGATACGGCCCCATGAGGTCATCTAGTCTGCGCCCCCGTTTTTTTTCTCCTCCATGCTATCCGTGATTGCTGAGCGCCTGGCAGGATAGCTGCGGATACCATTTTTCGAGTCTTTGGTATGACCCGGCCGGGGATCGAACCCACGACCTACCGCTCGAGAAGCCGGACGCATAACCATTACACTATCTCGCTCGGAGTGAAAACAAAACCGGGTGCTTTGTCAGATAAGACGTTATATAATATCCAGTGGTCTGGTTAGTTAGCCAGACGAAATAACGATGCAGCATCGTGATCTGAAATCGTATTGTAGATTGCCAACCCACTGATAGATGCGCAAGATGTGAGTCACGGATGAATGCACCGACAAACATACTGCAGAGCCGGCTAAAAGCAGCAAACTTTGTAGTCCCAGAGCTGGCGAACCATGCGTCCAAATTTGATGCATCTGGTCTTTATCGTAAGCTATTGATGTACTAATTCCGAAAATACAAAATAAAATCTCGTCAGGGCAATGTAACTGCTCCAAATTAGCCGTTTAAGGCCGACTGTTCTGAAAAGTGAGAGCGCTGCAGCAGCATGACCACAACAATTACCAATTACGCCCAGCGATTGTTCAGAACAATGCCGATTCCCAGACTTTCACGACTATTTTGGGATGGTACCATTTCCTGGAAATATACTTTTATTGCGGAATCAGTGCGACACTAGCTTTCGATTAGGACCATAAATATCAAATTTCGACGCTTGGATCGTCAGCTATGGGAATATCAATTCTGCTGCTTTTAGCCGGCTCAGCAGTTTGCTTCTCGGCGTATTCAATCGTGAGTCACGTGTTGCGAATCCATCCGTTGGTTAGTAATCTAAAAATTGTATACAATGGCAGCCGAGGCCAGCATAGCGGTAAAAATTAAAAAAAACTTCACCCACAAGGGCACAGTCAAGGGCTTCCGCGAATGGATCCACCAAATTCCTTGTCGACATTTAAAGAGAATGCATTATAAGTCAATTGTTTTATGTTGTGCTTGTCAGGCCTCAATAGCAATTTAATGTAATTGAAATTGTAATTGAGCAAAATTTTTGTCAAATTACAATTACAATTACAATTACACAAAATAAAAATGCTTCAATTACAATTACATTACAATTACATTGAAAAATGTAATTAATTACATTCAATTACAATTACAAATTACAATTGATCCAACTCTGCTCTAGACCCCAGTGATTATGGATGGACAATAGGCATGCATGGATATGAGCCAGTCCCAATACTGGAACCCATGGCTCCTGATGAGCTACTGCAGTTCACAAGCTGCAATTGTCACGGAGATTAGCCTACAACAGTCGGAGATGCAGCTGCAAGAAGAATGGGGTCATATGCATTTCGGCCTGTGGCGTATGTAAAGGCCTTACATGCAAAAACGGCAGTCACGATCCCGATAATGTTGAGTCTGAAGAAGACATAGACAATGACTGTGGAAATGTCTGTCATAGCTATGTGATATAAAGAATATTTTGTGCATAAATATAAAAGTAGGTGTGGCATTTTTCTCAGAGGAGAGACTGTACTGAATTGTAAGTGTTAAAAATCAATTAGGAATCATGAAAACCATTTTTAAACTCGTCCTAAGTAACTCATGGGCGATAATTTTTTTTAATTCGTCAAATTTAACAGCTTTTTTTTAAAAAGTTTCCCACAAGAGTTGAACTTCAACATTTTAACATATGATATTACATACCTTCAAGAAGATAATGGCGAAGGAATTAATTGGTAACAATATAGTTCACAGATTTTCATAAGTTTCCCCTACTAATAATTCGCGAAACAAGTGAATCAGTGCCCATGATTTTTATGAATATATCACCACACATAAAGGATGTCAAAAAAAGAGAGCCAAAAGTTGAAATTCAAAGATGGTTAATAACTGCCACCTTGGCTAAACAACGAGGCCATTTCGGCAAGCTACACACTTCTTGGAAATCAGCTACCAAGAAAATAAGCTATTTATTATCCTCAGGACTGTAACACCCGCACCCCAAACCCCCCAATTTGGTGGCGAGCTCGACGGGCGCCCAAAAGTATTTCGTGAATGAACATAAATTATATAGGGTATTTCTTTGAAAAGTTATGCAACTTCATTCAAGTTTTTCTCGCGCTCCGCGCGATTTAGAGATCAATGGTTTTTAGAATTGGGTATTTCGGCGTTAGCCACTTCCGCGCCACGACGCACCAAGGTAAATGAACTTTAAGCCAACACGGGATTCCGAGAAGGCACTGAAATTGCAACAGCTGATCAAATTAACCAAGTAAAGGAAAAAAAAACTCGACAGCGAGAAAACCTTGGCCGAAAAAGACTGCCCTTATGTTGACCGAAAACCACGAAGTCCAATTGTCCATAGGCAATATTTGCCAGTGTAGAAATACCAATCGAGAATCGGGTGCGCTTTTTTAGTTTGGTACGCTCTGGCGATTTCAATATCTTTTCACATAGCAGACGGGAGGTCACGAAATAACAACATGTAACGAAGCAATTATACAACGGGCCCTCCCGAATATTTCCAAGACAGTACCTCACTCAGTTCTAGCGGTAAAACTGAGTATGCCACTATGTGTGCCGAAAGAGGTTAAAAAATATAGCAATATATTTACCAATATTATTGACCGATTGAATCATGAATCATGAAAAAATTCCGCGTTGCCAATTAGTGTATACAAGACATCTCGTGCATCGTCCATCTCGATGGCGGCTGGTCTGGGGTGAAGCCACCTGGAGCTTGGTTTGGAACTCTATGGGGGGCCCAAGACCAACGTTTGGGGGGGGATGACGACGGGTTGTTCCGGCCATTCCAAATGCATTTTAATTTATTGATAGATAAACGCTGATAGGGGTTTAAAGAGAGTTCACAATATATCATGTTTAACATTGTTTCAAAATATGACGGCAAATAAATATTTTTTAGGGTAATTAACCGTCACTTTGTCATTCCCCAATATCAACACATCCACTGAGCACCAATTCGTGCAATTCACTGCTTTCAATTTAGAAATAAAATCAATGCGCTGGATATTCTAAAATTTCTTACTCGGCCCGCCAACATATTTCTGCTTGTCATTTGGCCCGCGGGGGAAAATAATTACCCACCCCTGTTATAGCCTAATGAAACACAACAACAGGCTTGCATTTACCTTGTTGAAATATTCCTCAGAGGGGCTACTGGGGTTGCTATAAACTTTTATCAATCATAAATAGCCTACTGTAAGTACATTACGTTATGATTCATTGTTTCGAAGCAATCAATAAGATAGGTTCCTTACGCCCGTAGCCCGTGACAATTTCGAGGTGACTGAGTCCATATGAGGTTTCCATGACAATTTAGAATCGACCAGAATTCCAAGATAGCGAACAAATATTCAGTGGCGGCCATGAAATGTGTTATTACTAGTTAGCCTTCTAGTTTACGGGACCACAACCTGACATATGGATCTCGCCTCCCGACACATGCCACCTTTTTTGTCTCCTCTTCTTTTACTTTTCATTCAATGTGCATCCCTCCTTTTTTACTTCGCCTAGACCAGGTGGGTGTCTGATTTCGAAGACTACTTCAAGTCGTTTCGACACCTTCCTGTCTTTCATTGTATCGCAGTCTTGTGGTGTATTGAAATGGTGGAATTTTTAACTTTAAATTGAATTCAATGGAAATTCCTTGGTCGGCTATAAAGGATTCCCTGCTGAACAAACTTTGAAAGAACTAAATTATTATCAAACGTTGAAAGATATAACGACAATGCCAGAATTTGAGTTCTGCCAAGATCCCGGTGATGTCTGCAGTAAAATTGTTCGCGACAACGTATTCTGGAAAATGTTTCCTGAGCTGCATCGACTTTGCAGCATTGCATCGTCAATTCCTCTCGCAACCGCCTGGCCATAGCGAGGATTTTCTACTCTGTCGTGTTAAAACCAAGCAACAAACTGGAAACGAAATAGCAACGCAATGGCAACGAAATGGAAGCTGGCGGATGGGAACAGGATTGCGAATCTGCTTTGTTGCATGAGATAGAGCCTGAACAATTTGTTCTGTGATTGTGCACTGCCAGTAGCCTAACAAATAATTCGTTTGAGCCGTTCAGTCTCGATGTGTACACACTATGGTTGAATAAACATCATTCGTTGACTACTTACATGTATTGTAATTCGTTGTTGATGTTGTGTGATTGCGGGTCAAGCTCACATCAAAGAGTCACTAAAAACAAATTTTGGAAAAAAGCAAGTAAAATATTTAAGATTGGCAAGGGGCATGCTCGTTTAGTATTGATTTTTTTTATGCTGCGAGCGCCATGCATAGTCTGGTCCGAAGTTGAAATGCTCATCATCACAATCAAAGATACTATAATGAAGTGAAAAATTGTAATACATGAAAAAGGATCACAGTGCAGAACCTACCAAGGTTCTTATATGAACAATGAACATGAACCTCCAAATTTCTGAGGTTCACACACAGAACGCGAACGTGAACCTCGCGTTCACTTCACACCACCCTAATTACACGTACAAAATAATGCCTACTGGTCACTTCCTATTTTATGGCATAGCCGTTCTTCTCCCCTGTAACCATTCAAAAGAAGACTATTTCCAACATAATAGACTAGTCTGAGGGGACTTTAGAATTACGCGACATACGTCACCGGTAGATGATGCTATGGAATCTAACTTTTCCAGTGATCTGACGATTACGGCAACATTTGAATCTCAGTGGCGAGATAGCATAGTATTATAATCCACGGCTGCAATACCAAAGGGTTGCCGGTTCGAGTCCGACCGAGGTCGACTCCAGAATTCCTACCTAAGCTTTGGGGAGTATCTTGACCCGGTGTAATTGACCATGATCATAGTAGTCGACAAACATCATGAATACCACAAATTACAGCTTGAACCTCAGATATTGGCTGAAAATAGAATATTCATACGTCTTTGCAGACTTATATTTATTGCATTTGTAAGGAACCAACACCTCCGATGTGGCGAATAGCCGTTGTATCAGTGCTTTTGTAAAACTCTATTCGACCTGAAAAACCTGCCCGCCTCGCAATGTTATTATTGTAGCTAAACGCGTTTTACCACTTGTCGTAGGCCTACCACTACCTACGTGAATTCCCCTTCCCACTTACCTGGGATATATTCTACAAGTCCAAAACGACTAAATATCGCAAGGAATACGTCAAGCATAAATAAGTTAGCGGTCTCCAAGAGTTTCCAAGGTCAAAGGCCAAATATTTAGTATATTATTTTTGATATATTTGTAGGTCATCATTATGTGTGCTTTATTTATGGACAGCATACCATGCCGTCTCGATACATTCCTATCTGTCCAATGTATCGCAATCTTATTCCGGATATGAATATTATCTGATAAAAATGTTAACAATGATCTGAAGTTTTACTCTCGTTGGCGAGATACCGTAGTGCAGTGGTCGGGAACCTATGGCTCTCGAGCCATATATGGCTCTTTTGGGTAAAAAGTATGGCTCTTTGCGAAAATTCAAATTTTGTGCATAATTTAACAATATTGCAGCAACTTGTTAATAAATCTTCAGCATGACAAGTATAATTATTCTTGTGGCAGTATAAGCAATAAACATGTCTTTGAGAGGTGAATACAGGGGCGTATTCATGGTTAGGGACTCGGACCCGTTTCAAAACCCTCAAATCCAAGTTGCTGTCTCGTCTGCGCCACGAAATCTCGGATTGCACGATGCGTTAATTGCTCAATCAGAATAGCAGACGAAGCGACGCCTGTATGACAATGCAGTTTTCAAATACACATTGTCTTCCTGATCTACGACGAGAAATGAACTCCGTGGAAGTCACATTCACAATTACAAATTCAAATTACAAACAACGCCATAGTGATCCACGTTCTTGATTGACAACGTAGCTTTGTAGTTGCTGTTCAAATGTAGGCTTGTGGCACAACGTTGCGTTACCGCCGAATACCTTGAGAATTGAGAAATCGAATCGGAATTACATTCAATGAAAAATGGGCAGAACATCTAAGAGCCGTTTCTGGGGTTTTCGAGGGTGCTGATTACGAATATCACAATTGTGATTAGAGATTGGCTCTTGTACCCCTAAATAAGTCCAAAATTACTGTATTTACCATTGAATACTTTACTTGGCCAGAAGAAAATCGTAGTTTTTTTTATAATTTTATACTGCACTTCCATAGATAATGATAATAATTGACTATGAAGAACCGTCATGTCGTCCCCATGGGTTATCTCCAAAACAAGAGCCAATTTGAAAAAAAACTAAGGACATTTTCGCAATCAGCGCCCTTCAGAACCACAAAACCCACTCTTACTTTGTATTCCTAAAAATATGTGTTGACCAGTGTTATCAGTTATTATAAATTCTATGATAGTTACGATGAATTGCGCTATGCTAATCCCGGCCGTGCCTCACCTATGCCTTACCTCCCCTTTCACACTATATTTTCGAACAATAAATTGGCAAGTTGCGTGATTCTCGTAGTAAAAATGTTTAAAATCTAGTAGACAGGTAAGGCACTGCGTCACGTGCCTCCCCTGAAACCACGTCACTGATGCATCACACATTACAGTGCGTATGTATGCTGCTGTGTAGTGACCATCATGTTTGGCTCCGCCTACTTATGTCCCCATGGGTCCTCGCATTTAAGAATATCGTCAAGACGAATCTACGATCTCGTATAACTGACGAAAGTCGACGAATTTTCACTACCATGACGTCACGATTTTTCAATTGTGACGTATTGACTGATTAAAATGTATGGCTCTTTGGAAGTTAAGATGGAAAATATGGGGTCAATATGGCTCTTCGGACAAAAAAGGTTCCTGACCACTGCCGTAGTGGTACCCAGCTGCTACAACAATGGGATGCGAGCTCTAGTCAGACCGGAGTCGACACCAGGAATCCCTACCTTTTAGTGTTAAAGGTTTGTCTAGGCCAGTGTTTCTAAAACTCTTCCCATCGCGTACCAGTAATTTGTTTTTATCACACGGCGTAGGGGAGATGTGGTACCGATGGATCAAAAATTACAAAATGATCTCTGGCCCTCAAATCTTCAGCCGAAAATAGCAGATCTTTTGCTGTCTCAACACTTCGATACAAAGTCTACCTATCGCGGACATTTACATGAATATCCGCCTTTTCAAAAAATATTTATAAACGTTTAAAATTTGTTGCTCGAACGTGTCATCGGTCCCCACCCGGTGGGTCCAAAGGCACACGACCATGGGACCTATGAGACATACGCTCAAAAACTCAAATTTGTTGACTTGTTTTGTTGTGTACTGTAAGCTAAGCTACAGCAAGCCAATGAAGAATGTTTCATTGCGACTTTCAAGAATCAAATATATTATATTAACTCATATGTTGGCAAAAAATCATGTTTTGATTTTCGCCTAAACTTACAAAATTAATGCCATATACATATTACCCGCAAATCGACATTTTGACTTCCAAATACCTCGTAATAGCGATAAAACACCGCATGTAACTATGATTTACAGCCTATATATATAAAGGCGAGTTTCTGTTGTTGAGTGATTAGTTGGTCCATCTATTTTGCTTGATTTGGCTATGGTACCACAGGTCCCCCACCCCACAAATAATGTAATTGATTTCAAAATAGTTCACTCGAGGAGGGTATTGATTCAAAAAATATGTGTCATTATATACCCTGATACAAGCCCTATACTTCACATCAAAAATTATGGTGGGTTTGTTAGTCTGAAAGGTGATATAGAAAAATGCAAATGTCGATCCAAATTCACTTTACACCCCCTAAAACGTAAATCATTCGTCACAGACCCTATAACTCATGCCGTTCGGTTTTTTTTTGCATGTGAGGAAAGATTCTGTCAGCAAGTACTTGTAGACAAATTCACGGAGTGTAATCATGGAATTATCATGGAGAATTTTTAAAGTATTTTCGGTCCCAGTGATCCATCGGTACCACATCTCCCCTACCACTAATTTGTTTCTCACTACACAGCGTACCACCTGAATTACTTATAAGCAGAGGTGGTCAGTAACGAAGTAGTTCTACTTTTTGGAAGTACTCAAGTGCAGGAACGCATAAACCAAGATGTCCCCAGATTAATGAGAACACGTGCATCGCGCTCAGTGAAAAGCTCACCCTTAACTCATCCGCTCAAGATTGGTGCAGACCGATCAAAGGCCATTAATTCTGCCATTGGCAAACATCTGTTAGATAATCCGATTTGTGCGAATAATTATCGAGACGACCGATTTCGAATCGTTGGGCAGGGCCGTTCACAATTCCATTTGTGTGCCTTAGAATCGACTTTTATCAAAATACACCAACCAAAACTCTGTCAACAAAAGGAGTTCGTGTACCACCTAAAAATAGTACATTGAACGCTCTCTCTTTCATGCTGGTGACGTCATATTTTGTGATACGATTGTTGATATACAATGATGTTTCCCATTCTCTACTAGTTGCTGACGATTACCCCTGACAAGTGTCAGCCGAAAATATTCGGGTTCATTTCAATATGAATATACTATTCAATTGTATATTGAAGTTCTGTAGGCTCTCCAAGAAGCTCTTCAAGTAGTTTTACTCTACTTCTGGTACTTACTCAAGTAGATCTGATTTTCTCTACTTCTACTTCGTAATATTTTGTGTTCTGCTTACTTACTTTTCGTTATTTTCAGTTTGTCAAGTAGAAGTGGTTTAATCCCTCAATAAGAAAGATATCCCGAGGAATTTTGAGGCTGTTTTACGGAGTACCAACATTTAATATTCATAATAGTCAAGTAAAGCCCAGAACCTTTTTTGCGCTTCGCGCATAGCAGTTATGGAGTGACAAATATGTTTTCACGAAAGCATCAGTGAATATAATTTAGGTACCGGATTGCGTGTGTAACAGCTGTCACAGCAGGGGGCCGATTCCGTCATGCGCGAAAGTATAAATAGGCCGCGCTCGGAACCACAACCGCGACGGCACAGGCAGTCTGCGAGGCACGTGTTCTCAGAGTTCGCATATTCAGGTCGGCGCGCTCGCGCTTCAGTCGTAAGATAGACAATTGGCTTCATTTCGCTTCATTTATTCTTTCTCTTTCTTATTGTGCCGCAGTATCATTTGAACCTGGTAAATCTACAAGTTTCTGACCACTAATTACTACTATTTGGCTGTTCTGTGCTATTAAAGAAAGCTCCTTTGGATCTGCGTATGTGATCAGGATTGCAAGAGTACTCAGAGCGGTCATTAGTCAATTGACTAGTGCGTATACAACAGGAACTGTAGCCGTAGCGTCGACTCCAATCAAGCAATATACCAGCGTGTCTTGCAACAAGTCGTTGCAGCGACCGCTACAGCGTGGTTCCCCTCATACCGCATTGTCACCCATATCAAATATTTCATCACAGTAAATATGGTCCACCATAACGTATGAAACTACCGTTTCGCAATCTAGCAATTACCTATCATATCGTAATATAGCAGCCCGTGACGTGTCCTACTAATCTTTAGAATCCGTCTTTTATGAGCGTTACACCTGTTTTAGCAGACCACCTTTAAAGCCTTTTGGACAAAAGACATGAAATGTATTTCCGCTTTTTAGAAGTGGTATTTGTATTTCTCTTTCAATTCCCAGTATCATACTTCGAGTTCTAATTAGTTTCAGTTCTTTTGTCTGGAGAACATACATGTTGAAGTATAAAAGCAAGTGTAGTAATGCCTTTAATTTCCGGAAATAAAGCTAAACATGACATTTTTACGATCCACCATATTTTTTATTAACGTTTACTAATCGCACAAAATCTTTACACCGTATCCAATACAACTTCCCCGTATTGCTCTTCGACTAAACTACGGACCTTATGATATGGGCGAGAGCGCCATACCATGACATTTTCTAAAACTGGTTGTTCGAGTTAACAGAGGATTAGTATCGCATTTCCACATCAATACTTTCATTTTCATCCCATGATGCGGACGAATGCTTAATGCTTATGTTGTCGAAAATTATATACCTCCTGGTGCATCAATATGAATCAAGCTCGGCACCTCTTCGCAGCTTTTGACAGTCCGTGCGAACGAATTACGGTCGTTTTCACAACTACTTACTTACTTGAGTAGATTTAAAGTCAATCAATTCTACTTCAAGTAGTTTTAAGTTGCTTGTGAAAGAAGTACTTCTACTCGTACTTGAGTAGATTTATTCGTCGTTACTTCTACTTCTACTTCTACTTGAGTAAATTTTTTGACTACTTTGACCACCTCTGCTTATATGTTACTCGAATGTACCGGTGTTTACAGGTTATTCCTGTTAGTGCAATACCGCAACACTAATGGATATAGTAAGAAAACACCAATTAATGAGATCATTCCAACTGTTTCTTATGCAGAAGCTCTCCAATCACACAGCACCGTTCGTGTACCATCTACAATGCTTTCGCGTACCACAGTTTGAGAACAACTGGTGTAGGTTCTTCCGCGCAGTGTGTTCCACTTATATATTCGATGTCTTACAAAATGACTAGAACCAAAGTGGGGCGTGCTACAAGTCGGCAGACCAGGAATAAAAATAATATCATAAAATCATAAGAAGAAATATCAGCCTATGGGGTAAATTACCATAGCATAGTCGAAACACCATGAATACCAAGCAACAGCCACAACAACATCAGTATAGCATCAGTCACTATTTACACCACATATCTATACGTCTGAATTCATCCTGCATTGGTGATCCCTATTCGAAACGTAACATTTCTTCTCATCCCGATGAAACGCGGAACCCATTTCAGATTTTGGACATTATCTGAAAAAAATTACCCAGGGTACTTCTTCGGAGTCGCAGATATTTTGTCTTCTTGTTTCGTGAGGAGAGCCATTGGGAAATTAACGTTGGATATTTATGACGCATCGTCATCAAAGACACAAGACAAGTTATCAGCAAAGCAGTAACGCGTACTTACACTTTTTCAGAGTACACAGGTATTGTTTTCCTGTATTTGCACTACTTAGTCAAGTGATTATGTTTACAGACTACTTTCACTTCTACTTGAACAAATTTTAAGCAAAACTAGTTTCTTTCTACACTTTGGATGTTTGTAAAGTATAGAAAGTTATATTTACTGAAATTGTCATGAGAGCCGCTTGAAGCAGTGCCTGTAGGCTATTACGGCAACTGAATATATTTTCGAGGATGACATCTATCTTTGGTATCATAAGTCATTTTGCCCTAGTCGCTAGTATACATCTCGCTACTTTGAAAGTAGCCAACTCATATTAACCAAGCCCCGAACTACTGCTATCTCCGGCTAACCAAATTTGCGTGATCCCCATGGGCAGATCCGCAGATGCATTGTGGGTACAGGGTAAAGTGATTTTGTA
The DNA here is from genome assembly GCF_051294905.1 of Botryllus schlosseri. NCBI lineage: Eukaryota > Metazoa > Chordata > Ascidiacea > Stolidobranchia > Styelidae > Botryllus > Botryllus schlosseri. The sequence continues at coordinate 5,757,162 of NC_137242.1, forward strand.
CAGGGACTTATGGAAAAGCGGTCAGTGTTTAAATATATTTGATTCGTAATGGGTCTGTGGTATTTTACGCGCATAGAGCTTTGAATGACTAATTATTCGAAGATTTTAGCGCGGAATCATCTCCGAAATCTTATTTTAAAAAAAGAGGTACATGAGTACCTCAATCCGACGATACATACACCCGCAGATGATGATTGTACCTTGAAAACAATGTAACCCGTTTGCTGTTATGGAGGTGAAAGAACCTGCTCATACTTAACTTATAAGCGACCGTACACAGCAAAAGTATTCATGGCTTGTTTATTTAGTGTCTGTGAACCAGGTGCATGAATTTATAAACAATCGTATCATTCAAAATACAGAAAGTGCTACACTTATACTATAAGTCTTATAGGTCTAGTGCTAGTCCGTGGTCAAATTATACAGTGAAGACCAGGACTGGTGGATAATATTAATCGCATCGCCTGTCATGTCATTTCGTCTGATTTAAATATACTAAAAGGGTTATGAGCAGGTCTGTTTATTTTTGGATTTCTCCAAAAATAACAAAAATAGCTTAGTTTTGGATGTTTTCAAATTTTATTTTTGGAGAATCTCCAAAAATAAGAAAGGGAGGTGTTTTTAGTCCTGAAACTTCTAGAAAACGTCACCGAAAGTATGTTATTATCACGTATATCCATGTCCTCCAACACATCGACATCATTTGTGATATTGATCCAACTTTCCAATACTTTCGTCACTAAGTCTTTGGCCTGGAAAATATCAGTGAGAGACGCCCGGTCCAGACCCTTCTCCCCCTTGATTTTCGAGAAATCGGACTCGACCATCGCAGTTGTGGGAAACATCGGGCCTATCGGGGTCCAAATAACTGTCGGATGGCTTCAAACTCTCCAAACTCTTCAATCTTATAGGCATTTACTATTGACACTAGTCGCTACTCGTCACTAATGTGCTTGAAAGTGCCGTCCATGTGTATCGGAGATACATGGATTGGAATCGGTCTTCGATATTCTGTATCTCCTTGGGTGTCCACTTGTTCGACAGTCGACCCCGGTGTTGTGTCCTCTCACCTAGTGCCCAAGAAGTTGCACCACTTGGTGTGGTAGACAGGGCGGACCCCTTTCATTGTCGGCAACTTAAATTTTCTTATGATGTCGATGAACACTGCCGGCTACCTCAAACGTGAAATTCTTCTCCTCTTCGTCGATATTCTCGAGACTGCACACTCTTGATCAACCACGAAGTTGGGTGCCTCATTGAACTTGACAGTCCAGCACCCTCTCATCAGAAAGCCTTCCTCGTTGCGCGTGTCATTGGGTGTCCGGTCAATACCGAGAATGCTATTACCTAGAAGGACAATACCGAGAATGGACATTACCGAGAATGGACAATAGCGAGAATGGACATTACCGAGAATGGACACCACCGAGAATGGACATTACCGAGAATGCAATATATGCAATGCAAGCATGTTATGCATATGAACAGACCGTGTGTGTGCATCACGACGTTGCCACATTCGGTATCGATTCTCAGGTATAAATTTCTCGACAACGTCCGTTACATTGAGCTAGATTCTTGGCATTGGCCATTCTCGGTAATGTCCGTTCTCGGTAATTCCATTCTCGGTAATGTAAGTTCTCGGTAATTTCCATTCTTGGTAATAGCATTCTCGGTAATGTCCATCTTGGTAATAGCATTCTCGGTAATAGTATGGAACCGTGTCATTGTCCCAGTCCTCAGCTGGGCACAGAGCTCGAAGGCGTTCGACCATGCGATGGAGATCCTCCTGCTGCTCAACGATCAGAAGGCCAAGTCCCTGGAGCTTCGTGACGGTGGTGCTCGGCGCTGTGGCCATGCGTTCGAGGACGATCAGTTGGATCCTCCATTGCGGCGGAGGTACACAGGCCGGACTTTCCCTGTTCATAGCCTCGAGGAGTTTGGTACAATGTCCGGTCAACCAAGTGTTCACCTTATTCGTTGACAACCAACGGGCGTCAATGTGTCAAAAAACTTGGGGCACGTGCTTTCATCTCCTGGATGAAGTTTTGTTGCCGTCTGAGGTAGCCATTCAGTCCCAGCATCGTGTGGACGAAGTGATTGTTGTAGATATGGCGGTATTTGGCCTGCGGCACAGGGCCGAGTGGTGCAGCGCTACTTTTAACGTTTCGACACCCCCTCCATCGCACAAATGCTGTTTTCTTTTTGTGAGTGTGTTATTGGGAGTTTCCTAGCTGTTCCAAAAGTATTTACACTGCTCTAACTCGATTATTTCACTACAAAACGCGAAAAAAACATCTTACAAAAAAAGCTTATTTTTGGATGTTTTCAAATCTTACTTTTGAAAATTCTCCAAAAATAAAACCCAATATCCAAAAATAAACAGGCCTTGTTATGAGATGGAAATAAGCCTCTAGTTTCCCTACGTTTATAACATGTCGTTGAACACTAGCATAAAACAGGTTCCGTTCCACGGGGAGTCCCCCGGTAACTGTTGTTGTTAAGTATGGCTTGCAAGTCTTCAAGTTAGCAGATCGGACATTCTTGAACTGGGCACCATATAAAAAGCAACAAATTTTATAATCCTCTATTTGTTTTCGAAGCATAATAGATCCCGCCAATGGTACATCGATATGATAAAATAAATATGCGTTATTCATTCAAAGTAACTGCAAAAGCTGTTGTTGCGGCGGTGCGATGGCGAGTGGCGAACGAGAAAAAAATGGCAGCTGCCCGGAACCAGTTCAAGTAAGAGATATATTTTGTTCCATTCTGAATAAAATTATAATTATGTTACCGCTAAATAACGACTGACCTCAATAATATCCTATCTGAAATAACTGCCAGTATTCAGCAAAACAGAAGTAAAATCTAAAATTTCAGTCTGATAAGACCTTAAACAAGATTCGATATGGGAATTATTTTCCTATGTGGATCAAGAATAAAGTATTTGATAGAAAGAATGAAAATTTGGATTTATCTGTAATTTTCAGAAGTTGTTCTCAAAACTATAAACATGTTGATAAATAATAACATGTACATGTACATAGTATTATACATCCTCTGTGAATCAATACGAACCCTACAATCAATGTAGTTAAGATGATTTATAGTATTGGTAGTATATGTATGAGAATTGTGGATGGCCTTCTCAGACGTCTACGCTTGACGAGTCATTACCTTATATGGTAATCTGATTTCTCAGCGGGATAAGAAGCGTGAGCTCGGCGGTCCACTGTGTTCTGCGATGGCGCAATCGCGCGAGAAGGTCTTTGCGCGCGAGATGTTTGTCTGAGAACCCTCTAGTACCGGATGGAAATCTTAGTATCTTTGAAGAGAACCACGCCCGAAGACATCCGTTTCGACCTGCTTCATTCGACGTAGACACGCAATCGTCTTCTGTTGACGCCGTGCAACCATTGCATCCTTTGTCTCCGAGGTAATATACGTGGGCTTTAATAAAGATTTATCTTATACATTGTACAAGGTACAAACATTTGAATCTTGGTTATGAGGACGCTAGTGAAGCTATAGTCTCAATTCTAGTGCAGATCTTGGTGTATCATGTCGGCCGTCATCTGAACTCGACTCCAGAAATCCCGGATAAGTCTAAATGTCGAGCAAATTGTTGTCTTCAATCAATACAAATCTTGATTTTGCGAATTCATTTTGTAACAGGAGTTGCCAACCATCTCAACATTACTGCGTCTTTTGTGTCGCTCGTGCGTTCGTGGGGTTGGTTGGATTGCGTGTTGACAGACCGTTGTTTTGTATGGCTCATGAAGTATGCAGTGCTGATTGGGACCATGCAATGACGTATTCGAATCGCACCTTTCACCACGACTCGGATGAAACTCCAGGCGAATAAACAGTAGCGCGCAGCCGCTCAATTTCCGTTGACTATAATGGTACAACAACTCTCCGTGTAACTAATTATTTATTTGTGCTGTAAGCACGGACCGTGTAATGAAGAGGCCTCGCGGCCTTGGAGTCAGTCACAAGTCACAACCTTATATCTCGCCGGATCAGATTTAGTATTATCAATATGTGTTCTTATTGCACTTTGCTTGACATCCTTTTATTATATATCGTCTTACCCTGTATGACTGTGTAGAATGCGTACTACATCGACGATGGCAGTTGCAACTGCATTTATGACCGTATGGAAAGCGAACTACATCGACCGTCGCAGTTTTCTACTACAATTGTGAAGTGTAAAATGAACATATGTAGCGAAACTATCCTATTATACGAGCTGTCAATCCTTCTGCATCATACTTGAATGACATAGTTCACATTCTGTTTTGGGTATTCTTCATATCACACAGTTCGAAATGATGTTACAGTAGGTAATCTGGTGTCGCCTGTACTGTATCTTATGTCTGCCTATAATAGTCCATGTGCTACTACTAACAAATCTACATACTATATAAGGATTCACCCCGTAATAACAGCAATTTAACCCGATATCATATTGTTTTACAGTCATTCTCAACGACTTACCATTGAATGCTTTCTTGCGACTTTAGATTTTCTACTATAATTCCGTATCAATTCCTACAGTTGTTCAGATATCATGACACGCTTTCGGGGTCCAAGTGTAGGTTTTGTTATACACAACAAGGTTATTTATTTATTTCATGTGTTCGCTTGTATTATTTTTACCTATTTCTCTATAGTACTAGATACTATGTGACAATGTTCCCGAAAGTACATTTGAAAAATTAACATATCTCAATATATGTTATAGCTATACATCCCAGTCACAGTGTCATTATGTTCCTGCCTCGTTGAAATTATATCTCTATTTCTGACGTAAATTTTGATTTGTTTCGGTGATAAAGTCGACGCTTTTATTCGTTATGTTTATATAGGTCGACACGGGGCCTACGATATGAATATCGTAGGCCCCGGTCGACATAATTGGCGTGTTGTACACTGCGTGAGAATATGATTCGTAGAAGGTGCCATCATCTCATGATAAAGCTGGTGTGACATTTCAATTTGAAAGGGGTAAAGATTAAGGCAATTTGATCTAGGTTGTCTTCTGGCCGTCACGCTTGGTGAATTGAATTGTCCTTCCGGTTACACGGTTTCAGCACGGGTTTACATTAAAGTAACTAAATGTGTCACAACATACGAACCATATAGTGTGTTACCACACTAGATTTACATTTCATGAGTTTCTGTTGCTATTTCCAAATAATCCCGTGCGTATATATTATACGTTCCGTCTTCGATGATTATAATAAGCAACCTTCATCTCTGACGACAATTGATATATTAAGAAACCGGGCATATCATTAGTGCATCAGGGCTGTTTATAAGTGTAATTTCATCCAAAATAATTAGAATATATTCGCCGGATTATTTCCACACATCTAAAATATAGTATCAGTATGGAAAATTGTTAAGTATGGTATGGAGTACATGGGGAATTCCCATCCCATTCTCTACCTTACCATGCGCTGCTCATAAAAGAATCGATTTCGTATCAGTTTTGTCGATCCCAACTTACCAGTAGACAGTGTCAACGAAAATTACCGTCTCTTCTGGAAGGCGCATCTACAAAAGGACAGTAGAATACCTTTTCGTTGTCAACAGATATGCAATGATGCAATAAGACGTTGGGGCGTTTATCAGAAAGGATGCGAGATTCCTTCGACAGTACAGCTATTATTATTATTATATTCTTTATTCACAGTAAAACTGGTAGATACACACATAATCCGGGGAGCAACCCGCCCCCAAAGGAAAATGGCGAGATTGGAGTAGATTTTTTAAAATTTCAGTAATACAGTCAAATTGCTATTCTTATGCACGCAATCCATGAAGAGGTCAGATAAAAGAATTGCAGTAGATGGAGAATTGGCAAGGGTTACAGAGCAGAGGTAGACATGATTGAAAATGAAGAATCGAAATTTGCTGTGATTCACAAGTGTAATTTAAGTCCAGTGGTGCATTCAAGGCCTTCCGAAGAATATGCACTGTGCCCGATTTTCTGGATCATGTCGAATCGAACGTTATCCGGGATCTGTTGGATATGTCTCATGAGATTTCTGCTTACGACTCCTGTAGCGCCAATGACTATCGGTACAAAGTTTATTTTGCATCGCCACATTATTCTTAATATTATTGTTAGTGGTGAAAAGGGGAGTAACGTTTTTCGCTTGTAAGGCCAGGTGCGTCAAGGACTAGAACGATGACAATGAGACGGTTCTATAGAAACAATGCGAGCTGGTTGGAAACAATCACTGGGTAAACGTTCTGGTTGGTACAATATAGACACTTTGCTTTCGAAACGACCCTATGCTTGAAACCCAACTATTTTCCTAGGGGAATTTAGGGGTAGTTCAAAATCCTTACCGCTCTATATATATGGTCAAAAATGTAACGGGCGTATTGTTAGTTATATCAGTTTCTTCAGCCATGGTTATATATTTGTCGACTGACTTGACTGAAGCTTTCGGTGATCCACAAATATCTCAGTATGGTCCGACGAGTTCAGAGCGCTAATAAAGTTGAAAAGAATCGATCTAATGGATAGTCTGTGAATTTAGTCATACATAAAACGGTGTTGCATGCTCTGCGAATATTTAGAAAGTAAAATTATATCCGGTGTGCATATTTACGGACGAAAATTCCTGGTGGAAGAATAGCGCTTGTATAGTGTGATGATGTCTTCTATGCTGACTGTGGAGCCCTTATATACGATGTTATGTGTGCTAAAATGCTTTGCAGTCAGGTAAGAAGGCTCAATAAAGCTATTGACCTGGCGTTAGTTTAAGTTGTCGTCATAATCAGCTCTATTTCAATTAACTAAAATAGTGTTCTGTATACTAACATTCTACATATGTATTTAATTTATCTCATGTCATATCATATCATTCAGTTAACGATCAACGGCCTCTATGTGTTGCATCAGGAGTTGATATGGATTAATGATGCCGAACTCCACACTTGTTCCAAGCCTCCCCTTAGCTGCCAATGTGTCGCATAGATATCCACGAGTCCCAACTCACAAGCGCTGTCCCACATAATAGAATGGGTGTATATTAGGGTTACCATATTTTGGGAAAGAGGACACTTTTTAAAAATTTCCAGACTTACAATACCGGAGTAAAATCCAGAAAAATTGTTAAATTTATTGGGAGTTGGTTGACTGAAAAAAGGTCGACTGTCTGGCTCAACTCCCGAAATACTCGCCGGAACGTTACTTCAGTACTGATTTACTATATTTTAGTTGAAGTTTAACATCAATTTAAACAACATTTTCAAAAAAGAGGATTCAATTCAATTCAAAGAGGACATTTGGGCGTCCTCCGAGGACACTTTCAAAAATGTCAAAAAAGAAGACAAATCCTCTTAAAAGAGAACGTATGGTAACCCTAGTATATATTGCATATTGGCTACTGCTTACTGTATATCTTTTGCCTAAATTGGTACGATTCGAGCCTATCTCTCAATCACAAATATTTAGGATACTCATCGAATACGCCGCTACAGAAATTGTAAGATGTTTCAATCAATTTTTATTGCGATGATGAAGTGATAAATCCAAAATATACATGCTGTTGTAAGTATTTCACTTGATATTCCTGTTTATCAGAATATATATACATAACCGGGGGGGCAGTATCGCTCATCTTCCTTGACATATCAATGCAGTCGATCAATAACGGTTATGCGCATTATAGAATGCAAAGTTTTTACCACCAAAGAATGATTTGGCAAAGAATAATTATTGCTAGCCACAATCATTCAAGTAGTCGAATACGAATCTTTGTATTGATCGTAATGATTCGACTTGAGCGGGGAGAGACCATTTCTTCGAGTAATGAAATTATAAGGCCCTTGCCAGTAAGAGTTGTGTTGTCAACGCGAATTTCAGTTTCGAGATGTTCTTCGCTCCTTGCGAACCGTCATATCTAGATAGGTGGTAACACCGCATCGATAGGATGCAGCACAAAGCAACGCGGGTTAGTGGAAATCTATTTGATGAGTATAATATTCACCAAGCAAATCCACCATTTATTCACATATACAATCACACTCATACACGTTATCAACTTGTTCATGAACGCTATATATTGTTTTAAGTGATAGGACCGATAACTCGCTAAGAAATGTATCACTGAATCATATATGCCTGCATCGCATACGTTCAGAGCAGCAGCAAGAGCTGTTTTGGCAACAGTAAGATGGAGGGTGACGAACCAGAGAAACACGGAATTATTAGCAGCGGCTCGGAACCGATCGTTCATGTAAGAAAATGTATGATTTGGTCGTGGTACTTTTGAAGGTATGAGTTTGATTGAGTGATTTCTATATTTCTGCGATTACTTCTTCATACAGCAGATATCAGATCAATTATAGCTTATCAGATCACGGAGCACATGGTATTATAAATACTGAAGCACGGCAGACGAGGAAACAGTTATTGGCACTAATTTATTATAGTCACATACAAATAAAAGTCAATATCCGCTATAGTTAGGCTTTAATTTGAAATTATGAAACCACTGTTCCTATATATTTTTGTCAAGTTTTGAGAACTATTGTTGTATTGATAACTTGCTTCAGTCTTTTTTATAATGTTCTGATGTATTGTCAGTGCATCGTTGCGCAAAACTGCTGTATTGACATGTAATACCTGTCGAAACCACACTTAAACCTTAAACCGTTGACCTTACTTAAAGGATTTGTAGGGTAAACGATCTCTTCAGAAAGTGCATTGTACAGTACAATGATGAAGGCGTGAATTCATGAATGTGTCGAGTGAACTCAAGCTTCCTGAAAATTGTATCGTAAACGGCAATTTAAAACAAGCATGTTTAAAATAAGGTCATGACGTCATGCATATCCAATTGTGACGTCATAGCGGATTGACATTGACAATTGAAATTAGCTTCTTTGACGAAATTTCCAAATACTATAGCCAGGGTTGCCATCGACATAGACCCAAAAATAAGGACAGTTGAAAAATTAGATTAGCATTAAAAATCGTTTTTGTACATTGTATTTATACGAGCCGTGGCATATCATTTTTCATACTGTCCGCTAGAAACAATCTGCTCCAGCAACTCCTTGTTAGTATAGTAAGTGCCTCATGGATCTCACGACAGCTCAGGTCTAGGCTTATCTTTACTCAGGGCAGAAACAGCACCATCGTCACCCGCCCCCCCCCCCGCAAAAAAACCGAAAAAACGTTGATCTTGGGGGCCCCATAGGTTGATAAACCGAACTTATTCACCTCGTTGTGATTAGAGGCGTCAAACAAGATAAAAAAAAAGGCTGTACACCAAGTTCAGACAAAATCATTTCGAGCAAGAACGCCAGTAATAATGCTTGTAGTCTTGGCCTTGGCCCAAGTAAACTTCTTTGCAATGATGGAATCGGGGAATATTCGTTTGAACAATTGCGATGTGCAAATCGTTGGTGAGGAATGATTGCTGGTGTTTGACTGTATGGAATGCCCAGGTACCATCAGCAGCAGCTGCCTGGGGTCATCGGTGCTGATCGACTTGTGAAAAAATTATTCATCGACTGGTTCGAATTAATCATTATGACACACTTCTTTTGTGTTGGGGTATCAATATAAGTTGAAATGGTGGTCTCTCCTATGGCCTCCAGGTTAATGTCACAATTGCAGATATTGCAACGCAGATAGGCTACCAGAGGAACGCGATCGAAGTTCTGTTGTTGTCGAAAATAAGACAAAATAAGGACGCAAGTCGAAAATAAGGACATTTCTTAGAAATAAGGACAGGCGAGGTTTCTAACACGTGGCCCTTCAAAATAAGGACAAATCTTAGAAATAAGGACAGTACGGCAACCCTGACTATAACTGTTGAACCGACTATTTTGAGGGTTACAACTATCCCGTATAGTATGTACGTCGGCTTTATCAGGTAGTAATCGTCCGTAGGCTCATACAACATGTTTTTGGAAAGTAGGCTATATACACAATTATGGCATAATTATACAACTTAAATAAAGTGTTTTAAACAACCGTTTATTTTAGAAGCAACCCTAGTTGTGTGTGTTGACGTCCAAGAATCCCAGTATTCCATGGAACACCGGTTAATAACGACCGTGCTATAGACATTGTCTATCCATATTTAAGTCCAGTCTTATGTACACATTAAGTGGCCAGACTTGCTAATAGGGTGAGTGAAGTCATGTATCTTCACGGCCTCACATCAATGTGCATGTGCATGTGCAATTGTGCATGGTTAACCAATGACACAAATTACCACTATACTTGCGTACGACTGAAATTGAACGATATGTCAGTGGCGAGATAGCGTCGTCGTATGTATGTAGATGAGGGGTTTTATGGTTCTCGACTACTAAGGTCTTGTGCACCAGGCCTGGGGGAGCGAATAGTTGAGTCAGATACGTCTACACAATACAACAAATTCTGCGACCGGAATAACCATACGCGGATCAGTCAACAGACAGTCCAAGTTAATTCTCACACTGCTATGTTCAGCTACATTTTTTAAATATTGTCTCTGGTGATAGTATCGAGGACATGTCAGTAGGAAATGTTCTACAGTTTCTGGTACGCTGCACGTTTCGCAGAGACCGCTGTCATGACAACTCATGCGATGGAGGTGATAGTTCAATTTACAGTGTCCATGTCCAGTTTGTAGTCGCAATATAATTGATGATTCCCTTCGCGACAAATTTCGTGGACGAGGAATGCATGATAATGGTACGAGTAAACGTAGGTACGTAGAGTCTTGGTCGATGCCGTTCAATTCCGACATCCACTTATCAATACATATTCCATTGGTGTGGGACTTCATTTCGGCAAGTGACAGAAACATTACATTTTCGTCGTTGGATCCAGGTGTGCTAGCGGCGAGTTTTGCGAGTTCATCCGCCCTTTCATTGCCACGTATTCCTGTGTGAGCGGGAATCCAAATGAACGTCACTTGTACTCCCTTTGTTGCCAGGTCTCTACAAAGTAAGATAATACTTTCAATTAAACTATTCGAATTACCATTATTTTGGATGGACATCAATGCGCTTTGACTGTCGGAGAATATCGCGTAGTGGTATGATCCACGGCTACAACAGCAATCGGTTGCGGGTTCAATTCCGAGCGAGGTCGACTCCAGAATTCCTACCTAAGTGTTGGTAGTTTATCTAGGCTCCTACTCGCCACATGATCCGCGTAAGCAGTCTCTTATAAAAAGCCTAGAAGTGAGCCGTGCTACAATTCAGTAAATACGGATTCAAAGATAAAAAAAATATTGGCCTGGTGTAAAACGACCAATGAATGTATAGTGGAAACAGCATGAACTTCCAATACAAACAAACATCCCTTGACTGAACGCATATGCTTATAGTACTAGTACTATTGATGTTCAAAATTTTAGATTTCAAAACAATAATAAATAATTAAATAATTTGCCACCGTAAATATTATTTTTTCCAAATCCTAAATTTTGTATTCCAATAACTTTGCTCGGTTGGAATTGAGCCAAATTTGTTTTGCATCGCTTTATCGGACAACCTAACAATTCCATGGGATATATAGTAAAATTCGAAAATATTTTATATTTCTTTTCCTTAAATAAATCCCAAACCTTTTTCTCTTCTATAATAATGCCTCTATAGATTAGAATTGCACAATATTCGGTGTGCATCGTTCCTTTAGGTCACCTAACAATTTTATCAAGTAGCCAGTACAATTTGCAAAAATACGTCATTTTTGGACAGCGCTAATGAACATGCTGTAACTTTGCGACGTATCGACATTTCCATTCGCATTTAGGGTGTTGTAATATGATAAACCATAACGCCACAGCAGTGATTACAAAACATGATTTTATCAGCAAGTTTGTAACCTGTATATACTTATCTATCATCACATCAGCTAACATTATTCACTCTTGCCTAGCCTACACGAACACTGCTGTTGGTGGTTTGGATTACCCTGAACGGTAACGATGCGCATACAAAACCCATTGAATGAATAATCATTTTCAGTGGGATAAGAAGTGTCAGTACGGCGATTCATGGTCTGCTGCGCTGGCGCAATCACGCTCAAAGGAATTTGAGAGAGAGGGCCTTGCTCCCAGCCTCATCATCGCCCTATCGCGTCCAACACATTCGTGACCAAGGAAATCCGATATGTCCTCCTACATCTGATCTGATCATACAATCGTCTCCCGTTGATCAGGCCCCCCTCTTTCATCCGGCCACTCAAAGGTAAAATCAGTAGGCTATCTACTTCCCGATCCAACTATTTACAAATTTCACCACCTACATATACATCGATGATATGTGCATTGCACACGTACATCCCATATTTGCGTAACTATAGTGTAAATGGGTGGAAATGAGTGTATTTACCACAATTCCGTCATAGCGTGAGGAAAGCAAATCATATCCTCGAGAAATTCTGCTACAGAATTTTGCTTTCACGTTCCTTCCAGTGGATGAAAACGAGTAAAATACGCCAATTTTTATGGAGCTATATCCCGGATGTGTAGGTCCTGCCAAAGAATATAAAAGTCCCTCTACATTCTTTGGATCCTGGCATCCTGCTATTGTAGCGTACGATGCGCATACAAAACCCATTGAATGAATATTCATTTTCAGTGGGATAAGAAGTGTCAGTACGACGATTCATGGTCTGCTGCGCTGGCGCAATCACGCTCAAAGGAATTTGAGAGAGAGGGCCTTGCTCCCAGCCTCATCATCGCCCTATCGCGTCCAACACATTCGTGACCAAGGAAATCCGCTATGTCCTCCTACATCTGATCTGCTCATGCAATCGTCTTCCGTTCATCAGGCCCCCTTCTTTCAACCGGCCACTCAAAGGTAAAATCAGTAGGCTATCTACTTCCCGATCCAACTATTTACAAATTTCACCACCTACATATACATCGATGATATGTGCATTGCACACGTACATCCCATATTTGCGTAACTATAGTGTAAATGGGTGGAAATGAGTGTATTTACCACAATTCCGTCATAGCGTGAGGAAAGCAAATCATATCCTCGAGAAATTCTGCTACAGAATTTTGCTTTCACGTTCCTTCCAGTGGATGAAAACGAGTAAAATACGCCAATTTTTATGGAGCTATATCCCGGATGTGTAGGTCCTGCCAAAGAATATAAAAGTCCCTCTACATTCTTTGGATCCTGGCATCCTGCTATTGTAGCGTACGATGCGCATACAAAACCCATTGAATGAATATTCATTTTCAGTGGGATAAGAAGTGTCAGTACGACGATTCATGGTCTGCTGCGCTGGCGCAATCACGCTCAAAGGAATTTGAGAGAGAGGGCCTTGCTCCCAGCCTCATCATCGCCCTATCGCGTCCAACACATTCGTGACCAAGGAAATCCGCTATGTCCTCCTACATCTGATCTGCTCATGCAATCGTCTTCCGTTCATCAGGCCCCCTTCTTTCAACCGGCCACTCAAAGGTAAAATAAGTAGGCTATCTACTTTCCGATCCAACTATCGGCAAATTTCACCACCTACATAAACATCGATGATATGTGCATCAGAGTTGGATCAATTGTAATTTGTAATTGTAATTCAATGTAATTAATTACATTTTTCAATGTAATTGTAATGTAATTGTAATTGGAGCATTTTTATTTTATGTAATTGTAATTGTAATTGTAATTTGACAAAAATCTTGCTCAATTACAAGTTCAATTACATTGAATTGCTATTGAGACCTGACAAGCACAACATAAAATAATGGACTTATAATGCATTCTCTTTAAATGTCCACAAGGAATTTGGTGGATACATTCGCGGAAGCCCTTGACTGCGCCCTTTCGGGCGAAGTTTTTTTTTATATTTTTACCGCTCGGCTGCCATTGTATACAATTTTTAGATTACTAACCAACGGATGGATTCGCAACACGTGACTCACGATTGAATACGCCAAGAAGCAAACTGCCGAGCCGGCTAAAACAGCAGAATTGATAGTCCCATAGCTGGCGATCCAAGCGTCGAGATTTGATACGTATGGTCCTAATCGAAAGCTAGTGTCGCTCTGATTCCGCAATAAAAGTATATTTCCAGGCAATGGTACCATCCCAAAATAGTCGTGAAAGACTGGGAATCGGCATTGTTCTGAACAATCGCTGGGTGTAATTGGTCATTGTTGTGGTCATGCTGCTGCGGCGCTCTCACTTTTCAGAACAGTCGGCCTTAAACGGCTATTTTGGAGCAGCTATATTGCCCTGACGAGATTTTAATTTGTATTTTCGAAATAAGTGCATCAATAGCTTACGATAAAGACCAGATGCATCAAATTAGGACGCTTGGTTCGCAAGCTCTAGAACTACAAAGTTTGCTGCTATTGGCCGGCTCTGCAGTACGTTTGTCGGTGCATTCATCCGTGACTCACATCTTGCGCATCTATCCGTGGGTTGGCAGTCTACAATACGATTTCAGATCACGATGCTGCATCGTTACTTTGTCTGGCTTACTAACCAGACCACTGCATATTATATAACGTCTTATCTGACAAAGCACGGTTTTGTTTTTACTCCTCATCCTAATTCCTACGTCCCTCGATAAAAATAATATTATTTCTTTAATTACATACTATATACGCAAATCCAACACATGCATATATTATAATACTTTTTCAACGACATACTGCACCCTATCCTTAATCCTAACCCATAGGAAATTAGGTAAAACATTTTACATTTCCAATAACATGAACCATAATTACCGAGCATACAAAACACGCTTATATTACGTCACCATGACATCTTACATAGCATACTATGTACAAACATAAACGCATTTATTACTACACAATCTGAACTAGACTTGAATTGATGTTAAATACGACGCTACAGGTGTCAAGGAGCACGGTTGAATTTATGATTATTGAATTATATGTTCAACAGCAGCAATTGTAATTGTAATTGTAATGTAATTGAAGCATGCAAGGAGTAATTGTAATTGTAATTGTAATTTGATATTTTTAGCATGGAGTAATTGTAATTGTAATGTAATTGAAACATTCATGAAAGTAATTGTAATTGTAATTGTAATTGAACTGAAATAATGTAATTGATCCAACTCTGATGTGCATTGCACACGTACATTCCAAATTTGCGTAACTATAGTGTAAATTGGTGGAAATGAGTGTATTTACCGCAATTCCGTCATAGCGTGAGGAACGCAAATCATATCCTCGAGAAATTCTGCTGCAAAATTTTGCTTTCACGTTCCTTCCAGTGGATGAAAACGAGTAAAATACGCCAATTTTTATGGAGCTATATCCCGGATGTGTAGGTCCTGCAAAGAATATAGAAGGCCCTCTACATTCTTTGGATCCTGGCATCCTGTTATTGTAGCGTACCATAATTTCGTTCCCTCTTGCAGTGGTATACGAAAACAGAATCCCCTCGTCCCTGGAAAAGTGTCATTTGTATGTTTTACAGCTTACGTTGTGGCGAACATCGTCTAAATACCATATTCTCGTCTACAGTGTAGGTATAGATAGCAAAATTAGCATGTGAAGGTATGAGCAAAATCGACAGTAATGACGTAGTATCGTATGACTGGAGAAGACAAACGCTATTGTATTTATTGATTAAGGTCCAATTATACGTTGTCCTTTGAGTCTTGTCTGTATGGACGATAGCACAGTTATGAAGTCTTAATTGCAGAATTTAGGTCTTGCTAAATCGTGTGCATCAGTATGAAAACGTCTGAGATCTACAAAATAACAGTTCGATATCACAAATTTTTCGTGCCACCTACTGTCGCACATCTCATTTCGCATATGTTCAGTGCGGTTGTTAATAAAAAAAACGAAGTATTGATATTTAATACGTCTACTTTCCGACAGGTCTCAACATCTATGCATTTGCTGTAACAATCCTGCTACAGTTGTGTTTGTGGAAACGGGGCTGACGTTCTGTAGCGCTCACGAACCAATCGGCGCAAGACACAATCAACCATTGGAATAATCGGATAAAGTCATTCAGTGGCCAGAACAAACTCCATAAGAACATGATGATTTAATTAAATTATTCCGATTCTCCGGGGCGTGTAGTTTCCAGGCCTATACCTTACCACCGAGTCCAAATCGGTGTGTACCATCTTTCTTTGTGCTGTATTGAACTGATAAAAATGGTTAATATACCGAAAAAAGCACAAGAAAAGCACATATGCAACATAGTCATCATCCCATGTTCGCTGTTACGAAATGACTACTTCTCGCCTGTACGTGTAAGCAGGGCTTCACAATCTCAATAACTGAATGCACATTTTGTTAAACCAATGAAGCATAGACAATAAGAGTATTCTTTGGTCAAAAATAATTATGACAGAGTGGTTAAAATGCGTGTTGACCAAGTTTGAACTTCTCACTCCATTATGAAACCCTCCCACGTAATCACTCTTCTCTTTCTGGGAGTTCGATACCCTAGCTTCAGAAGCCAATCGATATGCTCAAATAGATTTCATTATATATTATATCACTCTTACCGCCTATCGCTGTATCGCGACTGTATAAGCCAGTGGTTCCCAAACTTTTTCGGCTTGTGGCACACTAGAAAAGTTATAAAACTTTCGCAGCACACTTGGGCCGAGAAAAGATACTTTAAAAAATTCCGATGATTTTTTACATGATAGAACATGTACAATGGAAAAGAGATCGAATTTTCACAAACCTATCCGCATTTTGTAATGCACATCCCTATATATTAAAAGGATTTTTGGAAAAAGCCAACAAAACCAGTTGCGTTGTAATCGCCACACAAACACAATCAACAACAGCAATCTACATTTTGTCAATAATTCTAAGCAGTCTCTCGTTTACAGCTTTTAATTTACCTGAAAAAAGAAAAGCCATGTTGACCTAGTCATGAAGATACAAAACTTAACACAATATTGATGGTTTTTGCACCGATTACGGAATAGCATTTGCCAGCAGACAAGTAAAAATCACCTAATTTCTTTTGAATAAATTGCTTCAAATTTTATTAAATCAATTAGCTGCTCTTGTTCGGAGAGATTTGCTTGATTTATTGGGATGCCATAACTGATTTCATTGTCACTTGTGCTTAACTGCTTATTTATCAGGTGTTAAGGAAATTAAATCGTCTGTAAGTCACGTATACCAGTCTTCAGGTCGTTTCAAAAATGATTGTACAGTTCTTTTCCAAAACTGCAAAAATATTCCCGGCACACCTGGGAATCTGTGACGGCACACTATGAGCCGCTGCACACAGTTTGGGAATCACCGGTATAAGCGATACTAGGGCAAGCTGTTAATAATTCATTGTCGATTCTGCTCAGTAGACTATAAGATGTTATTTTTGTTCAAGTTGAAAATGTTATAGAATGAGATTATCAAGTTTCGAATTAAAATATCGTATTCATCATCATGACACATTTCGTCTGCCTAGCCCTTGTGCCAATGTTACCTCCAATCGGATTTGAATTTTATACCAAGCAATTTTAACAGATATTATAATGCTTCTCAGTCATATGTATAACTATTTACCCACCAATGAGTACAACAATGGTGGGCGTATCCATCCCCAAACTATTCCTGCCTTTGTTTCATGTTATGACTAGCTTTCATAAACGATGTGACGCTCGGTTCCCTTGCCTTCACTTTACCTATTTATTTACATGAACGTGTTATCCCGCTGTGTGTTTAAAAGGTAACAAAAATATTGATTTCATGAAACTAATCGATATGTCGAAGTGTTTTGTGTTCCTTCTACTGTGAAGTCTGTGTATTTTATGTCTATTTCGTCCTTGATGCTGCCTCGTTATTATGTATTTTGCTTGGATGAAAATAAAATCTCTCTCTTACTCTGTTATTGGCTTATGCTAGTTGCTTGTGGCATCTTCTTTGCGACGACTCCACGGTTACGTTTTTTTTTCTGTTTGGGAGAAGTGCGAACGCGGGCGATACCTATTATTCAGACTACTTGCGAATCACTGATGCACCAGTGTATAACATACGGCCACTGTAAGATACAGCATGGACTGGCGACATACGGCCCGCGGGCCGTATTCGACCAGCGAAAGGATTTTGAGCGGCCTGCAGAAAGTTTCTACCCTGAAAGAGAAATTATGATCTGAAAGTATTGACAAATTTTATGCGTCACAGAATGAATCAAATTTGCCAACTTGAGAAAGATGGTCTGGAAACTACTTGCTCTGTTCGGGTCTACATACATTTTCGACCATGAACGTTAACGAGACAAGGCTGCTTTCCAATATAACTGATATTCGCGTGCAGTCGTTATGCTACAATAAATAAATTAAATAATTAACTAAATACGCGATTAATGTATATAATCTGTAATCCGGCCGGCCAAGTACTTAATTTTCTCATATCCGACCCGCCGACCGGAGAAATTGCCCGCCCCTGCGATACAGGGTACTGATTAACATGAATACAGGTGACATGCTATGGTCAATGGAGCACGTGAGTTCAGATGTGATGATCACAATGAAATGATATCAACCAGCGCCAACTGTTATAGCATAGTTTCCTATATGGTGTCGACACAAGCAAATCTCACGGTTCAATGAAATTGTATCACGTCACAATTTCCATTTGGCTACAGGCAATTTGACGGTCATCTTTGACCGGCTTGCCGGTCAAAAAATTTGATGAATCGGGTATCAATCGAAAGCTGACTCTGCACTGATTACGAAAATATAAATTTTATTCCACTCATGGCCCTGGAACCCCCACAATCAGCCCCAAATTATTCATTGTTGAGTAGATTGGCAGTGTGACGTAACAATGCTGTCTGGCGAAACGAGAGAGAAACTCAAGAGCAAGGATGCGGCCGAGCGGCGAGAGTGGGATCAGCTGACGTCGCGGCAATAGCTATGTGCATTGTGCAATCGCGTCGCAGAGAAACGCTGCGCTGTTGATACTTTTTCTATTTGCTTCGGTTCAAGCGAGCACGCCTTATCAGCCTTTCCTTGACTTTTAAGGGTAGAACTGGGTCCACAGAATGTATTAGGGCCCAACCAATTTTCGCGCATTATCCTTCAACTGATAGAGATATTTAGGTTACGTCTAAATTGTCTACATTCGATATGACACATTATTATGATATCGATTGCCTTAGCCCGCTAGTTGCGTAGGGCTCCAGAGACGCGTGGCGCTGTTGATACTTTCTATAGGCGCTTGGCTAAAAGCGAGCACACATTACCAGCCTTTCCTTGATTTGTAAGGGTAGAACTGGGTCCACAGAATGTATTTAGTCCCTACCAATTTTCGCGCAATATCCTTCAGCTGATAGAGATATGTAGGCTACGTCTGAGTAGTCTACATTGGATATGTCAGATTATTATGATATCGATTACCTTAGCCCGCTTGTTGCGTAGGGTTCCAAAGATGCGTGGCGCTGTTGATACTTTCTATAGGCGCTTCGCTGAAAGCGAGCACACATTACCAGCCTTTCCTTGATTTCTAAAGGTAGAACTGGGTCCACAGAATGTATTTGGGACCTACGAATTTTCCTGCAATATCCTTCAACTTATAGAGATCCTTCCGTCTAAGTATAGCTAGGTTAGTTATCTATTAGGGATGGTGTGAAAGTGAGGTTCACGTTCGCGTTCTGTGTGTGAACCTCGGAAATTTAGAGGTTCGCGTTCACAACAGAACCTTGGTAGGTTCTGCACTGTGAACCTTTTTCATATATTACAATTTTGCATGACGCTGGCAGCATAAACAATCAACGCAAAACGAGCAGGCACCTTGACAATCTCAAATATTTTACTTGCTTTGTTACAAAAATTTGCTCGAAATATCCAGCTTTCCGTTTGTGAATATTTAGTGACTCTCTGCTGTGAGCTTGACCCGCAATCACGCAACATCACCAGCGACATACATTACATGTAGGGAGCGAATGATGCTTATTCAACCGCAATCAATGAGATTGATATCGTTTTTTGTTGTAACAAATCTAGCAGGCGTACGGGGTCAATCTTAACTTCATATTTTTACTGAATAATTAAAACCATATCCGTTCGATTGAGGTGTTGGCTACAGCTGTATAACTTGTGCGGTAGCCTAATATCGGCACCAAGTATAGAAACCTGTTTTACACTCTGCTCAATATCAATGTAGCAATACTCAGACGCCGAACACATTGTCCTGTCTGGCCAAGACCGTTAAGGCGTAAGCTTATAGTCCCTGGCAACTCCTCGTCGAAATTGTTGGCAAAGCGACGGATGATATTGATATTATGGGAGTTTTTTTATCATTTGATTGCCTTTCAGGGCTGGCCAACCCGTGGCCCGCGGGCCACATGTGGCCCGCGAGAAGGTATTGAGTGGCCCGCGAGGTAATTTCCGAACTTTCTAATGTTATCAAAAATGGATTGCACATATTGTGAACTTGTGAGGCCAACCAAAAATTTGATTAGTCTGGCCGCAACACTTGAGATGTGATGACTAAAATATCAGTTCCGACGCATTGGCAGATCCCGGAGCCAGTCACATATTGGTAGATCTTCGTACACTAAAATAAAGCAGAATGATTTGCGATAGATTTATCAAAAGTAAAAATTTTCTACACGCTGCGCGCAACATGTTGTCACTCGATTTTTTGCTTTTAATATTGTTGGCCCTTTGAGAAAATGAAATAACGTCTAATGTATCAGATTGAATCTAACTATATTCGCGATTACGAAACAGAGTGTCGTTCAACATATGCGACTTTGCGTTTGCACTCGCAGAAAGACCGTCGACTATGAAACCTAGGCACAAAATGATTGACGAATGTTGGTCGAAACTGTCGATATCGATATGTCCAGACGCCGATCGCCCAGTCCCTGCAAACTGAGCCCAGCGATATACAGCAAGCCCGCAATATAGTCAGGTGACAATTTTATTGACCTCTGAACTTCAAAAAAATTTCGCGCTTCGCGCGGCTAGTGGCCCGCGCAACAGTTCGCCAATCGAATGTGGCCCTATGGCTGAAAAGGTTGGCCAGCCCTGCGGCTTAGTTGATACATTTAGCGACGTTTAAAACGCCAATATTTACTTCAACATTGTGGCATTATGTGGCCCGAGTCGTCGCTAGGTATCGTGTACATTAATAAAGGCTATCACTTCATTGAAAGATAGGGTTGGAATTAGCAATATGACGTCATGTGACGTCACGAGGTTCACGTTCGCGTTCACACAGAACCTTTCAAAAAGGTTCGCGTTCACACGAACCTGAACCTTTCAGAGGTTCACACCATCCCTATTATCTATAATTGCACAATGCACATAGCTATTGCCACGACGTCAGCTGATCCCACTCTCGCCGCTCGGCCGCATCCTTCCTCATGAGTTTCTATCTCGTTTCGCCAGACAGCATTGTTGCGTCACACTGCCAATCTTCTCAACAATGAATAATTTGGGGCTGATTGTGGGGGTTCCAGGGCCATGAGTGGAATAAAATTTATATTTTCGTAATCAGTGCAAAGTTAGCTTTCGATTGATACCCGATTCATCAAATTTATTGCTCGGCAAGCCGGTCAAAAATAACCGTCAAATTGCCTGTAGCCAAATGGAAATTGTGACGTGATACAATTTCATTGAACCGTGAGATTTGCTTGTGTCGACACCATATAGGACACTATGGTTATAGTCTTTCGCGAATGAAGGCGAGGCTACGCTACACCATCTCATTAGCGTTGGGACCCCGGGAAATCCCGATCCCGGGATCCCGGGATTTGAAGCAATCCCGATCCCGGGATCAATCCCGATGAAATCCCGGGATTTGTAAACAGCATCTACCAAAGCTTACGTAACGCCATATCTCTTATTTTGGTAATAAAGCAGTGTCACAAACTCGGCTGATTGTCTAAAACGGGGGTCTCAAACATGCGACCTGCGAGAACATTTTCTGCAGCCTGCGTCACAGCGTCAGCATTTTAAAATTTCAAGTATTCGCCAATATTTAACTGAAAATTTCTTATTTCGAATTTGACAACTTAAAATTCACTTTAAGCCACTCCAAAAACCCGAATCGCTATCACGTGTCATATGTCCGATAGCAGCGAACTTTTGGCACAACAGTTTATACGTTGATATGATGCAATTGTCGTCTCGTATGGTGTCTAACAGTGTTGGGATCAAGTCACGAGTCATTTCGAGTCATTGTGCATTTCGAGTCGAGTCAAGTCAAGTCAATCTATTTTCAAAGGTGACTCGAGTCAAGTCAACTCACTCGATTTTTGGAGGTGACTCGAGTCAAGTCGAGTCAAGTTAAGCCAAGGCAAGTCACGAGTCAAGTCACAATTCAAGTTAAGTTGCCTTTTCGAAGTATGAAGCATGATAACGTCATTGCATTTTGCTAGCTGTCTGAAATACAGATGGAGTGGTCATTGATATTGAACCGATGAACGAATATAGAGTTATATATACACGCAAGAAGGCGCTGTATCGCTAACTACAAACCTCAGTTTATAGTTACCAGCCAAGATAGTGAATAGATACCAATTGATAAGATGCAATACATTACGCATTTACAAATCGATATGATACAATTCGAGCCTGCGCCAATGGTTTAGGACTATATAACCTATACTCGAATTCAGTTTCAATAAAACAATAGGTTTGGTTAAGGTAAAAACAGGGAACAGAGTTTACTTTACTATATTAGTTCATGACAACGTAAGCTGATGTAAGCTTCGATCACTTCGTTTGCGGTCAATTTATTTGTAAGAGAACAATGGAGGCTCAGTATAACGCACGATCATTAAATGATTGGTCGCTCTCACGGGTTACACCATCGTTTGGCGAACAATCCGAATATATGTAAGATACAGCTATTACTTGATGACTTGAAATTGACTCGTGCATTTTGCTCCGAGACACGATTCAATCCACATTTGGGATAGGCCGAGTAAGGTCAAGTCAAATCCTTTTAGCAAATTGACTCGAGTCAAGTCAAGTCATACAAAAAAGGTGATTCGAATCGGACTCGAGTCAAGTCATGACTCGAGTCATCCCAACACTGGTGTCTAACTGTCTATAACTCATTATTTCGACAACTTATGCTAAGCACAAAAATATTTTTTATTAAAATATTTAAAAATATGACTTTTTCGTGCCAAACGGGCATATTACAATAGTGAATCACATTTTCACAATGTGTATGGACTGCCAGTCTGTGCAAGGTAAGTTAAATAAGGCCTATACTTGGAAATACATATTGTACCTCTATTTTATGCTGCGGCCCGCCGCGTCATCAGAAACTACGGAATTGGCCTGCGAGCAAGTTTGGGTTTGAGACCCGTGGCCGACTCGAGACGATGATACTCTTGCTGCTCTTATGTTTTGGGTCAATAATACAAGGAATAAATGTTGTTTGTGTAGCTTGTATGTGTATTTTAATACTTTTCCAATCCCGGGAAATCCCGGGATTGAGAAGCGAGAATCCCGGGAAAATCCCGATCCCGGGATTTCAAATTTGATCCCGAAGTCCCAACCCTACATCTCATACATACAGGTGCATACGAGGCAAGGGTTAGTAAATCCCGCGACGAATGATATGGGTTAACTATTACTGGCCAGGGGTGCTCTATATCGATATCCAATAACAAGAACTTAGTCGCAAGTAATGGAGGGCTAAACTGAGCGTTTGATCGATTCATTCCCCAGTCCAATATTAACCTTCGAGTCGTGTCGAGTATGTGAGTACCGGATATTATGACGTCTAAAAAGTTATAATGACTTGAAAGGTTCAATATAAATCTTTTTGGCTCAACATGGCAAATGATTCCATTCAAAATAACTTCGTATATCTGGACCGTGACCATTTCGTAGCGCTGTGTGACTATTGTGAGGAGCTATCAGCCTATCACTATAATTGACAGAAATGTCGTTCCTTGAATATGTGTAGCAGCCTTGCGTGGAATTTGTTTCGTCGCTGAGATGCGTCCCACCGATGTTTCGAAGTTCCAACACTGCATTGGTGGTAGTATACCAAGCTTGGTATGCGGCGACTGCAATATAATTAGTAGAGATATAGATGCGAAAATTAAAACGAAATAGGGCTTATCACCAACAGAAATGAAATGGAACGACACAATCAGAAGATATAATTTGAGAGACATATTCCGAACGAGGAACCCCCAAAAACTCTTATATACAATGATCAGAAAACATCAAAAAAGAAGAATGAGTTCTCCAATGAATTCTATACAACATTTGGAACATGATAAGAAAAGAACTTGCCTAAGTACTGAACAACGCATACAGCTCCAATTCGGCCTGCAAGACATGGGAAGAAGGATGAGTAAAACAAATTTACAAGAAAGGAAATCCTAGGCACATAAAAAACTACCGACCGATACCACTATTAAATACTGATTACAAAATATTATCTAAAATACTAACCAGGAGAATGAAAAGCATACTAACGGAATCATAGACAACACCCAAAAATGTAGCATCGACAAGAGCAGCATTTTTGATGCGGCACTTAATCTAAAATCTGCAATAGATTATTCCAGAAAGAAGGAGATACCGACAGTGATAGGCAGCGTAGACCAGGAGAAAGCGTTTGATGGAGTCAATCATGACTACCTATTATCGCTAATAAAATCCTGGGATTTGGGAGGAAACTTCTACCTATACAATTATATCAAACATACATATAATAACGCTAGAAGTCGAATCCAAATCAACGGAGCGAAAACTAACTCGGTGAAGATAAAAAGAGGCATTAGGCAAGGCTGCCCTATGAGCATGATGCTCTATGCCAGTGGTTCTTAACCTTTTTTCCTCCAGCGCCCCTTTCAAAAATTATCATGCTCCAGCGCCCCCCACCTCATATTGTAAGGAGTGTAATAAAGACAATGGGTCAGAGGGAGGGCCGTAACAGCACTTCGTCAGCCCCTCTAAACAAATGATTATCTTGGTCTCCGATAGCGTGATACACCAAACTCGTGTGGGCTTCGCCCCCAAGAACCCGGGTTGTTGCGTCCCAATGCCAATCTCCATAACAAGGAAAAATACGAGGCTGATTGGGGGAGTTCCAGGGCCACGAGCGGAATAAAATTTACATTTTCGTAATCAGTGCAGAGTCAGCTTTCGATTGATACCCGTTTTACCAAATTTAATGCTCGGCAAGCCGGTCAAAAATGACCGTCAAATTGCCTGTAGCCAAATGGAAATTGTGACATGATACAATTTCACTGCGCCGTGAGATATGCTTGTGTCGACACCATATAGGACAGTGCTCTTCAACCGGGGTTTTCGTACACCCTAGGGTGTACCAGAATTTTCAAAGGGTGTACCAGTCGGATGGGGTGTACAGGGGTGTACCAGATCCGAATTACAACGAGCCAATGGCTAGCTATCAGCCTATCACAAAGGCAGGTTTATGCGTCAGTACAGGTTGACGCACTGGTTAATTAGCAATATGGCAGTGCTCTTCAATCGGGTGTTTCATACACCCCACGCTGTACCATAATTTGTAAAGGGTGTACCACTCGGATTGTGTCTACAGGGGTGTACCAGATCCACATTATGATGAACCGATGATACGATGACTATAACTATCACAATAAATTCGCCAGTTTATGCTTCAAAACAGATTGACTGGATGTGTAATATCTTACAATGTGATGTCATAAGCAAATGTTTCTAATCATTTAACCTTTGGTAATGGACTCATTACTTCCTTTTCGAGTAGAGTAGGGTGGAGTTAGCATGTGTTCAGCTTGCGATATCTGTCTGATGATTCTCGAGGAAACCACCGCTACAGCTCGGACATTTTGAATTGGTGCTTCCTGCGGCCAGCTTATGAATAGTGCAGAATAGATGCTTGCGCAGCCAGGGGGTCGGGTTTGCAAACCACTGCGTTGGATGGTGGTCCAGTAACCTCGAGCCCTGATTCGTATTTAGCATTTCTTATACGCTGCAGCCTTGCTAAAATGTCCATGTTCATCCTTATTTCGGCCAAGCCAGGGGTGCTCTACCTGCGGACGTACGGCCTAATTCCGCCGTAATTTTGCGACCTTCTATACACATATCTAAATTAGCGTGTGTTGGTGGCCGTCATTATGCAACCAATTGTTGCTGGTTCGAGTCTCGACTCTGCCATGTTTCTATGTGTCGGAGGTTTATCTAGGCTCCTCGTCGTCGACCCCCCTTTTAACGTAGCGTCTTGTAAAGCCTAGAAGAAGGGTGAGCCGAGCTCCAAAGTCAGCAGAAGAGTCGTGAAAGTGGACGCACGTTAGCGAGAGAGAATGAAGAATGGAAGTGCGCGTACATGCGAAAGTCGTCCTCATTACCCAAAGCAAAGACACTAAACTTTAAGAAATGCACTGTCGTGGCGCACAAATTCTAAACAGACGATTATTGCCACTGTCATTGATGCGTAATAAAAATATTATTAATAACAATACAAACAATCCTGATGGGAGGCCAAGAAATAACAACATGCAACTATGTGATTTTAATAAGAACCGCGGGAGATGCATCATCATTAATATTGTACCCAATATTTTCGAAGAAACCCTCCATCAGCTCTACGGGTTAATCCGATCCCTTGAGCTGAGAATCAATAAATTTTTGACAATAATATGTGAAACTACCAACAATTTCGATGAAATCCATTGAAGGGGCAAAATTTTCGCGCTCCGTGCGAGTACACACATAATTCTAGTGTCTTTGCTTGACATTTATACTCGTGATTTGGGCACATATATTATATATTGTAAGCCTGCTGGGATGTTTTTCTTCTACAATAAGAAAATTTGCGCATAGCATATCTCCAGAAATAAGTGAAGGCACAGAACACCACAAGGGCTCTACGCGGTGTTAAGTTCCCAGTATCAAATTTCATATGAGTATTTGTCGTCTATGCGCCATGGCGACTCCCCGCTGGAATCCGGACGTATTGTATATGTAATCAAAATGCGGCTTTCTGCGTTATCGGTGTATTATACGGTCAGGGGTGTACGAGTTTTGAGAAAATGTTAAAAGGGTGTACCACGACGAAAAAGGTTAAAGAGCACTGATATAGGACACACGTTAATGCGATGCTGCGTTAGGTAAACCCTACGCGTCATTTAACTTTAACATTGTATACTGCACAGTACGTACCTACCACCATTGCTACTCACTCAAACCAATATATATGGCAATGTGAGTATATAATAACCTTTACGGTGGGTGAGTGAGGCCGTCATCACTGTTTAAGTGTAATCGTTGAGTTATATTTTCAACTGAGCAACATACACGCAATGTACAATGCGATCAGACACAAAGCGATGTAATGAACAGATAGGAGGGTGCCCGCCGTCACAGTTACTCTCGATGTTGATCATTTTCGAGGCCACGGCCCTTGCTAGCGATTTCGATAACTTGTGAGTGCTTTCTTTCGTCGAGTCATTCTCGGGCCTCATGGCGGAAGAAGAGGAGCCCGGACAAACCTCCGACGGGAATCGAACCGAGGCCGCCCGATTCTTGGGCGCTTATCTTCACCAGTACCCGAATTCAATTCATATGGAGATGGAATTCAATTTGGAAATGTCCCAGCGACCATCATCGCAAATGAATAAATCGGAAACCGATTATAACATGACTTTACTATATAGATCAGTGGTTCTTAACCTTTTTTCCTCCAGCGCCCCCTTTCAAAAATTATCGTGCTCCAGCGCCCCCCCAACTTCATAATGTAAGGAATGTAATAAAGACAATGAGTAAGAGGGAGGGCCGTAACAGCACTTCGTCAACCCCCTAGAAACGATTGCCTTGCGTACCCATAGCGTGATAAACCGAACTTCTGAGGGCTTCGCCCCCACGAACCCCCTATCGTGATTTCGATGGTCAGCAAAGTTTGTGTGGCCTGGTCGCCCTAGGTACCAAAATTTTCTATAATGCATGAATGAATAGGTGGTAATTACATATATAAATCGCGATAAACTGAGTGAGCTGTTGTATAGGAAGATAAAGGGCACGTAATTAATAATTAAAGATATTCGGGCGTGCCCGCAGGTACAATTATTCGTTACCAGGGTCGTAACAGCACTTCGTCAGCCCCCCCCCCCAAACAAAAATCGTTGGCCCTGGGCCCCCATCGGGTGGTAAACTAAGCTTCCGGGGGACTTCACTCCCAGACTCCCATTAGGCTGTCTTCTATTTGTTTTGCTGAAAGCCTGTTAGGTATCTACATTGGGTGTCCATTTACTGAGGCAGCTATTTTCGCCTAGTCGCGCGAAGCGCGAAAGATTTCACTAATTAATGATTGAATTGGTCAATATCATCAGGAATTGCATGCAAATTGAGATTAATTTTTATCCTCACTCTGCTCACGTAAACACATTTACCGGTAGAGCTGAGTGAGGTGCAATGTTCCCTCTAAGCTGCGCACGCGCGCAGTGCTGACACGGTCTCTGCGCACAGAAAATCTACGTTGCGCACAACAAATCCGAAGCTATTACCTTTTTTTAGTCGATACGCGCTGTTGTCCAGGGGTCAGCGCAGTGAGTTGTTGAGTGTGCGCAGACTCATCAAAACTTAAAGCGAACATTGTGAGGTTTCTTGGAAACTGTAGGGCCCGTTACTAATAATTACACATATTCGGGCGGGCGAACCAGTTGGTATGACTTCGTTTCATGATGTTATTTCGTGACCCCCTGTCTGCAATATCAAAAAATATAAAATCGCTCAACGGGGATATCGCCTAACAGGAATATCCCTGTCGCCCAATCGTACTAAACTAAAAGACGCACACGATTTCAGATTGGCATTTCTTCACTGACATATAATCTTTCCCTGCCAGATGGAATACGTCGTCTGGAGTTCAGATTGCCTAGACAGGAACAGTCGGTGTCAGTCATTTAGGCGCCCATGGACAATTAAACCTATATGTATTTTGAAGGCTATATGTAACGAAGTTTTCGGTGTTAATTTGCTCTGAATACTCATTAAGGATATGTCCTATCACCACATCATCTACTGCGAAGCCATTTTTCTCCAGCGCCCCCCATACCGCCCCCCTGAGCCCAGCGCCCCCCATATCGCCCCCTGAGCGTTTCCGCCCCCCTTCAAAATCGCCAGCGCCCCCTGGGGGGCGCTGGGGGCAAGGTTAAGAACCACTGCCATAAGCAGTCTTGCAGTGCCTGTCTTGAGATACAGCTTTGGTGTGAATTGGCGCAAATATGAAATTGGACACAAAGACACAAAGACACAAAGACACAAAGACACAAAGACACAAAGACGGGAAAACTGATGACAATGCACCACATGCATCACCCAAAATCTGATACACAAAGACTATACATCCCCATAGAAAAAGGTGGCCGAGGACTACAAGAAATTGAACAAACTTTCAAAACAGAAATCATCGGCTTGTCACAGTAGATTAACAACAGCGATAACATTTACTGCAAACTCATTGCACAGGAAGACAAACAGCGCAAAACAAAATCTCTGAGCTAACGACACGACAAGTATGCCAGAGAAGTCAACATGGAAACAGCTAACCTGTACACTGCTGAAAACACTGTTGCCAAACCCACAACAATAGCAAAAGCGGCACGAGTTCAATACAAAAATGCAACGCTCCAAATGAGAGAAACTGTATGGGAGTCGACGCCTCTTCATGGACAGCACAAGAAGTTAACTTCACTGCCCCATGTAGACAAGCTTTCATGGACCTGGCTATCCAGCTATGGCCTGAAACCGGCAAGCGAAGGATTCATTTTCGCAGCACAAGACCAATCGCTTCCTACAAAATACTATCGCAAAAGAATTCTGAAGCAAAACACGTACGGCAAATGCAGAATGTGCCACAACCAAAATGAAACTGTAGCTCATATCATGTCCGGCTGTGGTGCACTTGAGTAGTTAGTATGATCGCTCGTGATTCGTACATTTTTGCATGGGGTAGTATAGGCGGGGTGGCGAGCGGCTGGAAAACCGGGGGTGGCGAGCGGCTCTTATTTCTTATGGCGGGGGTGGCGAGCGGCTATTGCGTCTTATGGCGGGGGTGGCGAGCGGCTCTTATTTCTTATAGGCGGGGTGGCGAGCGGCTGGAAAACCGGGGGTGACAAGCGGCTTTTATGTCTTATGGCGGGGGTCGCGAACGGCTATTGTATGTCTTGTGGTCGCACGGTAACCCTTTTCAGCATAGACAGCGGTCGCGCGCGGCTTCGTTGTTGGCATGTCGTACTTCGTGTTGAATACGTATCAATTAAATAGTCATGTGAATGAACCTTTGTTAATGTGTATATCGTCATGTATTCTTACGCGATCTCTGGTGATTCACCATGTGTTCTTATGGGTGCGGTCGTGAATCGTACTTTTAGGTATAGACATCTCTCGCATATCATACTTTCGGGTATAGGCATCACTAAACAGGAAATTCACTAATCCGCAGTGCATTGCGCGATTTTGAAAACCAGATGTTGGCGGTTTTGTGTGACCCACTAAATACGTCCGTTTTGGAAATTCGGAGCGCGCACTATCGTATCGATTATTCCACTAATCCAGTAAGTACTATCACATACAGGAGTATTCAGTATTCAGCAACGACACGAAAAGCGACCAACAAATAACCGCACTCGTAAATTAACACCTAAAAAAGTGTAAAATTGATTGCAAATCCCGCGATCGCTAACAAGATAATGTCTCGGGTATAACCATTTAGTGACTTGGTGTTAAAGACATACCGATCGCTCACAAGGTAATATTTCGGTAATTAGTTTGTCACAGAGCCGTCGTAGACGGTGATTCGAAAACCAACAATTTGACGCTTTCTGGTGCTTGCTATATGTTTTGACACTTAGGAACGTGGTTGACTTTAGTTGTATGATAAGAATCATGTGAATATACAAGTAATGTATCAATTTGTCAACTTGAAATGAAACTTACTACACAAACCAAGTTGATTCGTATTTGAATGTGTTAATTCGGTACAATTCTAATTATTTTGAGAAATCTTTTCGTGATCTTTTGATTCGACCGTAACCTGAATATTACTGACGCCGACTTTCAGCCGCATCGAATTATTCGCACATTCCGCGCCGCTGTTTTCACACTTATAGAATCAATACCAACTATAACTCTACAAGAATCAAGAATCACAAGTATGTGCATTACACAGTTATTGTCTTTATCAACTTGAAATCAATCCCTTAACAAAAACACACATCTTATCACTTGTCAACTCTATCATGAAAATCCTCGAGTCTTTATTTTTAAGAATGTTATAGTACGGTGTCGGAATCCATTCGCGGGGTGTACTAAAGCTAAATCCAGATAATCCAAAATGAAATATTTGGACTTTGACATAGTGTGACTTGAAATAGGATTGACAAACATGACTACCAACTTTGATCCAGCCACATTTCAAGATCATACTTTGAACCAAGTAATGTAACATACAACTCTATTCACGATCCTGCTTTCCGTTTGTCAAAGAGATATTTTACATCTTACCATACTCAAAAGAATTATTCACAACATTACCAATTGTTAAAAATCTAGTTTTTCAATTACTTGATTATATCACTGCAACTCATGAATTTAAATTAATTCATCCTGGTTGTATTCGTATGCTCGGTCTTTTTTATTCAATTGTAAAGGTTGTTACTATTCTGAAAACAAAGTATTTACTAATCGATGCATATACGATTTGACTTGGACATATTATATTTTGAGTATACGAGATTTGAATATCAGAACAATAACTGAGAATTAATTTATCACAATTAAATCCGTATATTACAGCGTAAAAGATATTGGAATGTCAGCAACTCTGTAAGGTCATAGTTACTACCACTAATTTACCCGACCAACTCGTCATGATCATTCCCGAAATCAACACAAACATGACCACTGACTTGAGTTAACCACAAAACAGCATCAAGTTTTAAATCCACTTGTAGCTTACGACTTATTTGAATGCGGGTTATGTTTTGTTGTAATTGAGTGTACGGAAATAGTATTACGTCTCGACATCTTACCATCTTACCATATTCAAAGAATCAACCACAATAACATTGTCAAGTAAATCCGTTACCCGACCAACTCAAACAGTATCAGTATGAAAAACAGCCAAACATACACGAATCCATACAATCACTAAAACCTAAAATCCATAACAAGCTTGGTTGTATTCATATCCCTACGCATCTTTTTTATTCAAATTGAAAAGTCGTTACTATTCTGTAAGATAGAGGAATTACTACGCGGTATATTCTGCAAGACAAACTAATTACTACTCGGTATATTTTGAAAGACAAAAGTAATTACTTCTCAGTGACGGCGACTTGAGATTAACATAATATGTTTGAGTATACGAGATTTGACAGTCTGACCATCGTAGTTTCTTACAATCGAACACAGGTGTAAACATAAGGATTGACACATTGATTTGACATATGAGATTTTGTAATAGTTGATCATTACTTTATTATTAAATTATTTGTGTTAATTAGATCCGCATTGCGGTAAATGTTATGACAACAACAAACTTTTCAGTACCAATGTTATTGACATATTAAGCTGTAAAACTATGTGTGTCTGAAATGTTCTTGATAGGAAAATTACTCCACCTTGGTAAAAATCACTCTGCGTATCGCGGATATCAGAAAATATTTCCAGTAACCAAGACTAAGACTTTGATTATTACAAAAGTAAATTGTGATATGTTTGTTAGATGCATCCAATTCAACTAGAAGTGTCTAGTGCCCAACACTCGTAATATCAAAAAAGTACTTGCTACACTGTTATTTGCTAAACGTGTTTTGTATTGTTGTTCATTTGTAGTATTGATTGAAATTGTTTTTGAACCCTCAAATAATAATTCCCGACATGAAACTAAGCCGCCGAAAGTCGTTACCATCACAAAGAAACAATTTGCACGATGTTTACCAAATGTGTCCTATAGTTAGGCGTACTGGAATTATTTGTAAAACACACACACACGATCAGAGAAATTGCAAATTTTTCCGTTGTCATTCGCTAAAGTAAATGTCATCACAATACTCTGCCGCTAAAAGACGTTACTTGTATGTGATTGAATCCCTAACAATTAACCCACTATTCCAAAGAAATTTTACTCACTCGACAGATATGAAACAGCGTCACTTAATCGGTCTATATCGTTTTTCTAAAGGTAAATCATATCCATCCAAAAGAAAACAATTTTCACTAGCTTGATAATGAAACCGAAGTCTTCATTCAATATTTTTTGTGTCAAATATTTTGCAATAAACACACTGGAGTGGTTGAGCTTTACATCAGCAGACTGTATTCTGTAAATCAAGCTTACATCTGATTTGTAACTGTATTGTTTACCTAACCGAGTTGTATGCACAGTTTGATATTTTTGTCATTTAGTGATTGCTGAACATACCACTTCGAAATACTGCGTTGATCTCAATTCCCTTTGTCCTGATAATCGAAGTACTTTTGTTTTGAATTCATAACAATCGGCTTTTCTATGACATGATAAATTAGAAGATTTAGAAGATTGGTTGCATATCACGAAAAATAATATACCACACATATTATTACTGTTACTCCATTCATCGGTAATTTTTCGTTGTCGATTTTCAAACGAGTAAAATTTATTACTTGAGTTGTTCTGCTTACTATATTTAAATGTAAACTCGCGCGTCTTTCAACAACAAACAAGGTTAAAAAAGTATGCAATCAAACACATCAAGTTTTACGATACTAATTATTATCCCACATAACCCATTTCTTACCGAAGACATATGAAATATATTCATGTTACACGAAAATATTCGCTCATGCTACAAACCTGTACAATGATTGGTGGTGCTTTCAAACTGTTTCGATACCTCAAGAACTTTATTGTCTGAATGGTTGTTCATGTATCGTAATAATCAAGTAGTTCAACACAGAACTAGTATTAACAGAAACACCAGAGTTGTTTACACAAAAGTTTGTATGTGTACAGTATACGAATACCATGTGTAAGTCCAGCACAATTGTCGTATCCATACGAGTTTAGTTAACACAATTTACGACACCGAGGTCGCCTCATCTTTCGTAAGACAACAAACCAAGGCTTCAGGATATGTCCATGTCATAACAATAAATCAGCTACTCCAACAACAGAGTACATATGTTTTCTAGTTACGGTGCTTACATCTTACACACAATTCATCACATGGTTGTCCTCACAACAAAACAGCTAGAAGATGTTATCATACAAAATGGTCGTTATAGTTTGCACACCAATGGTACATCGTACAAGTAACAAGTCTCGAGAATCCAGTTATTCAAAAAACGTGAAAGTGTTTCTACACCAAGTCGTTATGTTGACGAAAGCGTATATTGTAATATCATGATCGATTTGCATTCGTTGGTTACAAAATGTCACTACTCTAAATAATTATTTTTCACTCAAACACAAACGCATACTTGTCACCATTCGTTTTCATCAAGCACGAATTCAAGAAACTTACTACGACATGAATTGTTATTTTTATGTTGTGTAAATAGGTAATAATTAATTTTAGTAACAGTATATCAACATCATCGAGTTGTGTGAATAGATTTACATGTGGTCTTGTGGTTTTAATCGAAGTATACAGCACGGTCTAATGTAGAGTCATCTCTATTGTACAGCAACTCGGTAATCGAAATGCATTAAAATTTAAACAACGATCTTGTTTCGTCGCACCAAAAAATATGTTTACTATCGCGATACTCTACACAGGCCGTGTAAATCCTTTTCACACTCGTAATAGTATACCAACAGCTACCGGCGACAACGTTTAACAATACCAACGACACTAAACATACGATACCTACCCAAGTAAAATTACCATTTTCACCTGGAGGTCGGTCGTTACCCGAGTAGAAATACCATTATCCTTTGGAGATTTATCGTTTACCCAGTGTAACAAACCCCTTTTCCTTTGGTAATCTATTTTTTCTCTGGGTAACAATCCTTTTTCACTTGGAAATATATTTTTTCTCTGGTTAACAAACCTTTTTCACTTGGAAATATATTTTTTCTCTGGGTAACAAACCTTTTTCATTTGGAAATATATTTTTTCTCTGGTTAACAAACATTTTTCACTTGGAAATATATTTTTTCTCTGGGTAACAATCCTTTTTCACTTGGAAATATATTTTTTCTCTGGTTAACAAACCTTTTTCACTTGGAAATATATTTTTTCTCTGGGTAACAAACCTTTTTCATTTGGAAATATATTTTTTCTCTGGTTAACAAACATTTTTCACTTGGAAATATATTTTTTCTCTGGGTAACAATCCTTTTTCACTTGGAAATATATTTTTTTCTCTGGTTAACAAACCTTTTTCACTTGGAAATATATTTTTTCTCTGGGTAACAAACCTTTTTCATTTGGAAATATATTTTTTCTCTGGTTAACAAACATTTTTCACTTGGAAATATATTTTTTCTCTGGGTAACAAACCTTTTTCACTTGGAAATATATTTTTTCCCGGGTAACAAACCTTTTTCCCTGAGCAACAAACCATTTTCACTTGGTGATCCGTCGCTTACCCGAGTAAAAATATCATTTTCCTTTGGAGATTCGGCGTTTACCCAGTGTAACAATACATTTTTACTTGGAAAAATACTTCTACCTAGAGTAACTAATCATTTTCTCCTGGGTAACAAACCCTTTTCGTCTGGAAACTGTCATTTACCTGAGTACCAATACCGTTTTCACTTGGAAATCTATCTTCACCCTGGGTAACAATATCATTTTCGTTTTGAAAACTGACAACCACACCGGCCAATTTGATATTTTTGTATATTGTTACAACGGACAGTGACAAAATATACACCAACAACGACTCCGATACATTTGTGTAATCGCATACTCACTTGTTCTGATGCATCCCATCAAAATCGACGGTTAGCCACACACACACACACACACACACACACACACACAATACCAATGCGCTATTTCGATATGACTGCGATGTCCGGGTTCGTGCTTTAGATTTTCCAGAACCAATCCGTCTAAAGTTGTAATCCCCCGCCTTGGGGCCTGGCCACAATAATTGTATCGAGATTTAACCTAGATTACTATCCGTTCACTGATTCACTCGATGGTTTTAGCAACTTGTAACAACACAAGATAGATACGACTGGAATTACTAATATTCATAATGTTTATGATTAGTGTCGTTACCGATCGTTCACTAAGTCGATATGAATATTCGAAAAATCGGATATCACTACTCTCAACACCAGTGATTCGGTTTAAGTTTAAAATCGATTTGATAATGTAATCCAAGGTGTGTTTCTGTGGGATCTGCTAACCTTTACGAGAGAGTGCTGTCTCTTTGACACATGAAACAATTATTATCAACCACACCTTGCGTGCATCGATTTGTCGGCGTCGTACAATTATTGTGGCCAGGCCCCATATTTATCTGTGGATATATCACTCTAATGATATGCGTTGCATACTGTACCGTTCGCTGTATCGAGAGCACCAATGGTAGTTGAGTGAATAACCAAGATGGACAAATATATCCGTTTGTTTGTCTGAATTTTACATTGGATCTCCAAGCCTTCTGTCGTCCATGCCACCGATTGATTTTATTGACCTCACGATGCAATAACGAAGTCCTGGAGGGTATGATGATATTGTCTATGGGTCATACCGATGTGTGCATAAACACCCAACATTGATACACTGATACATTGTATGTAATGTCATAAACCACATTT
Organism: Botryllus schlosseri; assembly: GCF_051294905.1. Lineage (NCBI taxonomy): Eukaryota > Metazoa > Chordata > Ascidiacea > Stolidobranchia > Styelidae > Botryllus > Botryllus schlosseri. The sequence continues at coordinate 5,793,866 of NC_137242.1, forward strand.
ACGTGAATACTTGGCAGGGTTGAACCATCGTAAAATATATATTCGATATGTATTGTCATTTTTCACGAAAAAAAAAAATCAAGGGTTGTGAATCTACATGTTTAATTACATTTGGTCATTGGTTCTGCTTTATCGCTTTGCATTGAATATCCGGATCCGGTTATGAACTGACCTGTATTGGGTTTGTAATTCCATACTGAATGGGGCGATATGTATTGACCAAACCGATTACCACTACATATCGCTGTACGTATAATCTGTATAGGGGGGAGCAAGGAAATTAATCACAAGTAACCTGGAATCGTTAGCACGATGGGTAGTATGCGTTCCTACATTTTCCGAAGATTGTTATCCGTGTATCAACCAGTTAACAAAGGCGGGGGATTACAACTTTAGACGGATTGGTTCTGGAAAATCTAAAGCACGAACCCGGACATCGCAGTCATATCGAAATAGCGCATTGGTATTGTGTGTGTGTGTGTGTGTGTGTGTGTGTGTGTGTGGCTAACCGTCGATTTTGATGGGATGCATCAGAACAAGTGAGTATGCGATTACACAAATGTATCGGAGTCGTTGTTGGTGTATATTTTGTCACTGTCCGTTGTAACAATATACAAAAATATCAAATTGGCCGGTGTGGTTGTCAGTTTTCAAAACGAAAATGATATTGTTACCCAGGGTGAAGATAGATTTCCAAGTGAAAACGGTATTGGTACTCAGGTAAATGACAGTTTCCAGACGAAAAGGGTTTGTTACCCAGGAGAAAATGATTAGTTACTCTAGGTAAAAGTATTTTTCCAAGTAAAAATGTATTGTTACACTGGGTAAACGCCGAATCTCCAAAGGAAAATGATATTTTTACTCGGGTAAACGACGGATCACCAAGTGAAAATGGTTTGTTGCTCAGGGAAAAAGGTTTGTTACCCGGGAAAAAATATATTTCCAAGTGAAAAAGGTTTGTTACCCAGAGAAAAAATATATTTCCAAGTGAAAAATGTTTGTTAACCAGAGAAAAAATATATTTCCAAATGAAAAAGGTTTGTTACCCAGAGAAAAAATATATTTCCAAGTGAAAAAGGTTTGTTAACCAGAGAAAAAATATATTTCCAAGTGAAAAAGGATTGTTACCCAGAGAAAAAATATATTTCCAAGTGAAAAATGTTTGTTAACCAGAGAAAAAATATATTTCCAAGTGAAAAAGGTTTGTTAACCAGAGAAAAAATATATTTCCAAGTGAAAAAGGATTGTTACCCAGAGAAAAAATATATTTCCAAGTGAAAAATGTTTGTTAACCAGAGAAAAAATATATTTCCAAATGAAAAAGGTTTGTTACCCAGAGAAAAAATATATTTCCAAGTGAAAAAGGTTTGTTAACCAGAGAAAAAATATATTTCCAAGTGAAAAAGGATTGTTACCCAGAGAAAAAATAGATTACCAAAGGAAAAGGGGTTTGTTACACTGGGTAAACGATAAATCTCCAAAGGATAATGGTATTTCTACTCGGGTAACGACCGACCTCCAGGTGAAAATGGTAATTTTACTTGGGTAGGTATCGTATGTTTAGTGTCGTTGGTATTGTTAAACGTTGTCGCCGGTAGCTGTTGGTATACTATTACGAGTGTGAAAAGGATTTACACGGCCTGTGTAGAGTATCGCGATAGTAAACATATTTTTTGGTGCGACGAAACAAGATCGTTGTTTAAATTTTAATGCATTTCGATTACCGAGTTGCTGTACAATAGAGATGACTCTACATTAGACCGTGCTGTATACTTCGATTAAAACCACAAGACCACATGTAAATCTATTCACACAACTCGATGATGTTGATATACTGTTACTAAAATTAATTATTACCTATTTACACAACATAAAAATAACAATTCATGTCGTAGTAAGTTTCTTGAATTCGTGCTTGATGAAAACGAATGGTGACAAGTATGCGTTTGTGTTTGAGTGAAAAATAATTATTTAGAGTAGTGACATTTTGTAACCAACGAATGCAAATCGATCATGATATTACAATATACGCTTTCGTCAACATAACGACTTGGTGTAGAAACACTTTCACGTTTTTTGAATAACTGGATTCTCGAGACTTGTTACTTGTACGATGTACCATTGGTGTGCAAACTATAACGACCATTTTGTATGATAACATCTTCTAGCTGTTTTGTTGTGAGGACAACCATGTGATGAATTGTGTGTAAGATGTAAGCACCGTAACTAGAAAACATATGTACTCTGTTGTTGGAGTAGCTGATTTATTGTTATGACATGGACATATCCTGAAGCCTTGGTTTGTTGTCTTACGAAAGATGAGGCGACCTCGGTGTCGTAAATTGTGTTAACTAAACTCGTATGGATACGACAATTGTGCTGGACTTACACATGGTATTCGTATACTGTACACATACAAACTTTTGTGTAAACAACTCTGGTGTTTCTGTTAATACTAGTTCTGTGTTGAACTACTTGATTATTACGATACATGAACAACCATTCAGACAATAAAGTTCTTGAGGTATCGAAACAGTTTGAAAGCACCACCAATCATTGTACAGGTTTGTAGCATGAGCGAATATTTTCGTGTAACATGAATATATTTCATATGTCTTCGGTAAGAAATGGGTTATGTGGGATAATAATTAGTATCGTAAAACTTGATGTGTTTGATTGCATACTTTTTTAACCTTGTTTGTTGTTGAAAGACGCGCGAGTTTACATTTAAATATAGTAAGCAGAACAACTCAAGTAATAAATTTTACTCGTTTGAAAATCGACAACGAAAAATTACCGATGAATGGAGTAACAGTAATAATATGTGTGGTATATTATTTTTCGTGATATGCAACCAATCTTCTAAATCTTCTAATTTATCATGTCATAGAAAAGCCGATTGTTATGAATTCAAAACAAAAGTACTTCGATTATCAGGACAAAGGGAATTGAGATCAACGCAGTATTTCGAAGTGGTATGTTCAGCAATCACTAAATGACAAAAATATCAAACTGTGCATACAACTCGGTTAGGTAAACAATACAGTTACAAATCGGATGTAAGCTTGATTTACAGAATACAGTCTGTTGATGTAAAGCTCAACCACTCCAGTGTGTTTATTGCAAAATATTTGACACAAAAAATATTGAATGAAGACTTCGGTTTCATTATCAAGCTAGTGAAAATTGTTTTCTTTTGGATGGATATGATTTACCTTTAGAAAAACGATATAGACCGATTAAGTGACGCTGTTTCATATCTGTCGAGTGAGTAAAATTTCTTTGGAATAGTGGGTTAATTGTTAGGGATTCAATCACATACAAGTAACGTCTTTTAGCGGCAGAGTATTGTGATGACATTTACTTTAGCGAATGACAACGGAAAAATTTGCAATTTCTCTGATCGTGTGTGTGTGTTTTACAAATAATTCCAGTACGCCTAACTATAGGACACATTTGGTAAACATCGTGCAAATTGTTTCTTTGTGATGGTAACGACTTTCGGCGGCTTAGTTTCATGTCGGGAATTATTATTTGAGGGTTCAAAAACAATTTCAATCAATACTACAAATGAACAACAATACAAAACACGTTTAGCAAATAACAGTGTAGCAAGTACTTTTTTGATATTACGAGTGTTGGGCACTAGACACTTCTAGTTGAATTGGATGCATCTAACAAACATATCACAATTTACTTTTGTAATAATCAAAGTCTTAGTCTTGGTTACTGGAAATATTTTCTGATATCCGCGATACGCAGAGTGATTTTTACCAAGGTGGAGTAATTTTCCTATCAAGAACATTTCAGACACACATAGTTTTACAGCTTAATATGTCAATAACATTGGTACTGAAAAGTTTGTTGTTGTCATAACATTTACCGCAATGCGGATCTAATTAACACAAATAATTTAATAATAAAGTAATGATCAACTATTACAAAATCTCATATGTCAAATCAATGTGTCAATCCTTATGTTTACACCTGTGTTCGATTGTAAGAAACTACGATGGTCAGACTGTCAAATCTCGTATACTCAAACATATTATGTTAATCTCAAGTCGCCGTCACTGAGAAGTAATTACTTTTGTCTTTCAAAATATACCGAGTAGTAATTAGTTTGTCTTGCAGAATATACCGCGTAGTAATTCCTCTATCTTACAGAATAGTAACGACTTTTCAATTTGAATAAAAAAGATGCGTAGGGATATGAATACAACCAAGCTTGTTATGGATTTTAGGTTTTAGTGATTGTATGGATTCGTGTATGTTTGGCTGTTTTTCATACTGATACTGTTTGAGTTGGTCGGGTAACGGATTTACTTGACAATGTTATTGTGGTTGATTCTTTGAATATGGTAAGATGGTAAGATGTCGAGACGTAATACTATTTCCGTACACTCAATTACAACAAAACATAACCCGCATTCAAATAAGTCGTAAGCTACAAGTGGATTTAAAACTTGATGCTGTTTTGTGGTTAACTCAAGTCAGTGGTCATGTTTGTGTTGATTTCGGGAATGATCATGACGAGTTGGTCGGGTAAATTAGTGGTAGTAACTATGACCTTACAGAGTTGCTGACATTCCAATATCTTTTACGCTGTAATATACGGATTTAATTGTGATAAATTAATTCTCAGTTATTGTTCTGACATTCAAATCTCGTATACTCAAAATATAATATGTCCAAATCAAATCGTATATGCATCGATTAGTAAATACTTTGTTTTCAGAATAGTAACAACCTTTACAATTGAATAAAAAAGACCGAGCATACGAATACAACCAGGATGAATTAATTTAAATTCATGAGTTGCAGTGATATAATCAAGTAATTGAAAAACTAGATTTTTAACAATTGGTAATGTTGTGAATAATTCTTTTGAGTATGGTAAGATGTAAAATATCTCTTTGACAAACGGAAAGCAGGATCGTGAATAGAGTTGTATGTTACATTACTTGGTTCAAAGTATGATCTTGAAATGTGGCTGGATCAAAGTTGGTAGTCATGTTTGTCAATCCTATTTCAAGTCACACTATGTCAAAGTCCAAATATTTCATTTTGGATTATCTGGATTTAGCTTTAGTACACCCCGCGAATGGATTCCGACACCGTACTATAACATTCTTAAAAATAAAGACTCGAGGATTTTCATGATAGAGTTGACAAGTGATAAGATGTGTGTTTTTGTTAAGGGATTGATTTCAAGTTGATAAAGACAATAACTGTGTAATGCACATACTTGTGATTCTTGATTCTTGTAGAGTTATAGTTGGTATTGATTCTATAAGTGTGAAAACAGCGGCGCGGAATGTGCGAATAATTCGATGCGGCTGAAAGTCGGCGTCAGTAATATTCAGGTTACGGTCGAATCAAAAGATCACGAAAAGCTTTCTCAAAATAATTAGAATTGTACCGAATTAACACATTCAAATACGAATCAACTTGGTTTGTGTAGTAAGTTTCATTTCAAGTTGACAAATTGATACATTACTTGTATATTCACATGATTCTTATCATACAACTAAAGTCAACCACGTTCCTAAGTGTCAAAACATATAGCAAGCACCAGAAAGCGTCAAATTGTTGGTTTTCGAATCACCGTCTACGACGGCTCTGTGACAAACTAATTACCGAAATATTACCTTGTGAGCGATCGGTATGTCTTTAACACCAAGTCACTAAATGGTTATACCCGAGACATTATCTTGTTAGCGATCGCGGGATTTGCAATCAATTTTACACTTTTTTAGGTGTTAATTTACGAGTGCGGTTATTTGTTGGTCGCTTTTCGTGTCGTTGCTGAATACTGAATACTCCTGTATGTGATAGTACTTACTGGATTAGTGGAATAATCGATACGATAGTGCGCGCTCCGAATTTCCAAAACGGACGTATTTAGTGGGTCACACAAAACCGCCAACATCTGGTTTTCAAAATCGCGCAATGCACTGCGGATTAGTGAATTTCCTGTTTAGTGATGCCTATACCCGAAAGTATGATATGCGAGAGATGTCTATACCTAAAAGTACGATTCACGACCGCACCCATAAGAACACATGGTGAATCACCAGAGATCGCGTAAGAATACATGACGATATACACATTAACAAAGGTTCATTCACATGACTATTTAATTGATACGTATTCAACACGAAGTACGACATGCCAACAACGAAGCCGCGCGCGACCGCTGTCTATGCTGAAAAGGGTTACCGTGCGACCACAAGACATACAATAGCCGTTCGCGACCCCCGCCATAAGACATAAAAGCCGCTTGTCACCCCCGGTTTTCCAGCCGCTCGCCACCCCGCCTATAAGAAATAAGAGCCGCTCGCCACCCCCGCCATAAGACGCAATAGCCGCTCGCCACCCCCGCCATAAGAAATAAGAGCCGCTCGCCACCCCCGGTTTTCCAGCCGCTCGCCACCCCGCCTATACTACCCCATGCAAAAATGTACGAATCACGAGCGATCATACTAACTACTCACTTGCAGCTACCGAATACACATGGAGACACAGTAGGATTGGTCACTACATTCATCTTGAATTATGCAAACATTTTAACATCAACACTTCGACAAAAAATTGGTATGACTAGCAGTGTTGGGATCAAGTCACTACCTTCAAGTCACGAGTCATTTCGAGTCATTGCACATTTTGACTCGAGTCAAGTCAAGTCAATCGATTTTCGAAGGTGACTCGAGTCAAGTCAAGTCACTCGAATTTTGGAGATGAATCGAGTCAAGTCGGGTCAAGTCAAGTCAAGTCACGAGTCAAGTCACAATTCAAGTCACGTTGCCTTTTCGAAATATGAGGCATGATTACGTCATTGCATTTGCCAGCTGTCAGAAATACAAATTGAATGGTCATTGATTGTGAACCGATGAACGAATATCGAGTTAAATATACACGCAAAAAGGGCTGCATCGCTCACATATACGTAGAACTGGTAAACTATGTAAGTAATTGCATAGCCTCAGTTTATAGTTACCAGTCAAAATAGATAATAGAGAAACAAATTGATGAGATGCAATACATCAGCCATTTACAAATCGACATAGTACAACTCGAGCCTGCGCTAATGGTTGTGGTCTATATCAGAGGTGGTCAAAGTAGTCAAGAAAGCTACTCAAGTAGAAGTAGAAGTAGCGACGAAAAAATCTACTCCAGTACGAGTAGAAGTACTTCTTCCATGAACACCCAAAAACTACTTGAAGTAGAAGTAGAATTTACTGAATTTAAATCTACTCAAGTAAGTAAGTAGTTTTGAAAACGATTGTAATTCGTTCACATGGATTGTCAAAAGGTGCAAATTGAGCTATGCGAAAGGTGCAGAGATTGATACTTATTGATGCATACCAGGAGGTATCCAATTTTCGACAGCATAAGCATTTGTCCGCATCATGAAAATGATAGTATTGATATGGAAATGTGATACTAATCCTCTGTTTACTCGAACAGCACGTTTTAAAAAATATCATGGTATGGCGCCCTCCCCACATTATAAGGTCTGTAGATTAGTCGAAGAGCAATACGGAGAAATTGTATAGGATACGGTGTAAACACTTTGCGCGATTAGTAAACATTAGTAAAAAAGTATGATGGATCGTAAAAATGCCATACTGTGTAGCTTTATTTCCGGAAATTATAGGCATTACCACACCTGCTTTTATACTTCAACATTTATGTTATCCAGACAATAGAACTGCTGTTAATTAGAACTCGAAGTCTATGATGGGAATTGAAAGTGAAATAGAATATAAATACTACTTCTAAAAGCGGAACATGTATTTCATGTCTTTAGTCCAGAAAGTTTCGAAGGTTGGAATGCTAAAACTGCTCTAAAACTAAAAATTCAGAGTCCACTCGTCTAGATTAGAACACGACATGGACTGATAGATTACGATATGATGAGTAAATGCTAGATTGCGAAACATCAGTTTCAAACGTTATGATGAGCCATAATATTATGTACTGTGATGAAATATTTGAAATGGCGAAGGGCGACAATGCGGTGTGAACGCAACCACGCCTATAGTGAAATCATACTGGTTACCCCGTATCCACTGCGAGCGAAGCGCGACGAAAATTCTGTGCTTTACTCAAATTTTATGAAAATTAAATGTTGATGCTCCGTGAAAACAGCCCCGAAATTCCTCAGGCTATCTTCCCGATTGGAGGATTAAACTACTTCTACTTGACAAACTGAAAATAGCGAAAAGTAAGTAAGTAGATCACAAAATATTAAAAAGTAAAAGTACAAGTAGCGAAAATCAGATCTACTTGAGTAAGTACCAGAAGTAGAGGAAAACTACTTGAGTACTTCCGAAAAGTAGAAGTACTTCGTTACTGACCACCACTGACCATCATTAGCTGTAATAAATGTAGAACAATTTCGTTTGAATTAGGCGACGTGAGCCAGGTGAGGGGGGTCGGGGGGCGTTGAGACTTTATTCGTTGTCCAGGGGGGTAGCTCAAAACCGTTTGGGAAACACTGCGCTAAACAATCCCATATTGATAAACTGAATCCATTGCAAGCTCATCAAAAAGCTATGTTCCTACTGATACTCATATATAAAGTATGTATAGCTGTATAGTAAAGTATAAATTTTATTTCTAGCTGATTGAATGCATTGCATGTGCATTTTTGCAATGTGCATGGGCCAGGGTTTGAATGGACCACTTCTTATTTATGTAACAGGCGTATGTTATCAGGAGAAAATTGCGGAATAGAGTGTTTGAGGGTATTTATAAATAGATAGATATACGACGATGTCATGTATGTAGGCTATTATGAGTAGGCCCTATTGAAATATTTACAATAGCTTAAGGTATACAGAACGTTGATCGCTGTATTCTGAAGGCGATGCTTCGAACTCATCTGATAGTCCAATGGGAATAAAATATCTGCTTCGTTTTTGTTGCGAGAAAAACTATCATAGTCCGGCATATGGAATGCTGCTGGACTATAGGTAACGTATTTTATTTCGTACGACGAGTAGGATTTTCTGATTGTCACGAGGCTGTCTGCCTCAAATATTGACATTAGCGTGCAAGGAAGGGGCGTGGAGTTTGATTGTTCCCTCTTTCTACAAGGCGTCTCAAGTCACGAGACATTCGCTGATATACGAGTAAAAGCGTCATTCTTGTTTGTAACGGACATAGCATAGTCGCTGTGAACCGTGTACTGCATTGCTAAATCTGTCGGCAATACAGGTAGAGTTACACTCGTGACTGATCCTGGATAAGGCAGGGTGGTGTACCACAGACATTTAAGGCTAGTGGTACGGGAATTATCCATGGCGATTCTGGTATTTTAGACGACGGATTTATACCGGTGGATTATTAATTATTTAAATACTACTGAAAAATATTTTAGTACATGAAGTTCTCTCTGCTAATTTTATTCAACAAAAAACAACCTCGGAATCTCTATCCGACAATAGGTCCGCAGTTCATTTTTTACTTTGTAACGTGAATGCTGTTATGGAAATAACATCCTTGTTGATGGCATAAGGATAAGCAACCGTAGTAAGGATCAGATCAGGTATTCCTTGTAGGCCTACTTATAATGTACATTGTACATTCAGTGATTTTGTCCAGGTCAATGAATTGATAAACTATCATACCATTTACGTAGCAGGGCCCAGTGAGTGTGTGCTGAACTGCTGATGAACTAGTCATCTCCCAAGTTGCTTAGAGGCAGTGTCGTACAGCAAGTGCCACCCCCAACAGTTCGAGATTTACCACCAAAGTATGGATCCAGTCTGGAGTCAAATTATCGCTGAAGGACAGTAGTGGTGGAAAATAAATAATTACATTACCAGCCATGCAATTTCATCCCATTTATATACATTAAACGGCTGTGAGATGGAAATATTTTATACTTTATCTACCTTTTTAGATCGTTGAGCGGTAACGTTGATCAGGTTATTTAGCGTCAAGTCAGACGTTCCATAGGGAATCCCTAGGTAACCCGATAGCCCTACGGCCTGCGTATACCTTGATAAGCTTTTTTTGCCTGGTATAGATCGGCCGTTGTCGGAAAAATCTGAGCACTTTACAGAGCAATATATTGTATAATCCTCTATTTTATTTCGAAGGATAATATAGATCACACCAGGGCAGTATCCATGATACCAGTTCAATATGGTTACGTTCAAAGTAGCAGCGAAAGTTGTTATTGCGACAGTAAAATGGCGAGGGGCAATCGAGAGGAACATGGCATTGTTGGCAGCTGCTCGGAACCAGTTCAAGTATGAGATACGCATTTTTTTTAATTATGGTACATTTAAATAATAACTGTTGTCGGTCATATCTGCTACGGTGGTAACTGTTTTAGCATTTAGCAACGCATGAGCAGAATCTAAAGTAGCGATTTCAGTCGAATCCGACAGTTGATCAGATTATGAACTCATAAGAATTCCCTATTTACAATATAGGGTAGTGCATGGTATTTGATGCAAAGACTAAACATTTGAAATTATGTAAGCGCTTATTTTCAAAAGTTGTTTGAAACACTATAAACATGTTGGGTATTCTTCTTGAGTCAACACGAACCTTGTAATCAATTCAATTTAAATGATGTGTGGTTTAGGTATAGTAGGTATGAGACTTTGGATGACTTGATACTCGCATCAACGATCTAATACGCAATATCTTATTTTTCAGCGGGATAAGAAGTGTTAGCGCGGCCGTTCACCGCGTTCTGCGATGGCGCAATCGCGCGCGAAGGACTTTATTAGTAAGTTGTTTGCTCGGGAGTTCTCTACTACTGCTAGGAAATCTAAATATCCTTGTACAGAACCACGCCCGAATACTTCCGCTGCGACCAGTGTCGTTCGATCTAAATATGCAATCGTCTTATGTTGGCGCTGACCAGCCGTTGAACCCTTTGTGTCCGAGGTAATATATATATATATATATATATGCAATACATAAATGAACATTTATGTTATACTCCATTGTACATACAATTGAGCAGCGGTAGGCAATTATTTTTTCGAACGGGGCAAATGAGAAGCATAAAATATTGTCAGCGGGGCATAAGTATAAACTAAATTCTGGGGCAAATTACTTTTATTTCTAAATTGAAAGCAGTGAATTATATTGCTAAGTAGATGTGTTGATGGGGAAATGAGGATTAGTTTACAAAAATAATATTCATTTAGTATCCTAGTGTTCCAGACAATGATAAACATGAAACATTTTTAACTCTTATTCAATCACTTTAACCCCAGATACTTTTTTCCATTAAGGCACAAAATTCATTTGGGATGTTACAGAGCTGGTCACAGTCGGCGCATCCCGAGTTGTTTGTAGCTTGGCAAAATGGTTTTGTTGATTTGCTAGCTTCACCAATATGTCATTCAAAATTCGCGCTCTTACAGCCTCTGCCGAGAGCCTGTATTTCATTGGGTGCTTTTCCACGTAATGCCTCCTGAAATTAGGCTCCAGGCGACCGGATCACCACAAACTAAAGTAAAAAGACTGCTTTACCTCTTGACTTCAGTAGACAAATATTTATTTCTCCTAATCTCCTTGAAATTTCGGCCATCAGGTACGACATTTTATGGGTGACGACGACCGCTAATCACGTACTCAGATTGAGAGGTTTTACAAATTAGGGACTCGGAAACGTATGACGTAACAATTTAAAGAACATATTACCGTGTAGGTCGTAATGTAACAGATGCCACAAACAAAGTTTGAACTAAATGATATGGAAACAGTCACTTGCGTCTTTATTTTTGGCGACAAATCTTGCTATATTAGATTTACTTTGAATCTGGATTACCCAGAACATGCAACATATAGGCTACGTAATCACGACACGTAAATGAACAGGCGTCAGAGCATACTCATGCTGGCCGGCTCACATTGTACTGGCCTCTTGATAAAATTGTCAGGCTACCTAATTAAAGCCTGCATGCCAAATTTGGTCCAATTCCAACCAGTAACCGCGTTGCTATAGGAGAAGAAATCTTTTTATTTACTATATGTAAAATGAATAAAAAAATATCAAAATATTTTGTTCACCCCATGAAATTGTTCAGTTATCTATAAAAAGGATGTTCACCAAATTTGGGTCAATTCCAGCCCGTGGAAGCGCAGTTATTGCCGTCAAAAATTTGGATTTGAATAAAATAGTATTTCAGGTGGGCAAAACGGTAATAAATAATTGAGGAATTGGCCATCGTAAATACTATTTTATTCAAATCCGGATTTATTTGGACAGCAAAAGCTCCGCTTCCACTGGTTAGAATTGAGTTAAATTAGATGAACATCGTTTCTACAGACAACCTAGCAAATTCATGGGATGAACAGAAAATTTTGGAATGCTTTTAATTTATTTTTATATAATAAATAAAAAACTTTCTTCTCCTGTAGCAATGCGACTACTAGTTGGAATTGAACCAAATTTGATGCGCAGGCTGTAATTAGTTATCCTAACAAGTTTATCAAGTAGCCAGTAAAATTTGAGAAAAATAATTATTTTTGAACACCACTATTATACAGCCTATGGTTTTAGTTCACGCATTACGTTCAAAAGCGGTCTTATACTGTAAATTCCAAGGAACTTCTCTGGGGCCAGAAAATCCCCATTGACCAGGTCTGCATTAGATTATTTAAGGTGTATGCACTGGTCACCCTCGGTTCCGGTGCAGACTTTGAGATGCTGTGGGTCTCTCTACATACATAGTTTTAAAAAAATGAAATCCCATCCAAATGAATGGATTAGATGCGGAAGAAGTTTGTCTGCGTTCATACATCGATCGTCGAATTCCACATACACAGTTCATAATCAATCTTAATTTATATTTTCTTGCATTTAGTCAACGCAATTACTTTTAAGAATTATTATCATGATTTTACAAATTCATTGTGTAACAGGACTCGCTCACCAGCACAACATTATTGCATCTTTTGCACCAATGCTGCGTTTGTTGGATTTGTGGAACTGCACCTTGGAATACCACTAGTTTGTATTGCTCACGAAGTATGCGACGGTGATCGGGACCTATCAAGGTGGCATTCGAATCGTACCTTCCACCACGAGCCGGGAGAAATCCCAGGCGAATATGCAAGGAACCTATCGCCGTTCAATTCTTGTTGAGCTGACAAGTAGAAGAACTGGAATTCCCACTATCTTACCTTCGAATATTTTATCCAGCACTACATATGATCAATACTAATCGGCCAATCTCGTTAAATACAATTTTTCGCGTAGCTTGATTCAATTGCGTTTACAACATAGATCGTGAAACCACGAAGAGGCCTTGCGGCCTCCTAGTCTATATACCCTTCATCTCGTTTGATTATTTTGATCATTATACAAGATGCGTCCTTATCCTTGTACCTCGACATGCTTTGCACAAATTCACGTAGTTTTTCTAATACATTGTCTCGCCCTATGTAGAATGAGTACTACATCGACTGTGGCAGTTATGAACTGCTTTTATGACTGTGTAGAACGCGTACTACATCGAACATAGCAGTTTTGAATCTGCATTTATGACTGTGTAGAACGCGTACTACATCGACCACGATCGTAGTTATGAAACTGCATTTATGACTGTGTAGAACGCGTACTACATCGACCACGATCGTAGTTATGAAACTGCATTTATGACTGTGTAGAATGCATGCTACATCGACCATCGCAGTTTTGCAACCGCAGTTATGACTGTGTAGTGTGTAGAATACGTACTACATAGACCAACTGCATTTATGTAGTGTAAAATCCTCATAACACCTAATACAAACTGTCGACCCTTCATCTCCATGATACTTGAATGACGCAGTTAATATCTTTTTTATATTACACGCAGTTGGAAATGAGACCACAATATTTACAATAAGGTGTTAGTATAGCAAGATCGTTTGATTACATTTTCCGTTTGCCTGGTTTATGTGCCAACATCGATCATACTTACTATAGGATTCACGTCTACAAGAGTAGCAATTTCACCAGTTATCATCGTGTCTCTCTGTCATTCATAGCTACTTACCATATAATGCTTCATTCCAAGTTTTATTTTATCTCAGTCTTTCCGTAGTTCTTCCTGCCTATGACACGCTTCTGGAAGGCAGTGTAAGTTTGCAATACGCTATTAGGTTATTTACTGTGATGGTTCGTATGATTCTTATCTGACTGAACAAATGTCTTTTCCTATGTCTTTTCGAAAGGGTTCTGTATATGAAAAATAAACATGGCTCAATATCTGTTTTAGATACGTCGCACTGTCACAGTGTCATTGTGTTCCTGCCTCATTTCAGCTATATCACATCTTGAATGGTTCCCTTTTTTCGATAGTATAGTCGGTGCTGTGTGAATTTGTTGGGTGGACACGGGGATAGGGTTGCATTGAAAACAAACTGTGTTTTAAAACACTTTTTTAAAACATGTTATAAACAGTGTTTTAAACAAAGGCCTTTTAAATAAATTGTTATATTTTAAGTTGTAAAATCATGCCATAATTGTGTAAATACTTTCCTAAAACGTGTTGTATGAGCCTATAGACAATTACCACCCGATATAGCCGACGTATACGTTATGGGATGGTTGGAAACCCCAAAATAGTCGGTTCAACAGCTATAGTACGTAGATATTTCGTGAAAGGAGCTATATATTTACCCTATATTTTCAATCCCCTATGACGTCACAATTGAATATTCGTGACGTCATGGCTTTAAAAAACAATAAAAAACATGCTTTAAATTAGGGCCATGTTTGTTTTTAATTGATTTTTGTTTTAAATGCAACCCTACACGGGGATATCTAGTTCTAGATATCCCTGATAGACCTATGAGCATCAAATTATGTGGAGCGTGGCGTGTTATACACTGTGAGAGAATCCGATCGGTAGAACGCTGTAATCATCTCTTGGACGGGAATAAGAAATGAATTACAATAATTACAATAAGTATTAATATATATTAGCTATCCCATTGCATGATACTTGTGAATTCTCCGATCAATGTGTAAATCGACAATGTGGTCGGGCGTATGGTTCGTTGCCGCGTTTGTTACGCGGACTACGTGTTGATCAAGCTAAGACATTCACGTAACACTTTTAATAAAACAACTAAAATCCAACCACGGTTCGCAACAACAAGAGGAACACTATCCGCGAGGGCAATCAAATCAAATCACTGCATTCGAGATTCATATGATTGATAGGCTGCAAAGGTAGGGTGCAAGAGCACACGCAGTTAGAGAGACAACCGCTCCCAACTTACCAGTGAACAGTGACAGTGGAAAATTACCGTCTCGTCTCGAAGTTACGTCAACAAAAAGACAAAAGAACTACTTTTCGTATAGTCGATCAATGATGCAATACGGCGTTGGAGTGTCACATATGGTGTTCATTGGGCGTTACGTCGTCTACACTACATTATGAGAGCTGTAACGGCGACAACCGTTCAGGTGCATACCCCGCAGGCCTCCATTCAATCTGTAAAGAACTCTTTGGACAAGACAGAGTTCACAGCTTAGCTGTTTATGATTAGTTTCAGATAGGGCAGTGCTTTTACTTTTTGAATTCCTAATATTTATGCCATTTTTACGGAATATCGATATGGTTGTATACTTTGTATTTACGAAATTATTATTATTCGGTGGAATAGTGCCCGGAGTGTTGTCACAGTGTTGCGATTGGGAGCTTAGAGGCGAGAGTAGTATAGTAGATCGGTCGTGACTTGGTGTTTTTTGCATGGGGTTCTTATGGGCCCGCTGGTGAGGTGCCGCGAAACTCGTGTTGGTGATGGCACCCTTTTGACCCCCCCTTCCGCTGGTGAGGTGCCATGTGTTCTTATGGGATCTCTGGTGATGGTACCCTTTCGGGTATAGGCTTCGTCGGTGATGTGCCGTGAAAACTCGTGTTGGTGATGGAACCCTTTCAGACCCCCTATCGCTCGTGATGTGTCATTGTTTTTTACGGGATCTCTGGTGGTGTACCATTGGTTCTTATGGGATCTCTGGTGAGGTGTCATGTGTTCTTATGGGCGCGGTCGTGATTCACCTTTTCGGGTATAGGCCGCGGTCGTGATTCGCCGTGAAAACTCGGAGTCGTGACTCGCCTTTTTTGCTATAGACGGTTGCAGTGATTCGCCTGTCGTGTATTCTTACGGGATCTCTGGTGATTTACCATGCGTTCTTACGAGCGTGGCGGTGATTCGCACTTTCGAGTATAGGCATCTCTCGCGCGGTGTTGAATATGCACGAGTCACCAACAATAACCGCGCAGACGGAAACGTGGCTTGTTGTGAGGATTAAGCAGTGCGACCTATATTTCGAATGACCTGCGCACTGAATTGTTTCCGTGCAGTTGTGTGCTATCGATTATTACACTAGACCGGTCAGTGTGAAATAGTTTGATCGTAAATTATGATATATGATGTCGTAGTTTAGTCGTGTCAAATGACCGATCGTGTTCTCTCTTTCCTCGCTATTGATTGCTACCTGAATAATATTTTCGGCTTATTCACTGTTTCGCGCCTACAAAATAGTCTGTTGTTCACAGTCACAACTTCATCGCGATAGCACAATTTTCACACCTCGATCAGTAGAACAACACCGCACTAACCCAGTCGCGAAACTCGTGTTGGTGATTCGCCCTTTCGAGTATAGGCATCTCTCACGCGGTGTTGAATATGTACGAGTCGCCAACAATAACCGCACAAACGGAAACGTGGCTTGTTGTGAGGATTTACGCAGTGCGTGCGACAGACGGCGATTCGAATATCAACAATAGCCGCGTTCGCAAACTAACACTTCAAAAAGATGTGAAATATTTGTAAAATCCTACGATCGCTCACAAGATACCACTTCCGGCAAATCGATCTATCACTCAATACACAACCGAAGTTGAATTGTAATTGAATGCGTAAATTTATCACCTCGACATCAAAATTCGAAAACAACAACTTGACGCTTTATGTTCTCACTCTAATTTCATGATAAGTGTAATAAGTGCCGAATAACAGATACATCACCGGCGAGACTTGAATACCAACAAATTGTCACTTATTTCTATTCTAGCCGTAATCCTTTGTGAAGTTAACGCTTATTCAAAAAGGTGTGAAATAGTTTGCAAAACCCCGCGATCACTGACAAGATAATGTCTCGGACATACCCATCTTTCGCGACTTGGTGTCATAGCCATACCGATCGCTCATGCGGTGAAATTTTAGTAATCAGTTTGTCACAGAACTAGATTTCACTGGTAAGATTTAATAAATACCGACTATCAGAACCATCAGTGTGGGTAACTTGAATAGCAACAAATTGTCACTTATTTCCGACGAGAAATTCACTAAACCGCAGTACATTGTGTGATTTTGAAAAACAGATGTTTGCGCTTGCGTTTTGATATGTGCGACCCACTAACTACATCCGTTTTGCGAACACGGCTTGTTGTGAGGATTACGCGCGCGCCCTATATTTCGAATGACCTGCGCGCTGAAGTGCGAAATAGTTTGCTAAATCTAGTAATCAGTCGCAAGGTGTTACTTTAGTAATTAGTTTACCATAGAACCGGCGTAGCCGGTGATTCGAATACCGACAAATTTTCACTTATTTCTGACCCAACCCTAATCCTCTGTGAAGTTGACGCTTATTCAAAAAGGTGTGAAATAATTGTAAAATCCTAATCCGAAACCGATTATTTTGACTTTGGCGTAGTGTGCATTGAAATAGGATTGACAAACATGACTAGCAACTTCCCCACAGTCCCGTTTCGATATTATACACACATTGATTTGAAACAAGTAATGTAACATTACAACTCTATTCCCGATCTAGCTTTCCGTTTGTCAAAGAGACATTTTAACATCTTACCATACTCAAAAGAATTATTCACAACATTAACAAGTGTTTAAAATCTAGTTTTCACTTACTTGGCTATATCAGTACAACTCGCAAACTTGAATTAATTCATCTGGTTGTATTCATAGGACCGATAATTTTTATCCAACTGTAAAGGTCGTTATACTATTCTGTAAGACAGAGTATTTACTAATCGGTGCATATACGATTTGACTTGGTCATATTATATTTTGAGTATACGAGATTTGAGTGTCAGAACAATAACTGAGAATTAAATTATCACAATTGAATCCATATACGACAGCGTGAATTAAATTATCACAATTGAATCCATATACGACAGCGTAAAAGATATTGGGATGTCAGCATCTCTTTACGGTTATAGTTACAACCACATTACCTAATTTACCCGACCAACTCGTCATGATCATTCCCGAAATCAACACAAACATGACTACTGACTTGAGTCAACCACAAAACAGCATCAAGTTTTAAATCCACTTGTAGCTTACGGCTTATTTGAATGCGGGTTATGTTTTGTTGTAATTGAGTGTACGGAAATAGTATTACGTCTCGACATCTCACCATCTTACCATACACAAAGAGTCAACCACGAAAACATTGTCAAGTAAATCCGTTTGTAACTTACCCAACCAACTCAAACGGTATCAGTATGAAAAACAGCCAAACATACACGAATCCATACAATCACTAAAACCTAAAATCCATAACAAGCTTGGTTGTATTCATATCCCTACACATCTTTTTTTATTCAGCTTGAAAAGTCGTTACTATTCTGTAAGATAGAGGAATTACTACGCGGTATATTCTGCAAGACAAACTAATTACTACTCGGTATATTTTGTAAGACAAAAGTAATTACTTCTCAGTGTCGGCGACTTGAGATTAACATAATATGTTTGAGTATACGAGATTTGAAAGTCCGACCAACGTGGTTGAGAATTCATTTCTTACAATCGAACAATGGTGTTATATTCAAAGTTATCATGCTGTGAACATAAGATTGACACATTGATTTGACATATGAGATTTGTAATAGTTGATCATTACTTTATTATTAAATTATTTGCGTTAATTAGACCCGGCGTTATGGTAAATGTTATGACAGCAACAAACTTTTCAGTACCAATGTTATTAACACATTAAGCTGTAAAACTATGTATGTCTGAAATGTTCTTGATAGGAAAATTACTCCACCTTGGTAAAAATCACTCTGCGTATTGCGGATATCAGAAAATATTTCCAGTACCCAAGACTAAAGATGAAACGACAATTTCGTTTGCTGATTAACAACCGGTACAATACTTTATCATCATAATCCGCGGTGAGAATTGAAACACTTTCGCGCATTATCCGGAGTCAAGATATCACACTAGGTGAATTGACATACCGCCGCTTGAATAATACCTAATCCGTTCGCACCATTTCACATACTTTGATCATTACAAAAGTAAATTGTGATATGTTTGTTAGATGCATTCAATTCAACTAGAAGTGTCTGGTACACAACAATCGTAATATCGAAAAAGTACTTGCCACACTGTTATTTGCTAAACGTGTTTTGCATTGTTGTTCATTTGTAGTATTGATTGTTTTTGAACCCCCAAATCATAATTCCCGACATGAAACCAAGCCGCTGAAAGTCGTTACCATCACGAAGATACAATGTGCACGATGTTTGTCAAATGTGTCCTACCTGGCCAACAGAAAACAATTTTCCCTCACTCGAAATGAAACCAATGTGATGGTCTCCATTCGATATTTTGTTTGTGTCAAATATACTTTGCAATGAACACATTTGCGTGGTTGAGCTTTGCCATCATCAAGCTGTCATTTGTATCGTTTAATTAACCGACATTTAGCGATTGGTGAACATACCGAACGATACACAGTCACTTCGAAATACTCCGTTGATCGTAATTTCCATCATCATAATAATCGAAGTACAATTGCTTCGAATCGCTAGAGTGGTTGAGCTTTACATCATCAGACTGCCATCTGTACATCAAGAATACATCCACCTTGTAACTGGGTCGTTTACCTAACCGAGTTGTATGCACAGTTTGATATTTAGCGATTGCAGAACATACCATTTCGAAATACTGCGTTGATCTCAATTCCTTTGTCGTGATAATCGAAGTATATTTGTTTCGATTTCATAAAAACCAACTTTTCTATGACATGATAAATTTTTGAAAAGTTATACTTAGAAGGTTGGTGCATATCACGAAAAATAATATACCACCCACATTGATATTGCTACTCCATTGATCGGTATTTTCACGCGAGTCGATTTTCAAATGAGTAAAATTTATTACATGAGTTTCTCCGCTTAATGTAAATGAAAACTCAGTCGTCTTTTAACATCACAAAGACATTGATAAAAAGTAAGCAATCAAACACAACACTTTGTACGACACTAGTTATTGTTCCACACATCTCATTTCATACTAAGTGTATACGAAAGATATTCATGATGCACGAAAATATTCGCTCATGCTACAAACCTGTAGAATGATTGGTGGTGCAAGGCCAGCACAATTGTGGTATCCATCCGAGTTTAGTTAACACAAATTTATTACAACAGAGCCACGTAAACTTTCGTGAAAGAAAAGCATATACTCACTTTCAGAGGGTTATGTCAATGCCATAGCAGTAAATCAAAAATATTCCTAACCCTTTGCACACCGGTGACAAATCATACAACAAACATTTTTTGTGAGTCGAATTGTTGTTCAGTGTCAAGTCTACCTGTTGAAAAGTGCATTAAAACAACACAGTCACAATTCAATTAAAACCACGAATCTATTTTCATTTCGTCACATACAGAAAAATAAATTTTCTTTCCCCAACACATACTTGTAACCAATCGCTTTCATTAAACACACAACTCCATAAAAGTATTTACTTTCTACAACATAGACATTCCGATGTAGTCAAGAAATATTAAAACGGACACGACACGACTGAATGTAAGGGGATAGAAGTCTATGGCATCGATTTACATGTGGTCTTCGCTACGGTTTCAAAAAAAAACGAATCATCTATTTTGCATTGGTCGAGACCGAGCGAGCCAGTTACATGTATTCGCGGTAATGATTTTTCTTGTCATATGCGAATGATAGGTTTACTACTCCGACAAATCAAATCAACAAACAACAACAATCTTCTGACGATCATAATAGCAATTTCATTTGCCACCCCTTCGTAATTGTACACGCACGAAAAGTATATTGTACAACTCGGCAACTACGTTTAACAAGACCAATCACACTACCAGCGTTGAACGCAAGATACCTACCCAAGTCAAAAATATCATACGGGTTTGGACAACTGACGTTTACCTGTGTAAAATTATCATTTTCACTTGGCGATCTATCCTTTCCTAGAGTAACAAACCCTTGTCGTTTACAAATCTATTTTTTTTTCCTACAACAAAAAACTATTTTCACTTGGAAAAATACTTTTACCTAGAGTAACTAATCATTTTCTTTTAAAAATATATTTTCTCCCTGGGTAACAAACCCTTTTCGTTTGGAAAACTATCATTTACCCGAGTACCTATACCGTTTTCACTTGGCAGTCCGTCGTTTACCTGGCTAAACATATCATTTTCACTTGGAAATCTATTTTTCCCAGAGTAAGAAACCTTTTTCACTTTGAAATCTATTTTTTCCCTGGGTAACAAACCTTTTTCACTTGGAAATATATTTTTCCCCAGGTAACAAACCTTTTTCGCTTGGAAATATATTTTTCCCTGGGTTACAAACCTTTTTCACTTGGTGGTCCGTCATTTACCTGGATAAAAATATCATTTTCCTTTGGGGGATCTGGCGTTTACCCAGTGTAACAATACATTTTCTCTTGGTCATCTAGCTTTTCCTAGAGTAACAAAACCATTTTCATTTTGAAATCTGACAAACACACCTGACAATTTGATATTTTTGTATATTGTTACAACGGATAGCGACAAAATATACACCAACAACAACTCCAATACATTTGTGTAATCGCATATTCACTTGTGCTGATGCAATCCATCAATATCATCGGTTACCCGCATGCAATATCCTCTTGTACACCGAAATGCATGTTTTGGAAAATTGGACAATAGGCTTCGATAGTTCTGTGATGTCCGGGTTCGTGCTTTGGATTTTCCAGAGTCAAAATGTCTGAATAAAACACCTCCTCGACGATGGTTGGTATGTGGATAACGGGGTTCGGAAGACGGTTGGATTTATGTCACCCATCGCGATAACAATTCCAGGTCGAGTTTTCCCCCCGCATGTTAACTATATTGTGTCTTTATTGGTCAATGTATGTCTCGACATTCAGATTGAAATCGGAAACCCTGATAAAGTATGTAACCGGATCCGGATATCAACTCTGAATCGATAAACCAATGAACAATATTCAAAGTAAACATGTTACATTCCACGAAAAAATACCATCCAGACATACGTCGCGCTTGTTTGCCCACAACAGTATACGCGTAAATGGAGGTGTGTGACATTGCATGCAATGTGTTGGTATACAAACATCGGGGAGTAAGCCTTCGATCCACAGACATTATCATAGCCGGTAATTTTGATGCAGATCGAATGTCACCCGATAACAATACCAATAAGCCACATTGCAATGACTCTGAGTCAATCTGAAGCAGGACATACAGACACACAAACACCGAACCGTAACATGGGTTATTCGCACGACGGTGAAAGTGAACTATACAGCATATACCAATAGAGCGTTCACAGTCAAATATGCGAACCATGCACAATCATATACCCAGATTTTTGTTGGATACGTACGAAACCAATAAATCGATACATTTCTGTTCCTTCTACATCAATAATACAAGCGTCATTCCAATGCATCGCTCGAATGTGAGGTTCGTCGGGTGTAAAATCCATGTCAAATAACACCAAAGTGTGCTTTCCGTGTTTTATTATTTCCACCGACGCTTCTTGTCTGTGTCGTAACACTATGGTGCGGGGAGTGGAAAAACGGTGGATTGTGAAACGGATTGACATGACCAACTGAATCGATGTCAATAGACTTGTGACGATGTCGTTTCAAAATGCTCCGATATGACGAGACCAACCCCGATCTCTTGTGGTGACGACCGTTTCGAAATGTCACCGGACGAGCTAGACCCTTACGAAAGTGTGTTTTATGATTGCGTGTGAAATCACGAGGTAGTGTTCTATTGTGGTGTACGATTGCAGTCTTCATTCCACAGAAACATACCTTATTGGATCACAATATCAGTCCGACATTTGCACGATATTTATCCGGAGTCGTTATGTGGGAGTAGCGACATCCATTGATCGTGACTGAAAGACTGATTGCAATCATTTCGAGCACCGTACTTCGATAGTTCACCTAGATCAAACGCTGTAGTCTCAGCAGAAAACTTCGGTGTCGACAACACGATGGATATTGACCGATGTATCCAATTGATCTGGGTGGTCCGTCTACAGATAGGATCATGACTATCTTGTAATGTTACAACACGATAACACCATCGAATAAATCAGTGAACGGTGTCGAAATATCGATGTAATAGCGCGGACTCAGAGTCATTGCAATGTGGCTTATTGGTATTGTTATCGGGTGACATTCGATCTGCATCAAAATTACCGGCTATGATAATGTCTGTGGATCGAAGGCTTACTCCCCGATGTTTGTATACCAACACATTGCATGCAATGTCACACACCTCCATTTACGCGTATACTGTTGTGGGCAAACAAGCGCGACGTATGTCTGGATGGTATTTTTTCGTGGAATGTAACATGTTTACTTTGAATATTGTTCATTGGTTTATCGATTCAGAGTTGATATCCGGATCCGGTTACATACTTTATCAGGGTTTCCGATTTCAATCTGAATGTCGAGACATACATTGACCAATAAAGACACAATATAGTTAACATGCGGGGGGAAAACTCGACCTGGAATTGTTATCGCGATGGGTGACATAAATCCAACCGTCTTCCGAACCCCGTTATCCACATACCAACCATCGTCGAGGAGGTGTTTTATTCAGACATTTTGACTCTGGAAAATCCAAAGCACGAACCCGGACATCACAGAACTATCGAAGCCTATTGTCCAATTTTCCAAAACATGCATTTCGGTGTACAAGAGGATATTGCATGCGGGTAACCGATGATATTGATGGATTGCATCAGCACAAGTGAATATGCGATTACACAAATGTATTGGAGTTGTTGTTGGTGTATATTTTGTCGCTATCCGTTGTAACAATATACAAAAATATCAAATTGTCAGGTGTGTTTGTCAGATTTCAAAATGAAAATGGTTTTGTTACTCTAGGAAAAGCTAGATGACCAAGAGAAAATGTATTGTTACACTGGGTAAACGCCAGATCCCCCAAAGGAAAATGATATTTTTATCCAGGTAAATGACGGACCACCAAGTGAAAAAGGTTTGTAACCCAGGGAAAAATATATTTCCAAGCGAAAAAGGTTTGTTACCTGGGGAAAAATATATTTCCAAGTGAAAAAGGTTTGTTACCCAGGGAAAAAATAGATTTCAAAGTGAAAAAGGTTTCTTACTCTGGGAAAAAATAGATTTCCAAGTGAAAATGATATGTTTAGCCAGGTAAACGACGGACTGCCAAGTGAAAACGGTATAGGTACTCGGGTAAATGATAGTTTTCCAAACGAAAAGGGTTTGTTACCCAGGGAGAAAATATATTTTTAAAAGAAAATGATTAGTTACTCTAGGTAAAAGTATTTTTCCAAGTGAAAATAGTTTTTTGTTGTAGGAAAAAAAAAATAGATTTGTAAACGACAAGGGTTTGTTACTCTAGGAAAGGATAGATCGCCAAGTGAAAATGATAATTTTACACAGGTAAACGTCAGTTGTCCAAACCCGTATGATATTTTTGACTTGGGTAGGTATCTTGCGTTCAACGCTGGTAGTGTGATTGGTCTTGTTAAACGTAGTTGCCGAGTTGTACAATATACTTTTCGTGCGTGTACAATTACGAAGGGGTGGCAAATGAAATTGCTATTATGATCGTCAGAAGATTGTTGTTGTTTGTTGATTTGATTTGTCGGAGTAGTAAACCTATCATTCGCATATGACAAGAAAAATCATTACCGCGAATACATGTAACTGGCTCGCTCGGTCTCGACCAATGCAAAATAGATGATTCGTTTTTTTTTGAAACCGTAGCGAAGACCACATGTAAATCGATGCCATAGACTTCTATCCCCTTACATTCAGTCGTGTCGTGTCCGTTTTAATATTTCTTGACTACATCGGAATGTCTATGTTGTAGAAAGTAAATACTTTTATGGAGTTGTGTGTTTAATGAAAGCGATTGGTTACAAGTATGTGTTGGGGAAAGAAAATTTATTTTTCTGTATGTGACGAAATGAAAATAGATTCGTGGTTTTAATTGAATTGTGACTGTGTTGTTTTAATGCACTTTTCAACAGGTAGACTTGACACTGAACAACAATTCGACTCACAAAAAATGTTTGTTGTATGATTTGTCACCGGTGTGCAAAGGGTTAGGAATATTTTTGATTTACTGCTATGGCATTGACATAACCCTCTGAAAGTGAGTATATGCTTTTCTTTCACGAAAGTTTACGTGGCTCTGTTGTAATAAATTTGTGTTAACTAAACTCGGATGGATACCACAATTGTGCTGGCCTTGCACCACCAATCATTCTACAGGTTTGTAGCATGAGCGAATATTTTCGTGCATCATGAATATCTTTCGTATACACTTAGTATGAAATGAGATGTGTGGAACAATAACTAGTGTCGTACAAAGTGTTGTGTTTGATTGCTTACTTTTTATCAATGTCTTTGTGATGTTAAAAGACGACTGAGTTTTCATTTACATTAAGCGGAGAAACTCATGTAATAAATTTTACTCATTTGAAAATCGACTCGCGTGAAAATACCGATCAATGGAGTAGCAATATCAATGTGGGTGGTATATTATTTTTCGTGATATGCACCAACCTTCTAAGTATAACTTTTCAAAAATTTATCATGTCATAGAAAAGTTGGTTTTTATGAAATCGAAACAAATATACTTCGATTATCACGACAAAGGAATTGAGATCAACGCAGTATTTCGAAATGGTATGTTCTGCAATCGCTAAATATCAAACTGTGCATACAACTCGGTTAGGTAAACGACCCAGTTACAAGGTGGATGTATTCTTGATGTACAGATGGCAGTCTGATGATGTAAAGCTCAACCACTCTAGCGATTCGAAGCAATTGTACTTCGATTATTATGATGATGGAAATTACGATCAACGGAGTATTTCGAAGTGACTGTGTATCGTTCGGTATGTTCACCAATCGCTAAATGTCGGTTAATTAAACGATACAAATGACAGCTTGATGATGGCAAAGCTCAACCACGCAAATGTGTTCATTGTAAAGTATATTTGACACAAACAAAATATCGAATGGAGACCATCACATTGGTTTCATTTCGAGTGAGGGAAAATTGTTTTCTGTTGGCCAGGTAGGACACATTTGACAAACATCGTGCACATTGTATCTTCGTGATGGTAACGACTTTCAGCGGCTTGGTTTCATGTCGGGAATTATGATTTGGGGGTTCAAAAACAATCAATACTACAAATGAACAACAATGCAAAACACGTTTAGCAAATAACAGTGTGGCAAGTACTTTTTCGATATTACGATTGTTGTGTACCAGACACTTCTAGTTGAATTGAATGCATCTAACAAACATATCACAATTTACTTTTGTAATGATCAAAGTATGTGAAATGGTGCGAACGGATTAGGTATTATTCAAGCGGCGGTATGTCAATTCACCTAGTGTGATATCTTGACTCCGGATAATGCGCGAAAGTGTTTCAATTCTCACCGCGGATTATGATGATAAAGTATTGTACCGGTTGTTAATCAGCAAACGAAATTGTCGTTTCATCTTTAGTCTTGGGTACTGGAAATATTTTCTGATATCCGCAATACGCAGAGTGATTTTTACCAAGGTGGAGTAATTTTCCTATCAAGAACATTTCAGACATACATAGTTTTACAGCTTAATGTGTTAATAACATTGGTACTGAAAAGTTTGTTGCTGTCATAACATTTACCATAACGCCGGGTCTAATTAACGCAAATAATTTAATAATAAAGTAATGATCAACTATTACAAATCTCATATGTCAAATCAATGTGTCAATCTTATGTTCACAGCATGATAACTTTGAATATAACACCATTGTTCGATTGTAAGAAATGAATTCTCAACCACGTTGGTCGGACTTTCAAATCTCGTATACTCAAACATATTATGTTAATCTCAAGTCGCCGACACTGAGAAGTAATTACTTTTGTCTTACAAAATATACCGAGTAGTAATTAGTTTGTCTTGCAGAATATACCGCGTAGTAATTCCTCTATCTTACAGAATAGTAACGACTTTTCAAGCTGAATAAAAAAAGATGTGTAGGGATATGAATACAACCAAGCTTGTTATGGATTTTAGGTTTTAGTGATTGTATGGATTCGTGTATGTTTGGCTGTTTTTCATACTGATACCGTTTGAGTTGGTTGGGTAAGTTACAAACGGATTTACTTGACAATGTTTTCGTGGTTGACTCTTTGTGTATGGTAAGATGGTGAGATGTCGAGACGTAATACTATTTCCGTACACTCAATTACAACAAAACATAACCCGCATTCAAATAAGCCGTAAGCTACAAGTGGATTTAAAACTTGATGCTGTTTTGTGGTTGACTCAAGTCAGTAGTCATGTTTGTGTTGATTTCGGGAATGATCATGACGAGTTGGTCGGGTAAATTAGGTAATGTGGTTGTAACTATAACCGTAAAGAGATGCTGACATCCCAATATCTTTTACGCTGTCGTATATGGATTCAATTGTGATAATTTAATTCACGCTGTCGTATATGGATTCAATTGTGATAATTTAATTCTCAGTTATTGTTCTGACACTCAAATCTCGTATACTCAAAATATAATATGACCAAGTCAAATCGTATATGCACCGATTAGTAAATACTCTGTCTTACAGAATAGTATAACGACCTTTACAGTTGGATAAAAATTATCGGTCCTATGAATACAACCAGATGAATTAATTCAAGTTTGCGAGTTGTATTGATATAGCCAAGTAAGTGAAAACTAGATTTTAAACACTTGTTAATGTTGTGAATAATTCTTTTGAGTATGGTAAGATGTTAAAATGTCTCTTTGACAAACGGAAAGCTAGATCGGGAATAGAGTTGTAATGTTACATTACTTGTTTCAAATCAATGTGTGTATAATATCGAAACGGGACTGTGGGGAAGTTGCTAGTCATGTTTGTCAATCCTATTTCAATGCACACTACGCCAAAGTCAAAATAATCGGTTTCGGATTAGGATTTTACAATTATTTCACACCTTTTTGAATAAGCGTCAACTTCACAGAGGATTAGGGTTGGGTCAGAAATAAGTGAAAATTTGTCGGTATTCGAATCACCGGCTACGCCGGTTCTATGGTAAACTAATTACTAAAGTAACACCTTGCGACTGATTACTAGATTTAGCAAACTATTTCGCACTTCAGCGCGCAGGTCATTCGAAATATAGGGCGCGCGCGTAATCCTCACAACAAGCCGTGTTCGCAAAACGGATGTAGTTAGTGGGTCGCACATATCAAAACGCAAGCGCAAACATCTGTTTTTCAAAATCACACAATGTACTGCGGTTTAGTGAATTTCTCGTCGGAAATAAGTGACAATTTGTTGCTATTCAAGTTACCCACACTGATGGTTCTGATAGTCGGTATTTATTAAATCTTACCAGTGAAATCTAGTTCTGTGACAAACTGATTACTAAAATTTCACCGCGTGAGCGATCGGTATGGCTATGACACCAAGTCGCGAAAGATGGGTATGTCCGAGACATTATCTTGTCAGTGATCGCGGGGTTTTGCAAACTATTTCACACCTTTTTGAATAAGCGTTAACTTCACAAAGGATTACGGCTAGAATAGAAATAAGTGACAATTTGTTGGTATTCAAGTCTCGCCGGTGATGTATCTGTTATTCGGCACTTATTACACTTATCATGAAATTAGAGTGAGAACATAAAGCGTCAAGTTGTTGTTTTCGAATTTTGATGTCGAGGTGATAAATTTACGCATTCAATTACAATTCAACTTCGGTTGTGTATTGAGTGATAGATCGATTTGCCGGAAGTGGTATCTTGTGAGCGATCGTAGGATTTTACAAATATTTCACATCTTTTTGAAGTGTTAGTTTGCGAACGCGGCTATTGTTGATATTCGAATCGCCGTCTGTCGCACGCACTGCGTAAATCCTCACAACAAGCCACGTTTCCGTTTGTGCGGTTATTGTTGGCGACTCGTACATATTCAACACCGCGTGAGAGATGCCTATACTCGAAAGGGCGAATCACCAACACGAGTTTCGCGACTGGGTTAGTGCGGTGTTGTTCTACTGATCGAGGTGTGAAAATTGTGCTATCGCGATGAAGTTGTGACTGTGAACAACAGACTATTTTGTAGGCGCGAAACAGTGAATAAGCCGAAAATATTATTCAGGTAGCAATCAATAGCGAGGAAAGAGAGAACACGATCGGTCATTTGACACGACTAAACTACGACATCATATATCATAATTTACGATCAAACTATTTCACACTGACCGGTCTAGTGTAATAATCGATAGCACACAACTGCACGGAAACAATTCAGTGCGCAGGTCATTCGAAATATAGGTCGCACTGCTTAATCCTCACAACAAGCCACGTTTCCGTCTGCGCGGTTATTGTTGGTGACTCGTGCATATTCAACACCGCGCGAGAGATGCCTATACTCGAAAGTGCGAATCACCGCCACGCTCGTAAGAACGCATGGTAAATCACCAGAGATCCCGTAAGAATACACGACAGGCGAATCACTGCAACCGTCTATAGCAAAAAAGGCGAGTCACGACTCCGAGTTTTCACGGCGAATCACGACCGCGGCCTATACCCGAAAAGGTGAATCACGACCGCGCCCATAAGAACACATGACACCTCACCAGAGATCCCATAAGAACCAATGGTACACCACCAGAGATCCCGTAAAAAACAATGACACATCACGAGCGATAGGGGGTCTGAAAGGGTTCCATCACCAACACGAGTTTTCACGGCACATCACCGACGAAGCCTATACCCGAAAGGGTACCATCACCAGAGATCCCATAAGAACACATGGCACCTCACCAGCGGAAGGGGGGGTCAAAAGGGTGCCATCACCAACACGAGTTTCGCGGCACCTCACCAGCGGGCCCATAAGAACCCCATGCAAAAAACACCAAGTCACGACCGATCTACTATACTACTGGCGAGTCCCGGACTGAAATTTAGAGCATGAGTTCACGATGTTTATAGCAGAGTCTGTCCGTAATCCGTTCACATGCTAGGTCGATTGAAGCCATTACTGTGTTTCGGGCATGATATCAACTAGACAGGCTACATCAGAACATATGTTACCTATAAAAAATGAATATCCACAGTCTAGCAGTCGCAAATTCAGGAATCATAGTTTCTCGCCATTTTCTCCAATACGTAGTGAACTTCTCTAGTTCTATAACAGTGGTCGGGAACCTATGGCTCTTCTGGGTATGAGATTTCGCTTTTTGACATATTTTTAATTTTGTGCTTGATTATATCGATATTGCAGCAACTTGTTAGTAAATTTTCTCAACGGCCCGAATAATTATTCTCGTGGCTGTATAAACATGTATTTGAGAGGTTCAGGCAGTGGCGTATCTAGTGTTAAGGACTCGAACCCATTTACAAAATCCTCAAATTTAGGTTGCTGTGGCGCCTGCGACCAGTATCCCTCGCGAATTCGATGTACCCGGCAACGCGCGCTGCGTAATCTTGGATTACACCATACGTTGATTGATCAAGAGAATACCAGACATGTGGACGCCTCTATGGCAATATAGTTTTCAAATAAACATTGTCTTCCTGATCTACGGCAAGAAATGAACTGCTTCGGAAGTGACATGCGCTATCACAGGATGATTAGTAGCCTAAGAGTTTTTACAGAGAAAATACGGCGCCCACGACGAATCCCATGTAGTGAGTTCGAATTAATACTACCATGACGTCTCAAATTTTCAATAGTGACGTAACAATAGACTGACATGTATGGCTCTCTAGGAGTTAAAATGGAAAATATAGGGCTAACATGGCTCTTCAGACGAAAAAAGTTCCCGACCACTGTTCGATAATAATCCAGGCAAGTCATACAGAGCTCAGTGTGCACTGTACAATGTACATGATGCGGTGTACTCTAGCGGGTAAATCTTTAAATAATTTACGGAAATGCAGTGAGGACGTTCTCTCTGACTTCCTTTTACCATGTTGTGAAGCAGTGACGTGCAGTCGGGGGAGGCCAGTGAGGCAGTGCCTCACCTGACGACAGGATGAGAAAAGGAGCATTGTGAAACTTTCAATGTTTATAACACCAATAATTAGGGACGTTTTCTATCGATGTTCGTGAATGACTAAATTTGAAACATTTCAACACCCAAAATCCGTGAATTTGCCTATTTATTGTTCATAAACTTAACGCGAAAGGAGAGGCGAGGCACAGGTGAGGCACAGACGGGTTAAGCCTCACCTGGGCTAGTGCAATTCATCATAAACAGCGCAGAATTGATTATAACTGGTATTTATCGAATGCTATTGTCGCACTGATTCCGAAACATTAAACATTAATAATGCCAGAGCACTAGAACCCCCTCAAAATCAACAAGGAATGGCGAATTCAACTTTGTTAAGTATGATGACAGCATAGAGAAACAATGATCAAGTGAGGGGCAGATGGATTTGTCTCACTCATTGTTAGCTAAAAATCGCAGCGCAGTGCCACAATGCGGTATCGACTTCGCAAGCTGACGGTTAGTATGAATCGTGTAGTTGCGATGGCTAACAGGTGAAGCGTAGCAAATTGATTCACTTACTGATGTAGCTGTTTTAGCCATCCATACCTATCAGAGATGAGCATGGATTAGGATTAGGTTTTGAAAAAACAGGATTTGTGAAATTTTTTTCGGATTTGGATTGGATTTGGATTAGACATTTTTTTCGGAACGGATTAGGATTTGGATTGGATTAACCTATTTTCTGGGAGATTGAAATGTCGTGTGGCTAATGGCGACAAACTTTATTCAGATCAGTTATTAATGTACTTATGGTTACTAAGTTATCTTGAATCAAGTGAATCGTTGGTTGTGAAAGAAAATTCTCGAATCCCTCCATTGGATAAATTGGTATTTTTTCTAAATTTCCAGTTGGAATCGGATTAGGATTGGACATGGACTTGAATATGAAAAAGTTATGGATTAGGATTTGGATTTGGATTTGAAGTTTCGGATTTGGATTGGATTAGGACATAGAAATTTCAAATCCGCTCATCTCTGATACCTATTCCTTCAACTGTGGATAAGTATAGTAGCTCCTTATTTAGCCTAGATATGCGTGAAGAGTACTAATGTGATGCGAAAAAAGTCGCTAACTGAATCAGCCACCATTTTGGGTATTTGTAAATCCGACTCTAAGGGGCTCAGTGCCTCACCCGCCATTAACTTCACCACACATCACTTCACTGTTGTGATGTCACGAAAATTAACGATATATTGTAACCGTTAATGGCAGATGCGGATATTGATATAATCGGGGAATCGATATATAATGAGTGGGGCTCTATTTTTAACAGCCACACTAAAGAGAAGCAGTCGTATCATGACTTGTACCTGTAAATATAAGACAATATATTACTGTTGCGTGCGAACTTGACCTTCGCGCATCTTGAAAACAATGCACGGTGCATCAGACCGGATGCGAAATTCCTTTGACAGGTTCGCTGATCTCATAAATTTCGTTTCGAGACGGTTCTATAAATCCAGTGCGAATCAGTTCAATTCATCACTGTACACGTTTTGATTGGAATATGAGACACTTTTTTCCTTTCGCAATGACCCTATGCTGACATCCCAAGTATTTCCCGAGGGGAATTTTAGGGTAGTATAACATCCTCAGCCGCTATATATATATATATATATATTTAATCGAAATGTAACGACCGTAGTGTTAGTTATATCCGTTGCTTCAGCTGCGGTTATATTTTCCCGACTGACACGGCCTTCGGTGATGCAGAAATATCTGAGTCTGGTCTGACGAGTTCAGACCACCAATAAAGCTGAAAAGAATCAATCTGTGGTACAGTATCTCTTGGACCTTCCTAAGAATTGCATATTAACACTATTGACACTGGTGGATAGTCTAAGAATGCTCTGTCAATATTTAGAAGGTTAAATTATATTCGGTGTGCAAAATTGCTGCCGAAGGTCCCTCACGGTCTATTTGTATGTATACCTGGTGGAAGAACAGCGCTTGTATAGTGTGACAACGTCTTCTATGCTGATGTGAAGCCCGTATATATGAAGTTGCGAATACTACAATGCTTCATAGGATGGTAAGGAGGCTCATTAAAGTTCTTCACCTCATCAGTTTAATTTGTCATAATCTGCTCTATTTCAGGTATCTTAAAATAGTGTTCCGTGTAATAACAATATCCATTTACGTTAAATTTATCATATCCTTTATCACTATATATTCAGTAAACGATCAATGGCCTATATGTGTTACATAACGACTGACAGCATTAGTCTTGTGATCGATGAGACAAGTCTTTATGAGGTAAAACAAGTGGCGTATCCTAGGAAGGGGGTAGAAGATCCGAAACTCAAAATCTTGAAATTTATGCAAATATTGGCTACTGATAATTGCTCATTATTATCAGTTCGATATATTAGATCTATAACACTGGTCAACACTATTTTTGTTGACTTTCATCAGACAATTGATTTTGACTAACTTTTGGGCGCTGAATTCTAAAATGACTTTCGTTTTTCTTTATCACGTCAATTTTTTGGGTTAGGCACTCACCACATTGTCTCATAACCCACATAATAGCACTATTTTTAATATTTTGTGTTTATCGTATAAAACGTTTCAAAAACCACAAGCAGTCGAAAGTAAATCAATAGTCTTCAAATAAACATTTGCGCTGCTTTATTTGGTTGATTTAAACTGGCATTGCTTCTACATGATAAATAAAGTGCGAGATTCAGGGTCCAAATTTACGCTAGTAACCTATAATTGTGCAGGTTGTCTAGTTTGATACTCTAGCAATTGTCAGCTAACATATGTAAACTCCAATCTACTCTGGTATCTTACCCCCATCATATTCATATATGAACAACATATATGTTGGGGACACAACCAAGAATTTCCTGTTTAGCGTCCTTAATGCCCATTTTAACTCGAATCTATCCCTCAACTTAGCTCTAAAAGCTGTAAAGGAGGAGGAATTGCCAAGGACATTTAGGCGTCCTCGGAGGTCATTTTCAAAATTCGGGGGACGTGTGGTAACCCCATTGTTACAGCGCATCAAAAATAAAATACTTTGCATTACAACGCAAAGCCAAGAACGTTAGTTGAAAGATATTCCAGTGAAGTAGTAAAATTAAATAGTATATTCATATTGAAATTGAGCGTTGATGATATGTTCGGGTAACAAACTGAGTTTAGAACTTGACTACATCCGAAAAATCTTACTTGATAACGGTTACCCTGAACACGTCATCAGCCGCGGCATGGAGAGGAAATTAACGCAATTCAACGCAGAAAAACGAACAGAGCCCACCGCACGAACAATAAAAGATGTTTATATCCATCTACCTTGGATTGGCCCCATTTCCACCCGCTTTGAAAAACAATTGATTTCTGCTGTCGGTAAATGTTACGATACAGTCAAAACCAATGTGATTTTTACAACAACACAACTGCTCCCTTCAACACGCAAAGACGTGCTTCCTGCACTTCAACAAAGTAATGTAGTGTACGAATATAGGTGCCACTGTGATTGTGGCTACGTGGGAAGAACGTCAAGACGTCTGCAGGACCGCATAAACCAACATGTCCCCAGATTTATCAGAACACGTGCGTCACGCGATGTGAAAAGCTCACCCTTAACTCATCCACTCAAGATTGATGCTGATCGATCAAAAGCCATTAATTCTGCCATCGGCAAACATCTGTTGGATAATCCGATTTGTGCGAATAATTATCGAGACGACCGATTTCGAATCGTAGGTCGAGGCCGTTCACAATTCCATTTGTGTGCCTTGGAATCAACTTTTATCAAAATACACCAACCAAAACTCTGTCAACAAAAGGAGTTCGTGTATCACCTAAAAATAGTACATTGAACGCTCTCTCATTCGAAATTTCATGCTGGTGACGTCATATTTTGTGATACGATTGTTGATATACAATGTTCTTTCCAATTCTCTACTAGTTGCTGACGATTACCCCTGACGAGTGTCAGCCGAAAATATTCGGGTTCATTTCAATATGAATATACTATTTAATTGTATATTGAAGTTCTGTACCTCCAAGAAGCTCTTGAAGTAGTAAACCATCCGCAACGTTCTCTCAATGCGATATGTAGTAGATATGGTCAGAAAAATATCAAATTATCGTTAATGTCGTGTTCAACTATGGGTCGGTAAAGGGTAGACATTTAAACTTTCCAATTCGTCCATGTAGTTATGGCGTCATAATGATATATTCTCGAATCCTGACTCGACACGAAGCCGGATACTCGATTGGTAATCAAAGCACTCACCTGCTCGATTTCCCGTGCCCTAACAATGATAGACTCAGTTCAGATGAGAGATCGTGTAGCAAGACAAGCGACCGAATTGCAGTCAGTCAGCCTTTCAGGTTAATTTACGGCGAGGGACATAAGGCTATCAAAGGACATAAGGATATAAGGTTCATTTCAATATGAATATACTATTCAATAATAAATATTAGATAACAGCAGGTCCCCCATTTCCCCAACTGCACTCCCACACGTTATCAATTTGTTCTTGAAAACAATGTTTTCAGTGTGATAGGACCGATATATCGCTAACAATGTATCAATAAAACATATATGCCTACATCGCATACGTTCAGAGCAGCAGCAAGAGCTGTTGTGGCGACGGTGAGATGGAGGTTGACGAATCAGAGAAACACGGCATTATTAGCGGCAGCTCGGAACCGATCGTTCAAGTAAGAAAATGTATGCTTTGGTCGTGGTACTTTTAAAGGTAGGTGTTTGATTGAGCGTCTTCGATATCGCTTACTTTCTATACATTTGTTTGTTCGATATCGCTTACTTTCTATACATTTGTTTGAACTGTAAAAACATATACTACCAACTTCCAATATGAATCCAATGTATTCAATCCTCACCAACTGAAGCGTTAATTCAGGAAAACACTATGCGATTTCTTATTCAAACAGCATATATCAGACCACTTATAACTTATCAGATCACGCTGCGGGTGATAGATAAGCCTATATACGAAAGCAAGGCACGCGAGGAAATAATGATTGGTACTAATTTACTAGTCCTATACAAATAAAAGTAAAGATTCGCGAGTGTGGCTCTAATTTGAAATAATGAACCACCTTTCCTATTTTGTATCATGTTGCTGAGAACTATACTGCTGTATTGATAACCTGCTCCTATCCCTTTTATAATGTTCTGACGTGTTGTCTCTGCATCGCTGCGCAACAAATGCTTTGTAGGGATGGTGTGAACGTGAGGTTCACGTTCGCGTTTTCTGTGTGAAGCTCGGAAATTCAGAGGTTCACGTTCACAAACGAACCTTAGGAGGTTCTGCACTGTGAACCTTTTTCATATATTACAATTTTCACTTCATTATAACATTTTTGGTTGAAATGTATCACATGTATTAAAAGTATTACATTTCAACTGTGGGCCACTCTGGGCACGGCGCTGGCAGCTTAAAAAAATAACACTAAACGAGCATGCACCTTGACAACTCAAAAATTTTACTTGCTTTGTTACAGAAGTTTGATCGAAATATCCGCCATTCCGTTTGTGAATATTTAGTGACTCTCTGGTGTGATCTTGACCCGCAATCACACAACATCAAGAGCGAAATACACTACATGAAGTGAGCCAATGATGCTTATTCAGCGAATCAATGAGATTGATATCGTTGTATATGATGTAAAAAATCTAGCAAGGTTGCAGGGTCAATCTTGACTTCATACGTTTACTGCATCATAAAAACCAAATCCATGCGATTGGGGTGTTGGCTACTGCTTTAAAACTTGGTAATGGGGTAATATCGGCCGCAAGTATTGAAACCGGTTTATACTCTGCTCAATATCAACGTAGAAATTCTCCTACGCCGGATACATTATCCGGTCTGGCTTAGACCGTTAAGGCGTAAGATTATATACCCTTGCAAGTCGTCGTCGAAATTGTTGGCAAATCGACGGAAGATTTTATGGGATTATTATATCATTTGATTTCCCAGTTGATACATTTAGCGACGTTTAGAACGAAAATATGTACTTCAGCTTCAGCATTTTGGCATTATCTGGCCCGAGTCGTCGCTAGGTCTCGTGTACATTTGTGTAGGCTATCACTTCACTGAAATATAGGATTAGAATTAACAATATGACGTCACGTGACGTCATGAGGTTCACGTTCGCGTTCACACGAACCTGAACCTTTCAGAAGTTCGCATCATCCCTACTTTATTGACATGTAGTGTACGCTGTCTTCAGAGTACGCACTGCGCATTGTACAATAATGAAGGCGTGAACTCATGAATGGGTCGAATGAACTCAGCTCCATGAAGATTCTATCCTGAACGAAATCCGTGCTGCGCCGGCAGCTATCATCGCAAATCATATGTAGGCCTCTGAGTTGACTGTGTGACCTCCAGGGAACCCCTTCATCGTTGCATCGATCACCGGTTAATAACCACCGTGTAATAGGCATTGTTCACCTATGTTTAAGTCCAGTCTGATGCACATGCACATACTAAGTGGCCACGGCTTATTCAAACACGCTGTAACTTTGCGATAATATATATATATTATTGTCACATGCGTGATTACAAAACACGATTTGTAAATACTTATCTCTCATCACATCAGCTAACATTATTCATTCATGTCTAGTCTACACGAATATGGCCATTGATACTGATCTTCAAATACTGTTGATAGTTTGGATTGCCCTGAACGGTACAATGCGCAAACAAAATACATTGATTAGATACTCTTTTTCAGTGGGATAAGGAGTGTCAGTACGACAATTCATGGTCTGCTGCGATGGCGCAATCACGCCCAAAGGAATTTGCGACAGAGGACCTTGCTCCGAGCCTCAGCATCGCCCTATCCTAATCGCATCCAACACATTCACGACCGAGGAAATCCGTTACATCCGCCTTCATCTGATCTGATCACGCAATCGTCTTCCGTTGATCAAGACTCCCTCTTCCAACCTGTCACTCAAAGGTAAAATAGGTACAGTACTTTCCGATCCAACTATATCGGCAAAATTCACCACCCAAGTAATATTTTATGATATGTAGCCTGCATTGAACACTGTACAATGTGCATTGTACAATGTACATTCTATATTTGCGTGCCTACGGTGTAAATGCATGTGAGGAAAATGCGTGTATTCACCACATTTCTGTCATAGCGTCAGAGGCGTAAATCAGACCAACGGGACAGTCTACTACCATATTTTGCTTTCACACCCACTCCAATGGGCGAAAACGAATAAAATATGCCAATTTTATTGAGCTATGTCACAGATGTGTAATGGCTTCCGCATGTGACGGTATGAGCGTCTGTTCGTGGTATTCATGGTGTTTGGGGACCACAACGGTCATTTACACAAGGCCGATATTCCTAATTTTTGATTCCGTAACTGCCGACTTGTAGCATGACCCACTTCTAGGCTTTTGTAAAATACACCGCTCATGCGGATGAGTTGACGAGGAGCCTGTAGATCAGTGGTTCTCAACCTTTTTGTTTTCGCGGACCCCTTTTGTACCGTGATAGACCTCCGCGGACCCCCTCAAGTTTTAGTTCGAATTTAGCTCAATTATCGTGCAACCGTCATCTGTCCTTGTTCAAATATCAACTCAAGGCTAGTGATAAACAGCAACAAAATGACCGTTCTTGAAAATAATATCATACTATATGTAGAAATGTGGATAGACTTTTATACTTTCGAAGGGAATTCTGAAGCTGTAGTTCTTATTTCTTGAAATATGTGGTCGTGTCTTAAAAATTCACGCATTCGATTTGATATCAACGAGCGCCGAAAATCCATTTCCACAAAGGTAGCTGGCGGCGAAAGTAATATTAACGCCTGACGCTTCCAACGACACCTTTGATCACGATCACGACATAAATGGCACCAAAATTGAGAAAAAGATTTTTAAATGAAGTTATCACTTCCAGACTAGTCATTTCTATATAGCAGTTCATCTTCAAGATATTCTGGAATAGTGGTTATGTATATCACAGGAGAAATGGATTCCGTGATGAGGTTTTAATCCTTTTTTTGAAACATACTAGAAGAAAAAACTATAAAAAAAAACTCATGAAAACATCTTTAAACAGCAATACGTTTGTATCAGTAAGCTATTGGCCATTTCGCAAACAAAATTAGTTTCTACCAGGGGTGTCAAACATAAGGCCCGCCAGACGATAATATGTGGCCCGCGAAGTCATTCTGAGTTGATTGAAAAATGCTTGTATTATCCAGCACATTTGTCACAAATGTTGATTTGTTTTGAAGAAATTACTTGCGTTAAATATTCCCTCAAGACAACAAACGTCGAGTATGTTAGTAGGCCACATTATAATCACCTGACTACGGTTTTTTGGTTTCACACATGTTACCACTATAGGAACAAATCAGTGACATTGACACCCAATTTCGAAAAGGCAAAAAAGTGCACACTGAGTTGAGTTTTATGGAAAAATGTGCCAAAAAGTAGTTATATACAGAAGCGAAAACGACAATGCTGGCCCGTTATAAGTAGTGAGGGTTGAATCGTTGGTACGCACCAATCACAGAAGGCCACGTCGCCCTAATTGCCACGCCTACATTGCCACATCATCCGCCCATTGCCGCACCTATAGGACACCCATTGCCACGTCACTTACCGCACCTATAGCACACCCATTGCCACGTCTATAGTGCCACATCATCCATTGCCACATCATCACCGCATTGATTGCCACATCTATAGGCTGCACAGCATCAACCCGCGCGATGTCGATTGCTGCACCTATGTCACTCATTGCCACGTCAAAACTTACCTTAGCTAGAATCGAACCTGGTTTGGTTGGGTATAATTTCACATCGCCCACCACCAGTCTATTGAGCAAACTAGCCGTATTGAGCTGTTTTGAGAATATAACCGCCGATTCTCTCTTAAATTCCGAGACAACACCTTTTTCGAGTAATAACACATAAATGTAAGACTATGTTCGTGTGTACTATAACACTTGTGTCATCATTAATTAGTCAATGATTTTGAGGAATTCTGCGAATGCAACTTGATAATGCAGATATCGCCACCATAAATGTCTACAATGACGCGAAAGCTCACGCGCATATTGCTGAATACTATTCCAAGAAATCGACGCGTGTAAATGTGCCACGAATACAGTTGCTTACGATTCCAAAAAGTTGCGCCACATCGACAAAGTGAATTAGAACATTCTAAATAAAGTTGCGTTTCCAAGAAAATGCCGCGTTGGCGTTACGAATTAGAATGTTTAGTTCCGACGTAAAGCAATTCGCATTCTGAAAACTTCGCATTTCTATTACAAGTATGTGCGCAGCGAGGCAGCCATCGCAGGCATAAGGTAAGATCAATGTATTTTCGTGCCAATTTAAACTAAATGTAGCTATAATTTCTCGATGCAGCATTAGCTTACGTGGATTGTGAACGCAGATTGATTTACGTTGAGATTTCTCCAATAGCTAACGTAATAATGAGTTCTGTGCGTGGCTATAATGTTAACCGACAATATAGCCGAAGTCGCACAAATTCGAATGTATATGCAAGTTTTCTGTTAAAGGTAGACTATCTAGGCTCGGTTATTACTCGAATCTCGCTGTGGTTATAAATTAGGCATGCTAATGCGTTGAGTTTTAAGCTGAAACATCCTATTTCACGCAGCCAAGAAGACTAGCACCGCAAGCAAGCCCGGAACAAGCATATAGTGACAAAGCAGATTACGCAACACTGAAGGTGGGCTATTTCATTTCTTGACTATACTGAAAAATCGACAGCGTGTACGATACGAGCGGAAGGTCGGGATTAGGAACAACAACGCACAGGCAGTCTCACACACTTTGCTGCATCTGAGCTTCGTACTAATACATGCATAATTTTTGCATGACGAGAATACGGGTAATACGGTCAATAAACGCCGGAGGCGAGTCATTTAAACCTTGTTGCTAGATAATACCACTTTCGGCTACAACAAAGTTGCCCTGCAACAAAAAATAGAAGCCCTAATGATCATGCAGAGTAAAGTTCAATTATACATCGAATTATTCGAATAGACTTGTGTAGGTATGAAGTGAAATAGAACGGAGTTTACGCAAAAGTTGCTATTGATCATAGACCAAGCTTGCTTTCAGAGCTGGAAACTAAATGCATATGAAAATTTACCTAGGTTTTCTCCACACGCATCAAATGTAGGCCTACTCAAGTGTTTATGAGGCGGCGAATAGTTCGAAGGTTGTTAGCATGTAAGGACGTCACATAGAATTGTGGAGTTTTCTGTAAACTATAATCCAGTGATCTATTTTCAATCACTATATTTTTCATTAATCTAAACTTCGCAGTTACGCTTTCTACAGTTTACACATTTTACGACTTATTTTCTTTAGACCCATACAAGTGATCCCCAATGTCGGGGCTATGGAAACAAATCAAGCATGCGTACGTAAATCTTGAGCTTAGATCACCGAGACTCTTGTATGCAACTAACATTACAGACAACCATTCGACAATATTCAACTAGCATTAATGCTTTCGATATAGTGCATCATGTACAGCGACACGCTGATCAATTCAAATTCAACAATGGGATCCCCCGCACAATCATGAAGCCCGATTTGCGTTGAATATTAACGATACCAACAAATCGGAAGATCTCTTTTCCCTCTACATCTATGATAGAGGTACCATTCCATTGACTACGAATAACTTGAGATTCTGTGGGATTGAAATCGCAATCAAATAATATGAGAGTATCTTTTCCAGCTTTCAGAACTTGGACAATCGTATCAGGACTATATCGCAACACCGCAGTATGTGTGCGTGCAAAACGATACACAGTTATTTTTAGTGCCATCCGTACGACTTATGTTCAACTTGCAGTGCAACTGATGATTTATTTGCGACCGATGCATTAATGACTTTAATACTATGTACTTTAAATTATCCACACCTATGAGTCGAAATGTTGTTAAGTAACTCATGTTTTCAGCATAACCTAAAAGCAAAGTGGACGAATTTCCATGCGACCGATGCATTAATGACTTTAATACTATGTACTTTAAATTATCCACACCTATGAGTCGAAATGTTGTTAAGTAACTCATGTTTTCAGCATAACCTAAAAGCAAAGTGGACGAATTTCCATGTTGATCAAATACCCCAAACACTGCTTGCTTTCATAGTTAGTAATTAAGCGCATCACAGAATTTACCCAAAAAAGTCGGTACTCCGAAAATTTTGTAAAGTAGAGCTTTTGGCGTTGGACTTAAGTTCAAATGAACAAGTGTTCACGTAGGTTCGAGGTCTGAATGAGTCTTTTAAAGCATATAGAAACGAAAAAACTAATCTAAAAAATTTACGAAGTTTGGATGCGGCATATTTGGGTTTTTTAAAAATTATTTATACCCACGATTCGAGATATCGTTACAATGGAACTGGGTTGGCCGAGTGGTTAAGGCGTTGAACTTAAGCTTCAATGAACAGGTGTTCACGTGGGTTCGAACCCCACACCCAGTACGTCTTATGGTGATTAGGATTTTTTGGATTCAAATTTTTCGCTATTTTTTCATGGCCATAAGTCATTCTGGACCGCGAAATTGTGTAGCATATACTAATTTACGATAGCGCATTTGTAATTCGTGCAAATACAGTAATATCATAGTTCTTGTAACAAATTTGTATGCGCACAATATATGTTTATCATAAGTCCCACACATTCATGATTTCGTCCTAGTTTGAGTTTTAGAAAATATTATACCCACATCGCGACATCTTTCAAAAACAAAACGATGGCCAATGCTTGAGAGAGCAAATTTGCTATTTTTCATTGCCAAATATTGTGCTTTCAATTCACACATGGAATATTGGCAATATAATTTTACTTAACATATTTCTTTCAATTCCAGGCCTATTCAGTCCAATTAACGGCCACAAAGCTGAGTCCTCGACATCTCATACTAGCGCACCATGAAAATGGCGACCTGCAGTCATGGATCGTGGCGAATGGCTTCCGCATAAAGGGATCGTCTCACAATGAAGCGACACCATTTGAGATGGTGCTGGATCTTCTCTATTATGTTTGTGACCTCACATATCCAAAAGTTTTCCAGATACTCTCAATTTTGGATGAAATATTCGAGCGACATCGAACTGTCCTAAACGCAGTCTCCAAACGTCTCCGCTATTTGCACTTTTTCACATTTTATTACACCTTAAGTAGTACTTAACAGTTTTAGTTTTAAATAAAATACGGAATATAAACTAATCGAAAAATTCGGTTTTTGCGTGCATCTGTTTTGCGGGAGCGTATAGCACGTACCTATACATAGTCAACTTTAATAACTGAATTACCATGCTTAACATTGAATCCCAACTCTAAACTTGATACGTAGATGTAGGACATTATGGCAATGCACCATGCTAAATTTCATCACACATCTAATGATGGAACACCTTTAAAACTAACGCAGTCGAATACCGACTTTTACGCGTATCTGTTTGCGTGAACTTAGCATATACCTATACATAGTCAATTTTAATAGCAGAATTACCGTGTTAAACATTGAATTCCCACCTTGAAAGTTGGTACGCGGTTATAGGACATTATAAAAATGCACCATACCAAATCCCATCAGACATTTCATGATGGAACAACTTTAAAACTAACGCGACTCTACATCAACTTTTTGCGTACATCTGTTTTGCGGGAGCGTATAGCACGTACCCATACATAGCCAACTTTAATAACGGAATTACCATGCATTGAATCCCAACTCTAAACTTGATACGTAGTTGTAGGGCATTATGGCTATGCACCATGCTAAATTTCATCACAC
This sequence comes from Botryllus schlosseri, assembly GCF_051294905.1. Taxonomy (NCBI): domain Eukaryota; kingdom Metazoa; phylum Chordata; class Ascidiacea; order Stolidobranchia; family Styelidae; genus Botryllus; species Botryllus schlosseri. Next base: position 5,838,059 of record NC_137242.1, read on the forward strand.
ATCTAATGATGGAACACCTTTGAAACTATCGCAGTCGAATACCGACTTTTACGCATATCTGTTTTTCGTGAACATAGCATATACCCATACATAGTCAATTTTAATAACAGAATTAGCATGCTAAACATTAAATTCTCACCTTGAACGTTGGTACGCAGTTGTAGGACATAATAACAATGCACCATACCAAATTTCGTCAGACATTTCATGATGTAACACCTTCAAAACCAACGCAGTTCTATACAGACTTTTGGCTAAATCTGTTTTTCCGTAGCGTAGCACGTACCTAAACATAGTCAATTTTATTAACGGAATTACCATGTTAATATTCGACTCCCTACCTTGAAACTCGGTACGCAGTTGTAAGACATTATGACAATGCACCATGTCAAATTTTGCAAGTACTTTATCTTTACACGACGTTTTTTGTAAAATGAATACTAATTTTATTGAAAAAATAGAAAATAAAAAAGAGCGAAAAATTACATTATATCCCGGAACGCAACAAGAGAAATCGTATGAATTTGTAAACTACTTGTTCATGACATAATAATAATTCTACTTGTACACTTTTTCACATTTTATAACACTTGAAGTAATACTTAACAGTTTCAGTTTTAAATAAAAGACGGAATATAAACTAATCGAAAAATTCGGTAACCAATTTCGCATAGACTATGCATGCATACAAATGAGGAAAGTTACATCAACGCGTGTTAAAGTAGCTGTATCGAGTTATCGAATGATTTTCTCCTTACATCAAAACAACTAGAATGTATAACTAAATTAAAAAAACGTATCTAAATGAGCTCCAGGGCATTGTGATTATGCTGCATACCAAATTTCATCACACATTTCATGATGGAACAACTTTAAAACTAACGCAGTTCTATAGCAACTTTTGCCTAAATCTGTTTTCGGCAGCGTGTACATATACATAGTCAGATTTAATAACAGAATTATCATGCTAATATGTGACTCCTCACCTTGAAACTTGGTACGTAGTTGTAGGACATTGTGATTATGCAGCATACCAAATTTCCTCACGCATTTCATAATGGAACAACTTTAAAACTAACGCGGTTCTACATCGACTTTTTGCGTACATCTGTTTTGCGTGGGGGCGTATAGCACGTACCTATACATAGTTAACTTTAACAACGGAATTACCATGCTTAACATTGAATCCCAACTCGAAACTTGATACGTAGTTGTAGAACATTATGGCAATGCACCATGCTAAATTTCATCACACATCTAATGATGGAACACCTTTAAAACTAACGCAGTCGAATACCGACTTTTACGCATATCTGTTTTGCGTGAACATAGCATATACCTATACATAGTCAATTTTAATAGCAGAATTACCGTGTTAAACATTGAATTCCCACCTTGAAAGTTGGTACGCGGTTATAGGAGATTATAACAATGCACCATACCAAATCCCATCACACATTTCATGATGGAACAACTTTAAAACTAACGCGGCTCTACATCGACTTTTTGCGTACATCTGTTTTGTGGGAGCGTATAGCACGTAGCCTACCCATACATAGCCAACTTTAATAACGGAATTACCATGCTTAACATTGAATCCCAACTCGAAACTTGATACGTAGTTATAGGACATTATGGCAATTCACCATGCTAAATTTCATCACACATCTAATGATGGAACACCTTTGAAACTATCGCAGTCGAATACCAACTTTTACGCATATCTGTTTTTCGTGAACATAGCATATACCCATACATAGTCAATTTTAATAACAGAATTAGCATGCTAAACAATAAATTCTCACCTTGAACGTTGATACGCGGTTGTAGGACATAATAACAATGCACCATACCAAATTTCGTCAGACATTTCATGATGTAACACCTTTAAAACTAACGCAGTTCTATACCAACTTCGCGTGAATCTGTTTGCGGGAGCGTAGCACGTACCTATGCGTGATCAACTTTAGTGATGGAATTACATATGTAATTAAGTTTCAACACTTTTACAATGATTCGTCTTGCTTCCTATAACATCCCACTCGAGAAAATGCGTCGTAGGATATAGATGAAACTAGCACAACTCATCAAGACCGCTGAAAACAGTACATTTCAACATTTAGTAGCAGTAAATTTCTAGTAAAGTACAAGACGTGATGATTTCCGAGTGAGTTAAAAAGTAAGTATTGCAGGTATAGTTTACCTGAAAACTGAATACTCTGAAATAGAAGTAGATGCAGTGTAAATAGTTAATCACTTGATTAAGTTTAGTGCAAGCAGATAAAACCTATACTTGAGTAGTACAAAATGCACGAGTACTTCGCTATCGCCTCCCTCCACGTAATAAGTGTCTACGGTTTAAGACTGCTTTTACCGATACTCGTCGGTTTCAGTTTTAGATAGAATTCGGAAACCAAATAATTTCATAAACATAAGCTAATTTAATGAATTTACTCGAATGTACTATGCCGCGCTGATAAGATTAATTATAATATACTTATCATGTTACAGCGATTTTTCTAGTGTAGAAAATCTTTAAAATGTAGTAAGCAGGCCAAATGAAGATATTCGTTGAGCTGAATAAACATAAAAAATACTCTAGACTACTTTATCGGTACTTTACAGTTACAGTTTTAGATAAAATTTGTCCCTTTCACCTATAATTACAACTCCTCGCTATCTAAACATGTTTAGAATATATTATTTGCGATGATACGAACCCGTGAAGTACTCAAGTTGCTTTTCGTAGGATATAGATGAAACTGACAACACTCACCAAGACCAGTGATCCACTGAAAAAAGTAAATTGTAGCAGTAAAGTCCCACTAAAGTACAAGAAGTAATGATTTCCTAGTTAGTTAAAAAGTAAGTATTGAGGTATAGTTTGGTCGAACAAGCGAAAAACTCTGAAATAGAAGTAGATGCAGTGTAAATAGGTAATCACTTCATTAAGTATAGCGCAAGCAGGCCAAACCTATACTTAAGTACTTCGCTATGTTCTCCTTCCACGTAAAAAGTGACTAGGTTTTAGAGTACTTTATCGGTACTCGACAGTTTCAGTGCTAGATAAAATTTGGTAACACTTTAAATTTTAAAGTAGTTTGAGCTTACGTTTGTATCACCTTGACAAGTAACATTATCAGACATGAAAATGATACTATCGCCGAATATAGAAGTTAACACGCGTCAATGTGTTTCGGAATTCACGAGAAATTGCTTACTAAGAGAAGTATATTGTTGTATACACAATAGTGGAGAGAATATTTAAAATGTAGTAAGCAGGCCGATGGGTATTCGTTTAGTTGTATAGGCATAAAAAACATTCCCGCGCGCGTCTTAGTATTAGGTGGTAGGGTTAGGAAGTGTTTTGTTTAAGAGCGCGCGGGAATGTTTTTTATGCCTATACAACTAAACGAATACCCATCGGCCTGCTTACTACATTTTAAATATTCTCTCCACTATTGTGTATACAACAATATACTTCTCTTAGTAAGCAATTTCTCGTGAATTCCGAAACACATTGACGCGTGTTAACTTCTATATTCGGCGATAGTATCATTTTCATGTCTGATAATGTTACTTGTCAAGGTGATACAAACGTAAGCTCAAACTACTTTAAAATTTAAAGTGTTACCAAATTTTATCTAGCACTGAAACTGTCGAGTACCGATAAAGTACTCTAAAACCTAGTCACTTTTTACGTGGAAGGAGAACATAGCGAAGTACTTAAGTATAGGTTTGGCCTGCTTGCGCTATACTTAATGAAGTGATTACCTATTTACACTGCATCTACTTCTATTTCAGAGTTTTTCGCTTGTTCGACCAAACTATACCTCAATACTTACTTTTTAACTAACTAGGAAATCATTACTTCTTGTACTTTAGTGGGACTTTACTGCTACAATTTACTTTTTTCAGTGGATCACTGGTCTTGGTGAGTGTTGTCAGTTTCATCTATATCCTACGAAAAGCAACTTGAGTACTTCACGGGTTCGTATCATCGCAAATAATATATTCTAAACATGTTTAGATAGCGAGGAGTTGTAATTATAGGTGAAAGGGACAAATTTTATCTAAAACTGTAACTGTAAAGTACCGATAAAGTAGTCTAGAGTATTTTTTATGTTTATTCAGCTCAACGAATATCTTCATTTGGCCTGCTTACTACATTTTAAAGATTTTCTACACTAGAAAAATCGCTGTAACATGATAAGTATATTATAATTAATCTTATCAGCGCGGCATAGTACATTCGAGTAAATTCATTAAATTAGCTTATGTTTATGAAATTATTTGGTTTCCGAATTCTATCTAAAACTGAAACCGACGAGTATCGGTAAAAGCAGTCTTAAACCGTAGACACTTATTACGTGGAGGGAGGCGATAGCGAAGTACTCGTGCATTTTGTACTACTCAAGTATAGGTTTTATCTGCTTGCACTAAACTTAATCAAGTGATTAACTATTTACACTGCATCTACTTCTATTTCAGAGTATTCAGTTTTCAGGTAAACTATACCTGCAATACTTACTTTTTAACTCACTCGGAAATCATCACGTCTTGTACTTTACTAGAAATTTACTGCTACTAAATGTTGAAATGTACTGTTTTCAGCGGTCTTGATGAGTTGTGCTAGTTTCATCTATATCCTACGACGCATTTTCTCGAGTGGGATGTTATAGGAAGCAAGACGAATCATTGTAAAAGTGTTGAAACTTAATTACATATGTAATTCCATCACTAAAGTTGATCACGCATAGGTACGTGCTACGCTCCCGCAAACAGATTCACGCGAAGTTGGTATAGAACTGCGTTAGTTTTAAAGGTGTTACATCATGAAATGTCTGACGAAATTTGGTATGGTGCATTGTTATTATGTCCTACAACCGCGTATCAACGTTCAAGGTGAGAATTTATTGTTTAGCATGCTAATTCTGTTATTAAAATTGACTATGTATGGGTATATGGGTATATGCTATGTTCACGAAAAACAGATATGCGTAAAAGTTGGTATTCGACTGCGATAGTTTCAAAGGTGTTCCATCATTAGATGTGTGATGAAATTTAGCATGGTGAATTGCCATAATGTCCTATAACTACGTATCAAGTTTCGAGTTGGGATTCAATGTTAAGCATGGTAATTCCGTTATTAAAGTTGGCTATGTATGGGTAGGCTACGTGCTATACGCTCCCACAAAACAGATGTACGCAAAAAGTCGATGTAGAGCCGCGTTAGTTTTAAAGTTGTTCCATCATGAAATGTGTGATGGGATTTGGTATGGTGCATTGTTATAATCTCCTATAACCGCGTACCAACTTTCAAGGTGGGAATTCAATGTTTAACACGGTAATTCTGCTATTAAAATTGACTATGTATAGGTATATGCTATGTTCACGCAAAACAGATATGCGTAAAAGTCGGTATTCGACTGCGTTAGTTTTAAAGGTGTTCCATCATTAGATGTGTGATGAAATTTAGCATGGTGCATTGCCATAATGTTCTACAACTACGTATCAAGTTTCGAGTTGGGATTCAATGTTAAGCATGGTAATTCCGTTGTTAAAGTTAACTATGTATAGGTACGTGCTATACGCCCCCACGCAAAACAGATGTACGCAAAAAGTCGATGTAGAACCGCGTTAGTTTTAAAGTTGTTCCATTATGAAATGCGTGAGGAAATTTGGTATGCTGCATAATCACAATGTCCTACAACTACGTACCAAGTTTCAAGGTGAGGAGTCACATATTAGCATGATAATTCTGTTATTAAATCTGACTATGTATATGTACACGCTGCCGAAAACAGATTTAGGCAAAAGTTGCTATAGAACTGCGTTAGTTTTAAAGTTGTTCCATCATGAAATGTGTGATGAAATTTGGTATGCAGCATAATCACAATGCCCTGGAGCTCATTTAGATACGTTTTTTTAATTTAGTTATACATTCTAGTTGTTTTGATGTAAGGAGAAAATCATTCGATAACTCGATACAGCTACTTTAACACGCGTTGATGTAACTTTCCTCATTTGTATGCATGCATAGTCTATGCGAAATTGGTTACCGAATTTTTCGATTAGTTTATATTCCGTCTTTTATTTAAAACTGAAACTGTTAAGTATTACTTCAAGTGTTATAAAATGTGAAAAAGTGTACAAGTAGAATTATTATTATGTCATGAACAAGTAGTTTACAAATTCATACGATTTCTCTTGTTGCGTTCCGGGATATAATGTAATTTTTCGCTCTTTTTTATTTTCTATTTTTTCAATAAAATTAGTATTCATTTTACAAAAAACGTCGTGTAAAGATAAAGTACTTGCAAAATTTGACATGGTGCATTGTCATAATGTCTTACAACTGCGTACCGAGTTTCAAGGTAGGGAGTCGAATATTAACATGGTAATTCCGTTAATAAAATTGACTATGTTTAGGTACGTGCTACGCTACGGAAAAACAGATTTAGCCAAAAGTCTGTATAGAACTGCGTTGGTTTTGAAGGTGTTACATCATGAAATGTCTGACGAAATTTGGTATGGTGCATTGTTATTATGTCCTACAACTGCGTACCAACGTTCAAGGTGAGAATTTAATGTTTAGCATGCTAATTCTGTTATTAAAATTGACTATGTATGGGTATATGCTATGTTCACGAAAAACAGATATGCGTAAAAGTCGGTATTCGACTGCGATAGTTTCAAAGGTGTTCCATCATTAGATGTGTGATGAAATTTAGCATGGTGCATAGCCATAATGCCCTACAACTACGTATCAAGTTTAGAGTTGGGATTCAATGCATGGTAATTCCGTTATTAAAGTTGGCTATGTATGGGTACGTGCTATACGCTCCCGCAAAACAGATGTACGCAAAAAGTTGATGTAGAGTCGCGTTAGTTTTAAAGTTGTTCCATCATGAAATGTCTGATGGGATTTGGTATGGTGCATTTTTATAATGTCCTATAACCGCGTACTAACTTTCAAGGTGGGAATTCAATGTTTAACACGGTAATTCTGCTATTAAAATTGACTATGTATAGGTATATGCTAAGTTCACGCAAACAGATACGCGTAAAAGTCGGTATTCGACTGCGTTAGTTTTAAAGGTGTTCCATCATTAGATGTGTGATGAAATTTAGCATGGTGCATTGCCATAATGTCCTACATCTACGTATCAAGTTTAGAGTTGGGATTCAATGTTAAGCATGGTAATTCAGTTATTAAAGTTGACTATGTATAGGTACGTGCTATACGCTCCCGCAAAACAGATGCACGCAAAAACCGAATTTTTCGATTAGTTTATATTCCGTATTTTATTTAAAACTAAAACTGTTAAGTACTACTTAAGGTGTAATAAAATGTGAAAAAGTGCAAATAGCGGAGACGTTTGGAGACTGCGTTTAGGACAGTTCGATGTCGCTCGAATATTTCATCCAAAATTGAGAGTATCTGGAAAACTTTTGGATATGTGAGGTCACAAACATAATAGAGAAGATCCAGCACCATCTCAAATGGTGTCGCTTCATTGTGAGACGATCCCTTTATGCGGAAGCCATTCGCCACGATCCATGACTGCAGGTCGCCATTTTCATGGTGCGCTAGTATGAGATGTCGAGGACTCAGCTTTGTGGCCGTTAATTGGACTGAATAGGCCTGGAATTGAAAGAAATATGTTAAGTAAAATTATATTGCCAATAATCCATGTGTGAATTGAAAGCACAATATTTGGCAATGAAAAATAGCAAATTTGCTCTCTCAAGCATTGGCCATCGTTTTGTTTTTGAAAGATGTCGCGATGTGGGTATAATATTTTCTAAAACTCAAACTAGGACGAAATCATGAATGTGTGGGACTTATGATAAACATATATTGTGCGCATACAAATTTGTTACAAGAACTATGATATTACTGTATTTGCACGAATTACAAATGCGCTATCGTAAATTAGTATATGCTACACAATTTCGCGGTCCAGAATGACTTATGGCCATGAAAAAATAGCGAAAAATTTGAATCCAAAAAATCCTAATCCCCATAAGACGTACTGGGTGTGGGGTTCGAACCCACGTGAACACCTGTTCATTGAAGCTTAAGTTCAACGCCTTAACCACTCGGCCAACCCAGTTCCATTGTAACGATATCTCGAATCGTGGGTATAAATAATTTTTAAAAAACCCAAATATGCCGCATCCAAACTTCGTAAATTTTTTAGATTAGTTTTTTCGTTTCTATATGCTTTAAAAGACTCATTCAGACCTCGAACCTACGTGAACACTTGTTCATTTGAACTTAAGTCCAACGCCAAAAGCTCTACTTTACAAAATTTTCGGAGTACCGACTTTTTTGGGTAAATTCTGTGATGCGCTTAATTACTAACTATGAAAGCAAGCAGTGTTTGGGGTATTTGATCAACATGGAAATTCGTCCACTTTGCTTTTAGGTTATGCTGAAAACATGAGTTACTTAACAACATTTCGACTCATAGGTGTGGATAATTTAAAGTACATAGTATTAAAGTCATTAATGCATCGGTCGCATGGAAATTCGTCCACTTTGCTTTTAGGTTATGCTGAAAACATGAGTTACTTAACAACATTTCGACTCATAGGTGTGGATAATTTAAAGTACATAGTATTAAAGTCATTAATGCATCGGTCGCAAATAAATCATCAGTTGCACTGCAAGTTGAACATAAGTCGTACGGATGGCACTAAAAATAACTGTGTATCGTTTTGCACGCACACATACTGCGGTGTTGCGATATAGTCCTGATACGATTGTCCAAGTTCTGAAAGCTGGAAAAGATACTCTCATATTATTTGATTGCGATTTCAATCCCACAGAATCTCAAGTTATTCGTAGTCAATGGAATGGTACCTCTATCATAGATGTAGAGGGAAAAGAGATCTTCCGATTTGTTGGTATCGTTAATATTCAACGCAAATCGGGCTTCATGATTGTGCGGGGGATCCCATTGTTGAATTTGAATTGATCAGCGTGTCGCTGTACATGATGCACTATATCGAAAGCATTAATGCTAGTTGAATATTGTCGAATGGTTGTCTGTAATGTTAGTTGCATACAAGAGTCTCGGTGATCTAAGCTCAAGATTTACGTACGCATGCTTGATTTGTTTCCATAGCCCCGACATTGGGGATCACTTGTATGGGTCTAAAGAAAATAAGTCGTAAAATGTGTAAACTGTAGAAAGCGTAACTGCGAAGTTTAGATTAATGAAAAATATAGTGATTGAAAATAGATCACTGGATTATAGTTTACAGAAAACTCCACAATTCTATGTGACGTCCTTACATGCTAACAACCTTCGAACTATTCGCCGCCTCATAAACACTTGAGTAGGCCTACATTTGATGCGTGTGGAGAAAACCTAGGTAAATTTTCATATGCATTTAGTTTCCAGCTCTGAAAGCAAGCTTGGTCTATGATCAATAGCAACTTTTGCGTAAACTCCGTTCTATTTCACTTCATACCTACACAAGTCTATTCGAATAATTCGATGTATAATTGAACTTTACTCTGCATGATCATTAGGGCTTCTATTTTTTGTTGCAGGGCAACTTTGTTGTAGCCGAAAGTGGTATTATCTAGCAACAAGGTTTAAATGACTCGCCTCCGGCGTTTATTGACCGTATTACCCGTATTCTCGTCATGCAAAAATTATGCATGTATTAGTACGAAGCTCAGATGCAGCAAAGTGTGTGAGACTGCCTGTGCGTTGTTGTTCCTAATCCCGACCTTCCGCTCGTATCGTACACGCTGTCGATTTTTCAGTATAATCAAGAAATGAAATAGCCCACCTTCAGTGTTGCGTAATCTGCTTTGTCACTATATGCTTGTTCCGGGCTTGCTTGCGGTGCTAGTCTTCTTGGCTGCGTGAAATAGGATGTTTCAGCTTAAAACTCAACGCATTAGCATGCCTAATTTATAACCACAGCGAGATTCGAGTAATAACCGAGCCTAGATAGTCTACCTTTAACAGAAAACTTGCATATACATTCGAATTTGTGCGACTTCGGCTATATTGTCGGTTAACATTATAGCCACGCACAGAACTCATTATTACGTTAGCTATTGGAGAAATCTCAACGTAAATCAATCTGCGTTCACAATCCACGTAAGCTAATGCTGCATCGAGAAATTATAGCTACATTTAGTTTAAATTGGCACGAAAATACATTGATCTTACCTTATGCCTGCGATGGCTGCCTCGCTGCGCACATACTTGTAATAGAAATGCGAAGTTTTCAGAATGCGAATTGCTTTACGTCGGAACTAAACATTCTAATTCGTAACGCCAACGCGGCATTTTCTTGGAAACGCAACTTTATTTAGAATGTTCTAATTCACTTTGTCGATGTGGCGCAACTTTTTGGAATCGTAAGCAACTGTATTCGTGGCACATTTACACGCGTCGATTTCTTGGAATAGTATTCAGCAATATGCGCGTGAGCTTTCGCGTCATTGTAGACATTTATGGTGGCGATATCTGCATTATCAAGTTGCATTCGCAGAATTCCTCAAAATCATTGACTAATTAATGATGACACAAGTGTTATAGTACACACGAACATAGTCTTACATTTATGTGTTATTACTCGAAAAAGGTGTTGTCTCGGAATTTAAGAGAGAATCGGCGGTTATATTCTCAAAACAGCTCAATACGGCTAGTTTGCTCAATAGACTGGTGGTGGGCGATGTGAAATTATACCCAACCAAACCAGGTTCGATTCTAGCTAAGGTAAGTTTTGACGTGGCAATGAGTGACATAGGTGCAGCAATCGACATCGCGCGGGTTGATGCTGTGCAGCCTATAGATGTGGCAATCAATGCGGTGATGATGTGGCAATGGATGATGTGGCACTATAGACGTGGCAATGGGTGTGCTATAGGTGCGGTAAGTGACGTGGCAATGGGTGTCCTATAGGTGCGGCAATGGGCGGATGATGTGGCAATGTAGGCGTGGCAATTAGGGCGACGTGGCCTTCTGTGATTGGTGCGTACCAAACGATTCAACCCTCACTACTGTTATACAAACTTGAGATGGATAATATATTATTTACACAAAAAATATAATTCAAATATCAGTGCATGGTCGCGCTACCATTTCTTTTCTGACATGAAGGGTCCCCGGAATCTAGAGAAACCTGAATCGTGATTTAATAAGAATACAACAAATTCCAAAGTCCGCATTTACATTTTGATCTCATAATCTCATATATTCCTCACAGCGCATACACACGGCTAACGCCAGACTACGACTTAAGCAAAGGGAACTTAGAAATAAGTGAACTTGTATCGTCGTTACCACCATTGTTTTAGCAGCGGTTCATAAGTGTATTCAACCAGCCAATCATCATCGTCAATTCCATTGTTCGCGAATCAAGGTGTTTTACGTGATACAACTGTAATATACTATTATCTATAGATGTTTAGCAATAAAGTATTCACGTTAAAAGCAAAGCGTGCGGCCCGTGAGGATTTGGAAGGTTTGAATCCGGCCCGCGACGTAATTTGAGTTTGACACCACTGGCTTACAACGTAGGACATTTCATCTCATACGGCCATTCTGTTGATGTGCTTATTGAAGCATTAGCAGTTTGAAGCGAAACTGCATCGTGATTTCCCTAATTGAAAAAAGTTACAAATTGGTTATCAATCATTTTGTAAATTTAAAGGTCTCGCGGACCCCCTGAAAATGCTTCGCGGACCCCCGGTTGAGAACCACTGCTATAGATAAACCTCCATGGCTCCACCACTTAGGCAGGAATTCTGGAGTCGACATCGGTCGGACTCGAACCCACAACCAGTCGATTTTGTAGCTGTGGAGTGGATTATACCACTACGCTATCTCGTCACACGGTATGAGTGTAATCGGCAGTAATAACATACTGTGATTATTAGATGGCTGGTTATGTAGTGTCTATTGAGGAACGTCTCCTTGTGCGTCGTCATTTTAGTCTTGGGTGTGCGGACGATAGTGAAGTTATGAAGTATTAAATGCAGACCTTAGGTCTTTCTAAATCTTCTGCATCAATATGTAAGAGTCTGAGATACACAAAATAACAGTTCGATTTCATGTATTTTTCGTGCCGTCTACTGTCGCATATCTCATTTCGCATATGTTCAGTGCGCTTACTGGTGAAAAGACGGAGTATTGGTATTGAACACGACCACTTTGTGACAGGTCTCAACATCGATGCCTTATCTGCAACAATCCTGCTTCAGTTGTGTTTGTGGCTAGGCGGCTCAAAAGACCACTGTTCTGTATCCATCACGAACCAATCGGCGCAAGGGACGATCGGCTATGGCGATGTTCGGATAAAGTCATTCAATGGCCGGAACAAACTTCATAAGAACATTTATAATTTCATTAAATTATTCCGATTCCCCGGGCGTGTACTTTCCAGACCTCTATACCTTACCACCGACTGCAAATCCGTGTTCACTATCTTTCTCTGTAGCACACGTGAAAGCACATACTCAACATTGTCATCATTCCTTGTTCGCTATGGCGATATGACTACTTCTTGCCTGCAGGTGTAAGTATGGCGTCACAAACACAATAAATGAATTCACATTTCGTTGGAAACCAAGGAAGCGTGGTAATCAAGTCTGAGCTTATCACTCCGTAACTTCCCCACGTGACCAGCTTTCTCACACCTCTTGGAGTTCGACCCCCCAACTTCAGAAGCCGTGCGATATGATCAGGTCGATGTAATTATATATTGTGTTACCCTCAGTGCTTATCGCAGTTTCGCGACTTTATAATCCACCTCTGTGACGATACCATACTAGTGGACGCTGCAAATAACTCATCGTCGATTCTCTTCATTAGATTAGTTGGCGTATTGTGTAACATGTTATTTGTGACAATGTCAGGCTCAAAATGTTATAGGAAGAGATTAACTCGTTTTAATTGAGATATATGGTATTCATCATCATGACACATTTCGTCTGCCTATCCCGTGTGCCACTGTTACTTCCCATAGGATTCGAATTTTATACGAAGCACTAAACAGATATCATATTGTTTCTCAGTCATATTTAACTATTTACTCACCAATGAATACAACGAGGTGGTCATATCCAATCCCAAAGACTTTTCTGTTATGACTCGCTTTTATCAACGGTGTGACGTCAGGTTCCCTTGCATTCACTTTACCTATTTACAGAACGCATTATTCCGCTGTGTTTTTGAAAGGGACCAAAATAATGAGTGTTAGTTATTATTATTATTATAAGTAAAAATCGTGATGTGGCGCTTATCACGGCACAGGTTTTGTGCGCCACCTCTATACTTGTTTTTACAATGGATTAGCATTATCAAATATATACATCACCAACATGCACATTCAATATAAGGACCTATATCCGACAATATACAAACACGACATTTGGTTATACAAATGAATAAACAACATGTATTAGCTATACTAGATAAGTCTTCCCGAAGATATCACGAACTGTACAACATTATCCAATATCGTTGGATCTGTTAAAACATCCTTCAACTCCCAATTTATTCGGCTCACTCGCGCAGCATGATGTAGTTGTCTCCTTTGATGTTGATATCTCACACAATGTAACAAAAAGTGCTCTACAGATTCTTCTGCATTACATTGCTGACATAGTGGAGTCTCAGAACAACGGATCTTATGCAGATGTTGATTCAGTCTGCAATGGCCGCTTCTTAATCTTAGTAGAATTACGTCTCTTCGCCGTGTTCCAATTTGAGCTATATCGTCGGTAATTGATGGTCGCAAATTCTTATACGCTCTTCCGGTTTCTGTGCTTCGGTATATCTGATCCCATTCACATCTACAATGGTGTCTCAAGACGGACAGTGCATCACGCAGAGGTAATAACTGATTGTTCCCTTCATCCCTTCTTGACGCAGCGTCTTTCGCTAATTGATCGGCGATTTCGTTACCACGAATACCAGCATGCCCAGGTATCCAGATGAACGTGATTGATTTATTGTTATTTTGAAGTTCTGCAATATATTCTAATATATCGTTCACAACGCAGTCATTGACCGATCCATGATTGGCGATGGCGGTTAGGGCACTCAAACTGTCACTTACTATAGCAATTTTACTCTGCGTGTTTCTTTCAACCCACGATAATGCATGTTTGATGGCATGCAACTCTACATAAAATATTGAAAAACATTTAGGAAGCGTCGCAGACAATTTAACATTCAACCGAGGAATGTATACGGCATAACCACATCCTGACGATGTCTTCGAACCATCCGTATATACAAGTGTATGATCACTGTAGTTCGAGAAAATATGGTCCCGGAATACCACCTTAACAATTTCTGCAGGGGAATTTCTGCCAAATGATTTTGTCAATGATGAGTCTACATCAGGTTCCTGAGCAATCCACGGAGGGTTTTTTAATATGACTTGCCCAGATGCGTGCAAATCGCGAATGTCGGCACCACTGGTTAAGGATCGAAAGGTTGAAAATCTCTCATTTATTAAGCTGTATATATCTTCCCATGATTCTTCCAATATCGAATTCGTTGGGTGAGTTTGTTGGGTGCTGAGACAATATCTATATTTTAAACACAGATACAAGTGCCGTAGGGATGAGTGTTAGTTATTAATCGATATGTCGACGTGTTTGTGTTCATTTTACCGCGAAGTCTATGTGTTTTACGTCTGTATCGTCCTTGATTATTTATATCGCTTGAATGAAAATACGAATCACTCATGTACCAGTGTATAAAATACAGCCACAATAAGATTCGGAGTACTGATGAACGTGAATACAGGCAACAGTTTATGGCGCATAGAGCGCGTGGCTGAAGATATGATGCTCACAAGGAAATGATATCAACGCGCGCGTCTACTATTATAGTATTTCGCGAACGGGTGTGAGGCTACACCAACTTATACATACAGGTGCGTGCCAGCAAGGGTTAGTAAATGGGTAAACTATTACTGGCCAATGGTGCTCTGTATCGACACCCAGTAACAGGGACTTAGTCGCAAGTAATGGAGGGCTAAACTGAGCATTTGAGTGATTCGTTCCCCAGTCCAATATTGAGCTCCGAGTCGTGTCGAGTATTTGAGTACGGGATATTATGACGCCGTAAAAGTTATAATGACTCGAAAGCTTAAAATTTAAATCTTTTTGACACAACATGGTAAATGATTCCATCCAAAATAATTTCGTATGTCTGGACCGTGACAATTTCGTAGCGCTGTGTGACCATTGTGAGGGTCCCCAGTCAACAAAATGGGAAGCGATCGACCGGCGTATTATGCGCATTCGATGTCAAAATGATGCTTCAAAAGAAACAATTTTCGCACTTCTGCCGCAGACTGATAAACCCGTTGTTGCCGTCCATTAACCCTCTCGCTACTGCAGCTTACAACCGCTATTAGCCCTATCGCTTCCTGAATCATTGTTGCTTTCTGGCATACATACTGACCCTTATGTTGTAAGACATCACAATTTGACAATATGTTTTCATTATAGTTTTAGTCCACCACTAGTATACATAAAAAATACCGGTCAAATACTGACAGACAGCCATATAAAATGCATAAAATGACATATTGATTTCAGTCGAGATGCAGAGAGATCTTCTTTCCGGGGCAAGTTTGATACAACTATCCCTGTTCTTGAATTGAAATGCAGACAAAATCTGGTTTATCAAACAAGTCTGTGCCTTGGCGGGAAGAATAGGATCAAGCAACGCGGCACTACAATGATACCATCAGCAGCCTACTCATTGTGTGGCACGCTACTTCATTCAGAGGCCAATTGTGAATGATTTTCTCCCATTTTAGGCTTGGCGTAGTCTCTGATATCTGGGTAATTCCACTGGCCTCATATTCGTGCGATCTACTGTCAGCCTTATATCTTTAGAAGTGATAATTGGCTGATCACGGCCATTCTCGCTGCAGGTTGAACCAATCCTTAGACGACGATATTTTATAAACTGCGGCCTTCGCCAACGCTGCATTCTTTTCAATTCACCATCAGACTTATACTGATATTTGGGCATATCGCAATCACTTCTTGGCTTCAGTCTCCATCGTAAAATAAAGGCTAAATATAGCAACAAAATAACTCGTGGATTAACTGAAATTTTAATCAGAAATTATTACAAGATATAGAATTTGGCTGAACAGTTGAAATGCCAACCGTTGTAACGAACATCCATGATTGTAAATTCAGTCACAGATATTGCAGACAGAGAAAATAGATGGGTTGAGCATCCAATAAAGAATGCACTAACAAATGATGTCAAAGCCATAGGCAGTGGCTATTCGTCCGGAACCGGATGAATAGCCCGCAGCCATAGTCCAGGCTATTCGTCCGGAACTGTGTGACTTAACTAAGCACCACCAGCATCTGATGTGTGACGTAATTATGCGCCGCCAGCATACTGACGTTGCTGAGATGACGGACTTCGGCTGTGTAACGTTTGCATGTTTAGTTTATCGCTGTATGTTACCGGAACATAATACCGTCGCTGGTTACCTATCTCTACTAATATCCAAACAAGGGAACTCTAGCGTACTGGTGACTCCCGCCACCTACAACGCTAGCGGCTTGGGTTCAATTACCAGAGGATTATCTGGGCTACTATAGCCCAGTGTTACTCGGTCCTAAGTCGTCGATAAGCGCATAGAGAGACTAGTTGAAGGACCGGAACTATAGAGATTGTACAATCCTACAATCTCTATACCGGAGCAAAGAATCGAATTAAAACAAGAAAGTAAGGGCTGTCTGAAAATGGAAGACGCGACAAGATCAAGATCGAACATACACGAAGCTGAGGTGGAAATCGGATTGAGATACTATGGTCTTCCGGCATCCTAATGTCTGTTCTGTTCATTACATCACATTATGTCCTGTATATCGCATTTTACGTGTGTGTATTTGAAAATTTATGACCCGACGATAATCACTACGAAATTGAATTACAAGCGCCGTGATCAAATATAACGTGCATTCTATACTTCATAAAATTGACAGATTGAATTGGTGATTGGAGGAGTACGAGTAGTAAGAAGACTCTGGCAGTTATCGCAGTTGCTCTCTATCACAATACCATCAAATTACTCCTGCATGAACTGAACACTGATTATTTCGCATTCGTTTCTATGATGATCTCCCGGTCCTTTCGCTACAGCGCGACTGTAGACTTTTGTCCAGGGTTGCCAGATTGGCCCTTTCGGGGCCAAATTCGTGAAATTTGGCCCTTTTTAGAGGCTGTTGGCCCCAAAATAATAATTTGGCCCCTTGGCCCTTTATTTTCAATTTTTGGCCCTTTTTGGAAGCAGTTGAGACATACCGTCAAACTAAGTATTCAAATAAATCTATCTCGCAAATTGAGCTGACAATGTTTATGCCAATGTCAAAGATTCGAGTGGAAACACTGTGGTAGATTTGGATTTGTTTTTGTAGAATGCAGACTGTGTTGGAATTGTAAATACAGATTTGTGAACAGGTGGACGAAAAAGCATCGAACATAGATGGAAGCTATCTAGCAGAAAAAGTCTGAAGAAGAGCACCCTTTTAGTACTTAATGATTGATAGAAATTTCAAAGAAAAAAATGCAACATAACCGTAGAGTTTTTTGGTGAAAAACCTAAAAATTAGGTATATATATTAAGTTGGATAAGTTTCAAATGTAAAGAAACTATTCTCTCAATGTTTAATGAAAATTCATAAAATTTAATCACTCTTATATTATAGCACAAAAAGTATGCTTGATTATTTTGCTTGATTTGGCTATTGTATCATCGGTCCCCACCCCACGAATTTTATACATGAATCGAAAAAAAATTCCACTTAAGGAAAGTACCGAAAAAATAATAGGTGCCATTATATAGCCTGATACAAGCCCTGCACTTCACAATAAAAATGATTGCTGGTTTGTTCGTGTTGAAGGTTACAAAGAAAAATGTATATGTCGATATAAATTTACTTTACACCCCCCAAAACAAAAAACATCTGTGAGAGACCCCATAGTTCGCGCACGTCGATTTTTTTGTATGTGAGGAAAGATTTTGCCAGCAAGCAATTGTAGACAAGTTCACGGAGTGTAATCATGGAATTATCATAGAGAATTTTCGGTCCCAGTGATCCATCGGCACCACATCTCCCCTACATGTTTGTTACCATGGAAAAATCGATTGCTTATAACCACTGGTATCAATGAAATGCTATTATCGCACTAAATCCGAAAATCGTAATATTAACAATGTCAGAGCACTAGAAACCTCTCAAATTCGCCAAGTAATATGAAATTCAACTTTATCAATTGCAATGACAGCGCCTGGTGAGGCACAGACGAATCTGCCGCGAGTTGCGACGGCCAATTTGTTATGAGGAGCGTATGCATTCCCGTAGCTGTAATGTATTCTCCTTCCATACCTATCTTAGATTGTGGTATGTAATATTCATTATATTATCCTGCGTTGTTGTTGTTTGTCGCATTTATGATGTTTTTCGACTGCAATGGTCATTTACACTAGGCTGATATCATATTATGATTCCATATCTGCCGACTTGTAGCCGGGCCCACCTCTAGGCTTTTGTAAGCCCCCGCTTACGTGGATCAGATGGCGAGGAGCGGCCTAGATAGCAGGTGCGTGAAATTGGCTAATGCGATAAGAAACGATCGCCAACTCAATCAGCTAACATCCAAGGTTTTATGTCTTTGCGTATCTTATTCTAAGAAAATCTCCATCCCCAATCATGAATCTGTCCCTGATTTTCTGTTCTTTGAATGATGTTTCCGCCCAGTTAAATGTGATGTTAGTTAGTAACATACTCAGTTTTGCTGATGCGGTGTCCATTTCAATCTTGTAAAAAAGAGATTTGACGAGCAAAGGACAATAGAGAATATAACACCGAAATTAGGACCTTAAGAAGTAAAATATTACTTTTTTCGTTTTTCCTTTCATTCTTTTCGTTGAGCAATCTGTATCAAATAACTGAATATTTCACTATAAGGAAAAATTTAAATATGTATTGTAGAATTGCAACGGCTAACATGGTGCAGAGAAAGCACTCTCGCTTACCCGCTTTCTTTTGCTGCTGTTTTTATCCCCATCCTTGTGTATCTTTATCATACACTTTAAGTGTGTGTGTGTGTTCGGGGACGGTGGTCAGTAGTGTTTCACCAGCCATGAACCCCGCCGCACGTCACTGCACGAAGTGAACTATCAAAGATAATGAAATGCACCATATATAAACAAAAAAGTTGCTGTGTATATAGTTTCCCAATTAGTTTCACTGCGTTAGTTACTCCTGACCAGTCGCATATCGAACACCGGATCCGTCACCCAATCTGAAAATATAAATATAAGAATCAGATAAGTTCTTACTTATTAGCACACTCTAACGATCACTAAAACGCTAACCTGCAGAATTGCGCGATAACCCCCTGAAGCCAAGAAGCAATGTGAACCATTTGATTCCGAAACAATCGAGATACGTTACGTCGGTGGAGAAGCGGACATTCAGAATTAGATCTGGGGGAACGGTTGATGTCGTATTCCCGTATTTTACTAGATTCGTACTTCGATTACAATTATATCGAGCGCAGATGTCTCGAAATATATTATCGACTGCCGCAGCACTGTCAGCAGACAACATCGAAAACATTCTTTTTCTTATCACACCATATACGTCATAGTGCGGAGCATGGACCAGAGCCGGATTGGATATCCGGTCGGATTTTTACAATTTTGGCCGGACCGGATCGGAGCCGGATCAGTACTTCTTCTGTTACGGCCGGAGCCGGATCACTACTTTTTTGATCCGGCCATAATATTTATGGATAAGCATGACTTTTATAACTATATAACTACCAACCAACCACACGTAAGTAACCTCCAAGCCAGTGTGAACATAAACGAGGCATATTTATCAATTCACGGAACCTCCGTACCGAGTAGGGCCGGATTTCTGGCCGGACTTTTTCATTTTTGGCCGGACCGGATTGGAGCCGGATCAGTACTTTTCCTGATACGGCCGGAGCCGGATCGGAGCCGGACCAGAGAATTGAGCAACCGGTTCGGAGCCGGACCAGAGAATTTGTCGATCCGCTCCGCACTATTACGTCAGTAGAAGCACTGCGGATCTAGTTCGTTTTTATGTATGTAATATTTGTGTATGTTTCGCGACCGCAATGGAACGACGCCTAATCCTATGTAACATTTTCTGAATTATTTTGCTACAAATAAATTCGTCTGGCTGCAAGCGATCCACAGTGGATGGTATTTGCATATCCAAGTCCACTTTTTGGGTACTATATAGTAGGGTTACCGTATTTTTCGAAAATTCTGAATACTCTTTAGCGTCAACTAGCGGATTTTAAAATCCGGTATGACACATTGTCTGTCGATATGAAGTCACACTAGCAAAGCTTTGCCTATCGACCATAGGTGGTCACGACCCAGATCTGGAGCCACTCTAATGTTAAGTTGGTGCATCTGTGTAGTGGTATGTTGTAACCAGGACCAAAACAACATTTTTTCAGTCCCCTACCGTTCAAAATACACACTGATCCTGAGCCCACCATTAGCTAATCGATGCAATTTCTGGAGGGCCTAACTATATTCATCTGGTTTCTATATGCATCTGGTCGTTAAATTTTGTCAATAAAGTCTGTCAATAATATTCGTTTTTCCATGTATCACTATAAAATTTTGATCCTATCTCTGCCCACATGATCATAGTAATAGCGGTAGAGCTGGTGGAGGATGATGACTTCGAAAATGCAGGGAACGTAATTATGCATCGTAAAGTTATGGCATGTCACACGGGTGAGACTACTTACTCGTCCGTCTTTTTGATCGGTAGGTCGTGGGTTCGATTCCCGGCCGGGTCAGACCAAAGACCTGATTAGTAACACTGGTATCCATGGCTTCCCTGCTTGGCGCTCATGCATTACTGGGATGGCATGGAGGGGTGGTGCATGACTTAGAAAGTCGTAAAGGCTATATCTCCACTTCCTTGTCCAGCGGCATATGCACATCATGCACTCATGATATGCATATGCGCTGATCGTGTGTATGGATATCATGAGTCGGTGTATATGCCGCAAAAACATCAAGGACAAAAATAAACTACGTCCTTTCCTTTCCTTATGAGCCTAAATGCCCGTCCGCACCAGCAGGTTGCACTTCCGGTGGTTTTGAACATTTTAAGGTTGTGACTGAATTTCTAATCTGAAAATGCTCTGTAGCCCAGCTCAAAATTTGATAAGCTGATTACTGAAAAACGGTCAGCACTTTTTACCAGACTTACTCATGGCCTATTTTAGAAGCTGATTACGTTCAACATCTACGCGAACCCTAAAATGAGTACAAACGACCCCCAGGTTTAAAGCCACTATATTTGTTAAATCATCTAAATCAGTGGTTCTCAACCTTTTTGGCCTCGCGGACCCCTTTTGACCGTCACGGACCCTCGCGGACCCCCTCAAGTTTTAATACAATTTTAGCTCTGTTATGGTGCAACCTTCATCTGTCTTGTGCAAATATGAACTGTAGGCTTGTGATAAACAGCAAAATAATGATTTTTCTTGAAGATAACATCATACTATTTATGTAGAAATTGGTGGACTTTTATTATTTCAAAGCTAATATTGCAGCGGTATTTCTTGAAGTACGTGGTCGTGTCTTGAAAATCCGCGGCTTTGTTTTGATATGAACGAGGAGTGCCGAAAACCATTTCCGCAAAGATAGATGGAGGCTAATGCAATATTAACGCATAACGCTTCCGACGATACTTTTGGTGTGATCGCAACATTTATGGCACCAAAATGAAGAAACACATATTTTATGAACACATCACGTCCAGCATCTAGCGCAGGGACGGGCAACATACGGACCGCTGGCCGAATTCGGCCTGCAACGGCATTTTCATCGGCCCGCAGAGAGTTTCTACCGTCAGAGTGAAATCCTAATCTAAAAGTATAGACAAATTTTATGCTCCAAAGAATGGATCCAAGTTTTCCTACCAGAGAAAGACTGTCATGAAACGATTTGTTCTGTTCGGGTATACATATATATTTACGAGCAAACATTTTCGACCATGAACAATTGAACATTAACAAGACAAGGCTGCATACCAATATAACTTGTGATATGAATTTCTGGGTTGGAGTGTAATGCTTTGATAGCAACGAAACACTCCTTGTTCATCAAAAAATCAGCCTTGTCGATAGGGAATCCGCAATAAGAATGCTCAAAATCTGATTGCCGAGCTTTAAGAGCAGGTATATCATTGTCCGATTTATGACGAGTGTCAGCCGAAAGTGTTCGGGTCCATATCAATATGAATATGCTATTCAATTGTATATTAAAGTTTTGTACCTCCAAGAAGCTGTTCCCTGCATTGCGACAAATTATGGAAATACTTCGGAAATTTTTATTTCAAACGACTGTTCAAACGACTGTTAACTTCATATCGAAAAGGTTTCGCAGACATTACGAAGTCACCCTGATTGACGTTACTATCTCCATATTTTTATTTTTTCCACAAACCCCAACAAAACAACATTTTGATGATATGAGTCATGAGGTTTCAGCAGTTGTGGTGCGAAACTGCTTCATGCTTTCTCAAATTAAAAAATAGAATAAAAATTAGGTTATCAACCATTCTAAAACTTTAGAGGTCTCGCGGACCCCCTGAAATTGCTTCGCGGACCCCCGGTTGAGAACCGCTGATCTAAATGGATTTGGCCGACTCTTGGAGTATACCGTTTTCCGATAATTTCGGTTACAACTACACTTTCAGTAAATGATGGTTATGTATATTGATTTTTGATTTCATGTTTTGCGAGGGCGGTGGTTCACCTATTAAAAACAATAAGTGTAATATTAAATCGCGCGCATCGAGAAGAAAAATATCAAGCGACATAAA
The DNA here is from genome assembly GCF_051294905.1 of Botryllus schlosseri. Taxonomy (NCBI): domain Eukaryota; kingdom Metazoa; phylum Chordata; class Ascidiacea; order Stolidobranchia; family Styelidae; genus Botryllus; species Botryllus schlosseri. The sequence goes on from NC_137242.1 coordinate 5,860,983, forward strand.
TCTGTCCAAAAATTATCTCGTTTATGTTGCTTTATGAAAAAAAAATTGATTCTATTTCAAACCTTTAAAATTCCGGACATTTAGGCATATTTTATAATTTCCTCTCGGACGCAGCGTGAACGGTGAAATTGCGGACATATCCGAGAAATTCCGGACGTATGGCAACCTTACTACCCAATAGCGAATCTTTTCTACACAGACACAACTTGTTGGGGCAGCATGTAAAACAAAATCAATCTAAATCAAATATGTTTAGGCGGACCAGCAACTCAAAACCTAACTTGTGGATGACTACCCCCATCACCATGAAATTTTCACAGTTACTAGTCGTCGCTCTCTATATACAAAAAAAAAAGGTTCTGCATGCTTTGGATTTGAAGGAGAAAAAATGCACCGACATATGGAATGCAAAATCTCAAAATCGTGAAGTCCTTTTTCCGACCTAACGCTTTCTTTAGGAGGCACTAGGACAGTGCTGTGCTGTGCTAAAATTTGAAGGATTATGTGCTACCCAACTCGGTTAGTTTCATTTCGAAAATTGAAAATTCAAACTTTTGTCATAAATTTGCTGTAAGTTTGCTGTGGAGTTCTGTAACTCTTAACATGGTAGACCTATATGTCAAAAAACTTTTAGCATAGCACATGTCTGAACGTCTGCTTTCCATAAAACCTTGCTTGAATCATTTAGGACAAATATATCATACAAATTTCTAGTTTACCAAAATGCAACGTCACAAAATTTTACAATTGAGAATAACACTAATAAACATTTGCAAAGTATAAAGTCCATGAACAAGTGTTACCGATGAATTGATAAGAATAAGTGTCAGAATACTTGAATGACAACAATCTAACAAATTTGTACCCGGAAATATTGTAAATATATATTTTCTCACAGTCAAACCATATATTTCTATAGAACCCCCCTCTTTTTATCAATCGAAAAAAGGGTGAAATTTTGTAATTTTCAGTTACTGTTTAGGTGAAATAGGGCCATGCGGTGACATCAGAGATACAATGTTAATATTTTCAACCAGAAAAAATTGAAAATTATGTTTTTTTTCAACTTTTTCACGTGCTTGTCCCCTTAAAACAGTGGTTCCCAAACTCCTTCAGACACGCCCCCTTTATGATAGTGAAAAATATCGCGTCCCCCTTATCTTGATATCACAAAATGCAACCAGAATGCTTGCAATCCTAGCCGATAGTTTGATGGCATGGAACGTTCTGACTAGGGCGATTTTTTTTTACCTAAAAACGAAAGATTTTGACCTAAAAAATCTAAATTTTGACTTTTTTTTACGTAAAGAAATTGAAATTTGACCAAATTTTGACCTCACGTATGCAAATTAGGTGTTTTTGCACATAATGTTATAATTGTACTACATATATTCATTTCTGGTTGGAACTGTCTGTCCTTACAAAGTAGATTGGCCTGAAAAAACGTTTTTGGCTCAAAAACTGACAAATATTTACATGAAAAAACTAGTATTTTAACGAAATCTGGCCCTATGAAGAATTCAAGTAGTTAAATTACGTATTATGGCGGAAATAATTAAAATTTGTTGTAGCAGAACGAAAGATACTTTCTTACATTCCAGGGGAAGAAAGTGTCTGTCCTTACTAAGTAGCTTGCCAAGAATTGAAAAAGAACGTTCAACAGCAGCAGTTGTTGGCTGACAACACTGCAGTTGTGTGCACACTGCTGGTGACACACCGTGTTGCTTCATTCTTACAATGTTGTCTATATCACAATTTTCAGCTTGCGCTTCTTGATATAAGAATCATGCAATGTCCAAGCAGTCTTGCTTCAGTTAGGATATTGCGGTACGTTGACCATAAAACCATGTCACTATTTGTTTCGTTTGACCGTTTATGATTCACAATGAGCAGACAATGAGCCGTTTACAACGTTAGACCTAGAAAGTAGGCCACAAGCTGTAAAATATCAAATGATAAGTTCACCGACAGCGCAAAATCTACGATACAAACGAAATGAAGAGGTCAAGAATTTTTGACTTTGTAAACAATTCTGACAAATTTTGACCTAACGCTACAATTTTGACCTAATTTTGACTTTTTTTGACATGTCAAAAAAAAATCGCCCTAGTTATGACTGTAAATGAGATAATTCTCAAATATGAAATTCGGACTATACACAGAGAAATAACTATGAATTGGAGGTAATTCGCGCGAAAAATAATTCGCTTGACCGCAGCTTCGCGCGCCCCCAGTTTGAGAACCACTGCATTAAAACATGTTTTTCATTGTTGCTTTTGCTTGATTTTAGCCACGATTTAAGAATCGGTTATTGTGACGTCATAATGGAGTGACATCATTATATGAATGTTAATAGATAAGATAGGGTCAACCCGGCACATTTCATGAAAAAGGTTCCTGAACCCTGTCTTGAACGGACCAACAAAATCTTTGACCATATAGCTACATTATCATGCAGCATTTGTACGGTCGGCGGCCATCCTCATCAGAACATCACCTCTCGTCCAGCTATATATAAAACTACGCGTTATAATTGTTGAGTCAACAATGATTTCAAGAATTCCAACCATTCCATTTTATATGTGTCGACTAATCTATGGAAACTCGTCCAAAGGCTGATACCAGGGCCGTAACAGCACTTCGTTACCCCCCCCCCTCCCCCGCGCAAAACGTTAGTGTCGCCCCCCATCCCCATATGATGATTGAGCGAGCGTCTGGGGAGATTCGCCTTCCGGACCCCCATTAGGCTATACGCTGTTTACCGCTACTTATCACCTACATTCGGAGTCGTTGACTGAGTCAGCTTTCCTCGCCTAAACGCGCGAAGCGTGAAAAAATTCTCTAATTAATGATTGAATCGGTCAATATGATCGGGAATTGCATATATAATATATATATATATATATTACTATCAATTTTTGGCCTCTCTCTGCTCACGTAATATCAGGTAGAGCTGAGTGTGGTGTGTTTGAAAAGGTAGGGCCTATCAATATTAATTAAACATCTTCGAGCGTATACCCGTTGGCAGGTACGAAACAACACTTCGTCAGGCACCTCAAAAATCTTGGGTCTTGGGCTCCCATAGGGTGTTAAACCTACCCCCAATCACGTTGTTCGCTTTTGCCGCGAAATTAGCCGTACTGTTCAGTGAGCAGCGCAAAGAGCGTAAATTTTTCGATAATTCATGATAAAGTCTGTCAATAAGATCGAGAATTGCACATATATTACTATCAATTTCTTGTCCTCTCTGCTCACGTACCGGTAGAGCTAATGTCAGGTGTCTTGGAAACTGTAGTGCCCGTTGGTATGACTCCGTAACATGATGTTATTTCGTGACCTCCTGTCTGCTATATCAAAAAATATAGAATCGCCCAAACGGAGGCTACTAAACTAAAAGACGCACATGATTTCAAATTGGTATTTCTGGAATGGCATATAATGTTTTCCTGTGTGATGGTATTTGTCTTGTGAGGTTCAGATTGCCAAGACAGGAACATCGGCACCAGTCATTTAGGCGCCTATGGACAATTAAACCTATATGTATTTTGAATATATAACAAAGTTTTCCGTCAGTATAAGGGCAGACCTTTTCGGCCAAGGTTTTCTCGCTGCCGATCGGGACACTTCTTGGAGTTACATGTTACATGGCCTAAAACTTTATATGTATTGGTGCATCGTGACGCGGTAATGGCCAACCCGATATGCTCATTTCTAGAAATCTTGCGTATTTTTTCTTGGCGGAAGAGAAGTAGGCTACCCCAAAATCAAAATATTTGGTAACTTGAGATATTTTTGAAAAAGATGCATAAAGTTTTAAAACATGCTCTATAATTTATGATAATTCATGAAATAATTTTGGGCCCCCTTCGAGCTCGCCCCCCCTCAAAGTGGGGTGTTTGGGGGGTGGCAGTTACGGTCCTGGCTGATACGTACTACATATGCTTTCGCGCAAGTATTTACGCAATATTGAAATAAGTATACAACATTTGTGAAAAACGGCGATTTTGTTTTATGAAACGTCATTTGTTTGAAACACCTATTGTTTTAAATTCAACCCCAATTACGGCTGACATGATTGGTCAAACCACTGCTCGTGATACTCTTCCAGACTGTTTGACAAAATCGCTTGTTGGATCCACAGTCCCCGCGGCTATCACGTTACGATTCAATAGACAACTCAACACCATAGAAACGAATGTTTCTTTTCATTGTTGCGACATGTTTCGGTGCCTATTGTTCGGTTAAAATATACCAGTCTTTGATATGTAGTGCCGGTTGGCAATCAATCCCGCGAACCGTATAGCGTTATGGGACATTTTGTAGCCGGTTGGGTCGAACTCACAAACCCTAGGCGTCAAATAAGTTTCACCATAGCAAATTCGCAACAAATGGGGTCTCTTTATCGCCGCGCGTGATGCCAATACGAAAGAACAGCAATAACATCTTTATCTTAACTACAAACGATTTTGAAAGCATGAACGGTGTCTTACAATAGCCTGGCCCGCGAACAAACGTAGACATTGTCTAGCATACTTTTACATAGCACTTTGTGACGAGGGTGTAAGTTGATTACTACTTCACAGAAAGGTCATTCCCACTAACATGCGAAGAGGAATCGAGGTTTCAAGTTTACAACGATGGGGAAATAGTATAGAAACTGTGTTTCTCCCTGATGAATTATCTTTTGATGGGAAGGAGCATATACATCAAGTTCTCGAAAGATCATTGTGCCCATCCTTACTCCTAGGAAATGTTGACGCCATTGCTGCCGGCAGGCGGACGGAAAGTTGCGATTCGTATTTCGCAAGCTGACAGCATTAACGAAGCGGAACTCCGTAGGTTGCAGCGCCTTGCAAATCACGACCTTGTTAAGACGGGATTTGGTCATTTACGATTCTTGAGCTTGAAATGTTTCGTATCATACCCGACATTTTGGTCGATCCATATTACATGACGATTTTTTACTCCAATCCGACCATATCCACTAATATACGCATCGACAGATCGATGTTTACGGTATTGTGTGAAACGGTTTCTTCATAGTCAACGTCATCCGTCAACTCCACCCTTGAGAACATATCGCACCATATATACGCATCAGCAAAAATTTCAAGCAGTGTTCCCACAATTTGTTATCTTTGTGCGCGCTAAAACACGACCGATCACGGTGCAGCTGTGCAAGGCGTCTAGCAAATCCTTCATGAGCACTTTGAGCAGTTTCCCTCGTCTGCGATTCAAATACAACTCGCGCTCTGCTAATTTCACTATAGGTCGTCGGCAGACCGGTTAGGGAAGGGTCATGACCCGTAGGGTAGAATGCGACCAGGGTTATAATCAAGTCGAAAGATCGAAAGCGCGTCACAGTGTTGAGAATCGAGTCAGATTATAAGTCATTGTGCTCACTGTTCATTTTCGAGTTGAAACTTATTCGACTCCTTTCTTTGATGGCAAGATAGCGTAGTGGTATAATCCACAGTTGCAACAACAACGGGTTGCGGGTTCGAGTCCGACCGAGGTCGACTCCAGAATACCGGCCCAAGCGTTGGATGTTTAACTTATAGCGCCTCTTCTCCATCTCATCCGTGTACGCGGTGTCTTACAAAAGTCTAGAAGAGGCGCCTTGCTACAAATCGGCAGCTACGAAATAAAAATGAAGAATATCGACCAGATGTAAATGACCGTAGTAGTCGGCAAACAGCATGAAAACCCCAACCAACAATTCACATTTTACAACTATGTTTTTGGGCTATTATATGCCTCGGATTGGTAATTCTTCTCACGCTGCACAATTCCTGACCCTATTTAAAAAACACCAGTGCTGATAGACGAAATACCAATAATGGGGTAGCTTACTATTCTTATTGTAAAATGCCCATCTTGGCCGTCCGAATCTCGAGTCACATGGCTTGTTCGAGTCATGCGCATTGACTCGATTACAGGTCGAGTCGACTCAGATTTCATATTTTAGAAAATGACTCGAGTCAAGTTGATTCACCAAAACATCGCGACTCGAATTATTACAACAACCTTGCATGCGACTGACCACTTTCATCACCAAATCAGCAATTAATACATTTTCAGAGCAAAAGCAAGATAAAACATCACTTTGCTTTATGCTTAAGTAACAGAACATTACATACAACATAACAAAAAACGAGAAGCGATAAATATGAAGTTGCGTGTGTCGGTATATAAGCGAAATGGATACGCTAGATCGCCGTACGATGATTTCGAGCGCTGTGTTGATTTCATCTACCAAGGTTTGTCCTCCCGATACCCCAATACTAGGGTTACCATGCGTCCTTATTCTTTAGGAGGACTTGTCCACTTTTTTCAAGAAATGTCCTTCCTTCACCTAACTGTCCTTTTTATCCAAAAATACCAAAATTGACCACGAATTACGCGAAGCTCTTTAGCATAACATCATGTGAGCCAATACCTGAGTTGATTTCAACTTCCAAGGTTTGTCCTCTTGATACACCAAAATACACTATCAGTTCGTGGAATGAGCAAGGGAATCTACTAGGGGCAGTATATAATTACAGAATGAACATCTGTTGTACAGAAACACATTGTGCGTGGGTAATTGGCGAACAATTAGTTCGCAATAGGATTCGATCGCGTGTTAACCAATCACGAAGTTGCCTACTCCTCTGTAACGCCCTGATTTGATTGGATTCTGTAGATAAAACAAATGAGGGCTTTGCTGGTAGTTATTTGGAAGCATTTGGCAGCATATAAAAGTGTTGAGGCACTAGCGACGAATGACAGAACGAGCATATGCAATACGTAGCTGAGCAGTAACAGATTACATACGTTGTCAATACTTTTTGTATTCACGAGGATGGATCTGTAGTTGTACAGAAGTCATCCAGAATGCAGTGGTGTGGTGGATGCTCGCATCCAGTGCCCGGATGTGACTATGTTACAGCATTGTCAAGCATTTAGAATAAAATGTGCAATCGTGCATGCTATAGCAATGGCCGGGCGGAATTTCCCTACTGTGTAGGCCTACTTACTGTAGGCTACATAATCTGCCTACTATATACCGCCATGTGAGTAATAAAGGGAACTTACAAAATATTCCCACTCTCCTGGAGCTCAATCTATAAGAAGAGTCTGGGGCTGTTTTTCTGTTGGGGGCAGACTTGGACGACTAGATAATTCTAGTTGTCTAATTTCACTTAATTTGAGCAAAATGCCAGTAATCTAATTCTAATCTAATTTGTGAAGTGTTTCCATGCTCTAATTCTAATTCTAATCTAATTCGTGAATTGTTCCTATGCTTTAATTCTAATTCTAATCTAGTTTGTGATATGTTCCTATGCTCTAATTTTAATTCTAATCCAATTTATTGTTGTCCTGAAAATGCCTCTTTGTCCGCGGCATTTTGCAGCGAGTTAACAAGAATATCCTGATCGCACAGGAAAATTCAGTGCCGAGCCGCCATTGCATTACTTACACTGTACGTACAATCATAGTAGTAAGTGTGACGACTAATAGCCATGCTGGCATAGTAGCTGGTAGTCTGAGAGCAACATTCTAGTTTCGATTACAAACAGCACAGCAGCGAAGAAAGAGAGATAGTTAACACAGGCTTGTTCAATTTCATGCTCTCAACTACATCAAGAAAAAAGAGTATGATTGCTTCAGGATCAAGTTAAATCATACAAGAGGTTTGGTTAAGTGTTAAGTCGAGCACCGGGCACCAATGACCATAGTTTTTAGCACAGAGATGAATACTTTGCTTTCTTACTTTAACGAAAACGTACGATGTAAGGTCCAATCACTTCGCTTGCTGTCAATTTATTTCTGATAGGACAACAGAGGTTTAGTAAAACGGGAAATCAATGAATGAATGAAATTGGTCGCTCTCACAGGTCACAACAGCGTATCGAGAACGATCCGAACATATAAAAGATACAGCGATTTTTATCGTCACAGATTACTAGATGACTTGAAATTGACTCGTATAGTTAGCTGCGAGTCACGAGTCAACATGCATTTTTGAAACACCGAGTCCAGTCAAGTCATTTATGCAAAGTGACTCGAGACAAGTCAAGTCATACGGAAAAGGTGACTCGAGTCATCCCAACACGGACATACGTTAACAATTCTCATGCGTATGGGAATGCACTGTAATTTGATGTGAACTGTACTTGATTTTTGCTGTATTTATTTCTCATTCCCAATTTCATTCAATTTCCAAGTTTCTGTGAATTCAGTAATCCTAATTCTAATTTTATTCTAATTTGAAAAAAACTGTGTAGCTCTAATTCTAATTCTAATCTAATTCGGAAAAGCTGAAAATTTTCTAGTTGTCCAAGTCTGGTTGGGGGATCCATGGTTTGTCGACATCAATGTCTCCAACATAGGAAATCATTTCTAAAGTGAAGCTAGAGGGATATGCAATATCCTGTATGCGTCTGTTCGCGAAAGTTGTCATAGTCCATAACTGTGATGAAGCTGGTTGGAGATTCGCACATATAGCCGACACTCGACAACCATCCCATATCGTATACGTCGGCTATATAGGGTGGTAATCGTAATTCGTAGGCTCATACAACATGTTTTTGGAAAGTTTCACACAGTTATGGCATAATTATGAAACTTGAAAAAAATTAAAAAGACCTTTAAAATAACTAATACAACTGAGACAGAATAGTCAGAAAACATCTTCACCATAACTCTTTCTCTATTGGATTACGTGTCCGTCTGTAAAGTGACAAAAATGTCTTGGTTTAGTAGTTTTTGTATGATCGGATTGCTCTGATTCGCGGTGGTTAGACGATTTTTCGTTATGCAGGTAAAAGCTATTTCGTACGTGACGAAACGCCGAAATAGTAGAGTCTCGTTCTTGTTCGTCGGTTAAGTGAAATGGTCTAAAAATACGTTGGCATTCTTCGCGCAGACAAGAGAAGTTCTCGTCGAAGAAGTCTAGCGAAGCGTGGAGGGCGTAATGGGTTTAATCTCCGTACGCTTCTCCAACATCGGAAGCCATTTCCAACTTAGTGAAGTGAAGCTCGAGCGATATGCAATATCCTGTATGCGAGTGTTCGCGAAAGATGTCATAGCTGACAACTGTAATGAAGCTGGTAGGATATTCGCATACAGCCGACACTCGACAGTGATCAGGCCGGCGTCACTAAATACCTGAAATGTTAATCATCGTGGTCTAGCATTTGGAAAGTGTCTTGATTGAGACGCTACTGTAGTGAGCATGAGGTTTTTATAATACATACCAATTATTGAAATATACGAATTCATCATCGATTTTTTACAACCAGTAACAGTGTGGTAGATATAACTGTCTACTTCTGCAACGTGACTGAATCTGGATTGTTACGTACCGTCTCGCAGAACTGGGAATTAAATAGTAGACCGAGGCAGACGAAAGGGCGATTCGAACACGTTGCTTAGCGAGTCGCCATGCTTCGTGATGTGACTATATAGCATCATCGCGTTTTGTAAAACCCATTACTGAATTAGAATGGCCGGACCGGGACACTATAAAAAAGAACAAAAATATTTACATAATTTTCGAAGTATATTTCTAAATTCCATGTAATCAGTTTTCATAAATTCACTATGTTGCGATCTAAACTGCTGCCCAAATTATATCACTCACGTAGGCTATATATATATTCGTTGAGTAGCCCATCAGGCCAGCCGTTATCAGCATTACCGGTTCAGTATCCTTACGTACAATCGTATGGGGCAGTGCTTTTCAACCTGTGTGACGGTTCGCACCAGTGCGAATGAAAAAAAATTCAGTGCGAATGACGAGCGTGGTGCGAATGGTGCGAATGAAAAATCCGGATGAGTGCGAACGGCAAGCGTGGTGCGAATAGTGCGAATGAAAAATCCGAATGAGTGCGAATGAAAATTGTCCATGTTTCTCACTTTTTCCGACGTGGAATAATTCAAATAAACACGATATTAAGTACAGTGAGCCCGTAAATTTTATCGTTTGGAAGCAATTCTAAATACTAGTTGGTAGCTAGGCTTTTCTAGTTCACAAGTGAGGAAAGCTCCCGATGCGTCTATGTACTGTACAAGTCAAGTGTACAATGCAAAGTTTGAGATAATATTTCCGCGCGAGAGGATTACGTCACTACATGGAAAAAAGGAGTTCAATCGGTATCAGTTGCTCAAAGCTCACTTGCTCGGAAACATCCACCGCGTCTGGATATTGTATACGGACCTTGTAGGAATGTAGGTAATAATAGCTGATGCCAGTGTTGACATTTGGCATATTTGAATGCGAAATATTGGAATTTTGGCACACATACATGTTGGTTAACAGCAGAATTTAGCGTTTTTTCAACTATAACAATTAGCTCATTAGATCTATAACAAGTTGTTTACTCGTGTACCTAACCAAGGATTATAGGCTGTTATAAATAAAATTAGTGTAAGAACATTAGTATCTTACGTCCAATGAATATTTGTCTTGCATCACATCGAATTATTAAGTCATTGGGCAGTTTATGTACTGACCAGTGCAATGGCCTTTTGTAATGCGAACTCCACAATTTAGGCTTAGACACGCTTTCCTGTTCTTGGACTGATGATCTCAGGCCAAGTCTAGATCGTAAAGGCATAGGCCTATATTGGTGATTCCACTAAGCTTGCTGATCCATAGGAAAAGTTTGCCTAGTTCGTGTTCGTACCGCCTTTGTATAACAAACTTTGTAATACTCCGAACTCTACCGGTTTAGCTTTGAGCAGATGAGCACTGAGCAGTGAGCACACTGAGCACCCTCTGCAGAGCAAAATTAATTTCACCAAGCCGTATGTATTACGATATTCGTTATGCGGCCTAATTTAAGCTTAATTAGACTGTTGAACTTTATTACTCTTTATGTATAAGGATATGCAGGATACTTATAATTTGGCATTATTTCAGTCAGTTTTCCAATATTGTACGATTGACCTAAGAGCCATCCCGCAGTTGGCTACCCAGGCCGATATAACTGTGTGTTAATCATGAATCTTATGTTTGTAGGCCTAATAATTGTTCAAGGACGTGAAAGTGTTGGCTTTGACAACACAAGGATGCCGAACGTTGTTATTGAAAGATATGTTGATTTGAGTACTGCATAGATAAGAAGTGAAGTAAGCCTAAGCTTTTCCATAAACATCAGTCATCAATTACTCGGATTGTGTGGATTTGTAGAGCAATGCATTCCTGATTTTATCGCCCACCGTACCATCCAATCATCTAACATTACGGTTACCATATTTTGGAATCGGGAAAGAAGGACACTATTTCAAAATTTTCAAACGCAGAATACCGGTGGAAAATCTTGAAAAAGTGGTAAATTTTTACCACTTCGTAGTCGGTTGACTAAAATAAAAATAGGTCAACTTTCGCTCAGCTCCCAAAATACCCTCCGGAGCGTCACTTCGATGCTGATTTACGGCATCTCAGTCGAATTTTGCTATAAAGTTGACCAAATTTCCGATAAAAAGGAGGACACATCCCCCTGACGGAGGACGTATGGTAACCCTATCTAACATACCTTAGTACGCGAAGCATCTTTTCGAATGTTGTCAGAAAAATGAACCAAAGGTGCTAGTCGCAACATTGATGCTACGATTCAAGTGCAGTTTCACTATTTTGTGCGTTCTAAATGCAAACACATTTACATCGCAATGACGTAACATGTGGATGTGGATTTAGTGACAAAGTGATATTGTTGGAAGAGAATATTGTTCTTGGGTTCGCCCTCTAAGCTTCCAAGGAAATCACTGCACGATACCCCCGAAAAATGCAACGAACTTCTTGAGAACAATGGGCGTGCGATATCTGTGATTTTTCTACTGTATTTATTTTAGTGCTTGATTAGTCAATAATACGATACGCTGAATGTAAAATAATGAAGCTCTGTACCTCCAAGAAGCTCTTCGAATACAATAGTGATGAGTTTATTCATTTTCTTTTCGTGTACTAAATTTCGGCTGACTGGTGCGAATGAAATTATTTTTCAAAAAAAAGTGCGAATGGAGCTCAAAAAGGTTGAAAAGCACTGGTATGGGGCATCGCATACGGTGAATTTCTGTATGTACTGTTACGGATTTCAATTATGACAGTAATTTTGTCTGATTCCGGCTCGACAAGGCGCTTGAAATTTATACGATTTCGCTAACAGAATTTAGAGCATATAACGACAGCTCTCTCCGATAAGGTAAACAATACCATGGATGACGCCACTGAGGAAACCTTTGAACTGGCAGACGGTCTAGTCGACTCACAGGAGCCTTTGACAGCCGGATATGGAAATGAGAATGATGGTGAAGCTTATGTTGTTGGTGAAAAAGACAGAAATAAGGTATATTTATAAATAATAATTACTCCAGTGCGTTGGGATCGTTGTCAGAAGATAAATTCTCGCCTCGAGGGAGGGGATTTTTTTAACCAGGCGAATACATGAATGCATTGAACATACACAAGCATTTTTATTTTGGGCATTTGAGGAGCCAGATGTCTCAACTGTCAAAAATATAAATTGGGAAATGCCAAAAATATGACATTTTAAAAAACGGATCATAATATTTCTGTTTGATAAAAATGTCAACAGGAATTGAAAGGACCTCGTTTCAAGCGAGAAAACGACTGTGTACAGTAGGGAATCTTAAACTGGGGTGCGTGAATGACAGTCCACCCATTCGAAGTGCAAATATATGAAGTATTGTCTGATATGAAATATCTTTTTCCACGCTACTTAAAAACCAGACCAGCCTTCCAAAGACTATGAAACGATGAATATTGAATATCTTCTGTGCAGAACTGGCAACAGTCTTCGTATCAACGACTTATACTGCTGTTGCAGTTTTCCTAAATTAGTTGGGAGAAAAGTGAAGTCAGATGGAACTAAACTAGTCTGAGTTAAGAAGGGATGCTACCATGCAAGTAACTATGATCGATTCAAAAGTTGTAACAATCACATGCTAAGTGTTCGTAAGGCGTTTTCCCCTTGTTTGTTAGCACTGATCCCCAGGGGGTTACGGCTACGTTTTGGGGTATAACTTAATGATATTGAACGAAATAAAACGTGCTAAAGACTCCTTCGAGTCTACAGCAGTATCTATTTAGAACAAGGTTGTCAAACTCAACTTGCGTCGCGGGCCGGATTCAAATCTTCAGATCGCTCGCGGGCCGCACCAGTCAAATGATTCCAAAATATTACCTCAAATCTCATGCCAATACCTAATTTGAATACTTTTTTATCAAGTCTATACACACGATAGTAGGGCCATATCACATCATATCACGCATCATAGCGGTTCTATTCTAGCTAGACTACACTTTTAATCGCAAACGATGGAATTATGGCAATAATACGATGACTGGGGGTTGAATATACTTTCTATGCACCCTTTGATTTAGTCGTATCCTGGCGTCAGCCCTGCGTATGCGTTTTGAGCAATACAAGAGCTGACCACATATATTTGAATTATATTTCCGTTTTACTATTATATTCTTCATGAAACGTGCACATAAAGTTTCGCATCGGCGTTTTCGCTACTGCAAATAACTAGTTTCCCCATAAAACTCGAAACTCTGTATGCACTTTTATGCCTTCTTGAGATTGGGTGTCAACGTGAACGACTTGTTCCTTGTGGTGACTGAAGTGAAATCACAATACCGCTTTCGGATGGTTATGGCCTATGAACACTCTACATCGTCTGTCGTGATGGATTATTTAGCGGAAGTATTTCTTACTAAACATACCAACATGTGCTGTTAGAAATATGCTCCATAGTACACGCATTTTTCAGTCTACTCAAAATTGCTTCGCGGGCCGGTTGAAACCGTCTGGCGGGCGCGTAAGTTTGACACCCCTGATTTAGAACGATGCCAACACTGCAAAATATAAAATCTGAGAAATGCCTACAATAAGCTTCCTGAATGTCTGAATATACATCCTCGCCCCCAGTTTAACGTTCACATATTGATGATAAACAAGAGGAATGTATTTGCCTGTTTCACGCACAACGTCGTATTTGACTTTTAGACGACATCTTGCTCAACTCGCGCGAATCTATCTTCGGGTTGTAGTAGACAAAATGTATAATTGCTGTGGATCGGGCATCTTGTGTTACAAATACTGTAATTTGTGATCCCTGAATCATTTGCATCAAACTCTGTTGTGTTACATCAATTATATTGTATATTATTATATTATACACCAATTGTATAATCTTACGCATTTACATCAATTATATTGTATATTATTATACGATACACCAATTGTATAATCTTACGCATTTATGCATAAACCTAACTTCAATTTACCAATGCTATTCAATTCTTTTCAGGACGGAACATCATTCGCCATGTCTGTTTTCAATTTGATGAATGAGATATTGGGAAGTGGCATCCTCGGTCTGGCTAATATCTGCCAGTCTGTTTTCAGTTTGCTACTGCTATTCATGAAAAACTGCACTTTTATGTTAATCCAGTGAGTATTTTCTTATACGGTAAACTAATTGAGGTCTTACCGGTGACGAGCGAGTCGGAGTTTGAAAGATTTTCCAAAGCTTATTTCTTATTGGGGTTAGGAAAAGATTTGGTTTATTCGAGATAATGTGTTGCCCTAAAGATAGTTCTAGGAGTAGATGCATTTGTGCGATCATTCGGCCTGCGGCATGATAGGTTACCGGCAATATGATATCTTGCGGTAATGATAGCAATGTATTTCTACTATATCAGGGGTTCTAAAACTTTTTGTAGCGCGGATCCCTAGGCATGAAACTTATCAGTGATAATATGTGGTACATGGCACATATATTGATGTTGTTACGGCCGCTGATATCACGTTAGCCGTTATTCAAGACCATTCAATATTATTAGAATAGCGGAAAGCACACCATATCATATCTGAGTCTTGGTGGTAGATAGTTCACTGGATGCTGTAAATACAATCTGCACTCAACCAAGGGCGCCTATAGTCGAGATGAAATAGCACCATGTTATAAGAGCGGTAGACGATATACCCTAGTCGGCACTCAAACGCAATTTATGTGTGCATTCAATTGGCGTTTTGTCATATGTCTATACTATGGAAATGATTACCAGGGCATTACGGAATCTCATCTGAATTTTCCAGAGTGCTGCTGCGAATCACAGGTTTCTTTACTGGACACAGCATTAACATGGTACTGTTTACAAGCAAGAACTCGGGGGAGACATCCTACGAGCGGCTCGTCGTACTGTCGTTCGGACGTCCGACAAAGATTCTCACCAGCTTCGTTATAGCTCGCAATCGTCGAGGAGGTGGGTTTAAAATAAAACCTGTCATTGTGGTATGTAGCTCATTCACCTGTCTCGGACCTAGCCGGTTAAATTCTTCAGTATAGTGAGCATCTTGAAATTTAAGTTGTCAAAAAAGGACAAACACACCCACAATTATATAAAGAATGGTTCCAAACAATAGTAGATTTTTCCTTGGTATTATGATGCCGTTTTCATATCGGCTCGGTGTTTATATCAGAATCTTTCTTAGAAGGCTCGGGGGAATGGTTGTAATGACTCGAGTCTAACTTGAGTCGAGATTTTTTGTTGACTCGACTTGGTTCTGGTCATTTTCCAAAAGTATAGAAATGACTCAACCTGAGTCAATTTTTGTATTGACCCGACTCGTACTCGAGTCATTGCGCATGACTCGACCAAGTCATATGACTTGATACTAGGAGGGTCAAGGCAGGCATTTAACTGCAACTTCGGAAAATAGTCACGTTAACACATTTTTGGTATTTCGTCTATCAGTACTGGTACTTGAAAAAAGTGGGAACAAACTATTAAGAGCTCTGAGATAAATTATTATATTATGAGTGCAAGCCATTCGATATCGTGCAAGCAAAGTTTGAAAAAGAGGCGGGAACATGCCTTGAACTCGAAAATGAACTGTGAACACAATAACTCAGACTCGTACTCGAGTCTCTGCTTCCCGACGTAGACCGGGACCTGAATCGGTGGTGAATTTAAAATGACTCGCTTCGACATGAGTCAAAACTATGAAGGCGATATTGACCTGTGAGTTGTGACTCGTTACCTTATTATGACTTGGTTACAACCCTGCTCCAGTGCAGGGGTCGCAAACCTATGAATTGCGAGCAATGAATGGCTTTTTTACAGAGGTGGTCAGTAACGAAGTACTTCTACTTTTTCGAAGTATTCAAGTAGTTTTCCTCTACTTCTTGTACTTACGCAAGTAGATCTGATGTTCTCTACTTCTAAAGCTACACAATATAGCATTTTTACGGTCCACCATATTTTTTTTACGTTTACTAATCGCGCAAAGTGTTTACACCGTATCCTATTCAACTTCTCCGTATTGCTCTTCGACTGAACTACGGGCCTTATAATATGGGGGAGGGCGCCATACCATGGTATTCTCTAAAACGTGCTGTTCGTCAAAGCAGAGTATTGGTATCGCATTTCCATATCAATGCTATCATTTCATCCCATGATGCGGACGAATGCTTATGCAGTCGAAAATTGGATACCTCATGGTATGCATCAATATGAATCAAGTTCGGCACCGTTCGCATAGCTCAATTTGCACCTTTTGACAATCCGTGTGAACGAATTAGAATCGTTTTCACAACTACTTACTTACATGATTAGATTAAAGTCACTCAATTCTACTTCTACTTCAAGCAATTTTAGGTTGCTTATGGAAAAAGTACTTCTACTCGTACTTGAGTAGATTTTTTCTCGCTACTTCTACTTCTACTTGAGTAATTTTCCTGACTACTTTGACCAACCCTACTCTTTTAATGGTCATCAAATGCGCTTAATTCGGACAGTTTGGTTACGCTCACTTTTGGTCGAACAACGCAGAGGGTCGGCTTTATCCACATTAAGAGGAAAATCAATTGTTCGTTTCACGGTCACGCGTAAAGGCAGACAACGCATTAAAAATAATGTGGTATTATGTAATAAATAAATTGCAGTAGGGCTATGATGTAGGAATTGGCACTGATCGCATAGAACGTATAATAGTTATACCTTTAGGTTGGCTTTATTGGACAATATTACGATACCAAGCAATTCAACAAGTACTTTGGACTGTATGACTGTGCAATACTTGCATATCATGGTTAAAATAGCACCTTTTGCTGTCCCCCCAATTCTTTTTTCATCATTGACTTTGGTGAGCAATTTACCTTTTTCTGCTTAACACATCTGTACCAACCTGTTGTACCAAAGGAAAAGCGAACATGAACCTATGGTATAGCCTCGCGAGTTCATTGACCATTACTACTGAGCATACCTGAGCAATGTCAGCATACCTGAGCAATGTCAGCATAGTCATCAAACAAAGCGTTCGTCTGGTTTATCCGGTGTCCGAATTAGGTGGATTCCACTGTGTATATCCGAATATAGCTCGATATTGTTGGTATGATTCCATTCACCGGTGTTCAGCCTGCGAGTGGGACAATTATGCACCGGCATCTCGAAACCGGGCAGTGTGCTGCCAAAAAGATCCAATATAGGCTGCACCCAAAATACATGCCACATTTTGACTAGAGTTGCATTTAAAAACTGAGATGTTTTGAAACGCTGTGTTTCAAACGTGGTGACGAAGATATGGGAAAGGGCATGCAGTATGACCTGGAATCATCTCAGTGATTTTGTTGCGTGATAATGCTTCTTGAGTACAATGACCACCTTTGAGAATTATATGCCAGACGTGCACTCGAGCGAACCACTGTATTGTAATTTGAGATGTCATTTTTAATCTGTAGGTAATCATGAAAATCAACAGATTTCTTTTAAATTGATTTATGTTTTAGATACAGCCGTAATTTTGACTTTGATATTGATATGTCCGGGTGCCGAAATCGTCGACGGTGGATTACACTGGTCTACACGATGTTTGCGCCAGGACTTCTTTGGGTCAATTATACCTAATTTGAGGGCGCTGAATGCGAATCTGACGTTATTTATGCTACATCACGTCACGATTTTGAGATATTGTATATGTTACATATTTCTATTTTTTCGAGGTACTCAAGTAGATCTTGGCTACTTGCAGTACTTACTGAAGAGGTAATGTTTACTACTACTTCAACATCTCTCTGAACAATATTCTGGATGAACTAATTACTTTTGCAATTTGGATTTTGTAAAGTAGAAAGAAATTCAGGGATACTATTGCACCACTATCATTAGTTAAAGTATCATAAAAAAACGTAAAATAGCCTCTGGATCACGGCATCTGAGTATGTTTTTTCGAAAATTTTACCAATGGGTGGTGTCACTATAGTCATTTTGCGTTATATGCGGTGATACATCTTGCGATTTTGTGTGTAGCCACCTCCGACTAACTGTCGAAAGCAAATGCGACCACCCTCCCCCGACCAAATATACTTACATGTTTACTGACTTCTAGTAATCCTCAATCCTTTCATTTCGTCTCCCACTTGAAGAAGTTTTGACATGTCTTAGAAATTATATCTGTAATTGAGTAGGAATGTAAGGTGTTACTTGTGCTACTTGAGTAGCAACGCTGATCACTTCGACCGACTCTAGTTCGTCGTAAAATATTATGGCAAATCAGAAACCACCAGAAATGTAAAGCTTTTAGTATTTAGAATGGTCGTTTAATTATGCAAGACACTAAGAAAAAGCTTCGTAATTAACCAATGCTAATCTCTGGCTCTGTTCTAGCATAGAACACGCGGTATTTGGTGTAGGCCGCAGAATGTCCTATGTCGAGAGCAGACATGGGGTGATTACTTCATGAATGTAATCGATTGCGATTACGATTACTTCTGAATCACGCGATTACGATTACGATTACGATTACAGCAAAATCAGGACGTAGTCGATTACGATTACGATTACATTGAAAAGTAATCACGATTACTCACGATTATATTTATTTTGCTTCTTAGAAGATATATTGGAAGACAATATAAGGATTGCAAATGCAAAGGCCTAACGATAAATTAAATTTCTTTATAAATGATGCATCGTTTGCGCGTTACATCATAATGTACACATTGCCCGACTGTATAGGGGTCGATTTACCGCGACCAACGATTTGGATTCTTGCGAGGTCCGTAACTGTCTCACCCCAAACGGGTGGCGAGCTACCTCGACGGGGAATCAAAAGTATTTTGTAGACCAATTCAAATTTTCTGGAGATTTAATTAACTTGAAAATTTTCTTCTAGTTTCGCGATTTAAATGTCTCTAGCTAGATGAATTGATTTAGAAATGCATACCTCTCCCTCCCAGGAAAAAAAGCATGCACAATTTATATGAATAGGCATTTCGGTGCCGGTCATTACTGCGCCACGACACACCAAATGACTTATCCAGTTTTGGCCAACATGCGACTCCACGAAGTGTGCTACTGAAGAAAGACCTTGGCCGAAACTTAGGGTATGTGTAAATTGTCAATAACCGCACTTGGTGGGTTTGACTAATAGTCCTGTCCTTCCTATCTAAACAAATGCCACCCGGGGCACCCACCAAAGACACGGCACATGACAATTTGTGTGTTAGTCTCACGAAAGTATCAGTCTGATGCTATGTTTGAGTTACTACAATACCACTCGATTAGACCGTTGGTCACGAATCAGCAACATACAATAAAATATTTATAATAACATACCAGATGTTATAATTATGAAACGTGTCCCTAGCTCTGTGGGCAAATCTGAACATTCTGCCTTCAATTTAATGCAGATGCTGTAAGCTGCCGTTACGAGAAACGGCAAATAACGGCTCGGTTATTTATAATATATATATATCAGCGGCTGGTTTATTTTCGATGCTTCATTGTAAAAACCGTAATACGATTGCTGATATACGATTTTTTGACGATTACCCCTGACGAGTGTCAGCCGAAAATATTCGGGTTCATTTAAATATGAATATACTATTCGATTGTATATTTAAGTTCTGTACCTCCAAGAAGCTTTTTAGAAACAGTAATGTTTTGCTTCAAAATTTCAAATCTTTGCCCTAAGCCTTCTGCTCGCAAAGCAGCCACGGTCAAACTGCGTTTACATCAGCATAGCCAAACATCAATACATAAGTTACTATTTGAAACTATAGGCAGAGTCGTAATTATTATCCCGGCGTGCAGTAGTGGCGTCTGGAGTGTATTGATAACCTGATATACATCAAGGCGGGTGTTCTTACAATCACACTACACTACAGTGTACATTGAATATCTGTTTACTATATGAGGATATACTTCTTACGCAGTGCTGAGCTAAGCTAATACTTCTGACGTAATAATTAGCAGTGGCGTTTGAAATTCAATCGATTTTGGTATCACTAACCTGGAATAACATCTCTTCCCTGTTCACGTATGTTAAGTTTATGTCATAGTCTTTGTTCAAATAAAAAGTAATCGTTTTTTCACAAGGAAATCGATTAGATATGCGAAGTAGTCGATTACGATTACGATTACTTCGGAGTTTTTTCGAATGTAATCGATTGCGATTACGATTACTTGAAAATGCTGTAATCGTCGTAATCGATTACGATTACTAATCGCGATTACCCCATGTCTGGTCGAGAGAGATCGACTATCCTAGAACCGATGCATATTTATTTCTATTGTGAAATAACACTCAATTCAGGTTTCGTGTTGAGCTGTTAGTATCCATCGGTCTCCATCCATCTGCTTGTCTATAATATACAATCCAAAAGAAGTCCTTTATATCATGACAATAAACCAAAAGAAAAACAGTTCAGAAACAACATACGTCGATTCCGATAAAATGTGAAAATATATGGAAACTGGAGAAAAAGAATAAGCATGATAAGTACGGGTGGAGCTTAATGATGATACATTCTTTCAAATTAACATTATACAAACTTTTTTCTTTGGAAAAGCAGACAACCTGTTCCTTCTGGTGTTTCAAAAAAATTTAAAGGGTCACATATTCGGGGCATGTACCAGAGTGAACAATTCTCTTCTACATAATATACCAACAATACAATGTTTGTTGTTCGAGAACTTTTACGTTTTACGAAAGAGCGGTTTGCTGTCACTAAATGCATTGACCGATTAAGTCTGCAGGTCGGATGTATGAAGAATAGATAACGTCTGGAACTCAATTAGGTACGGAGCTACTAATCACACTCTGTAAACGAAGAGTGATATATAAAGATGACAACTTCTGCCGACTAAAAATAGCTTCATCCACATATAAA
Organism: Botryllus schlosseri; assembly: GCF_051294905.1. Classification (NCBI taxonomy): domain Eukaryota; kingdom Metazoa; phylum Chordata; class Ascidiacea; order Stolidobranchia; family Styelidae; genus Botryllus; species Botryllus schlosseri. The sequence goes on from NC_137242.1 coordinate 5,882,175, forward strand.
TTTATGGGTCGAAAAGAGGTTCTGATCGAAAGAAAAAAGAGAACCACTGGATTCAAGTTCAACAACCCAGGTTTCATCATTATAGATGATCTCAATAACAATATTTGATCTGTTGCTACAGTGGTCATCCGGATCATAGTCCGGCTACGCTAAGCGCCGAGGAAATCCTCTTCCTGCTCCGGCCTATTGGTCAGATCGTAATCGCCTCTCACCGTCGCGTGTCAACGAGACGATCATGTGAATAAAATCGACAGCGCTATCGAGCAATTATATTGGCTTTTATTTTCCAGCGGTAGTAAGCTGTGTGCTTATCATCAAGAAGGAAATGCCCGGACCAATGCGAAGATTGGCTAATTCAACGTCCATCATGTAAGTTTTCAAGTCTAGTCAAGCTTTACAGGTCTATTTCCGCACCCTTCTTGCCCAGCGGCTTATGAACATCATGAACTCATGGTAGGCATATACACAGATCAGATCGGTGCATACTCTACATGGCGCAAAGTATCATGGACAAAAATATCAAACGTCCTAGGCTATTCCTATTCCTATATTCCGCATGAGATCATATAAGGCTTATGCGGAAATCATGCAGTGCCTGACGACAGTCCAGATTACATTCTAAATCAGTGGTTCCCAACCTGGGCCGCGCGCTCTGCGCGATCTACCTCCAATTCCCACGTGTTTCTCTCCATATATGGACCGATTTTCATATTTGTGAATTCTCTCAGCAACATTCATAACCTTCCATGCCATCAAACAATCTGTCGGGGTTGCTAGCAGCCCCATTGTATTTTGTGATATGACGAGAAGGGGGCGAGAATTTTTTCACTATCACAAAGGGGGGGCGTGTCTAAAAAAAGGTTGGAAGCTCTGTTCTAAATGGATTTGTTAGATTACTGATTCCATACTAATTTCAAAACTGTAAATAACAGCACAGACCTGGACCTGCGAGCCCCATAACATCACTTTTCAATTTTACGAATCCCACTAAGCAGTAATGGAATGAAACCACCGTGTGTTCGTTTTCCGTCCGATTTCGGAAGACCACGCGTGTTCAGTAATATGCAGAGGTGGTCAGTAACAAAGTACTTCTACTTTTTGGAAGTACTCAAGTAGCTTTCCTCTACTTCTGGTACTTACTCAAGTAGATCTGATTTTCGCTACTTCTACTTCTACTTAGTAATATTTTGTGATCTACTAACTTACTTTTCGCTATTTTCTCTTTGTCAAGTAGAAGTAGTTCAATCCTCTAATCAAGAAGATATCCTGAGGAATGTTGGGGCTGTTTTCACGGATTATGACCATTTGATTTTCAAAAAAGTTGAGTAAAGCCCAGAATTTTCGTCACGCTTCGCTGTCAGTGGATACGGAGTAGCTCGTATTATTTCACGGAAGTATCGGTGAATATAATTTTGGTATATTTTGGTGAATACAATTTGTCGCCCTTCGCCCATATGAAATGTTTCACCACAGTATATATGGCTTATCATAACGTGTGAAACTGACTTTTAGCAATCTGGCATTTACTTATCATATCGTAATCTAGCAGTCCATATGGCGTGTCCTAATCTGGAAAAGTGAACTCTGATTTTTTTAGTTTTAGAGCTGGTTTAGCATTCCACGTTTGAAACTTTCTGTATTTAGACATGAAATGCATATTCCGCTTTTGGGAGTAGTATTTATATTTCACTTTCAATTTCCAGTATCATATATACTTTGAGTTCTAATTATTATCAGTTCTTTTGTCTCGATAGCATACATGTTAATGCATTTATTTTCTGGAAATGAAGCTACACAACATTGCATTTTTACGATCCATCATATTTTTTATAACCGTTTACTAATCGCGCAAAGTGTTCACGCCTCATCCTATACAAGTTCTACGCATTGCTCTTCGAATAGACTATACGGGCCTTGTAATATGGGGGAATGCGCCAAACCATGATATTTTCTAAAACGTGCTCTTCGAATAAACGAGGATTAGTATCGCATTTCTATATCAATACTATCATTTTCACCCCATAATGCGGACGAATGCTCATTTTGTTCAAGTCGCCAACAATGAGTTTTGTTGAGATATATTGGGTCAAGTTCGCAGACCTAGGGTTTTTGGGGTGTGGTGTTTGACTTGTGTTTAGGGCTGGGCAAAATCGAATACCGAAGTAATTCGATTCAGAATCACGTATTACGCTTTGAGTCGAGTCGAGTATTCGAGTATCACTCATGACGTCACAACATAATGTACCATGTAAAAGCTAAATATGTACCCTTTTTTGCCACCACAAAGAACCTATAATGCCTGTTATCCGTCACGTTAAAGATACTTTGGTATTTTTTCGACCATACCGATTATATTGCACTTCTTTACAACGTTGTGGGGTGATCATGACGCAGTACTCGAAAAAATCGTCTTTTACTACTCGACTCGAATCATTGAAATTAATACTCGATTCAGATTTGAGTACTCGAATCATTGTACCCAGCCCTACTTGTGTTATGGGTTCTAGGGTTTCATTAAAAACAAATCGTTGTTTAGAAAACTTGGTTTAAAACATGTTTCAAACAGTGTTTTAAACAGAGGCCTTTTAAACTTGTATATAATGTGTAATTTTGCCATAATTGTGTAAATACCTTTCAAAAAACATGTTGTACGATCCTACGGACGATTACCACTAGGGCTGGGCACAATGATTCGAGTACTCGAATCTGAATCGGGTAATAATTCCAATGATTCGAGTCGAGTAGTGAAAGACGATATTCTCGAGTGATGGAATTATACGATTCTCGCAACGGAAAGTTAATTTACTAACGAATATTATAGTTTTGATAGTATTTTCCACTGAGGAAGCCTTGAAACCTTGATTGGCCGTGTTGCAGCGTAAGAGACATGGTACAAAGCTACGTAAGTTACTGGAAATAATTCATTTCCGAAGTCATGATCATCCCACAGCATTGTCAAGAAGTGCAATGAAATCGGCATGGTCGAAAAAATACCAAAATATCTTTAACGTGATGGATAACAGACATTATGTTCTTTGTGGTGGCATAAAAGGTACATATTTTAGCTTTGACATGGCACATTCTGTTGTGACGTCATAATGAGTGATACTCGAGCACTCGAATACTCGACTCGACTCAAAGCGTAATACGTGATTCAGAATCAAATCACTCAGGTACTCGATTTTGCCCAGCCCTAATTACCACTCGATATAGCCGACGTATGCGACATGGAATGGCTGGAACCCTCAAAATAGTCGGTTCAACAGCTATAGTGCGTAGATGTTTCGTCAAAGGAGCTATATTTACCCTATATTTTTGATTGTCAATGTCAACCCAATATGACGTCACAATCGAATATTCGTGACGCCATGGTTTTAAAAAACATGTTTTAAACCAGGGCCTTGTTTTAAACATGTCTGTTTCGAATTGATTTTTGTTTTAAACGGAACCCTATGGTTATCGCTTTGCTGTTTGACTATTTACGGACAATTATTACCGCATTTCGTTAATTTCATGCTGCATACTGGCAAAAAATGTAATTTTTGGCGGTTTGGCCAGGCCGTCCGTGAAATGGGAAAGTTTGACAGCTAAATGCTGTCATGTAGGTTTCAGACATAACGAACATTAAAGTATGTATGTTGTGTATGTATGATCGACTGAATATAAGCAGACAGCATGCAAATCTGAGGCTTTTTGGTCGGACAACGTACCCTTTCGAGTATCACAGGCCCTAATAATTCTAAAAGGTTATAAATGCTACTTTTTACTGCATATTGTGTTAAACTTAAGTGCAACTTTCTCACGATTTTAGTGCAACAAAAACTTGCCATATAGTTACAATGACTTGTCTCTTTCAGAAAAATCGTCTTCCCGTCCCAGATGAAGCAATATCCGGAGAGGCAACTGGTAACATCGGTTCCGTCATCTTCAGACGAAAGACTATGCGTTATCTGCTTGGAACGGCCAGCTTTCGCGTCCTTCCTTTGCTGCTGTGCCAACGGCCCCTGTCTATGCCTGGACTGCGAAGCTGAAGCTGAATCATGCCCATTTTGTGGGTGGCATTGCTAACTGTGGCTAAAACCCGAGGGGGTACGACGCAGTGAAGCAAGGCGCATATGGCCAGGATTTTCTTGTTAATTTTCATGGTACATCAGACTAAGACCGGCCATCGCTCCGAAAATAATACATGGGTGGCGAAGTTCTGAAATCATTTAAGTTACAGCAATTTACGATCGCACTGACGGCAGTCTATATCGACATCACTATACCGTCAAAAGTTCACTATGTAGATCAGAGCCAGCTAGTCTACCAACTCACGATAACGTTTTCTCGGTATTTTCACGTCGTATAGACTAGGGACGATGTGCGCGTTCGATGTGTGAGCGTCAGAAATTTGGAGGTTCGCGTTCACAAATGAACCTTGGCAGGTTATACGGTCTACACACCATGAAACTTTTTCACATATTAGTATTTTTAACGTCATAACATCTTTGGTTTAAATTTTCTGCATTTTAATGCAGACCATGACTCTCCGCATGGCGCTGGCATCATGAAAAGAAATTGATCCCGAAACGGGGTAATTTGCCAATGTGCTCGAAAGTTTCCTCGAAATATCCAGCGTTCTGCTTGTGAATATTTAGAGACTCTCTGCTGTGAGCTTCGTCCACTATCACATAATAACAAGAACGAAATACACGAAATTTGTTTAATCAACCTATCACTTATTTGCATCAACCAAATTGAAATAAAGAATGCATCGCTATCTTGATTTGATGTGTTCATTGTATCATAAACACCAAATCTCTCCGATTGGGGTGTATGGCTAACTTGTTGCGAGATTATATCTGATCTGATGCAAGTAGAAATAGGTTGTTGACTCTGATCACTATCAATGTAGCAATAGTATGACCATTGACCACGGCTTAGGAATATACATTGTCGGGTTTAACGTAAACGGTTAAGGCGTAAGATTGTATTCCACTGCAAGTCCTCGTCGAAGTTGCTCGCAAAGCCACGGAAGATATTGATGATATGGAAATATTATGGCATTTGATTTTCCCAGTTGATACAATTGCTGGCGTTTAAAAACTCGATATATACTTCAGCATTGTGGCACAATGTGGCCTGCGCCGTCGCTAATAGGTACCGTGTACATAAGTATATCACAATGCGAAATGTAGGGTCGGAATTGGCAATATTTCGTCTCGTGTCGTCATAGGTTCGTGCTCACGTTAGCGTTCACATGGAACCTTTCAAAAAGGTTCGCGTTCACACGAACCAGAACCTTTCAGAGATTCACACCGTCCCTAGTGTACACGACTGGTTCTATGTGTCATGAAAAGCAGAGTTATGTTTATACGTTTTTTACCTTATTTATATGTATATATCGAAATAAAAATCTACGACATTTAAAAATGAGTGTTATCGCCTAACATTTTTAGGTATTTTCCGGAAGATAATTAGGCCAGTGCAACATATGACACGTAGGGTGATTTTTTGCCGTTTCGAACATCCAATGATTATTTTGAAGTGTTTTGAGGGGAGTTGAAATCTTTGAAACTCCAGGCATAAAAGGAATACAAGGAATGAAATGTATAGACAGATTGAGTGTCAAGAGAACGTATTGCGTTGTTTCAGTCGTTTGGGTATGAAGGTCCGATTAGCATGGTTGGGATGACTCGATTCATGACTTGACTCGAGTCAACTTTATCACATGGCGTGACTTGATTCGAGTCAGTTTGCAAGAATGACTTAACTTGCCTCGACTATATGGGTGTTTCAGAAATTTGGATTAACCAGAAGTGGTCAGTAACGAAGTACTTCTACTTTTTGAAGTACTTAAGTAGTTTTTATCTACTTCTGGTACTTACTCAAGTAGATCTGATTTTCGCTACTTCTACTTCGCAATATTTTGTGATCTACTTACTTACTTTTCGCTATTTTCAGTTTGTCAAGTAGAAGTAGTTCAATCCCCCAATAAGAGGGATAACCTGAGAAATTTCGGGGCTGTTTCACGGAGTATTAACATTTAATTTTCATAAAAGTCAAATAAAGCCCAGAACTTTCGTTGCGCTTCGCGCACAGTATATCATTTAGGTAACGGGTTACGTGCGGTTCCGCTCCCACCGCTTTGTCGCCCATATGAAATTGTTCATCACAGTATATATGGCCCATCATGTGTGAAACTAATGTTCCGCAATCTAGCATTTACTTATCATATCGTAATCTACCAGTCCATGGCGTGACCTAATCTGGAAAAGTGGACTCTGACTTTTTTAGCTTCAGGCCTGCTGTAGCATACCACCTTTGAAACTTTCTGGACTAAAGACATGAAATACATTTTCCGCTTTTAGAAGTAGTGTTTATATTTCACTTTCAATTGCCAGTATCATATACTTTGAGTTCTAATTAGTATCAGTTTTTTTTTGTCAGGAGAACATGCATGTTGAAGGATACAAGCAAGCGCATAGTAATGCCTTTAATTTCCGGAAATAAAGCTACACAATATGGCATTTTTACGATCCAGCATATTTTTTTATCAACGTTTACTAATCGCGTAAAGTGTTAACACCGTATCCGATACAACTTTTCTGTATTGCTCTTCAACTAAACTACGTGCCTTATAATATGGGGGAGGCCGCCATATCACGACACTTTCTAAAACGGGCTGTTCGAGTAAACAGAGGATAGTATCGCATTTCCATATCAATACTATCATTTTCATCCCATAATGCGGACGAATGCTTATGCTGTCAAAAAATGGATACCTCCTGGCAGGGATATCTAACTATCTAGATATCCCTGCCTCCTGGTATGCATCAATATGAATCAAGCTATGCACCTTTCGCATAGCTCAAGCTATGCACCTTTCGCATAGCTCAATTTGCAGCTTTTGATAATCCATGCAAACGAATCACACAACTACTTGCTTACTTGAGTAGATTTAAAGTCAGTAAATTCTACGTCTAATTCAAGTAGTTTTAGGTTGCCTATGGAAGAAGTACTTCTACTCGTACTTGAGTAGCTTTCTTGACTACTTTGACTACCTCTGGGATAACCCGTGACTAGATGCGACAATTTTGAGCCATTTTTTGTCAATAATTTATTGGTGTGGACTGCTCTACCTGTATATACAATCTACATGTACAAAGTCCACATTTACGTACATCTTCTCGACACGCCGGTGAAAACAACTTGCTGGGCCTCCATTTTCCAAGTAAATTGACCACAATAGAAGTGATTAGAGCAGGGGTTCGTAATCGGTGCTCCCAGGGACATTGAGTGTTCCTTTAGCCCGGCGGTTCTCAAACTTTTTAAGACACGCCCCCCCCCCCCTTTATGACGGTGAAAAATTTCGCGCCCCTATCATGATATCACAATATATTAAAAAGAGCAAATAGAATGCTAGCAACGTCAACGGTTAGTTTGATCGTACGGAAGGTTATGGCTGTTGAAGAAAGAGTTCTCGGATATGAAATTCAGACTAGCCTCAGAGCAATAACTAGGGAAATAGAGGTAAATCGCGCAGTGTGCGAAAAAATCAGTTGACTGCGGCTTCGCGTTCCTCTTTAGATGCTTTCACGACTCCCAAGAGGGGCGCGACTCCCAGTTTGAGAACCACTGCTTTAGTCCGTCACAGCGGCTCCACGAAGGTCAAGACACCTCAAATCACAAGTATGATTGTTTTGACACGATAGTCATGATTAACGTCGATTTCAGGCAATTAGACCAACTCAATAGTCGGATTTTGACTGTTGTGGAGGTACCTCGTGGGGTGGGTGGTGGTGTCCGCAGTGGATGTTGGGGTTCGGAATCAAAATCCCGTCCTTCTGAAATATTTATATCACGCTGTTGCGTTCCGACTTAACAAACAGTACGATGACACTTTCCAAGGTAAAGAAGCCTCGCATTTCTGAACTGTTTTATCTGGGGACACCAGAAGTCGCACTGATTTCCAATAAATATTCATTTTAATGCCTACGTTTTTTGTGAAAATCATATTTATTGGTTTTGTTCTAATAACATTCTGTTTATGCAGACGTCATTTTGTGCACCTGTAATCTACAGTAATGTATTACATATGTATTGAGGATTAGTGTAAATTTTTTCCCTTATGACTCAGCAAAAATATACTATGTAGTTCCTTGCATATTTGTCAACATGGTCGCTATTATGCTGTATAAATTCATAACTTGATCGATCTTCTTTCGTCAGATGAGTATGTGACACAAGAGTTTGTAACTACAGTAGGCTAGATCAGTGGTTCTCAACGTGGGCGATTTGGCGGCCTAGGGGGGCGAAAATAACGAAGGGGCGATAGGGGGCGATGGCGCGTTAAAACGGCTATATTGGAGTCAAGTCGAAAAAGTGACCTTTTTTGTAGTCAACCCAAGACAATTTAGCTGTAAAAGTCTAATTTCGAGGTCGAACCGAAAAGTTGACCTTCTTTTTAGTCAACTCGCCGGTGATTAAAGTTTGTATGCCCATTTTTCGGTTCCTAATATTTGGGGGCGATGATCGGCGTTGAAAAGGGGGCGATGAGTCGAAAAAGGTTAGGAACCACTGGGCTAGATGGATGCAGAACATGGTTTGATAGCTCAATGTTTTACAGCTCAAATAAAATATTCCCGTTGCCGTAGGTCCGACGACAAAATTACTCTTTCCACGCTGGTGAGTTAGGATTAGTAGCTACAAATTACGTGTCCCACATTAGGAGTTTTAGCGCGTCGCTTCTATTAGAACCAGCGGAACTCTAATGGTCAAATATTTATGTATCGGGTCAAGTGTGAGATTTAGCTTGGATTACGATCGCTTCCATCTTCACCCTAGCTACTCTATCGCCTTTTTACCAAGCAGTAGCTTAGTGCCAGTCTAATATATTCTAGCTAGGCCCGAAATCCAAATCGGCAGGAGCGTCGACTGAATTAACAAGATACTTACTACCTCGTGATACGGCACAATGGCAGAGCCGTTCACCATCGAGTCGTCGGATGAGAAAGGCAAAGTCGGCGAGCATCGCTTTCTTGATCAACGCGAGAAAGCGAAACCATACAGAGAGACAAAACAAGACCGTAGCAGGTGTGTAATTTCATAACATCCATATTCTTAGCGAACCACCACCGTTTGACTATGCCGCCAATGCGTTATCGCACGTACAACATTACTACCAGTTGAACTACAAATGCTGGACGGTATTTAAATGCTGCTTTGGGCCTACAAAGATATTTCCATTGAATAGTATATTCATATTGAAATGAACCCAAAAGCTGAAAATATTATATGAATATATATATCATTCACTTGTATATTGAAATCCTGTACCTCCCTGAAGCATTTAAAAAGATATTTCACTGTTGCAATAGTAATCGAAGAGCTTAGCAAATTGCAACACTATTTAAGTGGGCTGTCAGTTTCTAAAAACGAATATTTTAGAATTTAGCTGAATGGCTTACGGACCTCTTATTTTCCTTTAGTATTCGCCAATTTACCAATAACACTATTAGGGATGTGTACGTAAATTCACTGTTTGTTCTTGCACTAAAATACGAATGCACATTACACGTGTGGTGCATGTAGCCATTCGATCCCATGAAGGACGACGAATTTACAGCTATCCAATTCTACAGCACGATATGTATGGTATTCTTACAAATGCGATAAACTGCTATGTGTATACATGATCAAAGAGCCGACAGCACGAGACTACGAATTACGCCATGGCATGACGCGGCATTGAAGCTGTATGGCGCGTATCCTTGTGTTGTTATACAATGGCGAGCTTCTTTGAGGTACAGATTGCAATATGCAATTGAATAGTATATTCGTATTGAAATGAAACCAAATATTTTGGTTGACACTTGTGAGGGGTAATCGTCAGCAACTAGTAAAGAGTTTGAAAGAACATTATATATCAACAATCGTATCACAAAATATGACGTCACCGGCATGACATTTCGAATAATCGGGACGAAGAGAGCGCTTAAGCTCAATGTACTAATTTTAGATGGTGCACGAACTCCTTCTGTAGTAGGCACAGACTTGGTTGGCATATGTTGATGAAAGTCGACTCCAAAACACCCAAACGAAAGTATGAACGACCTCTCGGCTCGCGACAACCAGAATCTGTTGCCTCTAAAAACTCTCGCGCAAACAGGATTATCCCACAAATGTTCACCAATGGTAGAATATGTGGTCTTTGCCTGTTCATAATCAAGCTTCATTCTGAGATGATGTTTGATTCCCGAAGACTGCTCCGGCGCTCATGTTTGAATATGAGTTGTGTCTTTCAGAAAATTCTATTCGCCATCCGAGAGGCATCAATATCCGGAGGGAAAACCGGCGACATCGGACCCATCAACCACAGTTAGAAGACTATGCGTTATGTGCTTGGAGAGACCGGCTATGGCGTGTTTCCTATGCTGCTCTACCGGTGCTCCCTGCCTTTGCCTCCAGTGCGAGGCCGCAAGTAATTCTTGTCCTTCATGTGGACGCCACTACACGCAACGATAGTATGTTGATTTAAGGTATTCCCCGCTTATGGCAGGTGATTTACCCCCACCTCCCTATAACTGTGGAAGGTATGAAGGTACAGGCCAGCGAAACCACAGAAAGAATCGATGCACAATTCCAATGGGTTTGTGGGGTGCGTATTACTTGTAGCCATCCAGATGGCAGCAAATGTAACGCGTGAGGGTCGGACGCCGATGACAGGCATACCGCATAATCAAGGAAGCGTCCTTTCGGTTCTTTGTGGCAAAGCGTTCCTGGAGTCAACCCACTGCTCTTCGTGAATAGAGCCTTTGGCGTACGCCATACAAAACAACTTCCGATAGAGACAACAAGCGTGTATGATATCTGACACGTTATGCAGTAACTACAAGACCAGAAGCATTCCACAAAAGGCTCGTAGAAGAAAATATTTCTTATCTACACATGAGTCATTCGTGAACGCTGCGAAAACTATATTGCATATTTCCTTTATGTATTATTATAATTTCATAAATATATTTAATAGATTTTTGGAAGTTTTTGAGTCAATACTAATGACGTGTATCGTTGGCCAATGGCCGGTACATACCGATTACTATATATGGTTAGCAAAGTACTCACAGCCACGTTTGGCAAACGTTGCAGTGTAGTCAACGCAGGTATAGTTAGAAAGGCTCAACTCTTCAAATTTTCATCGGTGAATATGAATATTGGCATGTCGTGAACATTGGTTGAATATATGATATTGTACAACCTATGATCATCTGCTTGAGGCGCAGTAAGGTAAACGCGGGTCCGGGGTGTATCGTACGCATTTCCGCAACGTCTGGCAGATTGAAAGTTTCAAATATTATTTGTGGTAAAATAGAAACGCACGCCTCATTCCTGAGATTCTCGTGCTACTTAGCCTCGGAATCATTTGCTGCCGCATGTCAATATTGCGCGCGCAGGTCACGGGTATAGACCTGAGCACAGTGATTCGAGAACTCGAAACCGAATCGTGTGGTAATTGTTTGAGTACTGAAAGCACAGGCCTCTTTCCACTAAGAGAATTAAAGTTTTGATACTTTCTTCCCTTCGCGGGGACCATGAAACTACGATTAGTCGTATCACAGCATCCAAATCAGCGTCTCCCAATCTGTGGTTCATACTGACCAACTGTCTCCGTCCGTATAAGAGTATACATCGTTAGAGAATGACACTGCCACGAAAAGCTGAAAGCTTTTGATACGAAAATTCTGCTGTGGAGTTCTAAATCGGAAAAGGAAAGCATAGCTGCTTTTACAGATCCTATCATCAATTTGCGATGATAACGAACTTGAAGCAAATGAAGATGTCATCAGGAAGAAACAACGCGTGTCCATTCCCGGTCAATAAATCGCACATTACTTTCCAATTTACGGGAATTTCTCAAATTTCACCATTTCTTTTACACCTCATTTGCACGGAAATTAGAATATTTACCTTAAGAATCGAATGATATTTGAGAAGACTTCATTAATATGATTAACGATGATGGCGCAAAAGGTCTTCGCCTGGAAATGCTGTGCTCCGGTGATTTTTGGATACAGATACAATCAATACGTTCGAATGCTTGCGGGCCGGACCAGTCTAATGAAGTCAAATTTTTGCCTCCAAGTCCATATCCTTGCTTTTCACATGAATACTTGAATATCAAGCCCATAATCGTATATTACACTATATTACGGATCACACGAGCGCTATTGTGGCAACGCCTTTTATTCGAAAGCAATGGAATTAGATAAAATACAAAATATAATTTACCCTGGCTGGCGTCTTTTGTTTTAGTTGTAATGTGGCGTTAGCCCTGCGTATACGACTATATGTGCTGTTCTCAATACAAAAGATTTAATTGCAAACGCGGACGTTTACCATTCGGGTTTAGACAGGGATCTCTTGAGTCAGAAGTTATACGGCTGCTAAGCTGTGCGACCACTGATTCCTTGTGAACTCTTCCATTCACCAAGTGGCGCGCATGTGATACAAAATATGTTTTCGCATAAGCCATTTCCCCATGAAACTAAGAACTCAGTTTGCACTATTTTGCCTTCTCAGAATTTGGTGTAAATGTCACCGAATTGTTCCGACTGGTGACTATTAAAAATACAAAACTGCCGACGGATCGTTTCAATGTTGCACATGTTCGACATTTGCCGATTTGATGTTTATTTACTTAGAAATGTGCTGGATAAAACAAGCATTTTTCAATATACCCAAAATTGTTTCGCGGTCAGGGTGCAGCCCGTAGGTCGTATGTAGGGTTGCATGTAAAACAAAAATCAATTTAAAAACAAACTTGTTTAAAACAAGACCCTTGATTAAAACATGTTTTTGATTGTTTGTTTGTTTCCAGTCATGACGTCACCAATATTCAATTGTGTCGTCATAGTGGATTGCCATTAATAATTGAAAATATACGGTATATTTATCTCCTCTGACGATATATCTACATACTATGGCCGTTGAACGGACTATTTTGAGGGTTCCAACCATCCCATATCGCATGTGTGTTTTAGACAACCATTTGTTTTAAATGCAACCCTAGCCGTATTTTTGACACCGCTGATTTAGAAATATATCAAGTACCGCTTAAGCGGACCACGTGGATAGAAGAGACCCAGATACACCTCCAACACTTGGGTACGAATTGTGGAGTCAGCCTCGTTGGTGTTGCAGCTGTGGAACGTACCACTGCGCTATCTCGTCACGACTAAAATAGGCAGCTCAATCAATCTGGTTTGCGCGCTGCCGAATCCATTTCCCGATAAACTGCCTGAAAAGACAATGAAACAAAATGGCGATCGCCCTGTCATGCCGGGAAAACATAACATTTCATACATGGTGGCTAGATAGCGCAGTGGTATATTCCGCGGCCACAACACCAATGGGTTGCGGGTTCGGGTCCGACCACGTTCGACTTCATAATTCCTATACCTAAGTGTTGGAGGTTTATCTAGGCTCCTCCTCGCCATATAATCCGCGTAAGCGGTGTCTTACAAAAAGCCTAAAAGTGGGCCGTGTTATAAGTCGGCAGTTACGGAATAAAAATGAAGAATATCGGCCTGGTGTAAATTACCATAGTAGTCAACAAACACCATGAATACCTCAAAACAAGCAAACAAACAATCAAATGGTATTTCATAAGTACACCACAAAACGTCCGTAAACTCGGACGCCATCAAGCACATTATTCGTATTTAAGTCAATGGTGGACTAGATAATTAACGGTAGTAAAAGCGCAAGTCAAGCCGAGTGATAGCTTGGCATCCTGCTCGATTCTGAGAAAAGAATACTGGCGATGTGGTCGCTCTTGACTGCAACGAGCCGCGCGCGGTTTGTTTCCTGCAGAATGGCGGGCTCGTTTGGTAGACATGTTTTTGAACCGGAAGTCGGGTCTGTGCGATGGCGCAGCGGCATTAACGGCAAGCGGCACGCCCGGATCAGCTGGCAAACCCACGCGACCTTGCGAACAAGTTGGTCAACGTCAAGCACCGATTTCCAGGGAACGTGCGTCATGGATACAACGTAGGAATATTCCATGATTCATAAAGCTCATTATGCGCTGCGGCGCATGCCGTTGACAGCTCTATTGATTGTGTGGGTGTAATGAGTTGAGTATTCTAGCGGTCGTTCCGTATTCTGTATTACGTTACAAGACGGGAAATGGTAGCGTGAGTTAAGAGTATTATGATAGATTTGGGATGTGTCAGTTAGGGATATCAGCTTTTAGTAGAACCGCAGGAATAATACATATAATAATGAGAGACCGTTTTCAGAAGCCCTTTGGATATATTAAGGTATCACTGTGGTAACACAGGTATCACCCAGGTAGCACTTTTTATCACAAGTATATCCCGTCTAGACTCTAGACCAGAGGTCTCAAACACGCGGCCCGCCAGAGCATTGTGTGCGGCCCGCCACGACATTTTAGATTTTTATTAATTTGACAATATATAAGTGTCACATATATCTTTTCAGGTTATAAAGTGAAAATTCCCTCTTAATTGCTCCGAAAACCTGAAACTTTTCAGCAAACTTCACCATCACATCAATTGCTTACTCTACCATGCAGTGGAAGATTCCCTATTTCGCCACATTTCCAATTCATGATGACAAAACCTGACCCTTATACGATTTGTGACTGAAATTTGTGAGTTGGACTTGGACGCAAACTTTCTAAGAATTACTCAGATTCGGGCAAACTTGATGGCAAAATGAAAATGACTCGAGTGGACTCGGAGTGACTCGGAATGCCAGTGGCGGCTCGTCCTATAGGGCAACTGGGGCATTGCCCCACCTAAAATTCTGTTCAATAACAATTCTTTACCATTTATAGACGCACACCTATCTATATAAACCGAAATCACAGCGAAAATCGTATACTTCTTGTTCTTTCGCTTGTAAATGCCCATATATAGCGAAGTCTATGCGAAAATCAAATTCTCTTCTGTGTTTTCGCTTTGCGAATGCCTAGCCGGGGCTTGCCCCGGTAGCGCTCATACCAAGCTTTCACTGTCTATTCTCTCAAAACCGCGCATAATAAAGAAACGGTGATTTACTCTCTCCTATTCATAAAATTACCGAGCAACCGGGGCACGATAGCTCTGTGCCCTTAAGGTGTGATGTAACAATCGTATCTATAGCTGAACTCTGTTACCGTCATATGCGTTTAGTCGACCTTTGTTGGTATAGGTCGATTTTAATGGGGTTTCACACCATGAAAACTCTTGAAACTTGTTATGTCATGTCGTGATGGTGGTATTTAACACTGCCCCAAGTTTCAGGGTTTCTACTTAAAGTTTAGGGTAGTAATTCCATTTCCGAAGTTGAGTGTGTGCTGATCCGTCATGTATCGCAAACAGATTTTACTCAAAAGCCGGTATTGGTATCCATTGGTTTTGACGGTGTTCAATACTGAGATCGGTTATGACATTTGGCACGGTAAGTCTTAATGTTAGTATCGAACGCTGTACCAAGTTTTAAGTTTGTCACTGAACTGTGTTAGTGGTAATTTCGTTTCCTAATTCGAGTGAGAGCTGACTCGTCATTTATCGCTAACAGATAGGGCTGGGCAAAATCGAGTACCTGAGTGATTCGATTCTGAATCACGTAATATGCTTCGAGTCGAGTCGAGTAATCGAGTATCACTCGTTATGACGTCATAACAGAATGTAATATATCAAAGCTCAAATCTGTACCTTTTTTGCGATCTCAAAGAATATAATGCCTGTTATCCATCACATTAAAGATACTTTGGTATTTTTTCAACCATACCGATTTCATTGCACTTGGTGACAATGTTGTGAGATGATCATGACTTCGAAAATGTGCTATTCCCAGTAACGTTCGTAGCTTTGTACTACATGTTTCGTATGGTATGATGCGGGCAATCAAGGTTTCAAGGCTCCAACAGTGAAAATTAGTATCGAAACTATAATTCTCGTTGATACATTAACTTTCCGTGGCGAGAAACGTATAATTTCAGTACTCGAAAAAATCGTCTTTTACTACTCGACTCGAATCATTAAAATTAATACTCGATTCAGATTCGAGTACTCGAATCATTGTGCCCAGCCCTACTAACAGATTATACGCAAAGCCGGTATTGGTCTCTATTGATTTTAACGATGCTCCTTACCTAGATCCGTCATAAGCTTTTGCACGGTATGTCTTGATTTTAGTATCGAACGCTGTGCCAAGTCTCAAGGTTGACACTCAATGATTAGGGCAGTAATTTCGTTATCAAGGTCGAGTATGGTAAAGATGTGCTCCGATCTGACACTTTAGCCTACAACACATTGCGGATTTCACGCAAAAGCCGGTGCATCTGCGGTAACGTTAAGTGAGATGATGATATCATTCTCAGTTTGCATTCAAATATTTACTTTGATCGTATATTCTCCAATGTCAATTTCACCGTGAAATTGTGGCCTTCAAGCCATTTGCGTACAACCCCTCGTCACTTGATCAGCCTATTCCTCAGTAAATTTTACGCAAAATTCGGTGTTGGTCTGTTCGCATTAATTTTGACAGTGTACCATACCGAAAAGGGCCATGAGGCCACTTCTCGATAATGTCATGTAACAGTGTACCATACCGAAAAGGGCCATGAGGCCACTTCTCGATAATGTCATGTAACAGTGTACCAAGTTTAAGGCTTTCATCCACGTATTTATTCGGTAATATATTTTTCAAAGGCGATTTCGCAGCAGACCTATAAGACAGTAATAAAAACGTATGTGTCGTGTTACAGTCTCCAGTTTCAAGGCCAAAATCTCTTATGCTGTACCGAGACCAAATTTCCGAGGCTGCTATTCTTAGTCCTTTACAATGATGTTTTGGATTCAATAGGACAGGCCCAATCTATGAGATAACAATTGCGTATCTGTCCGAATTCGTTGACCTTTCCAATTAGGCTTACGCTATCTCTCGAGTTATAGTCATTTCCATTTCTGCAGATAATTAGTCAGGTCTAATGCGAACATGAACCGTGTTGAATCTTTGTTCCGTACGCCGTTTACGCAGTTACCACACTTCAAGTCACAGCTCACCAGCGGACCTCTCGTGGCACATACGTTAAAATCACTGTTGCCGGGAAATTCATGTTACCGTACCATCATTAAGTTACTTGTTTACGTTGGAAAACGCCATTGTGACGTCAATTTGATAAAAAGTCGCTTGCAGCCCTTGCCCCACCACCCGATATTGTCACGAGCCGCCACTGCGGAATGCCGTGAATTTGTTAGAACCATGGACGCAACAAACTAATCGCGTATCAGGGGAATAGTAATAGATCAGAATGTCACAGCTTGGTATTTCGCTAACTAAGCAAGTAGTTATGGCAACCATTGACAATCTGTTAATTACATCTTTGGTCGCTCAGCCATGGTTTTAAAGCCACTTAAAGGTACCGAGTACTGTAGTGGAACGCTCCAACGATGTAACAACAATGGGCCGTTCGGCGTTCCGACATTTCAATCACTAGGACACATTCATTAATATATTTATATTATATTTATATTTTTTCTGGTCCTATCTTTGAAGATATTTGGCCATGAGATTATTAGCCTACTTATCAGAAGTATACCCGAATCCTGGATTGGAATTACAATGCTCATGCTCAACCTAAAAATGTTTTGATATCAGATCAGTCTCTATTATCAATCTGTTAAATTCAAAATATTCATAGTAGCTGCAAAATTATAACCCGATAGCTTTTATGATGGCATCCTACAATTGTCGCGCATATATGGTGTCTATATCTTATAATTAATATATATCAAGTACAACAACAATTATATTCAAATAGTTATAAATGTGATGATTCTTTTCGTGCCAGGCCTAAATTGATACAAGAGTAAATCACATTTTGACGATGCGTGTTTACTGTCAGTCTGCTGGATCGGCTCCTTTTCAATAGGACAATTCATTCCCGCCAAATAGGGCCTACTTGGAAAGACGTAGAATACCCCTATAGATGCTGCGGCCCGCGGCGTCGTCAAAACTGGAAAACTGGCCCGCGAGCACATATGAGTTTGAGACCTCTGCTCTAGACTGAGTCTAGGTGCGTCCACGCCTGGTTGGTCCGCATGTATCATTCTGGTATCACGTGGCGAGGAGGAGCCAACCTCGGTCGGACTTGAATCCGCAACCCATTGGTGCTGCAGGTGTGGATCGTGCCACTACGACATCTAGTCTGGTCTGTCTGTAGTGTGTTGCGGTGTGTTCAAGCCTGTCTACTGCTCAGGTATCATGTCTGCGGTATGTCCATTTGTTTTGGCACTACGATATCATGTCTTAAGTTTGTCTGGGATGTGTTGAAGTCCTGAGCAGAGGTGAACGTTCCCCAGATGGAGTCTAGACGTAATAACAATAATAATCGTAAACAGTTGGTTCGTGGTACAGAACTTGAAGATAGCTTTCAATACAACATCCATTGCAGTAAAATATTTATTCAACTCGAAGACTTTTCGGGTGCCTCTTTTCAAGAGTTAACGGCACACTGAAGGGATTTAAGCAGAATGAAAAGCAAAACTAGAAAGGCAAAGTATGACGCAGCAATCAGAAATTACATACCATGAAGTCCGGAATGTAACAATGGCATTGCGGACTTCATCGGTTCCGTTAACTTGGAACGGAAGACTTTGTTTTATGTGCTCCGAGAAGTCGGCATTGGCGTGCTTTCTCTGTTGCTGTGCCGATGCTCCCTGTCTTTGCCTCGACTGCGAACGAACGTGTGATTCGTGTCCCGCGTGTGGAATACACTAAACCCAAGAACTCTGAATCATACTGCAGTTGAGCTTCAAGGTCGTATCGATTTCGATCATTCCTATCTGATACCGAATACTGTGCATTGTGCATGGGTATTCTCTGTACCATCGTCGTTGTCGTCTGTTTTGTTATGTATTTCGGTCGGATGAAAAATTAAAGAAGACTCTCTCTCTCCCCCCTCTCTCTCTCCCTCTCTCCCGTCTCTTTCTCTCTCTCTCTCTCTCTCTCTCTCTCTCTCTCTCTCTCTCTCTCTCTCTCTCTCTCTCTCTCTCTCTCTCTCTCTCTCTCTCTCTCTCTCTCTCTCTCTCTCTCTCTCTCTCTCTCTCTCTCTCTCTGGACATTCGGCATTTCCAAATTTTTTTTGTAGGTTGAGTAATACTTGAAATCAATCCGACCTCTGCACCTCTGCACTGCTCTTCGGCTCTCCTGCTCTACCGCTCTGCAGCTCCGCACGAATGGAGCCTTTAGCGCAGTGGTTCTCAAACTGGGGGGCGTGAAAGTATCTGAAGGGAGGCGCGAAGCAGCGGTCAACTGAAATTTTTTTCGCGCTCGGCGCGGTATTCTTCCAATTCACGCATGTTTCTCTATATACAGCCCGAATTTCATATTTCAGAATTCTCTCATCAACAGTCATAACCTTCCATGCCATCAAACAGTCTGTTGGAGTTGCTAGTATCCTGGTTGGATTTTGTGATATGACGATAATGGGGGCGCGAAATTTTTCACTATCATAAAGGGGGGGCGGGGCGTGTCTAAAAAAGTTTCATAACCACTGCTTTAGCGTATAAACAAAACTATTTGTGGTTGGCGCAACAATTGTATATTTCATCTGCGGTGCTTAGCAGGAACTGCATGACTTGTATTCCACAAAGAGACGCCTTTTAGATTTCTTATCTCCATCTGAGTCATGTGAATCATCCGTGTACGCTGCGTTTGTGCTTCTGTCAATAACCGTGCCTACATCCTGTACTGGTAGCGCTTGAGGTATAATTCGATATAATGCAACTTTCTATTGCAGTGGTATATCCTCGGATAAGATTGCAGGGCTTTCGTGAATGTATTGACAATTAGCAAAATTTGTAACAGCATTCAATTAGCTTCATAGTGAATGTGAAACAAGCACTTATAGTATACAATGGCTTTATCGGTCCGCCAACTGACATATTTGGTGCTCGGAGTTACGATGTTTCTCATGTAGCTATGTGTTTCAATTCGTTATGACTCATCTCTTCCGGGGTGCCTTGTCGGATTGTTTCCATAAAAACGCTCATATTTGTATCGAACTTAAGATTGGTGCCAATCACTATTTCCGCGCATGCCTTGTTTTCGTACTTATACCATGTGGTCCGTGACAGGCAATAGTCATGTCCATCTGCTCTCTGAATAAGTCATCGTAGGGTATTCGCATATGTCTATGATTCTGCTGTTGAAGATGTAATACAGTGGATTTGTGTTGGAAGCTCGTCATTCATATTTACTGTTGTACAGAGTCATAAAACGTGAAAATGGATGGCAAAAGTCATAACAGGTGTCATTTGTAATTTCCACGAATACACATCAGGTAATCTAGCATATGGGAACTTCCCGCAAAGCAAATGGAAATGAGAGCAAAACAACAAGTAGAGCCTGAAGATTCAATCGCGACCATGATGGCAGGTTTGGCAGAGCTCAAAAGATATAGCGCAGCAAAACCTACAACATGCGTATAAGCCATGTCGCAATTAACACGGAACGCAAAACGTCAGTTATTTTGCGCGGACTATGTTGTTCTACGACATTTTAACGTTACGTCTAAATTTAAAACACTTGTCTTGGCCATGATTGACTGTAGGCAATCAGGGGTGATCGGGATAGTCGAATTGTGTCTGTTGCTTGTTTGTGGTGTTTATGGTGTTTTTTGACTGCTGTGTTCATTCCCATCAGACCGATATTCTTCTATGATTCCGTATCTCCGACTTGTATGCAATACGGCCCACTGCGACTGTTGTGAACTGTGGTGGTACGCCGTATGCGGCAGATTGGATTTCGGGACTGCAACTTCAATTAGAGCTTAATTAAAAATGTCAAATTCCAACTTGAGATGAGGAATATAGGATTGTTCGGATTTACGACACACAAAAGTGATATGAAATATGGCATACACTTCGTCACAGTCTTCAGTATTTGTTGGGAGCCACCTCTGTAAGTCATTCATGAAATAGCATACAGTAAAATAGGGAACTCCCCTGGTGAATAATAGTCTGTCGAAACTATTTCAGGATGGCCTGTCATTTCCGACTTATTCCCGCCAATACAAGTTGCGATAGACAATACTCTCTGAACGAAAAGAGCATGTATTTCCACCAGTGTGCCACCCTTGATATGCGGGTGTGAATATACACATATACACCCATGGCAAACGAAACCATAACTTACCTTAGACTTATATCATGGTATAACTTGAGCACAACATTTTAATCCACGTTATACATGCATGTAGGAAGAGGTGCGCTTATGCGTACCGTTGTGGGATTTGTTGATTATATGAAGAAGTATTCTGCCCCCTTTGCAAAGCAGGAAATCGCGTTCAACAGTAGCAGAAGTCGCAATACAGCAGGGGTGTCCAACCTTTTCGGCCAAAGAGCCACATGCATTTGACGAACCGTTTCGCGGGCCACTAGCCGCGCCAAGCGCGAAAAATTTTCGAAGTTTACAGGTCAATAATATTATTACTTGAGTATATTGCGGGTCTGCTCTGCTGTATATCGCTGGGCTCTCAGTTTACAAGGACCGAGCTATTCGGCGCCTGCACATATCGATATCGAAAGCTTCGGTCAACATGCGTCAATCATTTTGTGCCTATATGGGTTTCATCGTCGACGGTCTTTCTGTGAGCCCAAACACAAGGTTGCATGTTGGACGACACTTCGTCTCGTAATTACGAATATTGTTGGACCCAGTCTGGTACATAATTGGTAGCAATATTAAAAGCAAGAAATCGAGTGACAGTATATTGCGCGAAGCGTGAAGAAAAGTTCTACTTTGTATAAATCTACTGCAAATTATTCTATAATTTATTGTAATGTACGAAGATCTACCAAAATGTGACTGGCTCATGGATCTGTCAATGCGTCAGAACTGATATTTTAGTCATCACATCTCCAGTGTTGCGGTCAGACTAATCATATTTTTGATTGGCCTTGCAAGTTAACAATTTGTGCAATCCTATTTCAAAAATATTTCTAATTTCGGAATTAGGTCGCGGGCCACTCAAAACCTTCTCGCAGGCTACATGTGGCCCGAGGGCCTCGGGTTGGCCGGCCCTCAACTACAGTAACTTAGAGATGTTTATATTACGAATATCCTCTTTCGCTAAAACCACGGATATAATATATACAGTAGGATTGGATACCGCGTTATATGGTAACGACGGATTATTTCTTCCGTCCGCCATGTACTGCCCCATACATCATATAGTTTCAAACAAATGGTATATGCGCAAGGACAGGATTTAATGCCAGTAAATGACACCACAGCGATCGCAATCACTAGCCTTTCAGTTCTGACTATGTTGCTTAAATTTACTGACTGATGTGCTGTACATGAGGGGTTGAGCAGACTATCGAGAAGACTAAGTAATAAACGGTATCTCTGTGATACAAATTGGGAGATATCCCAGAACATTGGGTGCGTAAGCTTAGCAATATTCATGTGATATAACGTAATAAATAATATCTTAACGATTGCCAGGAAATCGATCTATTGCTTGGCCGATCGGAATAAATAGACGACCTCTGTCGTCGGAAAACAGTATCAGCTATGTAATACTTCACACATAAGTTACGTATATACAGCTTATGTATATTTCCGGAAGTATAATTGTAGCTAAAAACAACTGTTATGAGTGGTCACGACCTGTGAACGGTAAAAGTCGCATAATTGTGACTAGAGTAGGCATGCAAATCAATTCGTCGCACATTGATTTCCAGAGTTTCATGTCCCATGATACGGTATATTACATATTGTAACTAAAAATGTCACCTTTCTGGTTCTAGTTATAATTCAAGCGAGCCCCTGTCATACCTCTAAGTAGGGCATTCTTCGGGGTGTGGCAAGGGCGTTATCGGTCGAAGTAAATCATCGTAAAGCTAGGAGACATTCTCCCTTCCATCGCGAGGCGAGAATTTAAATCACAATGTGTAGAAATCTGCGACTGCGTCTCATGAAGGTCACTCCCAAGGAACGCCCATTCGATTAAAACTTACGAGTTACGACTACCGCGATAGTATAGAATGTAAACATGGAATGGCAGCGACCGATTTTGCAGCTTCGTTCCGCTTCGCTGAAGCTTTACTCAGACTTATTTTACGGCAGCTACTGTAGGATTTCTGGCAATCCAAAAGTTGTCTTCCAGAGCTCAGAATTTACTGAATCTGGTCTTGATCGAAAGCTACTATCGCACTGATTCCGAAAATGTAAATAAAAATATGATCAGGCACTGAACCGATTAGAATTCGCCCTCCTAGTCTGAATTATCGGCATTGTCCGAACAATCGAAGAGCCGCAATGGGTCATTGTTATGGTCATTGTTTTGCGGTCATCCGATTGTTCTGAACAATGCAGATTTTAGATGTTGAGGGTGGTTTTTCATCTCAGTACGGTGCTTCACCATATTTTGATTGATATTTTCGAAATCAGTGCGACAGTAGCTTTCGATCAAGACCGGATTCAGTAAATTCTGAGCTCTGGAAGACAACTTTTGGATTGCCAGAAATTCTACAGTAGCTGCCGTAAAATAAGTCTGAGTAAAGCTTCAGCGAAGCGGAACGAAGCTGCAAAATCGGTCGCTGCCATTCCACGTTTACATTCTATAGCGATAGCGTGGTATTCGTGCCCTAGTTACCACGAATCAATGAAATATATGAAAATATTGATGTGTCATTGCGAACATGGATGGTCAAGCTCCGGTTCAAGTGCCGGAGCGGGACAATTTCTCTATCATCGGTAACGAAGCAAGTCTGGATCTGAATTTTGAAATTGCCGCGTAAGCCGTTTCAAATAGGATTTTTCTGTTGGTACGTGCGGGCAAGGCTGTAAGCCCGTAACTACCGTACCCCGAAACTCTGGATTTTGTTTGGGGGAAATCTCGTATACAGTATCTTGAGGCGACTTGGAATTTTTAAACATGTGTCTCTGAACTTTGCGTGTATAGCGCTGCGAGACGATAGCCTTGCTAGAAAGCATATGCTTAACAACATAGAATAACTCATTCACTCATCCACATCAGACCTCTCAATCCGTGTGGCTTGCAGTACTCGGAAGCTTCCCCAGCCCTGCTCTACAACTCCGCTATCAATAGACCTGATACGGTTGTGGAAAGAAAGCGGATGGAGTATCAGAGATCTGGCAAGCATGCGCTACCTGTATGAATGTGACCGATTATCGCTTCTCTCCAATGGATTTCTCGTGGACCTACAAGATAACTACTTTCTGAATCTCATTGTTCAGCGTCAAATTACTAGAGCTACTTTTAACTCTGTAGTATTATACTGCTATTGTAGACCGAGTGTCGTCATGACTACGTAGTTTCATGTGGTTTCACAAGTCACAAATTAGTGAATGTATGAATCAGTCGAAAAAGTGACATTGTACCATCGTACTGAAGTAGCGTACGAACGGATGCTAGCAATAAGAAAGATTTTGAACATCGCCACGAAAGCAACCTTGAAATCTTACTAATTGAAAGATTTACATATCCGCGACTTATATGTATATAAGCTATTGCCTACCACGACCGGATGTGCTTGAATTCCGTTCAATCAAAGAATCGGTTGAGTTAGCAGCCATGATTGCTTTAATTCCTGCCTCATTTTCAAAGCGGCAGTGGTCATTGCTATTAAGCGAAAGAAGTTTGATGGGTTGTTGGATAGCGGAGCATCAGACAATTATTTGAGTCTTGAGATAGCGCGGGAGCTGAAACTCAAATGGTGTTGTAAAAAGAAGAGCATGAAGCTAGCAGATAAAGGAAAGCGATCGATTGTTCACGGAATGCTATCTCAAGCGCTAGGGTTAAGATTTCTACTGGAGAACTGACATCATGATAGAGCAGGGGCGGGCAACATCCGGCCCGCGAAGTGGTTTTGAGCGGCCCACAGAGAATTTCTACCCAGAGAGGAACATTCTAATCTGAAAGTATTGACAAATTTAATGCACTGAATGAATTCAAGTTTGCCAACTTGAAAAAGATGGTCATGAAACTACTTGTTCTGTTTGGGTCTCCACATATACATTTCCGAGCAAACATTTTTGAACACGAACATCAACAACACCAGGCTGCGTTCAGATATAACTAATGTTCACAAGAAGTCTTTACTGAGGGTATCTACATCCGACATACAGTCAGAATTCAAAGAACTTAGTGACAACTTTGATCGACGCAGGTCTCTAACTTCAACAGCTATTGAAGTACATTAGGTTGATAAATTCATTGGATAGGGTACTGTTTTTGGTCTCTATGCTTTAAAAGCTTCAAGATTACATTAAGTACGATTAACTCCTTGTATATAGACCGATAAATACGCGATCAATTAATCGATTCTGTGATCCGGCCCGCCAAGTACTCCAT
Organism: Botryllus schlosseri; assembly: GCF_051294905.1. NCBI lineage: Eukaryota > Metazoa > Chordata > Ascidiacea > Stolidobranchia > Styelidae > Botryllus > Botryllus schlosseri. The sequence goes on from NC_137242.1 coordinate 5,907,559, forward strand.
CTTTCTAAATCAGGCCCGCCGACCGGAGAAGTTGCCCGCCCCTGTGATAGAGTATCATTACTTCATCTTTTTTCAAGCGTAACGGTGAGATCTCCTAATGGAATTTTTGACTTACCAGGCAGCAGGTGGACGGAACGTGTCAATTAGAACTATTCCGTCTGTATGGAGAGATGTAAATAGAACATCACCTGAATAGCATTTAGATTGGCGCATGTCTACGTTCGTCTGAGGCGTATTAAGGGAGAGGCCCAGTAAAGCGTTTGTTTGAGTATCTAAACAACGAGCCGGTTCCGGGCCGGGGCGTATCGTAGGCTGTCCTGCAACGTAACTACGAGACATCGCGACAGCTAGGAAGCAGTCTCGCGAGGCCATCACCATGAATGGTTCTCGTCAATGACTTCACTGCTGTATCGCAACGACTCTTCCGCCTCGCCGTACGGATAGGTAGTGGATTATCTGTGTGCTGCGGTTGATCTGAGTAGAATTGTGATGGGAGTATATTTTTGGTTAGATACACCAAATCTTCCAATTTCGTCGATATATATAATTGTATGTTGGTTGTAAATGCATTATTTCTTCAACAACTATAATGATAGTGTTGAAACTAATATGGATTAGCGGTCGACAGCGAGCAGTTTATTTCTCGACGTCATAAAAGTACTGTTTTTGGAAAGCGAGATTTTCAAATATGCATGTTAGGACCGAGATCATTGAGAAATGAATGGAAGACGAACCCTCGCCACGCCGCTTACCTTCCCATTCAATGATCTGCTAGTCACGCACCAGCGTGATCGCTGGCCGAGTGACCCGGTGATGGCTGAATGTTCAAAGTCCATCAGAACTCTTCCATGTATTCGTCGAAGAATGGTTTCGCTGTTCATATCTCCAGTTCTCCACAGTCACGAACAAGGTGCGCTGCGTACTGTTGTGAGCCTTGTTGTCGTTGTTGACTATGAATAAGCGGGAAATAAGATTCAATAGTAGCAGGACTGGCGAGTAATACATCAACTTATAGATGTTTATGTAATATAAATGTTCTATTTTGTTAGAACCGCGAGTATACAATAGGATTAGACCGCGTAATACGGCAACAATATATTATTTCTCCTGTCTGTCATGTAGGCTACTCTCCCACACATCATATCGTTTCCAACAAATGTGTGTGTGCTGCGTAAGGACAGGATTTAATTCCAGTGAATGACACCACAACGATAGCAATCATTAGCCCTTCAGTTCTGGTTATGTTGCTTATGTACCAGATTGGCTAAGCAACGCCCGGCATTTTAGATGCTTGTCATGTTAGCAAAGTGTAGAGTACAGATTAACGAGGAGACTTAGCAATGAATGGTATCTTTATGATACAAATTGGGCGATATTCCGGAGCATGGTGCGCGTAAGCTCAGCAAGGTTCAGGTGATATAACATAATAAATAATATCTTAACGATTGTGTGGAAATCGATCTATCACTTGCTTGATCGCAATATACCGACGTCATTTGTCGTCGGAAAACAGTATCGGCTATGTAATATTTTATTTGTGACACACATCCATACAGCTATTGGTATATGTCCGGGAATATAATAGTAGCGAAAAGAACGTTTATATCTGGGTGGTCGCAACCTCTGAACGGTTATTGTCGCAGAAGCATCATGCCAGCTGGTTAAAAACCCAAAACTGACTGATGCAGGCATGCAGATCAATTTTTTGCATATTGATTTCAAGAGTTTCATGTCCCATAATATGGTATATTCTATACTGTAACTCAAAAGGCCACCTTTCTAGATCTAGTTGTAGTTGTAGTTCTAGCCCTTCCCATACATCTGAGTAAAGGTAAAGCATTCTTCGGGGTGTGACCGGGGCGTTATTACTATGATCGGTCGAAGTATAGCATCGTAACGCAACGAGACATTCTCCCTTCTATAGTAATGCGACCTTATCACACTGACTGTAAATAGAGACTGTGCGAGTGTATGCCGCAGGTGAAGGCTATCACTATGCGCAAACCAACGTCTACAAATACAAACATGGAGTTCCTTCCCACGGAACGCCCGATTTGATTGAATCTTACGGATCCCGGAATAGCGTGGTCTTCTCTCGGTGGTTACCTTAAAATTAGTTGCCATTAAAATATATAAACGTCTTGAGGTGCCATTAACGGACAGGTATGACAACGCTCCGGTTCAAGTGCTGGAGCGGGTCAATCATTCTGGTCGGGATCTCGATTTTGTAATTACTTCCCAATCAGTTTCAAGCACGATGTTACTGCCTGTACGATCAGGACCGTCCCTACCGTACCTTAAACTCTGAAATTGGGGGGATTTCGTTTCGTAAATCAACTTGACTCAACTTGAAATTTTTAAATATGTTTTCTTTTCTAAAATATTGGCAGAAAAGGCAGCGAAGAGGTAGCGTTGCTAGGAAACGTATGCTTAACGCTTATCTAAACGCAGGCCTGTAGCGACATGAAATCGCGCGAAGCGCGACGAAAATTTTCAAGTTCAATCGATCTCCTCCAACAAACAACTAACGAAATAATTTTGAGTCCTTCTAGCTCCTCCTGATTGGAGGTTTTGGGGCGCGACAGTTACGACTCGCGAAGATCGTACGACTCTTGTGTACTGCCGCTGTTCCTCTCACGTCGCGAATACCAATGAACCAATACCCGCATCCACTGTGTGATTGGGGTTTTAGTTCCACTTTATGGTGGGGAATTATATAATAATTCAGATCCTCGCTCAAACAATTCTTTGGTGAATGGGATCTACAAGTGGAGAAAGGATTGTTTAGTATGCTAGCCGTACAATGTACAATGTACATAGTATGTCTTGCAGGCCTACTTATTGCAGTTTCGATGTCAGAACAATAAATCCAATGATACATTCAATAGTGCATTGACTTGATGGCCCGACATTTCAGACCAACTCCAAAATTTATGTGTTACGTTAAATCCTCAATCCATTACGATTCGTTACGGTGGTGCCGTATAGGCCTATACTTTCACAGGAAGTCGATAATTGATAATAAATTGCAATTGTGACTATTTTTATGTTACAATAATACGACTTGCCGACGTAGGCCTACCATAAATCAACATCAAATGCACTTTAGTTAGAGTTTTCAAGGGAATAGGACGTATGACACTTCCGGAATACATGGCTACGTCAGCATTACCTTTCAGTGTATTCTATTATCGAAATTATATTCGTTGCTGTTGGACGTATAGGTTGTCACAGCTGGGGGTTACTTCAGCATTAACTTTAAGTTAATCGAAATTATTGTCGCTGCTGTTGATCGTAGGTTGTTATAGTCGGGGGATAAAGGCCGCCGTTTCTCCTCCCATTTTCGACTTGTTAATCCATGCGTGTCACTAGCTCACTAGCTCACTACATCGCACCAGATTCGGATGAAAAGTTTTATGTATAGCTTGATATAATTCAGTGGTTCTCAAAGTTTTTTAGACACGCCCCTCTTTATGATGGTGAAAAATTTCGCGCCCCCCTTATCGTCATATCACAAAATGTAACCAAGATGCTAGCAATCCCATCGGATAGTTTGATGCCATGGAAGGTTTTGATTGTTGATGAGAGAATTCTCAAATATTAAATTATGACTATACACGGAACAATAACAATGAATTGTAGGTAAATCTCGCAGGCCGCGGAAATTTTTTCAGTTGACCGCAACTTCGCCCCCCTCCCTTCAGATGCTCTCACGACCCCCCCCCCCAGTTTGAGAACCACTGATATAATTCGATAATATGAATATATACTTTCGAATATATGAACAAAACAAATATAACTAAATTTTCACTAATGCTACAATTTTCTAAATGACTCTGTGGCCCACCTCAAATGAATCTGTGGCCCACCCTTTGAGAACTCCTACCATAGAATAACTCATTCACTCATCACCATCAGACCTCGCTATTAGTGTGGCTTGCAGTACTCGGAAGGTTCCCCAGCCCTCTTCTACACCTCCGCTATTAATTGAGCTGATACGGTTGTGGTAAGAAAGTGAACTATCAGAGATTTGGAAGGCATTTGCTCACTAAAAACTCGAAGCATGCATATGTGCTATCTGCATAAATGTGACCGAATATAGCTTCTTTCCTATGGATTTCTCGCGGACTTACTAAGATAACTACTTTTTGAATCATATTGTTCAGCGTACAATTACTATTGCTACTTTTACCTCTGTAGTATTATACTGCTATTGTAGACCGAGTGTCGCTTTGACTACGTGTCTATCGTAGTTTTATGTGGTTTCACAAGTCTACCGCGGCTGCGTCGAAAAGATGAAATTAATGAATGTATAAATCAGTCGAAAAAGTGACATTCTACCATCGTACTGAAGTAACGTACGAACGGATGTTAGCAGTAAAAAGATTTTGAAAATCGCCACGAAAGCGACTTTCAAATCTTACTAATTGAAAGTGTGCTATGCTTACCATGACCAGATGTACAAGAAAGCATGGAGAACAATAGTCTGCGATGAATGCACGGCGTCTCCGCCATCGTATGTGGCGGTACGCATAGGTCGCATAGCTACATCGCACATATTAGGGATATCTGTATATCCCTGGCCGATATGTGTTCTCACATCGGCCAATCACAGTCCGCTTGAATTTCCTTCATAATCTCCTGGGATATCTAGAACTCTAGAAATCCCTGATAATCTCTCGCCCGATTTCTGTAACATTTTTTGTCATAGGACGAAAACCCAAAGTTCTCTCTAGATGAGAGAACTATATAGCTCCTTCCGTATTTGTCAACATGGCGCTATAATGCTGTATAAATACACAACCTAATCGATATTCTGTCGTCAGATGAGTATGTAACAGATGAGTTTGTAGCAACAGTAGGCGATAGATCAGGGGCGGGCAAGTTCTTCGGTCGGCGGGCCGGATATGGAAGAATGAAGTCCTTGGCGGGTCGGATTACCGAATATATATTCATGTTATAGCATAGAACCAAAAACAGTATTTAATGAATTCATTACCAATATAGCTGTTGAAGTCAATCAGACATCTGTGGTCCGTCAAAGTTGTCATCAAGTTCTTTGAACTCTGTCTGCATGTCGTATGCAGAAAGCCTTAGTAAAGAGTGCAGCCGAACATTAGTTATTTTGGATTGGAACACAGCCTTGTCTCGTTATTGTTCATGGTCGAAAATGTTTGTACACCCGAACAGAGCAAGCAGTTTCATGTCCATGTCCATCTTTCTCGGGTTGGCAAATTTGGATTAATTCTCTGAGGTGACGCTTTAAACTTGTCGTTACTTTCAGAATATACTTTCACTTTCAGGGTAGAAACTCTCTGAGGGCAAGCTGAAATCCCTTCGCGGGATTAATCTTTCCGCACTGGTGTATTCGAATTTGTAGCTACAAATTCCGTGTTCCACATCAGGAGTTCTAGCGCGTCGCCTTTATATGAGCCAGCGGAATTCGATTGGTCAGATATTTATGATGTATCGGGTCAAGTGGGTGCTTTAGCTTGGATTACGATCGCTTCAAACTGCACCCTAACTACTATGACGCCTTTTTATCAAGCAGTAGCTTAGCGCTAGTCTAATATATTCTAGTCCTAAAATCTAAATTGGCACGAGCTTCGACTGAATAAACAAGACACCTACTGCTTCGTGATACGGTACAATGGCAGAGCCGTTCACCAACGAGTCGTCGGGTGAGAAAGGCAAATTCGGCGTGCATGGCTTCATTGACAAATGCGAAAAAGCGAAACCATACAGAGAAACAAAACAAGACCGTAGCAGGTGTGTGATTGCATAACATCCATATTCTTTGCGAACAACCACCGATTGACTATGCCGCCAATGCGGTATCATACGTACAACATTACGACCAGTTGAACCACAAATACTGGACGGCATTTAAATGCTACTTTGAGCCTACAAAGATATTTCACTGTTGGAATAGTAATCTAAGCTCGTAGCAATGTTTGCTAACATCACCGTCAACACTATTTAAGTCGGCTGTCATTTCTAAAAAAACGCATATTCTAGAACAGAGGTCTCAAACTCAAATGAGCTCGCGGACCAATTTCCTAGTTTTGATGACGCCGCGGGCCGCAGCATCAATAATGAGGATATTCAATGTATTATTTCCAAGTAGGCCTTTTTTGACGAGACCTTGTAGATATACATTCCACAATCATCTTCGATTTATAATTTACTATTGTAGAATTCACGTTTGACACGGAAAAAAATTCATATCAAATATTTGAATAAACTTGTTTTTGTGGGGGGCACATTATATTTTAATATTGAGGTATAGACATCATAAGAGAGGATGCATCATGTACTCTCTATGATTCCAATGAGATTTCTCGTTGCCCCTGAACATTTTCAACACAATTATATGAATATATATAATATGTGAAAATCAGAAAGCCCATTCATGTAAAATCGCGCATAGCGCCAATACTATATTTTCCAGTTGAATAAGATGGCCAAGAAAATATTCCACAGCATATAGGCCTAATTCCACAATGCATCCCGTGCACCCTGGTGAGGTGCTTCGTACCCCGATGGGGTCTACGTACTTTGGTTAAGAACCCCTGGAATAGAAATGTCCAATCGACAAAGAATTCATTGGTGTAACAGCTGTAGAGCGTACTAATACCTTTGTCGACACCGATAATAAAATGGATAAAGAAAACAAACGACACCCAACATGTAACCAACTATATGTCACGGGAGTTACAGAATGCCAATGGTAGCCATACACACCTGATTAGATAGCTACATATCCTACACAACGCAAGCGACGATGTTTTGATATAATACTATTCCCCATGACAGTTTCATAGATTGTTTCGTCCGTAGGAATACCAAGTCCCCGTTCCGAGTCGCAAATCCTTCTCTGATTTTACCGTTTGACCTGACTCAACTCAAGTCATTTTTGTTAACTCACCCAGTCAATCGCAAATCGAGTAATTTTTCGAGAAAGTCGCACCAAACCAAATCACGATTTTCAGTCACGAATCATCAAGGGTCGTGTTTTATCATCATGAATTAGAAATTTGACGTTAGCAGATCTTCTACTGCATAGTAGCTTTTAAAAGTGATGTGATAGTGAAATTTTTCGAGATTTCAGTGATCTTTATAGTAGTTTTAGGGTGAACTTCAAGATCTTGTATCTAAAAAATATATATGGCACTTGAATATATTGTTGAATACTTGAAATTCCAAAATGCCGTCGCGGGCCGCACAAAATCCTCTCGCGGGCCGCGTGTTTGAGACCTCTGTTCTAGAATTTGGATGAATGGCCTACGGAAGTCTTATTTACCTATTAGTATTCACTTTAAGCTTTAAGCAATCGTAGCAATAACACTATTAGTCATATGTACATTCACTGTTTGATCTTGCACAAAAATACAAATTCTTTTTGTACATGTGGTAGGCTATATGTGAGGTAGCCATTCGATCCTGTGTAGCACGGCGAATTTACACCTATCTAACTCTACAGAAGGAAGTGTATAGTATTCTTACAAATGCGTTAAGCTGTGCATTATTATTATTAGAAGTATGGTAAAAAGTAGTGGCGCTTATCTCTCGTAAGGGCCTGGTGCGCCACGGTCTGTAATTACCTTCTGGTGAAAGCTGCTGGTCAAATAGTCAAATAGCAGACAGTACGAGACTACGAATTACGCCACGGCGTGACGCGTCATTGAAGCTGTGTGGTGCGTATAATTTTGTTGACATATACAATGGCCTTCATGACCTTCGCGTGTACTTATTTTGGCCAATAGTTAGCTACACTGCCAGCCCCTTCAAAAGCTATACAATTATACCTCATAGTTGCGCGACTGCTATACATTCGAATTTTTGACATCACGCTTTAATGATGTCGCGTATTCCTTGACCGAAAACTCGCCATTCTTTCTCTAGCGGTCGAGTCGCTAAATTCAGATGATATCCGATTCCTGAAGACAGCTCCGGCGCTCATGTTTGACTATGAGTTGTGTCTTTCAGAAAAATCGATTCGCCATCCGAGACGCATCAATATCCGGAGGGAAAACCAGCGACATCGGATCCATCAACCGCAGTTGTAAGACTATGCGTTATCTGCTTGGAGAGACCGGCTATGGCGTGTTTCCTCTGCTGCTGTGCCGGTGCCCCCTGTCTCTGCCTCCAGTGCGAGGCCGCAAGTCATTCTTGTCCTTCATGTGGACGACACTACATGCAACAATAGTTTGGTGGATTTACGGTATTTCACGCTTATGGCAGGCGATTTACCCCACCTCACCCTAATTGTGGAAGGTTTGAAGGTACAGGCCAGCGAAACTACTTACAGAATGGATGTACGTTTCCAACGGTGTTGTGGGCTGCGTATTACTTGTATAGTCATCCAGATGGCAGCGAATGCAGCGCATGAGGGTCGGGTGCCGATGACAGGCATATCGCATAATCAAGGAAACGACCTCTCGGTTCTTAGTGACAACGACAAAGCGTTGCTGGAGTTGACCCTACACTCCTACAGCTCTTCGTGAAGAGAGCCTTTGGCGTACGCCATGCAAAACAAGCAGTAACTACATGACCGGATGCTCTTCACAACAGAAGGCTCGTATAAGGAAAGATTTCTCGTCTGCACATGAGTCATTCGTGAACGCAGCGAAAACTATATTGCATATTTCCTGAATGTATTATCATAATTTCATAGATATATTTATATCAGAAATTTTCGTGTCATTGCTAATGATGTGTACCGTTGGCCAATGGTTGATTACTATATATGGCTAGCAAAGTACGCACAGCCAAGTTCAGAAAACGTTGCAGTGTAGTCGACGCAAGTATGGTTTAGCGTTACCATGTTTTGGAAATCTGAAAAGAGGACACTTTTTCAGAATTTTTTATTCAATTCAATTCAAATTTTGGTCGGTTGACTAAAAAAAAAGGTCAACTTTTCCACTCAGCGCCCAAAATACCGTTTTTTCCTCCACATTGTCAGGTGGTTGACTAAAAAAAAGGTCAACTTTCCGCCCAGCTCTCGAAATACTCGTCGAAGCGTCACTTCGGTGCTGATTTACGGCATATCAGTCGCATTTTACTATAAATATGACCTGCATTCTCAAAAAAGAGGACAAAAGGGCGTCCTTTGAGGACACTTTCAAAAAAGAAAAAAAAAGAGGACAAATCCTCTTAAAAGAGGACGTATGGTAACCCTAGTAAAGTTAGAAAGGCTCAACTCTTCAAATTTCATCAATAAATATTGGCATGACGTGAGCATCAGTTGAATATATCATTTTGTACAACATATGATTATCCGCTTGAGGCGCAGTTAGGTAAACGCGGGTCCGGGGTGTATCGTACGCATTTCCGCAACGTCTGGCACATTGAAAGTATCGATCTTATTTGCGGTAAAATAGAAACGTACGCCTTATTCCTGAGATTCTCATGCTACTTAGCCTCGGAATCTTTTGCGGCTGCTTGTCAATATTGCGCCCGCAGGTCACGGGTATAGATCTGAGCAAAGTGATTCGAGAACTCGAAACCGAGTCGTGTGGTAATTGTTCGAGTACTGAAAGCACAGGCCTCTTTCCACTAAGAGAATTATAGTTTTGATACTTTCTTTCCTTCGCGGGGACCATGAAACTTCGATTCGTCGTATCACAGCATCTAAATCAGCCTCTTCCAATCTGTGGTTCGTATTGACCAACTGGTCTCCGTCCTTATAAGTATACTTCGTTAAGAAATGACACTGCCACGGAAAGCTGAAAGCTTCTGATACGAAAATACTGCTGTGGAGTTCTAAAAGCATAGCTGCTTTTACAGATCCTATAATCAATTTGCGGTGATAATGAACTTGAAGCAAATGAAGATATCACTAGCAAGAAACAACGCGTAACCATTTCTGGTGAATAACCTCACATCAATTCCAAATTTACGGGAATTTTTCAAATTGCACCATTTCATTTACACCTCAATTGCTCTGAAATTGAAAGTTTAGTTTAAGAATCGAATGATATTTAATAAGACTTCATTGATATGGTTAAGGACGATGGCGCAAAAGGTCTTCACCTGGAAATGCTGCGCTCCGGTGACTGTGGGATAGAAATGGGAAAGTCTGACAAATCCTTCCGAGTCGACTTAAATGTCCTCATTCCTTTTGTAATTACGTATGAGTCAGTCAGCCGCTTTCACCCTATTAAAAATCAAAAATAAATGTTGAAACTGACCAAGTACAAGTACACGTGCAAGTGCTCTATCCAGACCGGAATGAAACATTGATGAATGTACTGCACCCATACCATTATTTAGCCGCATATCCTATTTGATAGTTCTTGCTCATTTGTTTCATTGGTGTACTGTACAGCAGGGGTTCTTAAAGTATGGGTCGCGACCCAAACATGGCTCGCGAATGGTATAAATTTGGGTCGCGACCGCACAAGAGCGAAATTTTAATAAGCATGTAATATTTGCCGACTTTTCCGCAACCAAAAAAATTATTCTCGCGATCTCAGGTGGTTACTTCGTTCAGGTCCGTGTTCATTCATTGTCACCAGTAAGCGGGAAACGCAGAAAAAATGGTTACGACAAGATGACTTGATCAAAAATATGTGCAGACCTTCGTATTACAAAATTGTTTGATGTCACGAAAAGAACTGCGGAAACCCGTAGTTTTTTAATGGGCATAATTTACATAAATAATTCTAACCGTATTCGCAATTGGGAAAGAACGGTATATCCCTCGTATCGCTTAACACCGTCGAGACCGCTTGGATGGGTTAGTCTAGGGGTGGCAATATGCGGCCGGTGCGAGTCTATTTGACACAAGCATTTCTTGGCTGACCCTTTCCGCACCAGGACACATGATGACATGACGTTTTGACCAACGTACGTTTGGGCCAAGTACGGTGCAAAAAAGATCGATGGCGATCAAACCGTCACTGGTTGGCCAAAACCCTCAATCTTGATATGTCCGGTCGTCGAAATGATCCTTGCAATCTGAACCCTGCAGCACAAATGCGACCCACCGAGGAAGACAAAGCACCCTAATTCGTAAACACCTGCATCACACATGTTTCATAGATGTGCGTTTTGAACAACACGATTCAATTTGACATCATTCTTCGATTTTAATATAGTAGCTCCCGTTGCAATCAGAGCCCCACTATACAGATGCGAACAGCAGAGGAAAATGATGCGCCTCATATGGAAATACCAACTAGGAATCGTGTGCTCCTCACTATACCGACAATCCTGATTGGAGGTCAAGAAATAACAACATGTAACAAAGTGACTAATAACAATTGACCCACCAGAAGATCCATCATAATTCATAACTCGCCCTAAATTTTCGATAACACCCCCTGCATTAACTCTATACCGGTGAATCTCATCGCTGAGAAAGGGTAAATGTTGGATAGTAATATGTAAAACTACTAATATTAATGACGAAATTCATTAGGGAATCTGAAACAGTCCCTCAACATTACCAGTGACCACTCGAGATTTCGGTGCATATAGTAAGCATATATCATTAAATAGATTAGTCCGGAGTTCACCGGAAATGGACATAGAGACTTTAACATGGGTATTTGTCGTCCAGCTCGTTCATTACGACTATATGCCCTGGAATGCGGCCGTAGGCTACATGAGTAGTCGAAATACGCCGTGAACGGCAAAAAGGTTGGCCACCACTGGTCTCGTCCTTTTATATTTCATACACACCCGTGAAACGTAGTATCTGACAAAAAAGATGCATTTATCTCTATATGGTATAGGCTTGGGTCACGAGATGCCAATAAAACAAAGATTTGAGTCGCGGTAACAAAAGCTTGAGAACCCCCGCTGTACGTGTACAGTGGTACATGCTGTGTACATTTTCCTATCGATACCATTCTTTTATGTTATGGAGCCCCTAAATATCCAAATTATTGCAAAGAAATTATTTCTGAAGAATTTGGGTATCGATGATATAAAACATAGCACCAAGCCACGCCCGTTACTGGAAACGACTTTTCCGCGGCGTAGTGATCCGACCGCATGATTTTGGCCAAGTGCAGCGATACAGTGATGCAATGATTGCATCTTGTCTCTGCGGTCACAAAAAGGGACATACTAGCACTTTATGCAATGTGTGATACTCGAATTCTCGACCAGAAGCCTAACACCCCATTCGGCATCGAATCACCCATCAGGGTATCGGTTTTGTTCAGCCGTAGTGACGAGAACAACACAAGCCTATACGAAACACCACGTAAACTGTACTCGAGCCGCACAACCACTCGGCACTCCATGGTCCCAACCGGATCAGAGCTACAACTCGCGACATATTACCAGCGAAAAGGATGAAGCCACGTTTTCGGAAGTTGTCGGTCAGTAGGTTCGCGTATTACGTCTGGAGTTCGGATCACACCACTGATGAGCATCGGAGCGGAGTTTTGCCGATTTTGTGACAGTCGGAGCGGAGTCGGAGTTTACTACAGATACGGTATTTTTTCGGAGAATTTCGGAGACAGTTGACACCTTGTAAAGTTGTAATATAACGGGTAACATGCAAAAATGATTGCCAAGTGCATAAAAATCAGCCATCTGCACTGCAATTGGGGACTGGAGAGCAGACAATACTTTGAGGCCAACCCTATATTATCACATTAATTTAGTAAAACACATTACCAAGTGTACCATGCTTGCCACTGTTTCGGATACTTGACGAGATTCATCGGAGTATCTCGGAGTCTGGGATTGAACTCTTCGGAGTCGGAGGGAGTTTTCCTCAGACACCAAAGTTGTCGGATGGATTCGGAGTCTCGAAAAGCACTATCCGCTCATCACTTGATCACACCATACCGATACCCACGCAAGTGTTTTCGACACGAGACTAATAATCGGCGGCTTGTTGCTGTCGTTGTGCTATTCGTGATACCTCGACTGTTGATTGTTCAATGTTCCTTTACACCAGGAAAAATAACATTTCAGGTTTACATAAGTTCATGTACAAAGCACCCTGTTACGTAATAATTGCTTGTTACTGCACCACCACATAAAATTGTTGAAAACAAACACAGCCAGAGACACCAAATCGCCGTATTAGTGATAAATTTAGCATATAATTTAGCAGACTAATGTTAGAATATCGATTGTTCGCACAATTGCAGAAAAACACTAGATTAGCAAAATTCTGCGAAAAAAATACACTAGAACACTAGGACGACCGAAAAAAACACTAGATCTAGTGTTAAAACACTAGGAGTGGCACCATTGCACCAGACTGATATTCTTTATTATGATTCATTAGCTACCGACTTGTAGCACGGCCCGCTTTCGTTTAGACCAGGGGTGTCAAACTCAACTTGGGTCGCTGGCCGGACCTGCAGTCAAATGAATTCAAATATATTTACCTCCAAATCCACCCCCTTGCTTTTCATATGAATGCTTGAATATCAACCCCATAATCGTATATTACATTATATTACGGATAACACGTACGCTATTGTAGCAACGCCTTTATTCGCAAGCAATGGAATTAGCAAAAATACAAAATATAATCTACCCTCGCTGGCTTCCTTTGATTTAGTCGTAATGTGGCGTTAGCGCTGTGTATGCGGCTATATGCGCTGTTCTCAATAAAAAAAAAGATTCAACCGTAAACGAGTACGTTGGAGTTTGGATTATTGTTATTCGGGTTTAGACAGGGATCTCTTGAGTCAGAAGTTATACAGCTGCTAAGCTGTGCGACCACTGATTCCTTGTAAACTGTTACATTCACCAAGTAACGCATGTGATACATATTATGTTTTTGCATATAGACCATATTCCCATAAAACTAAGAACTCAGTGTGCACTATTTTGCCTTCTCAGAATTTGGTGTAAATGTCACCGATTTGTTCCGAATGGTGACTAGAGTGACAATGCAAAACTGCCGACGGGTCGTTTTAATGTTGCACATATTCGACATTGGCCGATTTGATGTTTATTTGCTTACGTATTTCTTACTAAAAATCTCAACATTTGTTGGAAATGTGCTGGATAAAACAAGCATTTTTCACTATACTCAAAATTGCTTCGCGGGCTGGGTGCAGCCCGTGGGTCGTATGAAGGGTTGCATGTAAAACAAAAATCAATTTAAAACAAACATGATCCTTGTTTAAAACATGTTTTTTTTCAAAAAAGGACGTCACGAATATTCAATTGTGATGCCATAGTGGATTGTCATTGACAATTGAAAATATAGGGTTAATATAGCTTCTTTGGCGATATATCTACGTGCTATAGTTGTTGAACCGACTATTTTGAGGGTTCCAACCATCCCATATCGTACATGTGTTCTAAACACGTGGTTCTCAACCTTTTTCACCTCGCGGACCGGTGAAATTTCAAAAAATGTCCTGGCGGACCGGTTAACTTTCAAAATTGAAAAGAAGCTGAAATTTAGAGTATGCAACCGTTTTTTGCTATTATATGGTGCTAGCGAGTGACATTTAGCTGGTTTTGATTGTAATTATTTATCTTCATGGTGGCATTTATATGATGTTATGGTAGTCAGTCTGCTGAGTCGAGGTGAAATTGCCTTGTCCAGATAAACGTGCTACCGCCGAGAGTCATTTACAGTCTGTCGCGCCGAATGCCGTGTGTCTAACCGACCATGCACGCCAACTCGAATATCTTATTTCTTTGGCAATATCGAGAGAAGAAGCGTTTCGGTGTCGAACCTAGCATCTTGTCGTGCTACCTTGTTTATGGCCCACTGCCACCGCAGGCATAGGCTATTCTGGCAACTACGAATACAATGCGTGCCGCAAGAAAACACCATACAGCAACTACACCGACCATCCGCCAATCCATGCCGAAAAAGCACTTCGTCAGTCCACCCCCAAAAACGTTGGTCTTGGGCCCCAACAGGGCGACAAGACAAACTTCAGGGGGCTTCGACCCAAGACCCTTCAGCGGGGTGGATGTTTCACCTGTGCTTGTCAGCACATTCATTCTGCTCAGTGTAAGCAGAGAGTTTCTGTAGCTTCATCGCGCCTATAGCGAAAATTTTCGATCGTTCACGACTGAATCGGTTTTCTCGCTGCCGAATTTTTAGCATACCTTTCAGGGTCCCATGTTAGCCTGAACTTCATTATGTGTTGGTACGTCGTGGCGCGGTAATGGATGACGCCGAAATGCCTATTTCTATAAATCATGCGTATTTCTCGGAGTAGGGCACCTAATAAACCAGACATTTAGTGTCACTAAATCACGCAAGGCGCGAAAAGAAATTGAAAAATGTTGGAAAAAGTATCAAAATAATACGCTATGAATTATGTTAATTTGCAAAATGATTTTGGGCTCTTTTCAATTTCAGTCTCAGTTCAATTGGGCGGTTTGGGGTGCCTCAGTTACGGTCCTGCACAAAATGAATGAATCGAAAACGAATGATCGCGTGAACTGCGCCGTTCGGCGATGAGTCAGCTCGTACCTGTTCTGTATTTGTCGTTTTCATGTTGTCAAATGACCTGTCCTGAACATTAAATGAAGACGAACATGTTACCAGTCTTAATGTTACCTTACGAAGTTCTGCATCAGTTTAAAATTTGATGTTTTATTTATTTTATGAATGGACAAAAATTTAAGGTACAGAATTGTAATATACCTGGTGGACCGGCAGGAATGTCGTCGCGGACCGGCACCGGTCCGTGGACCGGCGGTTGAGAACCACTGTTCTAAACAACCATTTGTTTTAAATGCTACCCTGGCCGCTGATTTAGACTTTTGTAAGGCACCGCTTACGCGGACCACATGGATAGGAGAGACCCAGATAAACCTACAACACTTAGGCTCGGTACGAATTCTGGAGTCAGCCTCGTTGGTGTTGCAGCTGTGGAACGTACCACTGCGCTATCTCGCCACGACTAAAATAGGCAGCTCAATCGATCGGGTCTTCGCGCTGCCAAATCCATTTCCCGATAAACCTGAAAAGACAATAAAACAAAATGGCGGTCGCCCTGCCATGCGGGAAAACATGGTTGCCTATTTCGATAAATTTCATGAGTACATCACAAAACGTCCGTAATCGCGGACGCCATCAAGCACATTACTCGTATTCAAGCCGATGGCGGACTAGACAATTAATGGTAGCCAGCGGCCTCTCCGCTACCTGTGGATATCGTCGAAATACACGACATACACGATTTCCATTTACAGCAGGGACGGGCAGCATACGCCCGCGACGTGGTTTTGGGCGGCCCGCTGTACAATTTCCGCGCGGTCGTACATTATATTGCGGCCCGCGCCCAAAGTCTGCCGCACAGTCTCTAGTTTGCGTGTGTGTAACTGTGTATATCGTGCGAGAGTGGTTCTTACGCGCATGTTCATCAACACGGGAATGCTTGCATTACCGGCATTTACGCATGAACTCAAGCCTAATGAATTGATATCTTGGTAAATGTAAAAAAAATCCAACTCTCGTTCGTATACAATACGTTTTACCGCAACCGCACGCAACATACGGTCCACGAAGGGCCTTTGAGCGGCCCGCAGACATTTTCTGTCTTAATGATAATATGGTTGGTCACAGTCTGCCGCCATTCTCCACTACTTAATTGCCTACTACGTCAAATTATAGTGACTGCAGGTTATTCTTTCTTTCTTTTTTGACACAAATAATAGTGATTGTTAATTATTCTTTAGTTCTTTGTTTTCTTTGTGTCCTACATGCAACCAGAGTTCAAAGAACTTGCTGTTGACAACTTTGATCGACCACAGATGTCTCATTGACTTCAACAGCTATAGAAGTATAGCCTACATCACGTTAATAAATTCATTGAATACTGTTTTGGTCTCCCTGCTTCAAACTTAACGTTTACATTAAATACGATTAACCCTAGCTAGGTGGATAAATACGCGTTCAATGTATCTATATTTAGCAATCCAGCCCGCTGATTGCCGAAAGTGCCCGCCCCTGATATACAGTGTACAAAGCGCAACTCACGCCGAGCGGCAGCTTAGAATCCTGCACGATTCTGAGAAAAGAAAACTAACGATGCAGTTGCTTTTGACTGCAACGAGCCACGCGATGGAAATCATGAGCGGTTTGGTTCTAGCAGAATGGCGTGCACGTTTGGTAGACGTGTTGTTGAGCCCGAGACTTGGTCTGTGCGATATCATGTCCGGCAGTGGCCATCACGGCAAACGGCACGCCCGGATCAGCTGGCGAACCCACGCGATCTCGCGAACAAGCCGGTCAACGTCAAGCACTGATTTCCAGGAAACGTGCGTCATGCATAACGTAGGAATACTCCATGATTCATAAAGCTCATTATGCGCTGCGGTGCATGCCGTTGACAGCTCTATTGATTATTAGAGTGTAATGAGTTGAGTATGCTAGCGGTCTTTCCGTATTCTGTATTACGTTACAAGACTGGAAATAGTAGCATGAGTTAAGAGTATTATGGTAGCTTTGAGATGCGTCAGTTAGAGATATCCGCTTTTAGTAGAACCGCGGGAATAATACATATAATAATGAGAGACCGTTTTCAGAGGCCCTGTGGATATATTAAGGTATCACTGTGGTAACACAGGTATCACCCAGGTAGCACTCCGTATCACAAGTATATCCCGTCTAGACTGAGTCCAGGTGCGTTCACGTCTGGTTGGTACGCATGCATCATTGAGATATCACCTGGCGAGGAGGAGCCTAGATAAACCTCCGACATTTAGGTAGGAATTCTGAAGCCTACCTCGGTCGGACTCGAATCCGCAACCCATTGGTGTTGCAGGTGTGGATCGTACCACTACGCCATTCCGCAAACATGTCCGTAGTGTGTTGCGATGTGTTCAAGCCTGTCTACGGCTCAGGTATCATGTCTGCGGTATGTCCAAGTTGTTCTGGCACTACGGTATCATGTCTTCAGTTTGTCCGGGATGTGTCCTGAGTCCTGAGCAGAGGTGAACGCACCCCGGACGGAGTCTAGACGTAACAACAATAATAATCGCATGGTTATATAATCTTCACGTAGTGCCCGATACCAATTGTTTCATGTCAAACTTTATTTGGCCGTCTTGCTTATTTAGACGCTCTGTCCTGTTCTATCCATTCACTTAACTTCAAGTATCTACTTCATTGAGCCTGGGCTTTTTGTCGCCGTAAGAACAAGCGACACAAGGGAGAACGAGCGCAGATAAATTTTCTACACATCAGAACATTCTACTGCTCAGAACCGGTCCGGGCACCTGTACCGCATAGCTGGCGGTTTTATCGCCACCTCGCCAACTCACGTGATACATAGCGGTGCTTGAATGATACCTGGAATATACCTAAGTAGATTCTGAGTATATCCACAGGGATGCAGTGTGATGTATACTTGAAAATATTGTGCACCATGCAAGCTGGATAGTGAGTGGGGGAAATTATCGGTGTTCATCAAACCATGTATCCATGAACCACGTATCCAAGAACCATGTATCAAATCATTAAAGTGTGTGATATAGCTTTATTTACGATCGGTTCCAATACTCCACCATGGCTTTTATTTCACAGTTTTTTTTGGTAAAGTTAATAAACTGTAGTCTACAGATCTCACTTGACACGAGTTTCGAGTAAAACGCAGCTACCTTCTACCCTGTTATACGACGCAATGGCAAAGCCGTTCACCCCTGAATCGGCGGATCATAATTGCAAAGTCGATGATCATGCCGTCCCTGATCAAGACAAGAAATGGGATCCTACCGCTGTACAGACAGGCAAACAATATCGTAACAGGTGTGCTTATTTTCTTGATGCATACTCTTTACGGGCCACCACCGATTGATTTATGCCACTAATAAGTTATCACATATCGTTACGACTATTTGGAATACAAATACTGCACGGCATTGATATACTGAGCTAGTCGGTGTGTTGTGGGTCTACAAATATATTGCATTGTTGAAACCGTAATCAAAGCGTGTGGCGATGTTTGGTATCATCACTAGTACAGGGCGTGGCAAAACCGAGTACTGATGTGATTCGATTCTGTAGTTGAATAAATTTTCCAAAAAATACTCTATAATTTATGTTACTTCAAGAAATAATTTTGGGCCCCCTTCAAGCTCCTCCCCCCAAGTTGGGGGTGCGGCGATTACGGTCCTGCACGTAACTATATAGCTGAAGGTTGATCTTGTGGGAAAGCCCTAAGCCGTTTTCAAACCGTCTTGGTGACCCCTGTTATAGATGAATGGCTTGCGGAACGCTGACGTACGATTGTATTTGTATTGTATATTTTGAAATGGTCATTTACACCAGGTCGACATTCTTTACTATGTTTCCGTATAGTTGCCGACTTGTAGCACAGCCCGTTTCCTGATGCTGCCGTAGAACCAATCCATCCTATCAATATTTGCCCAATTACTCAGATATAAATGAAGACGCGGTATATGTAGCGCTTCAGAAATTCAAACCGAAGCAAAATTCACAAAAGCAGTTAATTAGTAGGCCAGCATATGACTCAAGTTTATATGCGATAAGCCGTATAGCGAATTCGCTGGCAGTTCGCGACTACAATACTAGTGTGGGGCATGGATAGTCCATGAACTTAATATGAGGCGCCTTTTGTTTATTTTGGCGGGAGCAGGATCGGCCCCGGATTCATACTTCTTCTGATAAAGCCGGACTCGGATCGGTGCCGTATTCGTACTTTTACGGATACGGCCGGGGTACTTGAAGTAGTGTGCAGGATTTAGCCTAATCCAAGGGATATTGGCATGGTTGTTATATTTTTGGCTGAGCCCTGGTCGGAGTCGGATTCATTCCCTTTTTCTGATACGGCGAAGTCGGATTTCACTTTGAAGGAACAGGATCTGACTATAGGACTACGGAAATTGTCGATCTGACCCGCGCTATTAAATACTAGTCTCGGCGTGACACGACACTGCATATGCGTATAATTGCTCATGCGATTATCTTTTTGTTGTCATCAGCAAGATTGTTTGTAACTTTGTCGGTGTGTTGTCAATCGACAACAGAATACTGTGGCCTGCAATTGTATAATAATAGTTGTGAGACTGCTGTGAATTCGAAATCAGGATGTCAAACGATGATGAATTCGATGATGGGCATCTCCCCGTTCTCCCACTAGCAGTTGATTCTATAAACTCATATTCCGAAAGAAAGCTCATATTTGACCATGAACATGTGCTATACTACGGATTGTGTATTTAGAAAAATCAACTTGCGGTTTGAGACGAAGCAATATCCGGACAGAAGACGGTTGAGATCGGTTTCGTTAACTTGGAACAGAAGACTTTGTTTTATATGCTCCGAGAGGCCGGCATTGGCATGCTTTCTCTGTTGCTGTGCCAATGCCCCCTGTCTTTGCCTCGACTGCGAGGCCATGTGTGATTCGTGTCCCACGTGTGGAAGACAGTACACCTAAGGACTCTGAATGTCCGGAGTCTGTTTGAAGGTACACGGCAAGTAATGGTGCGGAAATAATGGATGGACTTATAGAGACAAGTGCATCTGCTTGATGCGGGTATGATCAGACTATGGTTGAGCTTCAAGGTCGTATCGATCAATCCCATCTAATACCGAATACTGTGCAGTGTGCATGCTTATCTTCTGTACCATCGTCGTTGCCGCCTGTTTTGTTATGTATTTCGGTTGGATGAAAATATAAAAACTCTCTCTGTCGACATTTCCAAAAAATTTTTGTGGGTTGAGTATTACTTGAAATCATTCCGACCTGTGTACCTCTGCCCTGCTCTTCGGCTCTCCTGCTCTACCGCTCTGAAGATTCGCACGAAGGGAGCCTTTAGCGTAAACACAAAATTATTTGTGATTGGTGCAACAATCGCCTATTTCATCTGCGGTGCTTAGCAGGATCTGCATGACTTGTATTCAACGAAGAGACACCTTTTAGATCTCCTATCTCCATATGAGTTATTCGTGTACGCTGCGTTTGTGCTTCCCTCAAGTAATCATGCCCACATCCTGTATTGTTAGCACTTGAGGTATAATTTGATATGAATGCAACTTTCTATTGGAGTGGTGTATCCTTGGATAAAATTGCAGAGCTTTCGTGAATGTACTGAAAATTACCAAAATTTGTAACATCATTCAATTAGCTTCATGTGAATGTGAAGCAAGCACTTGTATAGTAGGGTATATTGACATTATCGGCCTGACAACTGACATATTTGGTGCTGGGAGTCACGATGTTTTTCATATAGCTATGTGATTTAATTCGTTGCCTCTTCGAATTGTTTCCATAAAAGCGCTCACATTTGTATCGAACTAATGATTGGTGCCAATCACTATTTCTGCTCTCTGAATAAGTGATCGTACAGTGTTAGCCTATGTTTATGATTCTGCTGTTGAAGATGTAATACAGTGGGTTTGTGCTGGAGGTTCGACATTCATATTTACTATTCGACAAAGTCATAAAACGTAGAAATTGATGGCAGAAGTCATAACAGGAGTCATTTGTAATGTACATCGGGTAATCTAGCATATCGTGAACTTCCTGAAAAGCAACAGGAAATGATAGCAAAACAACGAGTACAGCCTGAAGAATCAATCGCGACAATGATCGGATGGCGGATCACAAAAGATATAGCGCAGCAAAACCTACAGCATCCGTAAACCATGGCGCAATTGACACAGAACGCAAGACGGCAGTGCTTTTGAGCGGACTATGCGGCTGTCGTGGTAGTGCGCCGTATTCGGGATGATAGGTTTCGCAACTGAAACTCGAACTAGAGCTTAATTAAAAATGTGTAATTCCGAAATGAGATAAGGAATAGAATTGTTCGGATTTACGTCACACAAAAGAGATATGAAATATGAAATACACTTTGTTACAGTTTTTTGTATTTGTTAGTAGGGCTGGGCATAATGATTCGAGTACTCGAATCTGAATCAAGTATTAATTTTAATGAATCGAGTCGAGTAGTAAAATACGATTTTTTCGAGTACTGAAATCATACGCTCCTCGCCACTGAAAGTTAATTTATCAACGAGAATTATAGTATCGATACTAATTTTCACTGTTGAAGCCTTGAAACCTTGGTTGACGGTATCGTACCATAGGAAACATAGTACAAAGGTTACTAGACGAAGCACATTTCCGAAGTCATGATTATCCCACAACATTGTCACCAAGTGGAATGAAATTGGTACGGTCCGAAAAATTCCAAAGTATCATTTATGACAGGGGCGGGCAACTTCTTCGGTCGGCGGGCCGGATATGGGAAAATGAAGCACTTGGCGGGCCGGATTACAGAATATATACATTATACCTTAATCGCGTATTTATCCACCTATACAAGGAATCAATTGTATTTGATGTAAACGTTAAGTTTAAAGCACAGAGACCGAAACCAATATTTAATGAATTTATTTACAACAGCTATTGAAGTCAATCAGATATCTGTGGTCGTGCAATATTTTAAACTATAGTTTTCTGAACTCTGGTTACATGTCGTATGCGGAAGCCCTTAGTAAAGATTGCATGCTAACATCAGTTATATTGGAACGCAGCCTTTCTCGGTAATGTTCGTGGTTACTACTTTCGAGTCACAAGTCATTTCGAGTCATTGCACATTTTGACTCGAGTCAAGTCACTCGATTTTCAAAGGTGACTTTGTGAAGTCAAGTCCCTCGATTTTTGGAGGTTACTCGAGTCAAGTCGAGTCAAGTCAAGTCAAGAAATTTCAAAGTACTAGACATGATTCAAAGTCATTACATTTGGCTGACTGTTTTAAATACAGATGAAGTACCCAATTCTGAATCGAGGAACGAATAAAGAGTTGATTATACGCGCAAAAAGCGCTGTATCGCTCAACTACGCAAGTCTCAGTCTTCAAACATCAGCCAAAATACAGGATAACATACGAAACCTCAGAAAATTTAGTAATGATATAGTTCAATACCCTACCCATGCACCTACTTATCGCCGATATACAATTATAAACGTATGAGCGCTATTCGTTTGATTTAATATTTTAAATTATATACAAGAGGGTTGGTTGGGGTGAGCAAGTTTGTGACAACGTAAGGCAGGGGTGGGCAAACTTTTGAGCTCGCGGGCCGCATTCAACATCTGGATCCATTCGCGGGCAGCACTATATAAAATTGGGATTGTAAACCTAAACACAATATTGGTATTTGATTATATAGCGAGGATATGGAGATAATCTATATGCTCATTTAAAAAATACCCACACATTGCTTTGACGAAATCGTACACGCGTCAGAAACAGTGGCGAGACTTTATAGGCTGCGGTCGACCTCGAAAACCAATTTGTCAAAACTATAGGGATGAAAGTCGGTTTTCCTGATTCTTAGAAAAGGGATTGAGATTTAAATCGGTGAGCAGCTATCTGTTCATAGATGTGCTAATTCCACTTTTGGGTCAGTTCCCGGACATACAATGCTGACAGCATCAAAACCATGTTAGCTTCAAACACGCTTCTACCATGTGTAGATGAAATATAGCCTACTTTTACGCCAGGGGTGGCCAACCTTTTGGTCTTTTCACGGCCGCATTTCCACTACTCATGTAGCCTACGGCCGCAATCCTGGACATATTCCTAACGAACGAGCTGGGCGCCAAATAACCATGTCACAGTGTATATGTTTATTTCCGGTGAACTCCGGACTCGTCTATTTACTGATATAGGCTTAGTATACGAACATAAATCACGAGTGGGCACAGGAAATGGAAAGGAAATGTTCATATTCGCGCGAAGCGCGAACATTTTTCAGATTCACTAATGAATTTCGTCATTAATATTAGTAGTTTTACACATTACTATCAAACTTTAACCTTTCTCAGCCCATGTGATTAGATTCACCGGCAGCGTTGATGGCGGGGGTGTTTCCGAGAATTTAGGGCAAGTTATAAATTATGATCCATCTCCTGGTGGGCTAATTGCTGTTAGTCACTGTGTTGTATGCTGTTATTTCTTGACCTCCCATTAGAT
This sequence comes from Botryllus schlosseri, assembly GCF_051294905.1. Lineage (NCBI taxonomy): Eukaryota > Metazoa > Chordata > Ascidiacea > Stolidobranchia > Styelidae > Botryllus > Botryllus schlosseri. Next base: position 5,931,466 of record NC_137242.1, read on the forward strand.
TGTCGGTATAGTGAGGATCACTTGATTCCGAGTTGGTATTTCTATATGAGGCTCGTGATTTTCTTCTGCTTTTCGCATCTGTATTGTGGGGCTCTGATGGCAAAGAGCGCTACTATATTAAAATCGAAAAAGGAAGTGAAATTGAATCGCATGCAGCGCGAAGAAAATTTCAAGACTAATTAAAATCTTTCAAGGAATCGAGAGTCGATTCGTAAATTCAAATTGCATGTCGACGGCCGCCAACACATACTAATTGAATTGCGTGTTTACGGCCGCACAAATTTCATTCTACGTCCACAGGTTGACCACCCCTGTTTTACGCATACAGAGAACGAATCTACCTAATACACTCGCAAATCTCTTTCTTCAAGCACAGCACTAAAATTAATAAACGTTGCTGGAGTGGCCAATCTGAAATCACACTCGTGATCCAAATTATATCAATCCCGTTTATGATATCTGTGATATTTACCAGTTCAAACCTTTCAAAATGCGTATGGGCCTTGAGGTCGGTCTGTCGCGCCAGAAATTATACATAGAAACTATTATAGGAAGTATTTACTTTAGAATTAACATATATGGTAAAATATATTTAAAAAAAGTTTAATTAAGTCCCGGTAGATTTTTAGTACGCATTTCATCAATATTTTTAATAAGTTTCTTGAGACTCTCGCGGGCCGCACAAAACGGTGTGGCGGGCCGCATGCGGCCCGCGGGCCGTAGTTTGCCCACCCCTGACGTAAGGTGTTGTATAAGCTCCAATCACTGCGTTTGCGATCAATTTAATTGTGATATAACAATGTAGGCTCGATAAAATGCACAATCATTGATTTATTGGTTGGCAATCTGAACTTATACAAGATACAGCGATTTAGTCGACATCGATTACTTGATGACTTGAAATTGACTAGTAAATTTTGTTTCGAGTCAATCTACATTTCTGAAGCGTCAAGTCAAGTCAAATCATTTTTCCAAGGTGACTCGAGTCAAGTCAAGTCATGCGAAAAAGGTGACTGGAGTCATCCCAAGACTGGTTTATGGTCGAAAACGAACAGAGAAAGTAGTTTCATGTCCATCTCTCACAGATTGGCTAACTTGGATTCATTCTGTGACGCATAAAACTTGTCAATACTTTCAGAATAAAATTTCATTTTCAGAGTAAAAACTCTCAGCGGGCCGGTCGAAATCCCTTCGCGGGCCGTATGTTGCCCACCCCTGATTTATGAGATGGATAACCGGCATTTTATTCTTTGTGGTGGCATAAACGGTACATATTTGAACTTTGACGTATTACATTATGTTATGACGTCATAATGGGTGATACTCGATTACTCGACTCGACTCATATTACGTGATTCAGAATTGAATCACTCAGGTACTCGATTTTGCCCAGCACTAGTTAGGTGCCATCTCTGCGAGTCATTCAAAAATAGCGTATAGGAAAATAGGGAACTCCCCTGGTGAATAATAGTCTGTCAAAACTATTTCAGGATTACTCCGCGACGATAGTTAATGACCTGTCGTTTCTGACTTATTCGCGCTAGCACAAGTTGCGATAGACTACTACATGCACGCTCAGCGAAAAGCGTGTGTATTTCTACCCGCGTACCCCCGTGATATACGGGTGTTAATATACACCCATGGCAGACGAAACCACAACTTACATTATAACTTGAGTACAATATTTTCATCCACATTACACATGCATGTAGGAACGTAGTGAGGTATGCACGCAGGCATGCATGATTTATGACCGCGATATAATTCTTAGTTAGGTTCGGTTTTCGGTATTCCGGTTATTGCTGTCTCGGACGCGCTCGTCGAAACTCGAAGCCCGTGATACGGTGGTATACTGCTTTCATGCGAGGACATTTTTGAATATCTGAATCATGTATACTCTTCGTAAATCCTTTATTCGATTACTGCGAACAAGGTGGTTAATGCTATCAAGTACGATAGAAACCGAGGCTTCACGCAAGCATCGGACAAGCCACTGTGATCTCGAATAGAATAAAGTATCTTCAAAACCGAGCAATGTTTAATCGAAATATATAGCGACATTTTAAAGCAGGTGCGTCAAACTCAACTTGCGTCAAACCTTCATGATAAATTTCATAACATCACCGTAGCAACTGGAACAATCAAACGCTATATTAATACCATAACATCAATATCTTCCGCCGCTTCGGCAACAAATTCATGGAGGACTTGCAAGGGAATATAAGCTTACTCCTTAAAGGTGTAGGCTAGACCGGACATTATGTTCGGCATCTCAAATGAAAGATAAAAATCGGGTCGAGCAAGTGCAACAGTGAAGATATCGTGCCAGCAATTTCGGAACAGCTTAAGCATAGTGCAGACTGCAGACGCGCAGCCTCACCATAGAATTTTATTTATGCAACTATATAGCGTGCAATGGGGATGGTTAGAATTTTCTTTTAGCTGCAGTTCCATTACGGTGGCTTTCTGAAGGAAATGACTGCGGACGAAAATTGTTTACCGATTTTTTCTTTTATTTGAGACCACATTTTATTTAGAGCGCAGTGCCCCATCAATGAATTCCTGTAGGGCTGTAGCTATTCAGGACTGCGGTAAAGAAAACCTTCGTCCTCGTGAGCTTGATGTGTATCCCATACATTTCGCATCAATTTTTTCCCTTCGCAATGGAAACGTTCGATTGAGAACGCCGAGCGAGATAGTGTAATGGTGATACGTCCGGCTTCTTGATCGGTAGGTCGTGGGTTCGAATCCCCGGGACCGGGTCAGACCAAAGGCTCCAAAACTGGTATTCGCGGCTATCCTGCTCGGCGCTCAGCAAGGACGGATAGCATGGAGGAGAAAAAACGGGGGTGCAGACTAGATGACCTTGCTATAGAGGCCGTATCGCATCTCCGTCGTCAAAGCATCTCGATAGTGCATAAATAATACAATCTCTCTCTCTCTCGATCATTGTGTCCGTTGAAACATGCGAATTTGCGAAGTCACCTGATAACTATAAAGAACCATATGTATCAAGTCGTCAGTGAGGAAGTATAGATAGGTTTAAACGACTATGGCCATATAGATTGGCGGTTGGATATGTAGCTTCAATGTGATTGATTTAAGAATTTAATGAAGCATATCGTTAGCATGCTATTGAAGCATGCCTTTTGCGGATCATATCTGGCGTAGGGACAGATAACGAATCCAAGTTAGTAATGTACGTGAGTGGAGCCTATAGCCTGTTGCTTGCATATATGGAACTATACTGGATTGATAGAAAGCATCCAACATATAGGCGCGAGAGACGTGAAGTACGGGTTGTATGATCGCTCGACGAAATGCACGAGTAATGGGTAATTAGGCGAATATTAGGACAAATAATTTGAAGCGTCATACGATTTTAGTGCTGCAACTAATATTCCGACTGTATGAATTTTACGTATAGTCATTTTAGACGAATTATAGTGTGGAACCACGCATTTCAGCGGACAAAACGTTGTCAATGATGGAGTCACCATCGCAGCAATGTGTGGCTGTTCCTGCGTGATATGATCTATCTTTCGTCAGGATTTCAGATTATTATGTCGATTGAGATCGACGGAGGGGCATATTCATAACCAGATGTTTTTGTTTTAATCCGTTCAAGACACACAAATACGACACATAGGGCACAATCTTCTATCCAATGAAAAGATAGGTATAATATTAGCTACTTTCGGTCTCCGAAAAAATGCTCGATGCTGTATGCTGCCACTAAAGACGTTAAGCATGCATGCACTTTAGTGCACTATGATGTTGTATGCGTAAAAGTGGCGTCGTCTCTTCCGTGTGCATCTCTCGTGTAAGACTAACCAAGATAACTGTTTTTGTCATCTCCGGCGTTTTATCATTTAGTGTACAATCAATTGCACAATTTACAACGTTGTAACTCTGCTGAATTTTGTTGTTATCGTCGGGCGAGTGTCGTTACGACTAGTCGTGGCTATCGTAGTTTCACAAATCTGTGATCCGTCGAAATAATGAAAACAGTGAATGTAAGAATCATTCGAAAAGTGGCACTGTACAATTGTACCCAAGTACCGTACAAACAAACGTTAGTAAATAGGTTCCGGTAAATAGGTCATGCTGGAGTATCATTACTTTGGCCTTTTTCAAGCGTAAAACGGCGAGATGTCTCAGGAAACTGGTATAATACCAAGCAGTAGAGCATTCCCCACTAAACGTGGCCAACAGTCGGAATCAATGACGTACCAGCAGGTGGACATGGACAGAACGTAGCAGTGTACATCGCCTGAATAGCATTTCCATTGACGCGTGTTGGCGTTCGTTGGAGGCGTTTTACGAGAGAGACCCAGTAACGCGCTTGTTTGAGCATTTAAATATCGAGCCGGTTCCGGGGTGTATCGTAGGTTGTCGTGCAACGTAAATACGAGACACGGAGTCAGCCAAATGCGAAACATGAATAGGTCTCGTCAATTAGTCGATTACTATCTCGCAACGGCAGTAATCAGCAATCGCCAGTGTTGTGCAGGCGATTGAGCATGAGCAATGAGCAATGAGCATTGACACTTTCACTCTCATTGCGCACTTGCTCCTGAGCTTCGCCACATTATTCCAGACGGCATTGTTGTATGAAATACCAAACTCCGTTTCAAGGTAAAATTCCAGGCTGATTTTAGGGGGTCCAGGAGCACGAGTAGAATAAAATTTCTATTTTCGCAATCAGTACCGCTGTAGCGTCAAATTGATACCAATTTGATAAATTTTGGGTCTCGGCAAGCCGGTCAAAAATTAACGTCAAATTGCCTTTGGCCAAATGAAAAGTGTGACCTAAATATGGTTACCATACGTCCTTTTTTAAGAGGATTGGTCCTCTATTTTGACTTTTTTGAAAGTGTCTTCGGAGGACGCCTAAATGTCCTCTTTTTTGAGAGAATGTTTCTTCCATTTTGAGAATTTTGGTAGAATGTACGTGGTAATTGGACTGAGATATAGGAAATCAGCGGCCAAGTAACCGTCCGACGTGCTTTTCGGGACTTGAGCCAGAAAAATGACTTTTTTTAGTCAACCGACCACCAGGTCTGGAAATATTTACCTTTTTTCAGGATTTTACTCCAGTATTGTAAGTCTGCAAATTTTGAAAAAGTGTCTTTATTTCGGATTCCCGAAATATGATAACCCTTGACGTAATCCAATCGCAGTGAGCCGTGAGATTTGCTTGTGTCCACACCACACACCATTGTAGGACACTATGATTATGTCGTGATCAGTGTGCACACGGTGACAATTTAGCGAGAGCCGACAAAATGCGCATGATTTATAGAAATGGGCTTTTCGGCGTCGGCCATCACCGTGCCACGCCACACCATGTAACATGCGACTCCGAGAAGTCTGCTAGAACGATCGGCAGCGAGAAAACATTGGCCGAAAAAGATTGCCCTTATGCTGACCGAAAACTTCGATATATGTACAATGTACATATGTTTGTCCGTAGGCGCTAGATCACTGGCGTTAAATGTACCTGTTCTGGAAATCTTAACCCCTCAAAACAAAAGCCACCGGCAGGGAAAATTATTTGACAGCGAAGAAATGCCAATTTGAAATCGTGTGCGTGTTTTAGCTTAGTACGCATGGGCGATTTCAATATCTTTTGACATTGCAGAAGGACGTCACGATGTAACACCATGTAACGAAGTCCGCTCGTAGCTGTTTAATTATTATTCACGGCCCTACATTTTCCAAGACACCTAACTCAGCTCTATCGGTAAATCTGATTTCGTGAGCAGAAAGAAGATAAAAAATTGATAACAATATATATGCAATTACCGATCATATTGGCCGATTCAATCACGAATTATATAACATTTTCGCGCCCTACGCGTCTGGCCGATGTAAGTCTACTCATTAAACAGTACAATAGATAGTAGCGGCAAAAACGTGCAGCCTGGGGGTCTGGAAGGGCGAAGCCCCCAAAAAGTTGTATTTGACCAACGTTTTTTGGGGACTGCCGAAGTACTGTTTCGGTTCTGGGTACAATGGCCATTAAAGGGGTAGCAGAAGCCGGGAGCAGTATAAGAATTGCGATGCGTGATGAAGTGAATTAACAACAGTTGTTTTCAACTGGATGGTAGCTTGATGAGTGTTGCTTTATATATATTGCTGTTGCAAAATTAACGACGACGTAGACCAGGGGTGTCAAACATACGGCCCACGGGCCACCTCCGACCCGCCGGACGATTTCGTCCGGTTCGCGAAGCCATTCTGAGTAGATTGGGAAAATGCTTGTATTATCCATCACATTTCTAACAAATGTTTTGATTTTTAGTAAGAAATACTTCCATTAAATAACCCTTCAAGACAACTAATGTCGAGTATGTTCTTCGTTCTTTGTTCAAATGCCACATCATAACCATCAGATTGCGGTGTTATGGTTTCAATTTAGTCACCATAAACAGTAACGCCGCCACATTGACACCAAATTCCAGACCGGCAAATGTGCACACTGACGCTTATGAAAAATAGACCAAAAAGTACTTCTATATTGAAGGGAAAACCCCAATGCGAAACCGTTATATAAAGGTTACATCGATAATAAAATAATCACAAAAATATAATTCAAATATCTGTTGTCGCACTGCTGTATCAGTTTCGGCCTCCGCAGAAACCCGAATCATGATTTAATACTGTTGAATCAAATTCGAACGGCAGCTTTTACAAATAAATCACTTGTATTACTCACAACGCATACCCACGCAGGGCAAACGCCCGATTACGACTAAAACAAAGGTATTATGCAAATATGCCAAACATATATTGTCGAGAGCGACTGTTTCAGTGGTTTGTAACTGTATTCAACCGGTCAATCATCGTATTTGTGCCAATTCCCTTGTTTGCGGATAAAGGTGTTACTAGAATAGAATCCCTGCGTTATGTAATATAATGTAGTGTACTATCTTGTATATAGGCTTGATAATAAAGTATTCAAGTGCAAAACACGGTCATAGATTTCGATGTGACCTTTCGGAATAAATTGGCTTGTCCGGCCCGCGAGCGATCTGAAGGTTTGAATCCGGCTCGCAACGCAAGTTGAGTTTGACACCCATGACGTGGACGTTCCCGAAAACTCGGCATGATTCGACTCTTGTTGTAACAGCTATCGTGATCCCATAGTGGCAGTCTTTGAAGCAGATACAAGAGAAAATATCGATGTGTTAGCAATAGGGAAATCTATGGTAGCATATATCACAATCACTGCAACTATGAGATCACGATAGCTGTCACAACAAGAGTCGAGTCATGTCGAGTTTTCGGGATCGTCTACGTCAGTGATTCCCAACCGCGGATCTCAGAGTCGCATGCGGCTCCAAGGTAGCCTTCTTTCGGCTCTGATTGACCTCTAAATATTCCACAAAATATAATAGACGACAGTTGTTGTCTGTTTCTATGAATAGGTACAGTCAATTTCTGAATATGAGTGCTAAAATGAGGGATGTCTTAAATCAAGAGAATTGTTGGTTGTGAAAGAAAAATTTCCAATTCTTCCCTTGCATAAATTAGCATTTTTTCTGAGTTTCAAGTAATAATCGGATTAGGATTGGACACGGATTTAAATATACAAAAGTTCTGGATTAGGATTTGGATTAGGACATAGAAATTTCAAATCCGCTCATCTCTGCTGTATGCTCTCACCCGATTTCGTAACCATGAAGTTCTTCATCGTATGAAAACTCAGTTCTCTCGAAATGAATGCGAACAAAATCTCTCTTCTTTCATCGGAAGACTATCTAACTACAGTAGACTAAATCAGGCTCGTAGCAAGACGAGGAAAAATGCAGGTAGAAGTGAATGAAAGAGGGGGTAGAATGAAAATCTATCGACTATGCGTCATACGACTTCTATATTCTGTACGCTACGATAATAACCGGATTATTGTCTGCTGTTGTGGAAAGCGTAACTTATTGGCGAATCTGGAACGGCGATCATGTTACAAGAGAGTGAGAGAGAGAGAGAAAAAGAGAGTTATGATAGTCTTTTTCGCCTGCACCATCGAGATACTTTGATGACGGAGATGCGATACGATCGTAAAGTCATCAAGTCTGCATCCTCGTTTTTTTCTCCTCCATGCTATCCGTGGATGCTGAGCGCCTAGAAGGATAGCTGCGCACACCAGTTTTCGAGTCTTTGGTCTGAGCCGGCCGGGGATCGAGAAGCCGGACGCATCACCACTACACTATCTCACTCGGACCAATCGCACGCGCTTATCGTGGTGCAGCGCAGCAGATCCCATTTGCTTTCAAATAAGAACTCGAAGTCGCAAACAAGTTTCGGTGCTGCTATTGATGACTGAATGCGTGCTGGTGGAATACCTATAACGAATGGTATAATCTAGTATGACGAATGGTAAGTTTTAAAGATTGAGGTCGTTAAGAGAGTGCACAACAACGGCGTCAAGAAACAAAATGCTAATCGAAGGTATTGTTTCTTCACGCTGTTTTGGGGCGCAAGTTTCTTCATACTTTGAGTTAGGCAGATCGCAGTAGCGATTGAGATCAGGTGAGGGGGTTTATTCGATCATGAAGAGGAGATGCCCTGGACAGAGATCTATTACATCATTTTAAAGTCCTCCTTGACGGACATCTGCCTGACGTTGATACAATTACACCGGGACATCGAAATATTCAAGTCGGATGTCTTACGGGATACCGTCAACAAATCTTCTCGCAGATTAAGGATTGCCATGTGAATGCGATTGCTATAAAATATGCTCTTATTCAGTTGTTACTTTCATATTCGATATGTTCGTTTACAATAAACTGTTGTTCAGAAAACCAACTCGCGATTGCGTGACAAATGTTGATATTGCTCGACGACTGCGTGGTCTCGCACAAATAGATAATTGGCAATATCGTGGAGAAATATTAGAGCAATAGGGCTCCGTTTGGTATTATACGAGGGGGTAGAATGGAGCTTGGAAAGTGGATGAAGGTTCTGCAATTGTGCCCCTGTCCCTTGTCCGCGCTGGACTAGAAGGATACAACCGATCATTTGATGGCTCAAAGTTCCATAAGTCAAAAAGGTATTTCTGTTGCTGTAGGTCTGCCAACAGGATTTGTTTGTTCCGCACTACTGTATAATTCGGATTTGTTGCTACAAAATACGTGCTCTGCATCAGGAGTTATAGCACGTCTTCTTTCTTAGAACCAACTGAATCCGATTGCTCCGATAATCATGTATCGGGTTTGCTCAGATAATCACACATCGGGTCAACTGCGTGTGATTTAGCTTGGAATGGTTCCAGCTTCACCCTAACCACTCTTTCACCATTTTATAAAGCACTTTAGTTTTGCGCTAGTCTATTATATTCTAGCCCCAACATCTAAATTGGCGCGGGTTCCTAATGAATAAACAAGATACCCGCTGCCTTGTGATACAATGGCGAAGCCGTTCACGAACGAGTCGTTGGATCAGAAATACAACTTCGGTGAGCATGCTGTCTTTGATCAAGGCGATAACGCGGGACTATACAGACACAATACACTAAAAGAACTTAACAGGTGTGCGTAATTTCATGTCCACATTCTTTGCGAACCAACACCGACTGACTGTTTAGTCTTGCACAAAATATAAATGGGCAATGCACATTGCACAATATGGTATATCGCGCCATTTCATTCCGTGGAGCAAGACGGATTACACCTATGCAACTTTTACAGCAACAATTGTTTAGTATTATTACATATGCGATAAAATGCTGTATGCTGGATACATGGTATTTCCGGACGATTTACCCCACCTTACCCTAGCCGTGGAAGATCTGAAGGTACAGTCCTGCATAACTGCGGAAATAATGGATGCCCCGTTTCAACGATTTTAAGGGGTGCGTATTACTTACAATCATCCAGATTGTAGCAAGCGCTTTCGATCCGATGCCCGATTGTAGACACACCACCTAATCAAGGAAACGATCGCTCTTTTCTTCGTGACAAAGCGTTGCTAGACTGTACCGTGCAGCTCCCCGTGAACAGAACCGTCAGCGTACACATAAAACAATTTTCGATAGGGCAAACATAAGCTTGTATTTTATCTGCGGCGTGCAGGAATCGGAAACGCTATGACAAACCAGCTGTACTTTGAAGTAGAAATCCTCCAGTTGGCGCTATGCGGTCGCAAATAGGGCATGAAGTATGTTGCCATGACCATCACCTTTTCAGTGATACGTGAACGAGTCATATGGGCAGGCCGTGTTATTTTTGGCATTTTGGGAGCCAGAAGCCAAATCTGCCAAAAATAAACATTTTAAAATGCCCAAAATAATGCTTTTCACAGATATAGATGTTTTTGAAAGTTTTAGATAGAAATGTCAACAAGTAAGGTATGGTATGGAAATTGTTTTTTTTTCTGATTTTGTAGATGCCATCTCCATATAAATGCTAGCAGTGCGTTGTCAATCTAGTTTCAGAAGTTTTTTTCAGATTTTGTTACCTCATGTATAGCCGACACGCGCGACCCATGCTGCATTTAGGCCAATGCGTATACATAATTTCATTTACTTTCAACTTGTTGATGAAAATATCAGCATATCCTGCAATCGCTGTGTCTCGTTGGATAAGGGATATAGTTTCACCAATGAATAATTGAACATACACACTAACACAGTACAAAATGCCTCAGTCGCCAAGAAGTAACCCCCATCAATGCGCACCATTTTCAGGCGTGCAAACATTCTGCCCGTTACCGTTTTTGTGTTTGCCAATCGTGCGTTGGATAGTTTTTCATATCATATTGACTATTGAAGCCACTCGTGATTTCTAACCATTTGTTAGCGAGTGAACGGCAATGATTCAAACGTGTCAGCAACGATTTTGGATTTTTATCACAAGTGGTATTGTGATCTGTGTGAATGCAGGTAATTAATTATGCACGCGTATCGAATCGTCTGTTCGGATTAGATATTGCAGAAGCAGTCGGTCGGTTTTGTATTCGGTGAATTGATTCTCCAAAACCGTTGTCAATTCGGTTTATACTCTCGCTGTTTGACGACAGAAAGGGGATACTGCACGTTTTGTGACTTTCGTTTGGTATGAAAGATTAAACTATACAGTGTTTTACATGGTTAATTCGAGTATACATACGAATTCCTGGCGATGCCAAAACTGCGTAAAATAAAATCCAAAAAATGGCAAAAATAAGCTATTTATGGCATATGCCAAAAATAACACGGCCTGCATATGAGGGTTTTGGTTAGAAAATGGTGCTTGCAAAAGTCTCGCGACCTAATTAGTGTGACTATTATTATACAAACAAATTCGAAAACTCATCAAAGATGAGCGTCTCAGTGGGTCAATCTCGGAATTGGAGGAAATTCGTGGTGTTAATGTGTATGTGATTCCTTAAAAATACACGGCAGATAATTATATATAAATTATCCGGAAGCTATTGAAAGCAGCAACGAACCAGTCTGCAACATGAGCATCAAAATACATTTCTGGATAGACGACTTCCTAATTTCCTGAAAAACCTTGGTATAGTCAGCGATGAGCAAGTAGGAAGTATCCACCTATATATGAAGGTGATATGGGAAAGATACCAGAGAAGATGAAACTTACATATGTCAGCTGACTATTGTAGAAGTTTCAAGCAAGACAACCCACAGAATCAAGAGCTATAAGCGTAAATTTGTAACCTGAAACTTTCACTTCATTTGCCTGCAGAAGCAATATCAGTTCGAGTGAAGAGAGAACAGTGCAGATGTTTATTTGGAGACCACTGAGCTATTGTCCTAAAACATTTTATACAATAAAACAGTACTTGAAATGTGCTGCTTTTGGGGGATATCATTTATGAGGCGAAGTGTTTTTTGGGATTCAGCGCCTAAAAGTTGTGCGAAAACAATTGTTGGATGAAAAGCAACGAAAATTGTGGTCCCCGTGTTATCTTCAATGTGATGCACAACTGTACAATATTCTTTGTGGTGACTTAGAAGGTACATATTTAAATTTATCATTCGCGATGTTACGATATCACAATGAGTGATACTCAAATAGTCGATTCGACTAATCGACTTGAAGCCTTAAGCTCGATTCACAATGGAATCACTCAGCTACACTATTTGGTCACCCGCGAAAGCAGTTCTGATGACGATACAGATTCACATTGGCGGCTAGGGTCGGGGAAGTACAGATGCATTGAATCATCAGCTGTGGTATTCGACGAAGATTTCCGTTTCTGCGTTGCGCGTAGATTATTGCCAGCGTCTTTAAGTCGAATGCATTTCTTTATTTAGCGATCAGCTGGGAGTGGGAGTTTTTCTGAACCGTATCGTAAGCTCCTGTGATATAGCTAGGTATTTATCCGACGTAGCGGTGATACGCGAGCGTCAGTTGCAAGGCAAACAGTCGAATTCAACGTTGTTGAACGTAACTCGTGTTACGTAACTTCTCGGCCAGACTTTGTATTCATTGCCATCGGCGAAACTCGACGTTTATTCCACAGCGACTCACAAGTGGCTCATCCATAGAAAACAATGAACTTTCAAAGAGACATACTCGCGCGCGAGTTGTTATTGAAAGCGCGTGTTGCTGAAACTCGTGTTGTATGCGTCAACCATTCAGAAAGGTTTGCCAGCCGATATTTGTGCGTGTAGGTCGTTTATAGAGCGATAAACTTGCGACCGAATGCTTGTCCGAAGCTTCCAGGCTCTGACATTGAGGCTTCAGCGTTATTAAAGAGGGTTGTGACGAAACAGCCGCGCGATCTATCCCGATCAGCTGTCGGTTTAGTGACGCTCAAGTCCTATCTCATCAGTATCTGCCATTTTATTAAGTATAGATAACTAAGGTATACATTTTTCAACTGTATTATAGTGCAATGAAGTCTAGATATCCCCGAATGAAGTCGAGGCAAGATGTAATAAAGTATCTGCTCAGTGCCAGTTAAAGTTTCGATTATTATCAAGGTAAAACTGACTTACCTATATGTTCAAATCTGATTCAACTGTATTTAGAGCAATGAATTCTAGGCAAGATGCGACTAACACTACGGCAACGCGCCATTATCCGGGACAGCTTCTGAGCGAAACAGATTCTGGTGTAGACTATCTGGAATCTTCAATCTACGCGAGCGCAATTGCTGAGAGCATTCACCAAGCAAAGACTTCGATCACGGTTGGAATTTACGCGAAATGGGGAAGCGGGAAATCATTTCTCCTCAAACATATTGAGAGTGAGTTTCGACTTTGGTAAAAATCACATTCCATTGAAATAAGTAAGTATATAATGATGTCTTCAGTTATCGTTGGTACTCAATTAGATTTAGAAGTAACGACCTGAATTTCTGCTCAAGTACTACTAGTACAAGTATCGATTTCCAAGTAACTAAAAATGAGTATTCTATCTGGACCTAGTTTAGTTTTGGCTAAAATAACTGAAAAATGTGAAGTTGAGGCATCATCGTAAAATAAGTCTTCAAGTATCCTTATGAAGTTAACGTTTCAAAATAGACACGCCCGCGCCTTACCGAGACCTCAAATCGTAATTGCAACCGCAAAACCGCGATAATGACTCATCTTTTATATGACGTTGTGCTGTGTTGTGCTAACATCATAAGTCTCGGCATGGCTCAAATCTCACTTTCCACCACCGCAAAGTACCATTCACCGCTTTTATCGCAAAGGAATAAATGCGTTGATGACCATCATTGGTCCGAGTCCAGTAAGCTAGAAACGTTGTGTGGTGTTAAAAAATGATTTAGCCACCTCTGATGAATATTGCGAACGAAAATCAATATTAATGAAGTTTTGTGAACTGACTATTGCATTGTCTTAACTGACTATAGCTTTATTAAAGTATAGCTAACCAAATTGAATTTCAACCCGTGGTTATCAACCGCCGCCGCCGTAACAAGTTTCTTGGTGGCCCGTCAAATATTATAGAAGTTAAATCTCAATTCCAAAATGCGGGAACTGCACGCTTGTCCAATAATTATTGAAATAAAACATCAAGTTTTAAATTGATTTAAAGACGTTAGGAAAGTTTTTTACCGCATGATGTCTTGATAGAGAGTTCATGGTCTACTTTGGGCGAAGGTCACAATGGTGCAGGTGTTGTACGAAATTGTTTACCAGTAGCTTACAACCTGTTTCGGATCCGGCTTCTTGATCGCTAGGTCGTGGGTTCGATTCCCGGCCGCGTCAGACCAAAGACCTGATTACTGATTAGTAACACTGGTATCCATGCCTTCCGTGCTTGGCGCTCATTTATTACTCGGATAGCATGGAGGGGTGGTGCAAGACTTAGAAAGCCGTGAAAGGCTATATCTGTACCTTCCTTGTCCAGCGGCATATGCACATCATGCACTCATGATATGCATATGCGCAGAACGTGTGTATGTGTATCATGAGTGGGTGTATATGCCGCAAAAACATCAACGACAAAAATAAACTACGTCCTTTCGTTTCGGACAAGTTATACGTGAAAGCTACGGGGACTTTTAAACAAACTTCGCTATATTCCAACAGTGCAATTAGGCGACACTTGGAAGTACTGTATATCACAGGTTATAGCAAATAGCAAAGTCGCATTTCTCTCAAGGGAAACCGAACGACAACAATCAAGCTCGTGGTCTTTAACAGGACTTCGCGAGCTTCGCCTTGCGAAAACTGCAATAGAGCCATTCAAAAATATCTAATAACGGCATTAAATGAAGTTTCAGACACTACATTTGAGTTGCATACATTTGTCAATGAAATTAGGTTTCATTTTGAAGGTTAGCCGGTCCGCAGCATTTATTTTGAAATTTTACCGGTCCGTGAGATCCAAAAGGTTTAGAGCCACTGTTGATCAAGTCAAGAGGGGCATCAAAAATCACCCGTCTTTGGGCACCTCTGAATGATATTGCCAACGAAATTGAAGATGAATGAAACAATCCTTTCCTTGAATACTGCACGCGCTGAAAATAATATTTGCTAAGTCCTTGTTTAAATAATGACATCATATGGTGAATAACCGTTCGTGTGATGGTTGGCACGACACGTCGTATAGCCAAACGTCCACAGTCTGAATATCAGAAATTTCGAGACTGCAGGCCTGTACCGCTTATTGCAGTAATATTTTCACTGGGTACCTCGGCTTTGGCGACTGTGTTGTATCGAGCCTCCCGTTTATACCTTGCGTACAGCGGCGGCCAAAGTAGCCATCGTTGGTACCCAAGTAGTCGTAGTCACTTGATTAAGTAGTCCTACCTACCTACTTTAAGTACTCTGAAAAAGAATTACTTCTTTACTGAGCACTTCCTAGTGTGTAGTCATACCCGTGTGCCATCCGTGATGTACGGGTGTGAACATACACCCGCGGTGCACGAAGCCAGCACCTGTAGGTATACCTCAGACTTACGCCACGTATAAATCAAACGAAACATTTAATATAAATGATGCTTGGACGTGGGAAGATACGAGATGGTCACTTAGGACTTATAACCGCGATATAATTCGGAGATAGATTCTCTTTGCGTACCACCTTTTACCCGTGAATACAACACTATTTTCGTTATGAGTGCGGCATTTCATCCAATTTCGTTTTTGTCATGTATCAGCACGATAAGTAAATCAAGATTCTCCCTGTCCCACTCCCACTTTGTCAAATCACAAATTATTTTAAATCCTTCGTCAGACCTGGCTTCGGAATCAAGACGAACTTGACAACTTGAAGTATAGGGGTGGCGTTGCAAATTTACGATCAAGTAGAAGTATGAGTTTCCAAATAAGTACTTGGTTTTGGCTAGAAAACAGTCAAGTAACATTAAATTTATACTAAGAATATAGCCTACTCAGGCGTATTGTAAGTGGGCAAAATCCACTTCAGATTATTAATGCCAATTTTTAGCATAATTGAAATATTTACTCTCTCAAATTACAAATTATTTCAAATTCTTTTCCAGACCTACTCCGTAGGCTTCAGAATCAAGACGAACTCGACAAAGTACAAACACCAAGAGCCAACTACAAATGTCAGAAATCGAATCGGCTCTTGTGTTGGACATTCGCTTTGTTGCTCACAATCCTTCTCTTCGTTGTGACGGTGATAATGGCCGCAAAACCCGACATATTTTTCCCCCTAAACAACTCGCGAAACTCGAACATTTCACTGACGACGGCCTCACCACGAACAGAAGAACAACGGCGTACTGACCTACTGCGCAGCTTGCAAATAGCAGGTTGTATTCTGATCCCGGTCGAACTTTTGCTCGTGTTCGGGCTCGCATCGTTCGGCCTTTCGTCGAGCGGAGGCTCGCGAAAATTCGAAAAAATCCGAATCTTGTTTTACGCTCTCTTTACGAGGATCCCGATGCAGAAAACTGACGATCCGGATCCGGATTTTTTGCGAAACTCTAAACCCGGAGACGAGATTCTTGCTCTGGCTGCGACTCCGGACATCCGGTTTCCCAGAAGATACGTTTTCGTGAATTTCAAGGCTTGGGAGTACGCGGGAAGCGATACCTTGTGGGCGGCCATCGTCACGAATATTTCGGACGCGATCGAAGCAGAATTCGGGGTCGTGACGTCACGATTGTTCCGAACTCTCTCGGTAAGCGCAGGTGTTTGCGCTATTTGCTCAAGCGATTGATTTTCCTCACACTACTTAAACTTCGACTTGCTCTAGTTACTAGTACTTACTTACTTTCTCACTAAAGTACTTAGAGTTGAATGGTATATTCATGTTGAAATGAACCCAAATATTTTCGACTGACACTCGTCAGGGGTAATCCGCAGCAACTAGTGAACAATTGGAAAGAACATTGTACATCAACAATCGTATCTCAAAATATGACGTCACCAGCATGGAATGAAATCACAAAAAGATAACATTCAATGTCCTATTTTAAGATGGCAGACGAACTCCTTCTATAGACGAAGCTTGGGTCGATGTATTTTGATAAAGGTCGACTCCAAGGCACACAGATGAGAGTGTGAGCGGCCCCTTCCGATGACGCGAAATATGTCATCTAGATCATTTTTTGTCGGACAAGCGGGATTATTATCCAGCTGATGTTTTCCAATGGCAGAGTTTATGGCCTTTGATCGATTTCCTTCCATACTGGTGAAGTCATATTTTATGATACGATTGTTGATATACAATGTTCGTTCCAATACTCTACTAGTTGTTGACGAGTGTCAGCCGAAAATTTCGGGTTCATTTCAGTATCAATATACTATTCAACTGTATATTGAAGTTCTGTACCCCCAGGAAGCTCTTCAAGTACTTAACTATTTACTTTTTGATTGATGTAACATCTTTCTACAGACCAGTGGCTTTGACTTCGCCCACTTACGCTATCCACTCCAGTGGTTATTTTTACTCATTACCTGCTACTTAATTACTTTTTCGGAGTACTGAAGTATGAAGTAGGTTTTTGCCTTCTTCCGCCGGTTACACAACCTTTTCGCGCTTCTACCGGCTTCTTCGGAGTACTCAAGTAGTTTTTTCCCTGTTCGCGCAATTCGTATGACTTTAGACTGCCTCCAATTTTAATTTTCAATTTTTTTTTTGAGTGGTCAATAACGAAGTACTTCTGTTTTCTCAGATTACTCAAATACGTTTGAGCCTTACTGCTATACTCACACACACATCCTTGCTACTTAACAGTTTTCAGTTTTTTTTTTCAGGCGAAACTATCCCCAGTATACCTACTTTTTACTTACTTGCAAATCGCTACTTCTGATTGTACTTGAGTATAATTTTGCGACGCTACTTCCACCCATACTTGAGTAGCGACGATGACTTCTATGACCACCTCTGCCTACTCACACTACCAAAGTCGGTATATAGAAAGTTATTCCAGTGGTTTGCAGTATTTAGGGAAAACTCGTCCTGGAATACTTAAAATTTATACTGACTTTGAAATCTTAACTTTTACTTCTACTGGAATATAATTGTACGACGCTGCTGCTACCTCTTTCTAAGTAGCGAATTTGATCACATGTTGCGACCAACTTGCACTACTTGCTCGGGTGCTTTTACGCAAGTTTTCTTGACTTAACTACGCCAAAATGCAAATATGATCCATCAATACGTATTTTTGCGTACTTTGTAACGAAGAGCTTCTTGGGGGTACATAGCTTCTGACTGAACTGCTGACCAATACCCCTGACGAGTGTCAGCTGAAAATATTCGAGTTCATTTCAATATGAATATGAATATACTATACAATTGTACTTGGTAATCGCTAATCGTTAATCAGTTGTTCAAGCTAAACTCGTCCTAAACCCCTACAATATACTTTGACCATGTCGTAAGGGGTTGCTTAAACGATTACTTAAGTGGTTATGGTTTTAGGCCATTTCCACTGATTACTTCTCAATCGGCATATGTGCAATCTAGCTTAACTCTCGGCTTTGGCAATCTCTGTTCAACAAGTCTCCTTTTCCGTTTCCAGGTGAGTGAAGTCTCCGAAAAACGTGTCTCTAGTCCGAACCGAACTCTCTACATTCGGTTCAAACCGAACACGAACCCGATTGATATCAAACGAGTCATGACGCGGTACGGCGTTGTGACGTCACTTAGACGAGTGGACGAGGCTCCCGATTGGCTGGAGATCGCGTTCTCGACCAACGCAGAAATGAGAAACGCCGCCGATTCTTTGGCGGTTGAGGGCGTGGCCACGACAACCAAGCCCCCGTCTTCGGTCAACCACGACGATATGGTTGACGGGCGAAGTCCTTTGGTGCGTGACGTTGAAGACGCGGGATTCGAAATGACCTCTCCGTCTGAATCCTACTGCTGCAGTCGATTCTGTTCTCACTTATCGAGACATCCGGTCACTTTCTGCAGATTGCCGAAATTATTCTGGTGGATTTTGTTAGCATTCGCGAGTCTGCTCATTCCTGTAACTGCTTACGTTGTGGCGAGCGTACTCTCTATCAGAACCGCCCAGGTGAGATGAGCGGTGCCTTGATTTTGTACATGATCTTATGGAGCTTAATGAAACTAGTGAGCCTAAGTAACATAGTGATCATTACGAAAGATTAATAAACTTAGGAACCCAGAAAAACTAATCAGTCCCCGCCTGATTCTGGATGCACAGATTCGGGTTTTTAGTTATCTAAAATGGGATTTGTTAAATCATCCATATTAGTATAATTATTTTTTTCTCAGTATTCGAATTCAAATTGGAATCCTATTCCAATGTCTCGAGTCCGGATGAGGAAGCTACGAAAGCATGGTTTTACAAGTGGAAAACAAGGAAACTAATGAATTTGTGTAGTTTTTACATTGAAACTAATGTAACTTATGAAGCAAATAACTAGCCTACTACATGACAGTTCTGCTGAATGGTCAAAGCGTACTACTCGATTTCTAATCGAATCAATCAGATTCTCGATTCTGCTCAGCTCATTTTGGTCTTCTCTCCCACGATATCTATTTATGTTATATTTTATATAATCTACATCATATTTTTATTGCAGTTTTATTTTTTAATCGATTTTTAATAATATTTTATATACAATAATACAAATGAATGTTTCAATATATCTTTTCTTCCCCAGACATGGTGGGCCGTTCCCCCGTACGCCCAAGTCCTGCTCTGGCTCCCTGGCCCCCTTTCAGTGGTAGTGTTTGCCTGCAAGTTCGCGTGGGCGCTCTGCCATTCTCAAACGAGACGAATCCACGAAGCACTCGACGGTATCCAAGGCAAGATGGCCTCGCAGCTAGGATTCATGTCAGTCGTCAAACAAGAGGTGGGTCGGCCCCTGCCAGGTTATGTAGGCACGTGAGCATGCAATTCTTGTTTATGTGACTTAAATTCTGGTTTAGGGTTAGATTTTGGTTTGGGTACAAGTATATGTGCAGTCCAATTATTTGTATTATCATGCAAGTTCTCCTTGGCCGTTTTAAGGCAAAATGACAATAATTAGCATAAAATATTTAATTTTTACGCACTTATAAATCGCTACTTCTACTTGTGCTTGAGCAGAAATATGGGACGTCACTTCCACTTCTACTTGACCGATCTCAGTTGTTCATGCTAAACTAGATACAGACCCTTTGAATACTTACTACACCGATGTTTTTATTGAACCGAAAACACGGTCAAGTAGAACTAGTGTTAAAACATAACCACTCGAGTAAGTATTGAAAGTATTTAGAACCAACTTCTTTACTAACCGCCTGTGTTTTGGGGTTATAAATTCGTGAAGTTGTGTTTCAGGTTGCCGTGATGACCAAGCTTATCCGCTGCGCGCGATTCGTGCTGCAGAAGGATTATCGAGTCATAATAGCTGTAGACGACTTGGACCGGATTGAAATGAAAAAAGTTCATTCTGTGCTGGAAGCGGTCGGGATTCTGCTCAGCGACAAATCTTCTCCTTTCTTCTGCTTGGTTGCTGCGGATCCGCGAATAGTCGTGAAATGCGTTGAGGAAAATCTCGGCAGCGTGCTTAAGAACGCGCAAGTGTCTGGCCGGGAGTATTTGAAGAAAATCATCAACTTGCCTGTGTGCCTGCCAGAGGTTGGTCCAGCGGTTCGCAACCTTGTTGACTTCGCGGTACTATCTGAAAGGGAAAAAAGATACCCACCACTATGAGTATACTGAATGTAGGATGTTGCCAGCTATGATGACTAAAAAAGGTCATCAACCTAGTCATATAACTCTTCAGCCCCAGATTATGGTGGCGGTGATTAAAAAAGTCATTATTCTCGGCCAAGCCTGTGTGATGACCTTTTTCAGTCACTGCAATGGTAGTTGCCGTAGCAATGATATTATATCATAGGACGTGATGGTAAATTCACAGCAAATCACCGCCATCGACGACTTTTTCGTATGAGCTTACTCGACTCCAGTCACTTTGCAAAAATGACTTGACTTGACTCGGCGTTTGAAAATGTGGATTGACTCGTGATTCGGAGCTAAATTAACGAGTTAATTCCAAGTCGTCCAGTAATGTAAGTGGATTAAATCGGTGAATATTCTATTTATTAATAATATTCGCGACACGCTGCAGTGGTTCTCGACCTTTTTGACTTCTCGGCACTATCCGAAAGGCAAAAAAAAATTGACAGCACTCCAACACTATGAGTATACTGAATGCAGGATGTTGCAAGCTATGATGACTGAAAAAAGGTCATCAACCTGCGTCATGTAACTGTTCAGCCCCAGATTATTATGGTGGTGATTAAAAACGGTCATTGTTTTCGGCCAATCCTGTGATGACCTTTTTTAGTCGCTGTAATGGTAGTTGCCGTAGCAATGATATTTATATCATAGGGCGTGGTGGTAAATTCACAGCAAATCACCGCCATTGGTACTCGAATCTCCGGTTCAATTCCAGGCAGTAGCATGTTCCGAAGTGTCGGAGATTTAACCGGGCTCCTGCTCCCCTACTTCGCTGTTCATACAGCGCCCTTACTAAAATTCTTTGCCGTTGACGTATACAGGTAGAGTAACATAAAAACAGCGTCAAGCAGATTGTCCTAGATATCACGATCAAAACTGTTACCTATATGGATTTTGAAGCGACCTTATGCTTGGTCGTTTCAGCACCTTCCTATCTGTTTATTACATCTCGTTGTGGCTCGTGTGTCACATTGTATATCGTAGGTATGTTTAGCAGATGCAAATAACAGAACTGCCGATCAGGCCTTAAAACTCTATAGTACGGATTCTACTAACATCCTCCTTGTCCTTACCAGTAGTTATATGTCGACGGCAACCCTCTTAACTTTTTTTCTCTCGGTATCCTTGACCTGTCCTATCGGCAATCGGTACACCAGCAACAACCCTATTTTCAGTGTAACGAGCCGATCAAGAAAAGATTCATCGCGGGCCTGATCGACCAATCAGACGGCACGTTCACGTACGCGCGCCAACACGCCAGAAACGTGTCCGTAGCGGATGTGGCGTCAGATCAAGATCAAGTAGACGGGATTTGCAAAGACATCGGCCGAGGCAACTTTCTGTTCGCTTGCAGGTATTGACATTAACTCTTCTAAGATGACTGGCACTACTTACTGACGTGGTTACGCTTTAACACAAGTTCCACCAACCGTTTTTAGGCAAAATGCAAAAAATCGGTCTTCAATACTTGCGCTTTCACTTACTTGAAAATCGCTTAATTTATAGCCTACTTGTACTTCAGTAGAAATTCACTACTTATACTTCTACTTGACAGAAATGAGCCTAAGATACTTTTATCCTGCTTGGAATCGCTATTCGTATTTATATAGAAACAAATAAGACCTCGTAATTTGTACACTTGAACAACTATAGAACTTTTGTGCTGGTAATGTAATTCTAATTATAATTTGTGAAATGTTTCTGTGCTCTAAATCTAATTCTAATCTAATTTGTGCAGTGTGTTTATATGCCATAATTTTAATTCAATCTACTATCTGACTTTCCTGTAAATGCTACAGGGGAACTGTATAGTGCGAAACGATGCATGCTTGCTGCACAGGCCTTTGTCATTCCCATGCTCTATGACAGTGGTTCTCGACCTTTTTTTAGACACGCCCCCCCCCCCTTTATGATAGTGAAAAATGTCGCGCCCCCCCTTATCGTCATATCACAAAATCCAACCGGGATGCTAGCAACCCCAACATATTGTTTGATGGCATGGAAGGTTATGACTGTTGATGAGAGGATTATAAAATATGAAAATCGGTCTGTATATAGAGAAACACGCGTGAATTGGAGGTAAATCGCGCCGAGCGCGAAAATTTTTTTAGTTGACCGTTTCTTCGCGCCCCCTTCAGATGCTTTCACGCCCTCCAAGCGGGGTGTTCCCCCCAGGTTGAGAACCACTGAACTATGAACTATGAATTTACTAACGCGATTCAATGCCTAAATTTCGCAATTTCAGTAATTCTAATTATAATATAATTTCGAAGAAAATTATGTATCTATAATTCTAATTTTATAATAATTTGGAAAAACTGAAAATGTTCTAGTTGTCCAAGTCGACTCGAGTCAAGATATGAAATAACTCGATAGGACTCGTGACTCGAAGGTAGTGACTTGTTGTCAACGCAACGTAAATTTCTACTCAAGGAGAAGTATAGTCCTTTCATGTAGTGAGTATTCCTGGCGAAAACGTTGAGTAAATGTAGACTACAATCATAACCACTTATGTAAGCAGCGAAAGTATGACAGAACCTGCTGTAGCACTCTGAAGGGCTGTATAAGTATTCCAGGCCTTGTTTAGATGGCGCATTTTTCAGGAGATTTCTCTACGAGGACGAGGACCTTCGACGGCATATCCATGGCAACGCGCGGACTATGAAGAGAATTTTCAATGTCATCTCGATGACATCGTGTCTCATAAACACCATCGTGAAAAAGGTGGGCGGTCCCGGGCAGAGTTTGGCGGCTGTGGATAATGATCAGCTTTTCCGATTTATATTAGAATTAGAATGATAGCTACACATTTTTACCAAACAGAATTTGAATTCAATTTGTAGCTACACAGTTCGATTTTTTGCTGTGAAATAGATAAGAATGATAGCTACGCAGTTTCTTCCAGATTAGATTAGAATTATAACTACACAATACCCATTTTGCCAAAATAAATAAGACTACGCAGTTTCTTCCAGATTATATCGGAAAAAGAATTATAGCAGCACATCTTTCCAATTTAGATCAGAATTGGCATTACCGAATTCTCAAAAACTTGGAAATTGAATTCAATTTATAATTTAAAAGAAATGTAACAAAAATTAAGCTCAGTTTATATCATTCAGTGTCCATCCTCATGAGCAAGAGAACGACAAATGTCTGCACAACGAGTTTGTCTCGTGCCAACTATACAGTCTCCCATAGCATTTTCAGGAAAACAATGAATTATATTCGAATTAATGTGCATAGAATCATTTCACAAATCAGATTAGCAGAAGATTACCGGCATTGCATTCTAATTAGTCTAATTACTTAGACAAGTAGAATTATTCAAGTCTGGACTCGAAAGTTGAGTAGCCAAGCCAAGCATGTCATATTGGTTAGATAGTCTTCTGCTACATGAACGCTGACATGTCTTAATTAAACACTGCATGGTGCCCCGAGTGAGAATATAGGGATTTTCGGCGTTAGTGTCGTCGTAGTCTTCTGCTACATGAACGCTGACATGTCTTAAACACTGCATGGTGCCCCGAGTGAGAATATAGGGATTTTCGGCGTTAGTGTCATCGTAGTAGCCTAAGAATCGTTAACCAAATATAATAGTGTCAGCGGACATGGCTACTTAACCGGAGAGTCCTGTACTATCGAAAATATCTTCAGTCCATGGATATTGCTCAATACATGACGTCATTTAAATCAAAATGAGAGCCTACATACATTTTACAAATCAGATTACTGTCATTTCGCTCTAATTAGGCTGGTTATACAACAACTAAAATGATCTAGTTTGGTTTCAGCAAGAGCAGCTTCAGTTCCTGCGCTCTAACGTGAATGGAGATCAACTCGACAAAAGTCCGGCCGTCGAAGGATTCCCGAAAATCGGTTGGTAACTTTCTTCGTAACAGTCCTCGATTTTAAATTTACCGCCAAACAGTTCGCAGCGTAGAACTGGCCAAGAAACTCGTGCAATGGATCGTGCTGGTGGACGAATGGCCCTACAGGACCAGTTTCATCGTTCAGGTTGTACTGGACGCCGACCAGCGAGAAGTTGCTGGGTTGGTTGACACTAGGATACCGAAAGATACAACCATTGCGGAGATATATAGGTGGGTGTTTGAAGACTCGTAATGCTCTCTTAACACTGATACCATACTTGATCTCAGCTTTGGTGTCATTTTAATATGTTTACTGCTCAAGTTACGTATGACTATTCACGTAGAGAAAGTGAGCTCTTAGCATGTGTATTTGCATCAAAACGGTGATAAACGAAAAGCGAACTCACCTCAGAATTATACCGCGGTATGAATCGAACATAACATTTCAATCCAAACTATTATTAGAGATTAAAATAAGCATAAATGTAGTACGAAGGAAATGATGTTCAGTCGCTAACAAGCTTGGTGAAATATTCGATCGACACCCTGGGAACGTGGTTTCCGAAATCTGAGGTAGGTTGCGTTTCCATGCCTCACCTTTTGCGTGTGAATGCACATGCACACTCTTCAATAAGACTGTGTACCTGTTTGATGCAGGTATAATCAGTGTACTCAAAGGTAGTGTGGAGAACGCACTCCAATTTAGCAAAACAGACCAAAATATATCCTCAGTGACAAGGAGCACGAGGCAAGCGCCATATGTTAGGGGTTGCATTTAAAACAACTGTTTTAAACAAATGCTACTTCATAAAAAAATAAAAACAAGAAAAAGTTGCACAATTTGTCGTAATAGTGTAAATACTTGATATACTAATACTAATATTGGACTGTTGAATAAGCAATTATCAGCCGGCAATATTTGACGTAGATTTTCCCAGCCCCTAAACCCCGGGATGTGCCATCTTTTTGACCATAGGAAGAATTTTCTCAGCTACCACCAGCTTTATCATTTCGATCGTTATCCAAATTTCACAAAAATATTAGCAAATTGTTAAATAAGATACGAATTAAGTGGCAAATCAAGAACTTTTCAAAGAACCATGTCGTATCACCAAAAGAGCCATAAAAGCTCGCGAACCATAGGCTCACGACCCCTGTACTAGAGTACCGAAGATAACTACCTTGACCGCCTCTCGTGTCATGACTCGCATGATCAGTCTTCTGTTATCATTGCATGATGTACTTCATAATTAACAGCGTTTTGTATTTAATGGTTGTCGATTTTTGACTAATTTGGTGTTTTTTAATCTCTCTCTCAGGGATCGAGTTGAAAAACGCGTTCAAGATTCAAACGAGACTCTCTCGACATTAGACGGCGACCCAGACCTCTTCCAGACCTACCTCCTGTTGCTAGGAAACCGCGGATTCAGAAAACTCGACATCCTTTACCTGCTGAGACTCACAATCAACTTGGACAACAGCATCCGCAGGAGAATAGCTTTGCAATTAACCCCGCCCCCAATGCCCACCGACAATATGCCAATCGCCGACGAGAGGCGCGATGAAGTCACCACTATCGTGAGAGAAGGCGGGAGGAGAAAAATCAGTTTGAAAAGTTTTTCGCATTTTATGAACGGAGAATCGCTAGACGACGATTGCGACGAAGCGGAAACCACGTGCTGATGTCACTATGCTGCTACAATTATTAGTAAATTATGCAATAAATTACCGAACAAAGACATTATAGGACTTCCCATTTTGGTTTTGTGGTGCTGACAAAGTCTAGCGTTAGTGCTAGGCACAATGAATCGAGTACTTGGATCTGAATCGGGCATTAACTCTGATTCAGGCTAACCGAGGTTTGGAGGCTCGGACACTGGAAATATACTGCAGAAACTAATATTATTCGTTTACGCACGGTGTGAAGGTGTATATTTACGTTACTTGAAATAGCTCCCACCATCCGACTTTAATCATCACATTGAATGTGGATGGGGTATTTATTCTAATGCTCCGAGTCGAGTGCTGAATTGGCGTGTATTCACAAAGAGCAAGGTCGTAATGACTCGAATCGAGTCGCGATTTTTGGTGACTCGACTTGATTCGAATGTTTTCTAAAATATGCAAATTGACTCGACTTGTACTCAGTCATTGCGCAAGACTCGACTAAGTCATATGACTCTCAAGACTCGAGCGGCCAAGACAGGGATTTCGTTGCCACTTCCGAGAATAGTAAACTGCCAGCATTATTGGTATTTAGTCTAAAAGTACTGGTGTTTGTAAAATAAGGCCAGAAACTTTGTAAAGTGCGGAAAATTAGTATATTATGAATGCGAGGCATTCAATATCACCCAACCAGAGTTGAACATAATTGAACTCGAAAATGAACAGTTGACACAATGACTTGGACTCGAGTCACAACACTTGAGTCGGTGGTGAATTGACAATGACTGCACTTGAATCGAGTAAAAAATATAGAAGTAAAAATTGACTTGGCACTCGAAACCTCGTGAATTGGTTACAAACCTAACTAAGAGTTAGGCTATATTATATTATATGTGAACGAGGATTATAGTTTCAGTACTTTCGTCAAACCCTGGAAGTCTTGAAACCTCGATAAGTCTTAACACGGCATCTAAACATATAAACTCGCGCACGTTAGTGGATATGACATATCCATGAACGAAGCTAGGACGACGAGAAATCATGACGTAAAAATATATATCATTTTGGTTTTGCGATAGTGCTACTTACCATAGGGTGATTGGCTAAAGACGGATTTATTCTATAATTTTCTCCCTACCTATACAGATTGGTAAGTTGCCAAGAGTGAAACATAATGAACATGCACAAATTCTCATAACCTGGTAACGGATGCAATGGACAAACTGAATCGAACTCCAAGGCCTTTCGCACCAAATCCCTGGTGGATCCGACCAAAAACAATTAGTTCGTCTTATAGTGGAAGACTTCTGGAATTTGCCTTGGCGTTGAATTTCATCAACTTATCGCGCCTGACAACATACTTGACAGCTGGCCGAAGTAGAAAAGTTGCAGTCGTTGATATCAAAGAACATCAAAAATAATCCATAACTTGAAGATTCAGAATAGTATCGGAACATATCATCCGATGCCTTGAATCGTTCAATGGGTACTGCCATTTAGGTATAGTAATGGCTCGATTCGCAATTCTTTGGTGACTCGACTGGACTTCAAATCATTTTTTTAAGTATGAAAAATGACTCGACTTGAGTATAAAAATAATAATAATAACTCGACTTGAGTCAATTTGTGCATTGACTCGAGTTATTGTACTCATTGTACTATTGCTCATGCTGACTTGAGACTGGGACGGCTGAGACCGGCATTTCATTGTAACTTCGATGAACAGTAAAGTTGCCCCATTATTAGTATGTGTATCAGTACTGATATTTGAAAACTAGAGCCAGAAACAATTAGGAGGGAAAATACTGTATTCTGAATGATGGGCTTTCGATATCAGCCAAGTAGAGTTGTAAACACGTGGGTTGAACACCACTATAACTGGAAACTGAGCTGTGAGCACAATGACTTTGACTTAGACTCGGACTCGACCCTCTGCACTTGGACTTGACTCAGTGGTGCACTGAAAATGACTCGACTTCACACGAGTCAAAGCTAGAATTGACTTGTGAGTCGGTACCTTGTGACTTGGTTACAAACCTACTGTATTTACTCTTCTCGCCCCTTTGTTGCCTGTCCTACACCCTTCTTCATGGTGTTGACTTTGTCCACTGAAAATGCCAACAACCGCTCCGCTAGACAGAAGTCGATCGTTTTTCTGATGAGAATGCTCAACACAAACACATGTTTTCTCAGTTGTCTACACCAGTGGGTTCCGCCTGATTTAGGAACCACTGATCTGGACAAATGTCGACTCGACAGTAATGTTTTGTGGATAGAACAGGAGAGAGTATATACGTCGTTCAGAACAGTTCTGATAGTTTACTTACTTTGAAATAAGGTCAGTCAAACTTCACGTCAAATTTTCTAATCCATTCTTTCTTGGTTTCTTATAAAAACGCGTGAAAGGACGTTTCTGAACGCTACAACGCAAATTTGATTTTCCTCTCATAATCCACAGTTTCTTATCTGCCTTCAGGTCTACTATCCTATAGTCCAGGACTTCCCAACATAGAGGTCGTTTGTCTATTCTCTCTGGGGGTCGCGGAGACGACAAGTAAATGCCAATGACTATTACGAAAACTCCAATTAACCGGACGCTCTTGGCGGCTCATTTCTGAAAATTTAAGTTTATTTTTCAGTTGCAATGGCGGCTCGTTTTACAAGACAGCTGGGCCGTTCCTCCACCTATAATTCTTTGCAATAACGGTATCAGCACCAATTTATTATTTATGGATTCAGAGCAATGAATATAGTGAAATTGCGACGAAATCGCGTTGTTTTCCATGTCCTCGACAATGCCTTGCCGTTGCATCCATATTCTTTGCCGTGGTATCGTTCGTAACAAACTTCACTTATTTATTCCCCCAAGGCCGCTCATAATAAAGAAGTATACGATTCACTGTCTTTATTCATCTTACTCGGTGATAGGAAAAGCATTGCCACTGCCCACTGCTGTGCCGACAGACAATGTCGTCATAACTCACTTAAAAACCGCTAGTGGGCGCTCAATAATATCCTGATTTAACTCCATTGGTCGATTTCATTTTCAATCATCTTTTCATAATATTGTGCGAAACTTCATCACCGAGAAACTCTGTAGGTTCCACCGCCACCAGACTCCCTTACTGCCCGTTTTGCTGAAGCTTCCACTCAGAATGCTGTTGGTGCCGTTGCGATACCACCAACCTCCCTCGTGGTCAGAAGCACTGTTCCCTCTAAGCTGTGCGAGTGCGCAATTGCGCAGTGCTGACACGGTCTCTGCGCACGGAAAATCTAAGCTGCGCACAAAAAAGCCGAAGTGGTGACCTTTTTTTAGTCGGTAAAGTGGGTGGTGGTGTTAATTCGGTAGTTCAATCAAAGTGATGAGATTTTTTTAGTCGTTACGCACCGCTGTCCAAGGGACCGCGCAGTGAGTTGAGGAGTGCGCGCAGACTCGTGAAAAATAAGAGGGAGCATTGGTCAGAAGCTCAATTAAATGACGAAATATCGTTATCTGCGCCTTTCTTTGATTGCTGTGAAGAGAGCATCGTCGGTTGCATTTACGGATACGGTCAGTGTGTAGTTGTCGGTACCGGGTCCGATGTGAAAATCGCTGAAAATTGAGAATTGACGCGAATGTTAAACGAAGCATAAGAATAGACATATAGTCTTTGGAAGGTCAGAATCATTTGGTCGTCGCTCAATGATACAGAATCGTCGCATTCCCGAGTATGCGGATCTGGTCAGACCGTCAAAACTTAACTTAAATACTTTCGTGTTCATTCTGGTGCTCTTATTCCACCAATCCATATATCCTTATATATGTATGAATTGACGCATCAAAATCAAGCTTGCCTGTATTTAGCCCAGTGTTGGGATCAAGTCACTACCTTCGAGTCACGAGTCATCTCGAGTCATTGCACATTTTGACTCGAGTCAAGTCAAGTCAATCGATTTTCGAAGGTGACTCGAGTCAAGTCAAGTCACTCGTTTATTGGAGGTGACTCGAGTCAAGTCAAGTCAAGTTAAGTCACGAGTCACAATTCAAGTCAAATTGAATTTTCGAAGTATGAGTGATGATGCAAAGTCACTACATTTTGCTAGCTGTGTGAAAGACAGATTAATTGGCCATTTATGTTGAATAAAATAACGAATATCAAGTTAAATCTACATGAAAAACGACGTTGCATCACTCACGCAGACGTAGAACTGCTAATAAAATATGCGAGCAACTGTACAGAAGTGTACACTAGGGCTGTTCAAAGATAACTTTTTGTTCTGGATTCCAGCCATTCAGTCATTAAATTGTCAGGTTACCCTAAAAAACGCTGCACACCAAATTTGGTTCAATTCAGACAAGTAGAGGGCACCGCGGATCCAATTAATTTTTTTAATTTAAACAGGAAAAATAAGAATAAAAACAAATTTTTCTGTCAACCCCTCGAAATTGTTGAGCTGTCTTCACAGACGATGCAAAACAAATTTGACTCAATTCCAACTAGTAGAAGCGGAGTTATTGGAGTTTTTCGATGATAATTCTCGGATTATCCACCAATCAAAGATTATCCGAGAATTATCAACGAAAAACTCCAATAAAACCGCATCGGTCGTCGTAGCCCGTGCACGGCGCAGCTCATAAACCATCGCGTCAACGTTTTGAGATCCTTCATGACCTTGGACGCCGTGACCGATGGTGAGCTAAAATTACAATCGAGGACGCAGTTGAATTCGGGTTGCATTTAAAACAAAACTCTATTCAAAACAAGGACATTGTTTAACTTTAAAACACATAACAATTGAAATATAGCGTAAATATAGCTCATTATAGGCTAAATATAGCTTCTTATGGGCTAAATATAGCTCCATCCCATATGGTATACGTCGGCTATATCGGGTGGTAATCGTCTGTTTATGCTCAGACAACCTGTTTTTTAGAATGTATTTACACAATTATGGCATAATTATACAACTTTAAAAAAAACACGAATTTTTAAAAGGCCTTTGTTTAAAACGTTGACAAAAAACACCAATGAATAGTAAAAAAACATAATTTAATTTTTCAGGAGCAACTGTTTCCTCTGCACAAGCTACAGTCTATCCGGTGCATAACATTACTCAAAGTCCATCGAATATCATGTCCAATGTCCATACTCAATTACGCGATTCTGGCTCTTGGAATAAATGACCATTAAGGCAAATTGCTCACATTTACTTTGTTGAGACGGGATTTCTATGTTCATCTTTTCTGCATGTTTCTAGTCTATAGGTGCCGTTTTAACAGGCTGGGCAGCATGGCTCAGTTAAATAGGGTTTTCAGACGAACAACATGCTGTGCTGCTGTGCTGTGGTAAACACTCTCATCCGTGTCTGATTTCAATGAATACATAACATACATAACATACATAATAATACATAACATTACTCACAGTCCATCGAATATCATGTCCAATGCCCATACTCAATTACGCGATTCCGGCTCTTGGAATAAATGACCATTAAGGCAAATTGCTCACATTTACTTTGTTGAGACGGGATTTCTATGTTCATCTTTTCTGCATGTTTCTAGTCTATATGGTGCCGTTTTAACAGGCTGGGCAGCATGGCCCAGTTAAATAGGGTTTTCAGACGAACAAGATGCTGTGGTGCTGTGCTGTGGTAAACACTCTCATCCGTGTCTGATTTCAATGAATACATAACATACATAACATACATAACATAAATAACAATACATAACATTACTCACAGTCCATCGAATATCATGTCCAATGCCCATACTCAATTACGCGATTCCGGCTCTTGGAATAAATGACCATTAAGGCAAATTGCTCACATTTACTTTGTTGAGACGGGATTTCTATGTTCATCTTTTCCGCATGTTTCTAGTCTATAGGTGCCGTTTTAACAGGCTGGGCAGCATGGCTCAATTAAATAGGGTTTTCAGACGAACAACATGCTGTGCTGCTGTGCTGTGGTAAACACTCTCATCCGTGTCTGATTTCAATGAATACATACCTTATGTATTCTGGATTATACTCTCGTTGCGATGTGGTGAGATAGTGTAGTGTAGCCTAGTACAATCCACAGCTGCAACACAAATGAGTTTTAGGAGCGCCCTGAAAATCACAGTTTGTCTCCTGTCTTGCTTCCTTCGGCAGCTCAAATACTGGAATCTAATTGAGTCGTTTTCAACCACTGTAATTCTCCAATACATACTTAGAGATGTACTAAAACATCTGATTGACACTTACCCTCATTTCCACACATAGAAATCTAAGCTCCTACAGCATATCACCAACGCACGAAAAAATGCGCTGTTTCCCATCGCGTTTCACCCGTTATCATGTGATATCGCAAGGGTAATTCCATCTGGAAATCCCTGATGCGCTCCTGTAATAAATACAAAAGAATGTCTCGTTCATGATTGGCGTCATAGCTTTCCAACCCTTTAATCGACAATTGACTATAGTCGAAAATGGTACATGCCAATAACTGTCCGTCGTGCTTTTTATTTATTTTTCGTGTTTTTTTCCTCCAATAGCACCATATGATTTGCAAACTATATCAACTATTGCAATAAAAATATTTTTCGCGATGTGTTATTCCACTGCAGCATAGGCAGGCCTGTTTATTTTTGGATTTCTCCAAATATTTTTGGATGTTTTCAAATTTTATTTTTGGAGGATCTCCAAAAATAAGAATTGAAGGTGTTTTGAGCCCTATTACTACTGAAAAAATCCACCAAAAGTATGTTATTATCATGTTTTCAAGTCCTCCAACACATAGATATCATCAGTGATCTTGATCTAACTTTCCAATACAATCTTCACAAATTTAGTCTTTGGCCTGGAGGATGCCTTCTAGAGAATATTAATCACTGCGAGACGCCCCCCCCCTTGATTTTCGAGATATCGGCCTCGAACGTCGCAATTGTGGGAAACATCGAGGTTAGGGGTCCAAAAATCGAGGAATGTCTAACTCTTCAAACTTTCCAATCTTCCAAACCTTTGCTCCTGAAAAGCGCTCGTCAGTAATGCGCTTGAAACCTCTGATCCTCCACGAAGTTGCGTGCCTCATTGAACTTGACATCCCAACACCCTCTTACCAGAAAACCTTCCTTGTGGCGGTCTTCGTCCCAGTCCTCACCTGGACACAGGCGTTTGACCAGGCACATGAGCTCCTGCTGCTCCATGATCAGAACATCAAGACCATGAAGCTTCGTGACGGTGGTGCTCAGCTATGTGCGAGCGTGACCATGCGATCGAGAACGATCAGATGGATCCACCACAGCAGCGAAGTTGTACACGTCGGACTGTTTTCGTCCATAACATCAAGGAGTTTGGTACGGTTTGCAGTCAACCAAGAGGCCACCCTCTTCATTGACAATAAACGAGCGTCAACAAACTTGGGTCACACGCTTTCCATCTACTCTGGATCAAGTTGTGTTGCCGTCTGAAGCATCAGCAGATGAGTCCCGTCATCATGTGGACGAAGTGATTGCGACAGAGGTGGCTGTATATGATTTCGCCGTTCCCGAGTTCCCGTTGCCTCACTCAAGCTGCCTTCCCGTCTTCTCTACGTGTCGCACTGTGAAACTTATAGCAGTACAAAGGCGGAGGGGCGGGCAGGCAGGCAGGCAAGGTCAGCAGAAACGTGAAGTGGATTGAGTGGAAGTAGTTTTAGCGTTTCGGTGACCCCCTTCCCTCACATAGGTGCTGTTTTGTGTGTTTTATGAGTTTTCTGGTCGTTTACATCGCTCTGACTTGTATATTTCACTGAAAAACATCATCCAAAAAAATCTTATTTTTGGATGTTTTCAAATCTTATTTTTGGAGAATCTCCAAAAATAAAACCCAACATCCAAAAATAAACAGGCCTGAGCATAGGTGACAAGCGGGTAACATTGTCATCTCATGTCGAAAGTGTATGATAAGCACTACTTCATATCCATATGAATGGTAACAGCAACCCTCTGTCAAATCCACCTTCTGGCGAATCGATAAATTGCCTGAATGTCTGATTCTATACTGGAGATACAGAAGTTGATCACTGATCAGTAACGTAGAAGCTGAAACAATAAGCGCGCAAGACTAGTAAGCTATACTTCTGGGTATGGAATGCGAGCAAGATGGCTATTCCATTGATATCTCCGTGAATTCTTACGTATGTTCAGACAACTCTGTAATAAATATACGAATAAAATATAGCATCTGCAGAGTTTATCAATGTAGTCAGCGTTGTAGTTACCATTTCCGAGACATGTCAAAGATACTCCTGGTGATTGGAGAGAATAAAGCTTTTAAAAGTACTCGAGCAGTTTAAAAAAGTAGATTCGGTCAAGGGGTCACACACTTTTAGCAGTTAATCGGAGGTAGTTATTTTCGATATCACAGGGTGCATCTTGGTGACTACCTCAAAATGACTAATGAGACTGGAAATAATCCTAATTTTCGTAAATATACTCACTACTCAGTTACCAAGATACTAAAGCTGTTTCGCCATGTCGTTATCACTATTTCACAAACAAAAGTGATGAGAATGTTTTCCAAAATTACTTTTTAATCTACCAAAGCTATAGTAATAAAAAGTATGTCATTGTACCTAATAAAACTGGAAGAAGTCTAAAAATATATCCACTCAAGTAAGCACTACAAGTAGTCAAAACATATGCGAGTATTTTAAACGTACAAGTAATTCGTTACTGACCAGTGATCGCTGATCATTAGGGATGATGTGAACGTGAGGTTCACGTTCGCGTTCTGTGTGTGAACCTAAGAAATTTAGAGGTTCACGTTCACAAACGAACCTTGGTAGGTTCTGCACTGTGAACCTTTTTCACGTCATTATAACATCTTTGGTTGAAATTTATTGCATTTCAACTGCGGGCCACTCTATACATGGCGCTGGCAGTATGAAAAAAAATCAACACTGAACGAGCATGCATCTTTACAATCTCAAATATTTCGTTACAAAAGTTTGCTCAAAAGATCCAGCTTTCATTTTGTGAATATTTAGTGACTCTCTGCTGTGAGCTTGACCCGTAATGACATAACATCAAAAGCGAAATACCCTGCATATGTAGTCAGGGAGTGATGCTTATTCGACCAATCAATGAAAGTGATATCGTTGTCTAATGTAAAAGATTTAGCAGGCGTACGTCGTCCATCTTGCTATGATATGTTAGGGTTACCATACGTCCTCTTTTTTGACTTTTTTGAAAGTGTCCTCGGAGGACGCCCTTTTGTCCTCTTTTTCGAGATTTTGTCCTCTTTTTTGAAAATTCAGGTCAGATTTAGAGCAAATTGCGAGTGATATGCCTTAAATTAGCACAGAACTGACGCACCGGCGGGTATTTCGGAGTGAAAAACGGTTATTTTAGCTCTGGGCGGAAAGATGACCTTTTTTTTCTTTTAAGTCATCCACTTAGCAATGCGGGAAGAAAAACGGTATTTTGAGCTCCGAGCGGAAAAGATGACCTTTTTTTTTTTTTTTTAAACAACCGATCACAAAGTGGGAAAAATTCACCGGTTTTTGAGAATTCTACTCCGGTTTTGCAAGTCTCAAACTTCTGAAAAAGTGTCCTCTTTTTAGATTTCCAAAATATGGTAAGCCTATGATATGTTCATTGCATCAATCATATGACCAAATCCGTGCGAATGGGGTGTTGGGTACTGCTGTATAACTTGTTAATGGGGTAATATCGGTAGCAAGTACAAAAACTCGTTTTACACTCTGCTCAATATCAACGTAGCAATACTTAGACGCCTAATATTTTGTCCGGTCTGGGCTGGACCGTTAAGGTGTAAGCTTTCAATTTCTATAGCAAGTCCTCGTCGAAACTGTTGATACAGCGACGGTAGATATTGATTTTGGGGGAATAATATTTCATTTGATTGTCCCAGTTGATACATTTGGCGACGTTTCAAAAGTCAATATGTACTTCAGCATTGTGGAGTAATGTGGCCTGAGTCGTCGCTAGGTATCGTGTACAAATATATCACTTCACTGAAATGCAGGGTTGTAATTAGGAGTATGACGTCACCTGACATCATGAGGTTCACGTTCGCGTTCACACGAACCTTTCAAAAAGGTTCGCGTTCACACGAACCTGAACCTTTCAGAGGTTCACGCCATCCCAACTGAGTGAGGGAGTGACAGAAAGAGTGACGTCTGAATGGGAGAAGGTCCACTGTAAATGTGATTGGCGCTACAGGGGTCGTAAGAAAAAACTCATGAGCCATATCCAAAAGACTCCGGGAAACGTTCGATTCAACATGATCCAAAAGATCAAGTTATTTGGCACTGCGCATATTCTTCGGAAAGCCATGAATGCACCACCGGACTAAAATTACACTTGGGCGCGTGAATCACCGCGTAATTTAGATTTTTTTCATTTTCAATCGTATCTGCCTCTGCTCTGCTAATGTCATGATGCAAATGACCGTACAGGCGAAAAGCGCCACTGTGTATGTGTACATGAAACAAACCTCTTCTGTGAAACCCCTATGCCAATTCTTCATCTGCCGCAATTCTGTAATCTGACCTCTTCATATAGGCATAACAAATTGAATGTATCACTAAAATTTTAAAAATTAACACCAATCTCGCCATTTTCCTTTTGTTCCATTTTCCCTTATTGAGAGCAGGTTACTTCCCGGATTGTGTGTGCATTTACCAGCTTTACTAAAAATAAAAAATATAATAATAATAACCAAGCTCGGATAAACGGCGGGAGTAATGGCGGGAGTGGCTGCCCGGAACATACGAGCAGGACGGCACCATAAATACTAACGAGGTGCCCGCATTCCAGTGCATAATCGTAATGAACTAACTGGACGCCAAATACCAACGTTAAACAGTCCATGTCCACTATGTCCATTGTCCATTGCAGATGAACTCCGGACCAATCTATTTACTCATATCGGCATACTGTTGCGCACCGGAATCGTGAGTACTCATGTGTATGAATACTGAATAGCCACTGGGAATCCTCGCGAAGCGCGAACAAATTTTCATATTCATGAGTAAATCAAGTCAATAATATTAGTATAGTTATTAGTGCCATTTGTTACATGCTGTTACTTCGACGCAAGATTGGCGGTATAGTGGAAAGATATTGGATTCGCCCAAACGCAATAGAAACAAATTTCTTTCGTAATGAGGAGCACACTATAACTAATTGGTATTTTCTTAAGGGGCTCATAATTTCCCTCTGCTTTTCGCAACTGTAATGAGGAACTCAGATTACAACGAGCACTGCTCTATTAAAATCTAAGATCAAGACGCATTGAACCGCGCAGGGCGTGGAGAAAATTTCAAGGTTAATTCAAATCTCTCCTAAATTAGTGGGTCAATTCGTAAATTCAATGTGCATGTTAACGGCCGCCAACACATCTTCGTCGAATTAAGTGTCGCATAATTTTCCTTCTTCGGCCGCATGCCCGTATATTATTCGGCCGCATGCCCGTACATATATTTAGTAAGGTACGCAATTGAAATCATAAGTAAACAATGAGTAGTGATAACATAAAGGACGTTACGCACTTTTAGCTGTTGCAAATAAATAAAAACCATGTCAATCAGGTATAGTGAGTGTAATAATTAATTGACGAATAATTGAAAGTAGTATATCCATCACCCATGTATGGTCAATGGTCAGGTCATATATATCACAAGTTTACTTATATAATGTATTTTAGGTTTGAGGAATTTGGTCAACAAAAGTATATACATATATTTACAATGCTGTGACTCCGTGTCTTTGTTCGAGAGAAGGATAAAGACCAACGCTACATGTCATCTTTCGACGTCACGGCAACGGGTGAATCATCTGTGTTTTCGTGCTAGAGAAGGAAAAGGAGCTTGCTACCTTCAACGTCACGGCAACGGCTGACTCGTCTGTGTTTTCGTTCGAGAGAAGGAAAAGGAGAAGTAGAAGTAGTAATTAACAAGTATAAGTAAAAGAGTAAGTGTTCTACGCATAAAAGCATAAAAAACTGAAAACGTTCAAGTAGAATTGGATGTGGCTAAAATCATAACAACATGAGTAGGTAGCGCTACTAGCCAAAACTTTCTTGAGTACTCTCTTACTGGTGACCTCTGGTCACATGAAAAGTACTTCGTTAACGACTATCTCTGATTGAAAATAAATGGCCTAAAACGTAATAGATTTGAAGAGCTTCTTGGAGGTACAGAACTTCAATATACAATTGAATAGTTTATTCATATTGAAATGAACCCGAATATTTTCGGCTGACACTCGTCAGTAGATTATTAAGTACGATATTCACTCGGTTCTTCTTTCGTGGTACGATCCCGCCGTAACGGAATCAGCGTAAGGGTACTATCGGACGAATGACAACCTCACCAAATATATGTTCACTTGCCGTTGGTATTCAGTCAGTCTGGCTTCCTTCGGGATGAGAGCATGAGCTACCTATCTCTTCAGTTGGTGACCGAGGGCGCGACATTGTACGCCCAACCCGTGAACAAATTTGTCGCAACAGCTTCATTGATTGAGATGTGAACCGTGAACTTGTAAGGAAAAGCTATTTATCGAAAAACTGTCGAGTATCGTGTTGGATCGGTTTTTACGTGGCGGAGGCAATTGACAGCGATAAAACCAAGTCCATGTTCTATCTGACACCCCGATGGAGGCTGGTGCGGTACACGACATTCAAGACGTGTGTGAACTACGATCGGTTCATTACTGCGCATCAACTACACTTTCGCTCTTTCATCAAGCAGTAGTTATGCGCCAGTCTAATATATTCTAGTCCCCAAATCTAAATTTATGCGACTTTGGAGTGCACAAACAAGGTACCTGTTACTTTGTCTGCGACACAATGGCAGCGCCTTTCACCCTCGAGTCGTCGGATCGTAAAGGAAATGTTGCAGAGCATGCCGCCACTGACCGCAAGCGTCCTTAACCGGCTAGGAACAGCAGTGTAGTATAAAATCCTTCAAATCAAATGCCCTATTTTCGATTGAATACTGGTTTTAGTGCGTCAACTTTATTAGAAGCACGCCTAATATATTTTTCAGGATATATCCAATATCACTATATACCTTGCGACGTAATGGCCAAGCCGTTCACCGCCCACAAGTCGGATCACAAAGGCACACTCGAAGAGCGCGTCTTCCCTGATCAAGACTACCGAGCGGAACACATCGATCAGCATAGAGCAAATCGAAAACGTAACAGGTTCGTGTCAGCTCTTGACTCTCTCATTCTTTGTGAACAAATACCGATTGATTATACCACAAATAAGTTGTCGTATATCATTACAACCTTTTGAATTACAAATATTGCGCGGTACTACTAAGCAAACGTTGTGCGCCTACAAATATACTTCACTGTTTGAACAGCAGTCCAAGCGCGTGACAATGTTTGCTAACAGCACTAATGCAGGGCTCTGCAAAATCGAGTACCTTAGTGTTTCGATTCTGAATGGAGTATTAGACTTCGAATCGAGTATTCGAGTATCACTAATTTTGACGCCATACGAGTATGAAAGATATGGACAGTTGACATATGTATCTATCATGCGACCACAAAGAACATAATGCCAGTTCTACATCACGCTAAACACAATAAAAATTCAAATATGGGCGTGGTCAGTGAGCGGTCATAATGGTCAAGTTCAAGATCAATACCGAATCGTATCCCTGCCGCCCAGTTAATGGCATGAAACAGCGTGGTACACTTTCTCCTGTCGTATCCAACCATTTGCAGGCATAGTAAACCAGTTTATGACTCATATTCGGTCACGAACTTGGATTTTAACTTGACTATGTCCTTGAAAATGACCGAAGCATGACCACTATTAACAAACCCCCTCAGAATACATCCCACAACAAAATTTGATGTTTGAAACGGTGAAAAATTACTCAGAATACCGTACAAGTCTACTTGTGATGTTCTGGCATAATTTCTGAGCATATTTCCCACTCGGAAAATATCTGGAAATTTTGGGTAGTAACCACTTTTTTAGGCATGCATATTTTCGGCCGAACTCCTCATGTATGATCGTCGGTACTCGAAAATTGTCATGCCTTATACCTTCGAATTAGGTATCATATAAATCAGAAGATTGCTGACTTTTCGTACAGACCAGTATGAGGCCTCTAGGACGTATACGAGCCAAGATATGACCAGATGAAGTTGGCCGAGGCCATCAGAGGCTACAAATTTCAAACGGGCTAATAATGCCAAAGTTTCTCAGGATATATTGACATAGTGTTGACAACTGCACAAATTGATGAAACTACCGCGCCACGACACGCCAACACCAAGTTTCGACCATCATGAGACTCGGCGAAGTGCTCTGCCAAAAGCATCGGCGGCGAGGAAACCTTTGCCAAAAATGACTGCCACGTGTTGCCCAACCCCTCCGATATATCTATGACCAATTGTCCAATGATCGTATACAGGCCTCTAAGTGGCTGGTGTCGAATAGTGCTGTACTGGCAATCGGACTACTCTATCAGTAAAAATTCCATGCACCTGCAGAAAAATATGATGTACTCTGTGAAGAAATGTAAACGTGGCATTGTGGGCGTCCCACGAAAGTGGTTTATCTTTTAGTTTAGCCCGGTAGGTTTGGGCGATTAATACACCCTTCGACTATATATAGCAGCCGGGAGGTCACGAAATAGCAACAGTCAACGATGTAATTAATCTATCTAATAATAATTACCTGCCCTATAAATTTTCGAATCTGTCCTGAAATCTACCGGCGAATCTGATCACGTGGGATAAAAGAGAGACAGAAATATACGCAATTACCCATATTATTGGCGCAATTCGATTGTGAATTTCAAGTTTCCTTCGCACGACTAGACAACACATACACACTATCACCAAATTACAATGAACTCGTGTTTTCGAATAGTGGTGAAAGGGAGGGACAGAAGCTTGGTTGATCAACCAGTGGGGGGCCAGGACCAACGTTTTTGGTGGTGAACAAATGCTGTTTCGGTTCTGACTTAGGGTTCCGGTTTAAATCAGGCCGATTTAAATCAGTGTGATTTAAATCAGGTTTTTTTCGTTGATTTTTGATTTTAATTTCACCATTTTGATTTTAATGATTTTTTTGTTTTTTTTTCAATTTTCTGACGAGATGCGTGAATGTGGCTATTATCGTACAATCATGTGCGTTTTATGTAAACCGGACGTAGTATTTCGTCACCGGCACCGTTATGGTTCAGCTATTTGACAGACAGGCGGGAAAAGAGCAAAGAGCGGTAGTCAATCAATATGTTACTGTTTTTGCTGTGGATAGTTAGTTATCAACGACTTGCTGCTACTATTTCCGAGGCACTGGTGGGATACCGAAAAGGAAGCGCAATCCGGAGTCTCTATCGAAAGATTCCCTCATCGCTGATGCCTAAGAGTTGCAAAAAGCATTTTGCAGTTATTTCGAGCTGAAACGATGGGCCAACTATAGCTGTAGGATGTGAACACAAGTGCAAGTAAGATACCATGTCATTATGTGTGATTTATATTTATGTAGCTGCTTGAATACTGGTTATGGATTGAAATAGAAACGAATCTGTGTGTACCGTAAACAGGAACGCATACCGTACCATAAAACAGCATGTCCCTGGATTTATCAGAACACGCGCATGATGTTCGGTGAAAATCTCACCCTTGACTCATCCCCTCAAGCTCGATGCTGAGCAATCGAAGGCCATAACTTCTGCCATTGGCAAACATCTATTGGACAATCCCGCTTGTATATGTTAACCAAAAATATGGTAGCTTGTAAGATTGCTATTTACATTTAATTTTACTTCTGAAAGAGCGAGACAATACGCCACGGTACTTTTTTGGTTTTTGACATAAACATGCATGCTGTGCTCAGAACAAGCAAGCTCCAATTACATAGAATAACTGTAAGTAATGATAGCGACATAAAAACATATAGAAAGAAAAGATTTAGACCGGTGGTTTCAAAACTTTTTTTGACTAATCGCATGTCTGAATTAAAAATCTTGCATTTTTGCAGCCATCTCTGGACAATACCTCTGCTGCCCTTCTCTTATGAAGTTGGATATGACTCAAGCTCGAGAATAAAAATACTATTGCTGTTTGTGCGGACGATAAAGTCGGATGTTGTCAAAGATGCAGCTATAAGAGAATTAACTCATGTCTGTGACCATTATTTAGTTTCATGGATTCTAGATCCTCGAGCTAGAGGATGTGGCTTGGACATGAATCGCAAAAGAGTTGTTGGCAAAATGATTATTTTCAAAGATGGAACCAAAATGCAATGATTGTTCTGCTGGTAACCTATAATCGAACACTGTATTGGATTGATTATGATTGTAAAGTTGGTGAGTATAATTGTGTATACTCCACACACACTGAATGTCTCTTATCTTCCCTTGACTTTTAGGAATTTTCGATGCAGAATCGAGTATCTCGGTACCATATCTAATTCATCAGCCAGCATTATTCTGGATGGATCACGCCGGTGTTCTCCAGAACTTTCAAGACTCGCCTTTCGTCCGTTGCACATGCTGCATCTTGTGAGGGGCATCAGTCAAGTTCGGCCGCAACTGCAAACAAGAGTCGTGATTGCCTGCCACAGGCAAATCTTGAAGTGATGCTGCGAGGGAAAGATCACTTCATGGACTATGGTACTAAGAATGCAGATAAAGAGTTCAGGAAGATCAACAGTTTGCTGGCAGAGACCAATCCATCAATCAAGATGAAGATTCAACTATTATGGATGGTCCCGAGATGAATCAACACGTTTCCTTGCTATACTAGAGCAGATCAGTAATGATTTTAGCGACCCATCATTATCACATAGGTTAAACGTTTTCAGCTATGTGGGTGATGATTCACAGCCTCACATTATGAAAGTTTAAGCGTTATCCTTCATCACCTTGATTGACAGTGTCGTCATTCATCCCATTTTCTTTTGCTCGTGTTGTTGTTGTTATTATGAGTAAAAAAACCAAAAAAATCAAAAAATTCGTGATTTTAATTAATTATTTGATTCAAATCGATTTTAATCAGAAGCAAAATGATTTAAACCGGAACCCTATTCTGACTATGAGTTGTGTCTTTCAGAAAAATCGACTTGTCATCTAAGTCGCATCAATATCCAGAGAGAAAACTGGCGAGATTGGTTTCATCAAGCTCGGATGGAAGACTATGCGTTTTGTGCTTGGAGAGACCAGCTTTAGCGTGTTTCCTCTGCTGCTGTTCCGGTGTCCCCTGTTTTTGCCTGGACTGCGAGGCCGCAAATGATTCGTGTCCTTCATGTGGAAGCCATTACACGCAACGATAGCTTGGTGGATTTTAT
The DNA here is from genome assembly GCF_051294905.1 of Botryllus schlosseri. Taxonomy (NCBI): domain Eukaryota; kingdom Metazoa; phylum Chordata; class Ascidiacea; order Stolidobranchia; family Styelidae; genus Botryllus; species Botryllus schlosseri. The sequence goes on from NC_137242.1 coordinate 5,974,886, forward strand.
GGTATTTCCCATATATGGCCGGCAATTTACCCCACCTTACTCTAGCCCTGAAAGGTTTGTAGGTATATGGCTATCGAGCCTGTGGATATAATGGATGCACCATAAGGTTTTGTGGGGTGCGTATTATACTTGTAGTCATCAAGAAAACCATCGCTCGGTTATTTGCGACAAAACTTTGCTGGAGTCTGCACTGAAGCCCTCGGTGAAGAAAGCCTCAGAGTACACACAAAACTATTTCCGATAGTCACAACAAGCGTGTATTCTATCAGCGGCGTTAAGCAGGAAATGCATGACCGGATGCATTCCACAAAGAAGCTCGTATAACGAAAGATTCATAACCAACACTAAACAGCACAGGGATATCTATATATCCCTGGAAACAGCAGTGCGTCTATCAATAGCGAATTTCGGCCACCAATTCATACGTGCTGAGTGACTTCCAATTCTCTCGGATAACACTTTAGTTATCCACAGTGTTTGAGAAATGGGGATATGCGGACTTAACATTGATCTCGCTCTTCCAGTCACCGCCGACGAAACCACGATCCAAGGCCATGAGAAGTGCCATGCGTAAAACATTGGCCATCTTACGAAACGCCATGTAGTTCGTACACAAATCACAGCGATGCATGTTTCCGGTAACGCGAAGATCGCACTTCCTGGCGCTTTAGCTACGCAACACACTTATGGAGCGATAAAAACCTTGAAACGTTACAAATCCCTGCGACAGAACAATGGTGTTTCTGGTAACTGTAAATAAGTGAAAACTGAAATATGCTTTCTCGTCTATTTACATGGCTGTTAAAACATCACATTCAGCGATTATTCATTCGAGACCGCACGTCTGATTTTATTTGTCCCTTTCTTTGTTGATCTTTCGGGCGAATATTATTTACCGTTCATGTCTATCATATCTTGATATTATGATGGCCAAAGAAGTTCCTGTCGATCATAAATTCCCATGTAGCGTATGTGTTCGTTCACGTGTTGATTCTGCGGCTAGCGACGATTAGCATTGTAAATATTGAACTATAGCAACAGGGTCGCAAGTTACACTCATTTGTAATGCAATATAATTTATTCCAGTACGTGCCATTATTGGTATCGCTCTCAAATTGAGTCGCCCAAACTCGCGGTGCCCTTCTTGTATCGTACATTTGTGAAGTAAATACATTCGAATTCCTTTCGTAAATACGGGGTCGTTATTTTATGAAGAGACTGGAAAATGAAGTGTGTACTTTCAATATTTGGAAAGACTATGTAGAAGGAAGGTATTTGCAGTAGCTTATATGCTGGATTTCCACTCTATAGACAAGGTAAGAAACTGTTGCAAGCTTGTTTTCGCGCGAAAAATACCTCTACACATGTACGAACTTATATAATACATGGCCGAAATATTTTAGACCCGGCCGTCTCAATATGGCTGCCGCGACTTTCTCGGGGTCGTGTAACGTATTTCTATGATCGCAGCAGTCCTGGAATCAAGTCACTACTTTCTAGTCACAAGTCATATCGAGTCAAGTCAAGTCATTTATCAAAGTGACTCAAGTCAAGTGATGTCATCCGAAAAAGGAGACTCGGGCCGCCCCAACACTAGCTCGCAGAGATTGTGGCGATTTCCAAAACGTACTGTATACTACCATGCAATTATTTGCATACCCGCTTATCAGTGATAATGATATGTAATCTATTTGCGTGTTGAACAATGGCTATGGATCTTGTTTGGTGGACAATGAATATTACCGTTTAATTAGGAAAAAGTATTGACATATTTCCGGTAATCATTTGTTGCATTTGATCTTGAACTAACGAGTGCGTGATCACGAACCTATGATCTAATGTGACGTTATGAGGCTAATTTCAAACACCGCATGTCCGTTTAGTATTATGCATACTTGAGGACAAAGGAGTTTTCTGAAGCGAAATAACATCGCAGTTTCATTGCGGAGAAAGAATAAATTTCTAATGAGATATGGTTCGTCATATAATAGTTTTGGGTTAAAATTCTTTTCCTGTTACCACTTTTGCGCATGAAGTATTGTCACTTCTCTCGGAAATGTTGTGACTACATTCATAGAGAAACCGTCGGCCTACCACGGTCAGACAAATGAATTGATATGGAGGCTCAATTGAGATGACAAATGGGGTTGTTCAGATTTTATCACATCTTGAGAACAAATGAGATATACAGTTTGACAGTAATGTGGCAGTCTTTTGTAATTAACCTGAGTCATTTTTGCTACCGGCCATTTCATTCGATAAATTCCACCGCGTGAACGTGTGGCGTGCATGAAAACGAGGGGACTCCCCGGGTGTATATGGTCTGTCAAACCTATTCAGGAATACGCCGCGGCTATATGTGACATGTCCAGAAATTGACGTTTGTTAATGGTTGCGCTCGTCAGAATTCCGAAGCCCGTGAAACTGTGACGTGGCACGGTTTTTATGCGTTCACATTTTTTCTATCTAACGGACAAGGTGGTGAATGGTATTAATTACGATCGAAACCGATGTTTAACGCAGGCATAGGACAAACCACCGTGATCACAAGTGGAATACAGTACCTTCAAAGCCGAGCAATGTTTAAGCGCGTGTTGTAACGAAATGTTAAAGTCAATCTCGGTGTGGTTTTGGATGGCCATCACATGCACCTGAGGCGGTACAGCCGACATTGCATACACCTTCTAAATTGTGAGCGAAATACAGAACTTCCGCTTATTTTGTTGTCTTCATATCATTGTCATATACGGAAATGGATTTAGGTTTGTAGAAGGGGCCTCGTATATATGATTAAGTATGACAAAATCGTTGCTGGCGATTATAACAAATACCTTGCGCGATAATTACGTGGATCAGGGAGCTATAGAAATTCGCTTCACAATAATCGGTTTCATCCCATAATTAACCACTTGCGTAAACAAACCGCGAACTTGGAGATAAATAGTAGGGATGGTGTGAACCTGAGGTTCACGTTCGCGTTCTGTGTGTGAACCTCGGAAATTTAGAGGTTCGCGTTCACAACAGAACCTTGGTAGGTTCTGCACTGTGAACCTTTTGGTAAATTGTAATTTTCACTCCATTATAAGATCTTTGGCTCAAATTTATTGCATTTCAACTGAGGGCCACTCCATGCATGGTGCTGGCAGCATAAAAAATCAATGCTAAACGAGCATGCAGCATGCACCCCGACAACCTTAAAAGTTTTACTTGCTTTGTTGCAAAAATTTTCTCGGAAAAACCAGCTTTCCGTTTGTGAATATTTAGTGACTCTCTGCTGTGAGCTTCATCCGCAATCACACAACAACACGAGCGATATATACGTAGTCAGCGAATGATGCTTTTTCAACCAATCAATGACATTGATATCGTCTTCTGATGTAAAAAATCGAACGGGCGTACGGAGTTAATCTTGACTTCATATCTTTACTGTATCATTAAAACCAAATCCGTGCGATTAAGGTGCTTGCTACTGCTGCATAACTTGTTGTTGTTTGTGGTATCGGTAGCGAGTATAGAGACCCGTTGTACACTCTGCTCAATATAAATGTAGCAATACTCAGACTCCGAACACATTGTCCGGTCTGGCTAAGACCGTTAAGGCGTAAGCTTATATTCCTTGGTAAGTTCTCGTCGAAATTGTTGGCAAAGCGACGGAATGTATTGATTTTATGCAATTATTATATCCTTTGATTACCGCGGTTGATACATTTAGCGACGTTTAAAACGCCAATATGTACTTCAGCATTGTGGCATTATGTGGACCGAGTCTTCGCTAGGTATCGTGTACATTAATATAGGCTATCACTTCATTGGAAGATAGGGTTGGAATTAGCAATATGACGTCACGTGACGTCACGAGGTTCACGTTCGTGTTCACACAGAACCTTTCAAAAAGGTTCGCGTTCACACGAACCTGAACCTTTCAGAGGTTCACACCATCCCTAATAAATAGGTCTCAAGCGAATCACAGATTACCTCTCAGCAAGCTAGCGACGGCCTGTTGTCGTGAATTTGAAATCTGATCGAAGGTGGCTGATAACTCAACTCAAGTACCTTGTGATATCCAGCGGCAATTGATCGGTGCTGGCGTAACGAAACTGACCAGAGTCGGACTTGAAACCGCAAACCAGGTTTTTCGGCGATGGTAACGCCAACTGGGATTCTCGACGCTTTTTATTGTGGCGATTTCACTACAGAGTGCAGAAACTTGAGTCTATGAATCTGACGGCTCTGTCATTGCATGGTTGCAATTGTAAGCCTAAGTATGTCATCAGACAGCGAAACGGGTGTCGTTTAGCCGTTTGCACAAATCACCTTCGATCCAATATTCGAAACAAGTTATTTATAGGTTATCTAAACTCGTGGTACCATGGTGTTTTCGACTACAATTTTCATTTTCGCCAGACCTATTTTCTATATTTTGACTACGTATCTGCCGACTTGTAGCACGACCCACTTCTTGAATTTGTTAAGACACCGCGGGCACGTTAATTGTCATATACCAGGGTGGTGTTGACCTTGGCGCATGTACCGCATGCGACCGTGTATTTACATGGTGATGGCTGTAACGATATCGATATTGATCGTATTTTCCTTTGAATTTGAGAAACGCATAAACCTTGGTAGCGGTGGCTTCAGGCGTAGACACACCAGGATTCAACTTCTGCGTTAATTGCGCTATGGCTTCCCATGCTGTATTTTTTTTTCGGCTGCTTCTCAAGAAGTGACAATATACTAGTGCGGAGAAAGGACCGGGGCCGGGTTAAATATCTGTCCTGATATTTTCAATTTTGGCCGAAGCCGAATCGCAGCTGGATCAGTACTTTTTCTGATACGGTCGAAGCCGGATCGGGGATTTTTTTGATCCGGCTAGAATCTTTATTGATAAGAATAACTTTTGTAACTAAATAACTACCATCCAACCACACGCAAGTAACCGCCAAGTCAGTGCGAAAATAAACGAGCCCTATTTACACCGTACCAACCGTACCGTGTAGGGCGGAGAATGGACCGAAGCCGGATTGGATATCAGGCCGGACTTTTTCATTTTTAGCCGGAGACGGATCAGTACTTTTCCTGATAAGGCTGGACTCGGATCGGGGCCGGACCAGAGAATTGAAAAACAGGATGATGTGTATTCGTCGCACAAATTTTATAATTAAATCTTACTTCTGACGCCGGTTGTTAATTGCAATCCTTTTGTAGAGCAGTGAACATATGCGAAGAACGTCTAAATACGAATCCAATGTATTCGATTTCCAACATCAGAATCACTAACATAGGAGGTCAAGATACGAATACTATTTCAGAGACCAGATAGCCAGATACACGAGTCGGGGAAGATCACGGAGTATGTGGTGGAATTACGGAAGCAAGTCACATTGAAATGTAATAATTGCCACTATACCAACGTAAACGCACGAACATAACATATAACATCACTTTTTTGGGACAACTTCGTACTACATTGCTTCTAATTACGATTCCCAACGGAAATGATTTGTTATGTAATCACGTCCATGTTGTTTTTTATCGCTGTCCGTTCTCATAAATTGGCTATATAGGTCTATCAAATGTAGTTTTATCTGATGTGATTGAATCGTGGAGAGTGCAACATTGCAAAATACAAAGACTCCTTGAATGATGAATATAATTTTCGACACGAGACGTGGTCATCGGTAAGTAGTACTTTTCAAAGTTGCTGTGATAGACGCGTACTGAAGCCGAAATCCACCGTATTAGATACTAATAATCATTATGTTCCACCTACGCACAATCCTTATCTGATTCTGTGATCAATAGACAACAAAACTTATCCAATCGGCGGTAATCATGCATATTGACGTCAGCGAATCCCCTCGCCATGCATTTCAACATTTGTGTCACGGATACGGTGCAACTTCTCATGTAGTGCGTCAAACCTATCACATACCGCTAGGAATATTGGAGATAATTACATTCGGGCGGTAAAAACAAGATTATATCGTTATGGTGAAATGGTACATATATTTGATAAGAGTGTTTGAGACTCGCAGTTGTGGGATTGAATGTGCGACTGTTCTCTTCGGCTTCGATTCAATAGTACTACATATCTGGGTTGCTGCAATAGTAACTTTGTCAAGGCGGTTTGCGGAGATTTTCTGCGTCTAAGAGCACACTTCTCTGGTTGTATATTTCTGTATTCTCTGACGCTACAGGGGATTACAGACGTAATACGGCGAGGGCGATTATTCAAGGGATTCATACCACAGCGGAGCACCGCTTCATTCTGAGGGATGCAACTACCATAACGTAATCCGGGACAGATAATAGATATGGTTGCATTTAATACAAAAATCAATTAAAAACATACATGTTAGAACATAGCCCTTGTTTAATACATTTTTTAATATTTAATTTGTGAGCCCTGATTACCCGCGGACGGAAAATATCATTTGAAATTGCATTCATTCGTTCGCGAGAGAGTATGGCGTGAAATGCTCGGATGTGGTTCTTGTATTCAAGAAATAATTTCAAGCGAAAATATCCCGGAGAGGGGTGCACGGCACACTGTGTTATAGAGGGAAACAACTGCTTGACTATTTCACCTTCTCGTCAATGTTATCAATAAATAGTCCTCATGCACAATGGAGGATTTAATAAAATCGTCTTTCTCGTAAGATGATAGGAAACACTGTCCACGCAAGTTAATAATCGATTTTATTAGGTACATCTTCGCGTCCACCGATTTCATCAAAAATTTACCCAGATTCTTTCTCCTCCGAATAATTTGATTCAATTTCATTAGTAAGTATAGCGATTTCTGAGTGCTGGTCCTTCCCAGCTCATAGCGACCGTTGTCAAGAGCGTGGCGTGGCCAACAAGCAAATAAAACAAAGCGCTCATTCCACATAGACATAGTGAACTTTAATTTTGTGCCACCACGATGTCACGAATCTTCAATGTGACGTCCCAACTTATTGTCATTGTTGTCGAGAGCCCTTGGATATAGGGGTCGATATGAGTGACTCCTTCGACGAAAAAAGGCTCCTGACCCCAGTCTTAAACGGACCGAAAAATATCTTTGACCAGGACTACATCCTCATTCAACCTTTTTACGGTCGTCTGTCATTCATTCCATATCCTATACGTCAACTATATTGTCGTTTGAATGTTCATAGTTCATAGTCCATGTTACATGTTTTGTTGAAAGTATTTACATAATTATGACATCATCATACAAACACCTCTTGCTTTAAATGCAACCCAATCCCAAGGTCTCTTGACTTCGATATCTAGTGCCGCTGGCTGCCGCTATAGGATAGCAACAAATTAACAAATCAGTTGACACTACTTAAGCGAGTCGTTCAAAACCGGTAACGTCATAGTTCAACTGAGATTACGGCTAGACGGAGCTGCAGAACCCGAAAGCGGAAATACTTATTTCGCATACATACGACGCGGATTCGTCTCCGACTCCAAATACCAAAAGGGTAAAACTGAGAAATCGTCGGTCAACGAAGATGGCGCAAATGAGAACAAGGATTGCGTGAACTTTAAAAGGTGGGGGAAGCTTCCGAATATTCATACTTACATTAATCCTTTCGATACCTTTCAGAACGCACGGCTCGCTGTCTAACGCGAAGCATGCTATGGAACGGGCCCAACATAACGATACAACTCCATGGCCGACTTCAGATGGAGTACCATGCATTTTATGTCCGAATAATCCAGCCTTAGTATCGTTTCTGTGCTGCTGCAACAACGGACCAATTGTTTGCCTCGACTGCGAAGCGGGATTGTTGAGATGCCCATTGTGCGGGCGTGGCTTTACGCAGTTATAAAGCACGATCACAGTTTGAATGGATTTACGGATGGATTATCATTGTATATGATAAGTTTCGATTGGTATATGTTCTTATGGCATCCTGGTTTGATGGCATGCTTTTGTAAGATTGTGAGAGATACACAGCTTGCATCTATTTTAACCCGACGTAGCTGGGTTGCTGATTTAATCGAAAGACGTGAGACTTGTCATCTTTATAAATCGAGCACTCGTACTTCGCAAATTCTTGCATGCCGGTTCAATACTTTTTAGAATTGATGCCGGCAATGGTTGATCGGAATGCCGCGGTTCGGTGACAGAAGTGTCGGTACTGGGATGTCGAAGTTATTCCCTCGGGAAGCCTACCTTTCAACCTTTGTTGGTTTAGTGAACCTGTAAACTTGTTGTAAGTGCGCGTTATTCACTTTAAAGACGAACTGAGGTAAACAAAAAAACGATATGACAAGTCACTATGCGTATCATCATGTCAATGAGCTGCCGAGTTCTACTGCACGGCATGAAAACATTCAAACAAACTTGAAAATAGCAAAGAATGTATTCAATGGCTGTTGTGTTCTTGCACTTACTAACTGACTACTCAAACCGAACTTTGATATATATTTTTCAATACTCCCCTCTGCACTGGGTCGAAGCGTGCGCTTCCGAGATTTGATTTCAAAGTACGTGAAAAATATCCGCTTCCGCCTACATTCATTGTTGGCATTTGAATAAGCACTGAAGTTATCGTTACTTTCGGTTATTTCGGTCTCAACCGTATCGGAGCGAAGGTTTAGTGTACGGCTGTATGCAATATTTGCTGAATTTCCTACAAAAAAATGTATATATTTATTTAAAAAATATCCGGCTTTACGCACTTCTATTTTTGCATATTTTACACATTTCCAAATCCACAGCATTGGGTAATGTAGCCAAAAGTAGCACGCGCAGACAATTTGTTACGGAAATATGGCCGGGTAATTGAAAACGTACTTTCTGTCCAGTGCTCACTCATATAACACAGTGTATTACGCAAGTCAGTTTGATTCCGTTCTAAAATTAGTGTGGGATTTTGTTTCCTTGAAAAGCGCAAGCTTGCGTGGTTAATAGGAAGGGAATGTGGGTGCCAACTTCCTCGGTTAAATCGCATAAATCACAGTATCGTCAGCCAACTAGCTTGTCATCGGTTACTGCGGTTGCGTGTAAAATGATATGACAGAAGAAAAACTTGAACAAGGTTAGATCTAAGTCTTGTGTTTTTGTAAAATCAGTGATTAGGGCCAATTAAAATGATTGATGGATCCGTAAGCATATTCCGTGAATTTTACGGAAGCGGAATTGCCATTGCGCACAATACAATAGAGCATTGCAATAGACTAAATCTCATTGAGGCTAATCGCACTACATCGATAACCTTCGTAAGAAAGAATTAATGCTTCAGAGAGCTGTGTAGCGTTCTACGATTGGTTGTCTTCGCCTTCTCTACTTCATATGTGCCCGTGGTACAGAGATGAGCATGGATTAGGATTAGGTCTTGAAAAAACAGGATTTGTGAAATTTTGTCGGATTTGGATTGGATTTGGATTAGACATTTTTTTCAGAACGGATTAGGATTTGGATTGGATTTACCTATATTTTGGGAGATTGAAATGTCGTTTGGCGAATGGCGACAAACTTTATTCAGATCAGTTACTAACATATACTTATGGTTACTAAGTTATCTTGAATCAAGTGAATCGTTGGTTGTGAAAGAAAATTTCGAATCCCTTCATTGCATAAATTAGTATTTTTTCTTAAAGGTCAACTGCATCTCTATAGACAACTTTGCGGAATCATGTTCAGAACATTTTTTTATACCGAAATTACCGACTTTCCGTGTTTCAACTCAATCGGAAAGTGCCGTAATTTTGACTGAAAGTCCCAATATTGGCATGTTTACAGAAAAAGCAGAATGTGCATTGTGACGTCAAGTACATGACATCTCTATTCTCACCACAGCGGATATGTGTGTTCGCCAAGACGCTGGGCGAATATTTGAGTTAGTTGTAAGGCGAAGGACTCGCTTGTATGGTGTTAAAACTGAGTCTGAGTACTTGAATGTAAGTATGAAATGCGGACGCGCTTCAGGTGGTGATTCGCTCGATCCCACATCAGTGGAACCCCTATCAGCTTCGTATAGTGATGGGTCGGTTGGTAATCTGTAGTGTGAGCTGCGTAAAAGCTAAATGAAATGCAGTATGGTAGCTGCCTATGTATAATTTGGTGGATTACCTCGTTTCAATTAGGAATCTTGCTACAATCAATCACAGGTGTTAATATGGTAGGCTTACCATATTTCGGAAATGAAAAAAGAGGACACTTTTTCAGAAATTTCAGACAAGCAAAACTGGAGAAGAATTCTCAAAAACAGGTAAATTTCACCCGCTTCATGATCGGGTCTTTTTTTCGCTCAGAGCTGAAACCACCGCCGGAGCTTCACTTCTGCGCTAATTTGCGTCATATCACTCGCAATTTCCTCTAAATCTGACCTAAATTTTCAAAAAAGAGGACAAAATCTCAAAAAAGAGGACAAAAGGGCGTCCTCCGAGGACACTTTCAAAAAAGTCAAAAAAGAGGACAAATCCTCTTAAAAGAGGACGTATGGTAAGCCTATAATATGGAGGTTGCCAGCTTAAATGCCAACTATCAGGGAGAGTTTGTGCTGACAGAATAAGAGTGAATCACAGCATTACCATGATTTCAATCAGCTTGTTGGGATGGTGATGCATTGAAGATGTCTTACTATAGATATGAACAGGATTATGGCCACAGAATTATAACATCTAGTTTGATGCATGAGTGAATGAGCCTCATTAAGATGAAACGGCGAGTCCGTTGCCAAGTAATTTCCTAACACAACTACACTTTTCAGGAAGCTGAGAAACACTGCACAGGAATTTCGTCCGATTGCTATGGGGATTCTGCAGAAAACAACACGGAAAATCCTGCCTGCGCATGTCGTTACTGCCATCCGATCAAAAGTCACATCCAGTAGTTTCAAAGGATTTCAATTTTGAAATGCTTCATTGTGAATGAAAATAGTTTTATTGAAAATAGTAAACGCAACAAACTAATCCATCAACACTGCTACTGTATCAGGAAGAGAAATATGTCGGGTTTTGTGTCCAGCAATATCATCATCCGAGCTAATTTTGACGATGCCGCTACTCAAATAAAATTGATGAACTCTGCCGTTCCTGGTCTTGTTTTGATGAGTGCATTGACTTCTTCAATGCAGTAATCTAGAGAAGGCAAAAAATATCACTGTCCTGGTCTTGTTTTGATGAGTGCATTGACTTCTTCATTGCAGTAATCTAGAGAAGGCAAAAAATATCACAAGGTGTTAAAACACAGTCAGATTGAAGGCAGTATTCCAAACGTTGTATTCTTAAGTATCATTAAATAAAGGATTGCCAACTGCATCCTACAATGATGCGTATGGCTTGTGAACATGGTGAAATCTTATAAGGGTTGTTTTGAACAGTTAACACAGTACTTTACGACAGTTATGGTGATACTGGTACTTTCTCATCTCCGCTGAGCTGCCAACATCTTGAGAGGGACATAGATTACGATATAGTAATGGATCATCGGTATTATCTTGTTGCTTTTGCTGCTTACATGATAAGCAGGCTTCCTGACTTATAGGCTACAGCTTCATCAGTCTATGATTTTATCAGGGTTGTAGCCAAGTCGCAAATTTCCGAGTCACAAGTCAATCTCACTTCTATAGTTTGGGCTCGAGTCGCGTCCTTTTCAATTATCCACGGAGTCCATAAAAGGTGGTCAGCGATGTAACCATCAGGTCATGCAGTCAGCTGGTTACATAATCCCTTTTCAGTAACTAATGCCACTACTTCATTCAATGAGTGAAGTGGCTTAATTTTAGAATACTTCCACTTCAAAAGTTATTGAAGGCATATACTTAATTCTACATGTGATGTATACTTGAGTGCAAACAATAACTACTTTCATTACCACCATAGTCAATACTAATAGAAACGGTTAGTTACACTCTTATAGTACTAGCTGACTCAATACATTTTCACTTACCGATTTCGGACAGTACGTAGCTTCAGAGGAGTATTCCTCCGTGAAAATAAAGTGTGGACGGGAGTACATGCGATAGTTGCCTGTGTTCGGTAGTCAACTAGCTTGTGTATCGCGGATACTTCATTGAAGCAAGATGGTTGGACGTGATCCGCGCATAAATATGATTCTGAGCGCAATTTCGGTCTTCACGGTGTTCCGCACCGTTCAGCTATAGGCGTCCGGTCGGCTGCCGGCATATGGCTTGTGAAAGCGATGTAAGGACACTTTGAGTACCGCATATTGCGTATTGTAGCAGCCATACGCGACATAACGTCCACCTCCATTCCTCATCTTCTTAACAGCTTTCACGATCACACTGAAATACTCAAATCCACAGCAACAGGGATAACCTTATGCAAACCAGGTATCAAGACTTCTGTTGTGTCAGTTACATGACGTCATTTCATGGCTGAATGGTTTCGTTTCCGTTTTTTGGCTTTTCGATTTATAATTTAAATTACTTCAATATTATGCAGAAATTACAATTTTTATTATTTTATTCATATTGCTAGCGACATATTGTATGAAATAAGCAAAAGTCTTTTTGAAGATGCAGTTGACCTTTAATTTCCAGTTGGAATCGGATTAGGATTGGACATGGACTTGAATAAGAAAAAGTTATGGATTAGGATTTGGATTTGAATTTCAAGGTTCGGATTTGGATTGGATTAGGACATAGAAATTTCAAATCCGCTCATCTCTGCCGTGGTATGCTAACTTTAACAAATATAATTCTTGCGGTATGTGAGGCTTGGGTCGCAATTACAACAATATACGCGCAAGGTAACTTGCGGGAAAAGGTCAAAGATAGTTGTTGTTGTCTTGGAAATACATTCGTCTCACGCCATTGAGTATTGACAAATGTTTTTACCAACTCACTTCTCCATCATTGCCATATGAGGTAGTCTTTGTGCGATAAGACAATGACATAATTGTGTACCTATCACGTTACATTAAATAAAACCCAGTCAACCGAATCATTGGGCTCTCACATGAGCGACATTGTATCTCTACTACTACAGAGTAATATAGAGTTCGTTGTCGCAACTTCCGAATCCAGACACCAACGGCTTCTATACACAAATTTACCTTCCGTCAGCACTGACAATCACGAAAATTCGCAAGACGTATTAGCAAACATGAATCATGGAATTATATGATAATTATTTAGTCGCGTTCCGATATTACGTTGTTACTATGACCTCTATCTAAACATAGAACAAATACAATTTCTCTGGTTGCGTTGCTGGAGCTTCTTCGACCGGTTCAAGTTGATTTGCTTGTATTGTCGCGTAAACGTCTGGCCGAGACTTTATTTCCCGGCTATACAACAATAATCTTTGCGTATATAATATACTTATGTGAATATGCCAGAGACGGAGCATTTATATTGATTGTATATATACCCCTCGCGTAATAAGTTTGTAATAATTCATTTCCAAGGTCACGAAATCTGTTACACGTAATGCCCGAGTACACATCGTCCGTAGGCTCACTCATACTACGTGTTTTACGAATATATTTACACAATTATGGCATAAGTATACAACTTTTGAGGAAAAACAATTTTGTTTGTTTTAAAATGGCATTTTTTAAAAAACACTGTGCAAAACATGTTGCATACAAAGAGTTTCAAACCACCATTTGTTTTACATGCAACGCTATAGCTGCCAGTGAGCGACTACTTAGTACGTAATACGTATGGCAATATCATTACAAAGAAAAGGACAGCCTTGTCCTCTTCCACCCTGGAATCAATAGTTCCATCGAGCAGTTCCTGGAAATTGAGCGCTTGCTATGTCCTAGTTGGCATAATAACGTCGGATAGGGGTTGGGCTTGATCTCTGAGTTTTTTATTTCTTGTTCGTTTGTTTGTTTGTGTTGTTCCAATCAAAATTCGATACCAACCTGTGAGGCTTTTGTTGTCATGTTGTTTTGTTTCAATTTTCAGTAACAACTTGTGAGTTTTTCTTAACATGTTTGTATAGTTTATATTTTCGCTACCAGCCTGTGATTGTTATGTAGTGTTTGCTTAATTTTCATATTCAATACAAATGACAAAAGTGTTTCGAACTACAGTGTGAGTATATGTCTTCACACCAGGTCATCAGCATGCTCCGCTCTCAGGATCGAGCTGTGCTACATTGCACCTGCGTACGATTCCGGACGAAATTGATTTGTCGTGTCATCGCGTCTGTATTATCTCTGTATGTACTTCTTAATCAGCAGGGTTATAACCAAGTCACAAGGTTCCGAATCACAAGTCAATATTATTATCTTTAAATTCATTTTCAATTCATCGGCTAGTCAAGTTGTGGAGTGCAGGGTCGAGTCCAAGTCATTGCTTTCACTGTTCAGTTTCGAGTTCAAGTAACGTTCAATTCAATTTTTACAACTCTGGTTAATATCAAATGCCTCTCACTCATAATATGCGGATTTTCATCGTTCTTAACAATTTGAGACCTTAATTTCGATGTACAAAACAACGAGTATTGATGGGCGAAATACCAATAATGTGTAATTTTACATGAATTATAATACACCAGTGCATTCATGGAAACACGTTGCAAACACCGTCGACATACATTCGAGCGCGACTGAAAATTTCGAGATTTGACAGAATTCGTCGACTGTGTATTTGCAATGAGAGCTCGGGGATATATAGAACTAGTGTTCTACTATATAATCGTTAATCATATTTCCCTATTACACCATCTACTGCGACGCCCCCCTACCCCCGAGCCCAGCGCTCCCCATATCGCCCTCTGAGCGTTTCCGCCCCTTCCAAATCACTCCCTGGGGGCTATGGATCCCAGGTTAAAGGGGCACTGTGCTCTAAAAATGATGTGGTCTCAAACTGAAGCGCAGAACGAAAAAAAATTGACCGCAGCCATTTTCTTCAGATAGCCACCATAATGGAGCTGCAATTAAATGAATTTTGCATAAGACCCGTTACGCTCCAGCTACCGCATTTCTTAATCCGTTGCGAAATTTCTGGCGCGATATCTTCACCGTCGCACTTACTCGACGCAACCTTCGAATTGTAGCTCCATATTGCCACTGGTCTACATTGTCCACACCTGTCAGTTTCCTGGTTTTGTGTCCCATCAGAGCGTATTTATGATTGTTTTTTCAAAACTACTTACTTACTTGAGTAGTTTTGTCAGAGGCAGCAAATTCTACTTCTGCTTGAAGTAGTTTTGTAATGCATGGAAAAGCTCTACTTCTACTCGTGGTTGAGTAGCATTCTGGATCGCTTCTTGTATCATCATCATCATCATCATCATTTATTAAAATTTCATCGAATTTCTAGTGCCGCTGGTTGTCGCTATATGCTAACAATGATAACGAGAACTATTGTAGAAAGGAAAAAAATGTCTATTAGTCTTGTTAAAGCAGTTCGCTCAGGCGTATAACTGATACATTCTTTGAGATAGCATGCGAGAGAAGTGCTGTCGCGAAACAGAAGCTTCTTGTGTTGTATACTTACCAGATTTCAAATGAGCAATGGCACGCGGATTCGTGTCCGAATCCAAATACCAAAAGGGTAAAACCGATAAATCGTCGGTCAATGAAGATAGCGCAGATGAGAACAAGGATTGCGTGAACTCTGACAGGTTGGGGATGCTGCCGAATATTCATCTTGACACCGTAACATTTATCCCTTCGATACCTTTCAGAACGCACGGTTCGTTGTCTACTACGAAGCATGCTTTGGAATGGGCCCCACACTACGATACATCTCCGTGGCCGACTGCAGATGGAGAACCATGCATTTTATGTCCGTATAATCCAGCCTTAGTATCATTTCTCTGCTGCTGCAACAACGGACCAATTGTTTGCCTCGAGTGCGAAGCGGGATTGTTGAGATGCCCATTGTGCGGACGTGGCTTTACGCGGTTATAATGCTCGACCACTGACCTCATGATTTGATCGGATTTTGAATGGATTATCGCTAAATATGATGGATTTCGGTGGATATATGTCCCTGCAGTATGGTTTTGTAAGATTGGGAGCAACGTACACCTGCGCGGCGAGCCTGCGGGTATTGCAATCCGATGTGCCACTCTTAGGGGTTCAATCTTCATTCCACGAAGCCTCATGGTTATATCAAAATGTATTCGTTTTCGAAGACTCCTGACATGCTAGCGCTGCTGATTCAATCCAAAGACGTGAAACCTGACTTCATTTGGAACCGAGCCCATGTGAAAGCTTCGAGACATTTTAGAGTTACTGCCGAGTATGGCTGATCGTGATGCGGCCGCTCGCTGAGAAGTTAATCGGGCTCTGACTACCTTGAACCTACACAATCCCTGCGAGTAACGATTCTGGCTCATACATGATGAAGAGAGAGCTGAACTTCCTGTTGGGTATTTGCACGCGACTCAACGACGAACGCAAATTTCGTACTTCCCACGAGGGACCGACTCTGGCTGGATCAGAGGATGACGTATAGCCCGTCTCGCAAACAGCTCGTCTGTGTAATTTATTTGTAAAGACATTATTTATTTGTTTATACAAGCTTACGCTTTTGTGTTTGATTTACTCGTTTACATCGAAATAATTGATCGTGTTCTTTTTCGTTAATTTTGTCACGTTGGAGGTGAAACGCAATAGTGCTGCATTGCTTGTTTTGAATACATGATTTGTTTTGGAAATGTTCGTTCTTTCGCCTAGCAGGAGATTGCGACTAAATACTATTGTATGATTGAGAAAGCTAGTGTAGAGATGTGAGGAGAATATCTGCGTTTCAGGATCTCTAGGCCGTTTGGCTTTCTGTCTGGGACGTTTGCTATCCCTTACAATTGCACGTTACGAACCTGCAGGCAAAGGTCAAACGTATTGGTACACGGTGTTTCAGAGATATACCGTCCGCAATTGACACAAATCTATTTATCATTCCCTATTCTTAACCATAATAGGCCATGCTGCCTAGCATTTGTTTACCTGATAAGACAATGGATATAATGGTGTTCCGCGGCGGTTTTTTTTGATGTTCTCGAAACAAATATACGTTGCCATCCTAAGGTTAAAACTTACCTGAACTGCTAACTCAGTCGAACAGATCACTTTGTTCTGAGATTAGCGACTGTGAATTATATCGCATTGCAAAGCGGGTGCTGGGTGGAGAATATGTGAGGAGAATATCTGCGTTTCAGGATCTCTAGGTTTGTGTGTAATGTGTTTACGCCATGCGTACGGCGACGTGTCGGCTTTCTTTCCGGAAGTTTGATATCCTTTACAATTGCACGTTACGAACTTGCAAGAAAGGTCAAACATATTGGTATGCGATGTTATAGATATACCGTCCGCAATTGACACAAATCTATTTACCATTCCCGATTATTAATCATACATGGTCATTTGGTCAATCGGCCTTGCTGCCTAGTATTTGTTTGCGTGATATGACAATGATGTAATGGTGTTCCGCTGCGGCCTGCGGATATATTCTTGAAACAAGTTAAACAAATGTACGTTGCCATCCTAACGTTTAAACTTACCAGTAGAACGAAACACTTTGCTCTGAGATTAGCGACGGTGAGTTATGCCGCATTGCGAAGGGTGCTGCCACTCCCGCATTGAAACCACTGTAGATACCAAGTGCTTTGGCACGGATTTATCGTCGCGCAATACTTACAATTTACCCGATGAATTAATAGGACTCGTTAGCGATCATGGCGTTACATGCCGAGGCGAGACGAGAACATACTGACTTGATCCGGCCGTGCGCCAATATTAGTAAGCCAGCGGCGCGTAACCAGTGTTCCATGAAACTCCCCGAGCCAGATTCGGGGATCACTGGAGAGAGGTATGCTGCGACACGTCCAATCAAGGCTTCAAGGCTTCCTCAGTGGGAAATAGTATCAAAAGTATAATTCTTGTTAGATAATTAACTTTCAGTTGCGAGGAGCATACAACTTCAGTCCTCAAAAAAGCCGTCTTTTACTACTCGACTCAAATCATTAAAATTAGCTCGATTCATATTCGAGCACTCGAATCACTGTTCCCAGCCCTAGTCGAGACACACACTCAAGTCATATGATTTGTGATGACACAGGGCTGTGCGCTGTGGACGAGAGTCCCCGAGACATGCCGTCACGAACAACCCTCTTTTCGAGTACAGTACATTGCATACCACCCGACATTCAATAAATATTACGTAGGGTTACCATACGTCCTCTTTTAAGAGGATTTGTCCTCTTTTTTGGTTTTTATGAAAGTGTCCTGACTGTCCTCGGAGGACGCCCTTTTGTCCTCTTTTTTGAGATTTTGTCCTTTTTTTTTGTAAATTGAGGTCAGATTTAGAGCAAATTGCGAGTGATATGCCGTAAATTAGCACAAAAGTGACGCTACGCCGGGTATTTCGGAGTGAGAAACGGTGATTTCAGCTCTGAGCGAAAATATGACCTTTTTTTTAGTCATCCACCTAGCAATGTGGAGAGAAAAACGGTATTTTGAGGTCTGAGCGGAAAGTTAATTTTTTTTTTAGTCAACCACCTAGCAACGTGGACAGAAAAACGGTATTTTGAGCTCTGACTGGAAAGTTGACCTTTTTTTTTAGTCAACCGATCACAAAGTGGGAAAAATTCACCGATTTTTGAGAATTCTTATCCGGTTTTGCAAGTCTTAAATTTCTGAAAAAGTGTCCTCTTTTTAGATTTTCAAAATATGGTAAGCCTATATTACGTATTATACATTGTTTATATGTCGCAATATATCATCTAATAAAATATTTGTGTGGTTCGAGTACCACTCACTATGATGTCATATACAGTCATATGAGCTAATTGCAAAGCTCAAATATTTATCTTTCATAAGATCGCACGGAATATAATGCCAGTTGCACTTGTCAATATAAATGTTTCTGATTTTTAACTATAACTATGTGATAATGCTCTGGGCCGAGTACTACTCAAAAATCTTGGGCAGCCGCCAACATGTGTAGCCTCGCGTCATTAATGTTTTGCTATGATAAAGCTAGTCGAATTGGACTCGGAACAATCGAGTCTTAATACGACACCATGAGTGGTTCTTAACTGGTTTCCCGTGGAACAATAAGAGTTGATTGAGCCATTCACACGGGCTCCCACAAGGTTAAGACCCTTGTTCAAATCATGCATTTGATCTGCGGTGACACGGCAGTCTTGGCTATATTGGTTGCAGGCAAATATACCCGAGACTCTTGTTGTGGCCGCCGTGTGGAGTGGCGTAGGCAAGGGAGGTTGAGGTTCAAAATCGAAACCACGTCCTTCTGAACATCCATTTATATCTCCAATATTTATAAGCTCATTTGCAATAGGTATCACGCTTTTGAGTTTCGACCGAACAATACGATGACCCTTTCCAATGTCTCAAGCCTTGCATTTCTGAACCGGTATCAAAATGATTTGCAATGAATATCTATTATATTGTTTGCGTTTTGTGTGAAATTACATTTTAATGGTTCTGTTCTTTTAACACTCTGCTGGCGCACAGTTCATTTTATGGACCGGTAATCTATACATAGAAATGTGTTAGATGTGCAGTTAGACAATAGACAAATGTTGTGGAGACTGGTATTTTTGACTAAACAGAAATCTAGGGTTCCGCAAAGGCTTGCAGATTAGTGTAAGTGTTTCTCAGGTTACTACATGTTAAAAACCACGGTACCAAGCATTACTTCTTCTCCCTTATTGACCTATGAGACCGGTTCACGTTCATCACGCTTGGATTATCGTCTATACTTTACTCTTATACAAATACATCTTCACGTATATAATGTACATATTTATGCGTCCAAGCACGCTTTAGATATCGTTGTGTCAACGCTCGAGTAAGTAATACGTAACCGCGCAGCAACGTAAGGGCATCACGGAATGATCATTAATCAACAATACCCAGTAAATCGATTCCGAAATTGTTATATAAGTTACTCTTTGAATCGGCTATCTGTAGGGACAGTTTATACCAGTATTCTTCAGAAATTACAGCAAGATAAAGACATTTCAAAACATCATGCTCACAGTATACGCACCATTTTCAGGATCGCACATTTCAAGCTATAGTTAGGAGGTGATCAAAATTGTCAGCATTGCTATTCTAGTGGGCGTATAATGACCGTCGTCAACTCAAGTAAATAGTTTCAGAAAGTGGATTTAGTTTAGGGATCGCATACTTTTAGCAGTGAATCAGAGGTGGTTACTTTAGAGATCGCAAGATGCACCTTCCGGAATGACTAACGACAACACAGATAGGTGCAATATTCGAAAATATAATCAGTTACCGTGATACGGGGGGCTATTTTACGCGGTTCTTATGAGAATTTCACTCATAAAAGTACTGCATATTATTCACAAAAGTACTTTCTAGGTTTCAAAATCTGAGTTGTAATGAGTAAGTAATTTTTAAATGAAAAAACTGATAAAGTAGAAATGAAAGCAGTCTAAAACACCATGTGTAAGTGATGTAAGTGGACAAAACCTACTTGAGTACTCCGAATATGTGAAAGTATTTCATAACGGCTGGTGTGATCTCACGAGTCTGAGTTGAAACGTGCTGTTGATTTGGTCCCATGCATCCCTGTTTCGTAGCGATTAGAGTGTACCCGTGTCACCTATATAAATAATTCGCCGACCTGCAGAAATGTCGTTTGTACAAACGCAAGCCGACTAGTGCGATCTTTATTAGAAACGGTGGTAACACGATTTACTGGTTCTCAGAGACGGCAAACTAGCCGCATAATGCTCTACATATGCGTCGCTTCAAAGTACGATTCCCGAGATTCGATTGTCGGGCAGTTGAGATCGCGTGTTCGCTTTCTACACAGTGGTGATATTAGGCATGCCCGGACATGCCCGCTAGCAGTTTTGTCAACTGTAAACAATTGCGACAATTCTAACCATGGCCCCCTGCATTTCGGTCATACTCTTAGTCAGAGCTGCATGCGAAAGTAACTTTTAGTAGTATTAGACGTAATTCCACTACGGCAATGATAGGAAATTTACGCTCTTAGTACGAATCAGTCCTATACTAGACCCGATGTCGGGAAATCGAATTGTTTTCCCCAGGCCCATTCAAATACGCCTTTGAAATTGCACAAGTACACGGACAATAGTTACACTGGGAGACATGATCACCTATGATAAATAAAACGACATGCTTCGAAAGACTTATTTATTGGTACAACGTTGTTTCTGCGAAAGGGAGAGCATGAATGTGCAAGAAATTGTTATGATAAAAGTCCGGGTACACAATTTAAACTAACATAATCAGTTGGAGCAATAAGCAGAATCGCACTAAATATTCAATTCAACACTGTAGCGTTCCGTTCACGACAACTTGCTGCTAAATATAGTAAAACGTTTAGGTAAAATCATATTCTACCATGTTTCAAATAGGGTAGGTAATAGATATATAGGGATCACAGTTCTGTAAGATTAGGGTCAATCTGGATTCGGAAAATAAGCCCGTTTAAGTGTTAAGCATCACTTAACCTTGCCATCGGTATCTGCAAGGGTCCGTGGACATATGAGCATGCGACATTACAGCATGCGAGACTTCGGCATGCGACAATTTGGCATGCGACACCTGAGCATGTGGGTTAAGTTACGGGTTAGGGGTAGGTTAGGGTTGGATTTATGGTTGGGTTAGGGTTAGGATTTAGGTTAGGTTAGGCTAGGTTAGGTTAGGTTAGGCTATGTTTCGGGTTAGGGTAAGTTGATGTGTTCCATGCTGATGTGTTCCATGCTGATGTGTTCCATGCTGAACTGTCGTTTTCCAGTATGTCGCATGCTCATATGTCGGGCAACCATCTGCAAGATTAGGGATTAACCCTAGGTAATGTACTGTAAGTTGCTATCTCCGGTAATGTGTGGTGCATTCGAAAACACGATTGGGTCAAGCAAATTGTGAAGTTTCAAAGTAGACATTTCGAGCGTGACTTTTCCCATATTATAAATCCAGGATCTTGTTTGACTCGTCAGCGAAGAAAAATACTATTTGGGATTTGATACTGCTTCAGAAAAGCTTGCCGGTTTAATACCCGGACAGAATTAAAAATCCTGATTCTGTACAAATGCATTTCTATATGTATGAATTCTTTAGACACGGCACGGACATCGTCACGTAACAGTAGTGACACTTCTTACGCTGGTTTGATCATTGCGCTTTTTTCCACGTTTCAGTTGCAGCCACGGAAATAACCGCTCGGGGTAATTACTAAACGACCATATCACCGCCAATGTATCAATAATCAAGTTCACGTCGTACACGAAATGCGGCAGTATCGCCAGCCGTCGGCGCACAATCAGCCCTATCAACATACTCGTGGAATCCATGGCGATACAAATTACTGTGGTAATCACGGACCTGCCTATGAGGCTGTCTATAGATTCAGTTCTCGCTACCATCTCAGCGCGTTTCATCATAACCCTGTGACGATATAATGGGTAAATGAACAACGCCAATAGATTACATTGCATGAGAGCGAATGTCACACCTCGAAACGCCCAACCGAATATATTGATATCAAGTCTTTCTATGGCGCAGCCGTGGTCCGTAGCGTAATACCTTTCGGATAAGTTGACTATGATAATGGTTGCGACGCATCCAGGCCAGATGATGAACGGAGTTACTATACTGGCTATCCTTACGGGCTTCGTGCTCAGACCGCTCAAGGCAGGCGACCAATAGAAGGCCCTTTGCCTGATCCACAGGATCGTATACAACAAGGTAAATGCTAGTCCAAAAGATACGATCCTGCACTCCATAATGATTACACACTTGACATCTGTTAGCTCTCCCGTTATGCGTTCAAGAGGTATGCTGACACGTAGGAACGCCATGACTCCAGCAAATGCGCATAGGATATTCAGTGACCTGACATGGTCGTGGCCTCTAGATTTTTCTCCTCTTATTCCGTGAGCCAAGAAAAGATATCCAACTTGAGAAATTGCCAAATACAACGCCACTATACCCAATACTATCGTAGCATTCTCCAAATGTTCTACTTCTGAGAGAAAATATCCATTTTCCTGCGCGACAGTAGTGTTTCCCGATTCGCCAGAGATTTCAACTCTGTAGGTAGACATCACCAAGCTCCGCTGTGACTGATAATGCCGTGGCATCTGTAAGACAATACACAAATTGACACAGTTTCTATACTATCGTCATGTAGAATGATGACTCATGTCGATATCAATGTGATTCTTCCTGTCAATTTACTCATCCGGGATTATGAGCCTGCCCATTACTGATCAAAGTGTTATATCGGGCTATAGGCTTCTTACTTCATTTATAGCTGTGATAAGGACTCCATATTCTAATTCACAATGACTACCTACTAAATTAGGTTTTCCATTCCTGCACTTCGTACTCAAGTGATATGATTGTAGACTACTTCAACATCGACTTAACAATTTACAGTCTTTTATGATAACTACTCCAAAATACTTCATTGGAAACCGCAACATATACTTATAAATGACCAGCAATGGCTACATTGACCGCAACTCCGGTTAAGGCCTATCCGGGCCCAACGTTCGCAATCGACTACCAGTACCCTATTCATAAAGAATTTTTAGTTTCAGACATTCTTGCAATTGTGGTTCCCGCTCTCTGCTCACAATGGTGCCGATATCGCTGAAATAAAGGAAATTTATTCAGTAAAATTATCTTTTCGTAACGATACTCAATACATGGGCGAATGTCGCATTAAACGTATATATCAGCAACAAAACGAAAGGAGCATTGGAAGCCGGTGCACGTCGTATCAAGCCTGTGTCGTTTAAATCATGCTCACAACAAGCTCATTGCTCAGATTGCTCACACGATGATTAATGAAGTTTTCGTAGGATAGTATTGACTGCACCAATATACATCAGTAGCGATAACGTAACTTTGATACTGAGACTGCTTTGCTGCCGAAAGCGAATGAGTCTCATAAATCGTACATGTCATCTATCATGACAAGCACAAATGATTAAAATTTCACATCGATCGTTCATCCTATAATGTCTTGGTAACTGTCAAAAATTAGAATTCGCTAGACGATGAATGGAAAATATCGCAAATTGCAGAATTCAATGTCGTAATTTTCCAGTGACATTAAATAGGCCACTGAATTTACGGATATCTGAGGATAATTCATAGTTTTCCCTAGACTTTCGTTAAGTACACACGGGGCCTACGATGCTTAAGTATCGTAGGCCCCGGTACACATTATACTAATAGTAGGCTTACCATATTTTGGAAATCTAAAAAGAGGACACTTTTTCAGAAATTTGAGACTTGCAAAATCGGAGAAGAATTCTCAAAAATCGTGAAATTTTCCCCGCTTTGTGATCGGTAGACTAAAAAAAATGGTCAACTTTCCGCTCAGAGCTCAAAATACCGTTTTTCTCTCCACATTGCTAGGTGGTTGACTAAAGAAAAAAAGAAGAAAAAAAAGGTCAACTTTCGCTCGGAGCTCAAATCACCGTTTTTCACTCCGAAATACCTGCCGGAGCGTCACTTCTGTGCTAATTCACGGCATATCACTCGCATTTTGCTCTAAATGTGACCCAAATTTTCAAAAAAGAGGACAAAATCTCAAAAAAGAGGACAAATCCTCTTAAAAGAGGACGTATGATAACCCTAACTAAGAGGGATGCTTTACATCGATTAAGCGTTCATCAAATACATATTGCCCAGGATTCTCGTACACTTGCTGTCCGATGCCACATGTGTACGACTTTTCGTAAGTATATAAAGAACGGAAGTCCCCACGACATGCGATCGCGAACGATTCTCTTTTCGAGTACAATCATGGCCTACTAGTAGGCCATGGTACAATATATGACGTGCCTAAATTCCACGCACCTTGTATTCATTGGGTATTTTCTGTTATACATCATGTCATTAAATACCGAATGGGTCGCATCGAGTCACGGCATTGTCAATTTCAGATCTGAGTAGTGAGTAATGAGCAACGAACATCACCAAAGCAAGCTCACGGCTGGAATCATTCTGCTGACATAAGCAATTTTCAAATGCCACTGTCTGTCATGAGTGCTGAATTCTTACATTTGAGCAGGTGATTGTGATAAAATGGCTCTCTGATACTGGAGTCCAAACGGCAGTAGTACCGCAATCCGGTTCCATTCATAAGTCTCAGAATACGAATAACACAGACAAAACATTCCTGGTAAACGTAAACGGAGCGATAGTGACGCAAGTTGAACTAACTGCACTAAACAAGGACTGTAGGTTGAATATACGAACCTAACGCTGGGCGCTTGTACAAGACACACAATGCAGTGTGTCGACTGTCGATATATGTATGTTTTTCCACGGTGCAATGAAATCTGAAATCAAGTGACGGCGAAGGACCATATTATTCCTTTAACTAATTACGTACGTCAATGATAAGAAACAACATGACGAAATGACTGATACATTCAATTTGTTAGAGCTGGTTCGTGGTACAAAACTTGATAATAGCTTTCAACATCCAGCAAGACAGCTTACAGCATCCATTTCAATAAAACATTCAAGTCAGCCACCATTTAAGTAAAAACCTTTCATGCCCCCAAAATTATAACGATAAAATGTTCACTGTCATTGCGCGAGGCAGATCCTTGGTGATTTAAAAGTGCTAGAGTCAACAATTATTCAGTTGACCAAACCAATTTTATGTAAACAAAAGGAATTTTTGTATAACTTACAGATTCGCCATTGGATTGTTTTGTTTCGTGGTGTAGTCGTTTTATTTACATTATGTGTTGCTGCTGTGGTACCGTATATTTCCAAGTTTGTTGTTGTCATTGTTACAATGCAAATTTCATGGTGCGTGATATTGATTGCTACGTCATACTCTACCTTATTGGATTTGCTTTTGAGGTTTAAATCCCGTTCGAGTGTCGATAACTCTTGAAAAGAGGCACCCGAAAAGTCTTCGAGTGTTAATAAATGTTCTATTGCAATGGATGTTGTAGTGAAAGCTACATTAAATTTGTTCCGTTGCACCTGTGTGGAGCGTGTATCTTCAAAATGCGCGAAGCCCAGATGTGCGTGTGCGTGGCAGGTGAGCATTGAGCAAACGTATTGATATTAGCATACAGCATAACTTAGCATACAACACCGATGTCGTTACTACATGAAATTGTCTCGATTATACTCTCGAACAATAATATCGCATCTTCCGTTATTTGGCCACAGCGTGTGATTTACTGGAATGATACGTGTATTTTTCCATTCGGGGTCACTATCTGTCATAAATTAGTTCAGATCTTTACACATTCTTCTGCATACCTAAACGCCGCTATAGTAGTAAGGCCGGTGACGCTAAATGCGACATAATGACTCACGCAAGGTCATGTTATCGTTCGTCAACTCGAGAAAGCCGGCCTTCTCAAATTTGACACCGCTTATAGTGTCTGGTAAACACGATTACGTAATACGGTCTTTACTGGAGCGGGATTACTGTACTTACACGTTACATTCACACCAGGGTGGCCAACCTTTTCGGCCAAAGGGCAATATGAGATTTACGAACCGTTGCACGGGCCACTTGAATGCTGATGACCTTTTTTAATCTTCCGATGGGAGCAAACCGGATTGGGTAACGGAGAAAACAATATTTATAATAATACGCATCGAAATCAATAACAATTATGACATGAAGACTCGGCGTGTTAACTTTTCAAAGTTAATGAATGAATTCGGTCAATAATATTGTTACTTGCATATATTGCGGGTCGTCTCTGCATACCAGTGGGCTCATTTGGCAAGGACATGATTATTCGGCGCTTGGACTTATAAATATCAAAGTTTTAGGCTAATATGCGAAATATTGTACTTTATGGTCAATTGGTCATATACGACGATCTGCGAAAAATGTGGCTGGCTCCTGCCTACACCAATGCGTCGGAACTGATATTTTAGTCATCAAAATCCCAAATTTCGCGGCCACGCTAATCAAATTTTCTGATAATACTACAACTAATTTCGAGAATTAGCCCGCGGGCCGCCCTGATTTACACTAAACGGCATATTCCAAATTGAGGGTAGCAACTACCATGTTAACTGCAATATCAATTCGCACAACCCTGCCATCACGTATGGATTATGTCACCCGCGAAATCGTCACCTGGTGAACTAGCAACAAGTGAAATCGCAAGATGGCCAACAGTATTGATTGAATGTTCTATTCAACGTGGAACCGTGAATGATTCTATTTTTAGTTGTGATAAGCAGTAGCACCGGGCAACATCAAGTAGCCGAATCCTACTCCATTGGATTTTGTGACGATGCTGTAGCTACATCACGACTTCACAGAAATGTCATTTTCGCTGACGTTCGTGGTTTTGTGTTACATGTCTTGGAAGCAGCGATGCGACCAATTGAGATTTCAAGGCTTGTACGTTGGGAAAAGGCACCGAAACAATAATTCTCCTGGATGAACTATGGTGTGCGGAAAGTACCCGGAAAAGCCGTATATCGCTATTCGACTCGAATCATTACAAACAATACACAATTCGACCTCGAATCATTGTGCTAAGTCCTAATAGCAGTCAATTCGGAAATACTTTGAACACTACTTGAAAACTACTTGAAGTCGAAGTAGAATTGACTGACTTTAAATCTACTCAAGTAAGTAAGTAGTTGTGAAAACGATCGTAATTCGAAAGGTGAAGAGAGTTTGAATCATATTGATGCTTACCAGGATGTATAAATTTTCGACAGCATGAGGATTCGTCGACATCATGGGATGGATGAAAACGACAGCATTGATGTGGGAATGCGATAAAAATCCATTGTTTACTTGAACACCCGATTTAGAAAATATTGTATGGTATCCTCCCCCATATTACAAGGCCCGTAGTTTGGTCGAAGAGCAATACGGTAATACGCCGTTTCTGATAAGACATTTTGTATACTTGGTAATGCGATCATCGTAAAAGCACCGCAAGCTTTACAAAACCTGTCTTAAAACCGCTGAGGTTTCAATATTTTCGGGCTCGAGCGAGTGGTCCTTTTTGGCAATTTGTCCTCCTTTACTGCTTTTAGAGATGAATAGATTCGAGTTAGAATGGGCAAAAATGACTTAGAAAATTTGTGGTTCGAACGTAAGCGAAGACCTTGTACTACCTTGTACTACCTGCCTAACTTGTACCCATAAAGATGTTACAAGTGAATGTTCAAAACGTCTTCTACGAAATGTCTGCCACTCTTCAGATGTCGTTTGTCAATCTACGAATTACAAAAGCCCTAATATGTAGGTTCCTCACTCAAGATCCAATACCGATCTAAAATTGGTCACTCAGAGTACAAAGAAATAACTCGGCTTCATGTATTTTATTATATATGCATCTTACTCTGCACCACATCCGTAATAAATATTCCAACGATTGGATTACGAGAGCAGACCGCATCACCGAAATACCGCCGAAAAGCAACGAAATACATCATCTAAACCAGGGGTGGCCAACAAGTATTCGATTGCGGTCGACTGGACTTTATTTTGATGCACTCGCGATCGACCAGTTTGTTGCAAGTAGAGTAGTCGTACACAGTTACACACTTCTGGCAATGGAACTGCCAGAAGCGAGCTACGAGTGGCTATTTGGATTAGCAGTCCGACACATGGCTGTTAGAATGTCACGTTATTTTGATTGCAGTCAGAAAAGACACAGATCCACACAAATATGTTGTATCGGGGCCTACGATAACTGTATAATAAACTGCGCAAAATTCCTACGCGGAAGTATTTTAGATAATGACCGTGACGGTTGTGGCCTAGGTAATGGGTTCACTAAAGAATCAGACAATCAACCAATAATATATACGCACCATTACAGAGCGATATAGCTATCAATATTCTTTATTCCGTTATATTCTGTTACCAGCAGCTTGCCGTTTCATTATAGATAACTAACCTACGGTTAGTTATAGTTTCATTCAACAACCTGACAATTGACAGCCAATAACGCGTTTTCGGATTACGATGCAACAGATATCGCAACACCGCTTGATAACAGTACCACGTCAGGAAAATCATCGCGCGTAACCTTATCCAACTTTAGATTAGCTGGTTTTAATCAGACGATTAGCATTCTTCCTGATCAGGTAGGTTTATGATATCCACCTAAAATGCGCCACGATTAGCATTTTCTCGGATCAACTAACTTTACATTCTCTGCCCAAAGTGAGCTACATTATAGAGTGGCAGGGTTAAAACCCGACAGATGTGGAGCACTCCAGAGCCCCTGTTCAAAAGCCACTTTTTAATTTCCTGCCTCGTGCCCAACTAAAAAAGCACGACAAATGCTATTATCTTGGTTTCCAAGTTGGCCATGGCCACGAAGTTCAATCTAAACTGCCATGGCATCCCTCCCTAACCACGACGTCATATGTAGGCATTTCCTTTAATATGACATAGAAGTATTGTCCAAATGCTGGATCCTGGCATTGTCCGGCTGGATCATATTTAGAAAGCATATTGATCCAGCGTACTATAGCCTGCACTTTGAGTTCGTGGTGACCTGATTCATTTCATTTTTATCGCGGCCTCAATCTTTTTAAATCGAATACACCGAACTGATGTCCTATTGTAGGACCGCTATGAATGTCTCATATATATTGATCATCAAATGTAGGAGTGACCAATCGCAACAATAGGGGCGATACGGAAGACAAATAGAGCCGGCAGGATCAAAATTCAACAAGTATAATGTATATTGTATATTCCTTCTCTTTGCCCGTGACGATCATAGTCAAAGCCGCGATACTACTGCATAGCAAACAAAGACTTCGCCACCATGATTTTCGGCACTGTGGGAAAGCAGAACCAACCATTGCACCAGTGAGTTTCCGCACTGTCATTCACGGGATACGCAGAATATTTGAACCGGTGGAATGATGAGTTTATACGACAGTCGGCATTACATCATCCCTGGCAAACACGCTAGTGACGCTTGAATGTATCCATCCGCCAAGTGATAGCGTGTGTCCATTATATACTATACGCGTTACTTCCGCAGTAAGTAGCACGTCTACGTTCACGTGATTTACGCCGGTGTCGGAAAGGGCGAGGTATACCGAATCTTACACAGCTGTGGCCAAAGTGTACACAACTCGAGTATGAGTTTACGACGGGAGTTGCCTATTGAACACTCACAACAGGCTGCCCTTCTCAGCCTAGGCGCAAGTCAGTTATATGGCAACAAATCCTAGTGCAATACTACAATTGCTACGGCTACCGCAGCGAGGGCAGTACTCTGGAAAACGTTTCACAACCCTAGCCTCGCGAGATACGACGGTTCGTTGCTCTGTCCTGACAGAATGGGCATTCAAGTAATTCAGCGATGCACGCCGAGCAGTATGCCGGCAAATGGTCGGACGTAGTGATCGCCTCGTTGGCCATCCTAGAGCGGCATTTGAGCATACGTAGCTCTTGACATCAGTCTGTTAGGAAGATGCATCTTTTGTCCTGTGGAAAGATATGTCGACAATAACACACGGCACAGTACATCAATGGTTGCCATGCATGGACATTGGACACGCACTCTGGATATTTCGCGATTGGTGCGTTGAGAGAAAAGGAGGGCATATTTATGCATATATAGAGACAGGGATATCCCTGATAAATATATGTCTGAAATCATACAAGCACATTCGGACAGATGTCGTCATCAACGCTTTCCGGATATATTTATTGTCATGAAGCAATCAGATTTATAACAAACCAATCATTCAATCAATCAATAAAGAACATAATTATTAGCCAGCGAGCTTTATTGAGCGCAGTTCCTCTTCGCCTGTACTCATGGTACGACCTTTCAACTGCTCAATGCATCTCGGCGAAGTATACAAGAAACATACTATCAAGGCACGAGGACCTGGTTGAGGAGAAATAGCGAACGTGTTATCGACCTCAAGTTGGTGTAAAGCCAAACGATATCGTACATTATGCTATCTTGTTAGCCAGGAGAATACTCATCTATTCGGGCCCACCAAAGAATTTGGATAAAGTTTGCTATAGTGCATCGCTGGTTGTCATAACATACGCGCATAGTAGTTTCAGCGCTATAGCTTAGCTATATAGCGGACACGACATCCTCAGGCCCGCTGTCGAAATACGACCCTATACCCGATTATGAACAGTATTTTATAAATTACAAGAGATAAACTACCTAGCGGAAATACGTTTAATTTGATATCTGTTATTCATCTACATTCTATTCCCGCAAAGTTTGGCAGTTTGACAATCACAATGCTAGGTATCTTAGGAACCAAAGACATAGAAAAGGTGCTTGGGAATTAATGTCATTATATCAGAATTAAAATGTTTCATGTTTACCATTGTTTTGAATGACGATATTGATTAATTCTTTTTTTTAAATAAACACTTTATTTCTCATTATCTAATATTAACACTATTACACATGCGCTTTGCTGCTAGTAGAAATAATATCATTCAACGGTTTCAATTTAGCCAAAAATAGTGGGATGAATTAGTTGAAACTTTAAGCTAGGCCCGCCTCAATATTTTCTAGACACTATTGAATTAGAACAGTGGTTCCCAACCGGGGGAGAATTCCCCCCTTGGGGGTAATTTTGAAATTTTTAGGGGGGAATCTGGCTTTGGCGTTGTATCGGAAGATACACTGGGTTCACAATGCGTGGTGAGATAGCGCAGTGGTAAACTACACTGCTGCAACACCAATGGGTTCTGGGTTCGAGTCCGGCCGAGATCGACTCCAGAATTCCAATCTAAGTGCCGGGTATTTATCCAGGCTCCTCCTTGCCATCCCATCCGTCTTAGCGGTGTCTTATAAAAGCCTAGCAGTGGTCCGTGCTGTAAGGCGACCGCTACGGTATAAAAAATGGAGGAAATTGGCCTGGTGTAAATGACCACAGTATTCAACACATACCATGAACAGTTGAACACCTCAAAACAAACAAACTAGGTTCACAAGGTTTTTAGATTTTTATGGTAGAGCTGTTATGTAGACACTAATTATTTACAATTGTATGTTTCTTTGGTTGATTTTCAGCTGGATGTTTGTTTAAATGCCTTCCTTAGATATTACACCGCCTGATAACGTGAGGCTCGCGAGACAATATCGTTGGGCCTGCGACAGCCTCCCGACCAAATCGCTACTAAGCAGGAGAAAGTCAAGCCGAATTCAGCACAAGGACACTGGGGAAATTGTTTACCTTTTTAAGTCAACATATGAGCTAATATGAAAACATATCAAATTCATCGATTCGACTCAAGGCCATAGCAAGCGGACTTAGTGATTTATTTTTCGTCAGCGGCTACCTGACCGGTAAAAAACAGGTCAAATTTAGACGTACTTAACCACAGTGTAAAGCAGTCCGCATTCGACAGTTCGGACATATCTGAATATGATTGTCCAGTAATTGCTCATTCAGCAAATGGTTGTGCGTTAAAAACACCTTTTTTAGTCACAGGCAAACTTTTCGTAGCGGGGATTTCAGCTCAAATATCGGCCAAGGGGGCCACGAGACGAAAAAGGTTGGGAACCACTGAATTAGAAGATCATATTGGCTCCTTGGGTAAATAAATTGGCCACACCTGCTACATATTATACGATCTAAACTTGAACTCAACAATATCATTTGCGTAGAATCCTAATCACGAGCGTACCAATGCCGGCAATTCATGGCAATCCTAATAATCAAATGATCGTGATCATATAGATATCGATGCCATCGCTTACACAAGTCGAACGCACACCATATGCCATCGGAATAGCGGTATGAAGCGTACCCGTACTGGTACAATGTTTTAATACAGAGCGATACTACAGAGAAACATTAATCTACTCGAAGATCCATGAATCATACATTCATACATTGTCAATACCGGTGCCGGTTTTTGCAGAAAAGCATTCCTCTGCCTGAAAACCATGAATCATACATTGACTATATCGTTGTCGAGGCGGGTGCAAATGATAAGTTACGCCGGAATTTAAATACTATAGGCGTGGCGTAGGCGGTACTACGAGGCAACGACGTCGGTGTATTATTATAATTATTCAATGTGGTCTATTAATTGTAAAGCTTGGATAACATCAGAGATATCTTGCCTTTCTGACGTAACGCTGCAGCTTAGGCGAAATCGGGGCTTGTATTCCCTTGGTCCATCGCGACTCTGCCCCTGGCTAAGGTTTAGAGAAACGGTTCGTCGTCATCGTAACGTGATGTAACATTCAACCAACATGGTTAGCTGATTAATGTCGTACGCGGTGGTGGTAGACTCCGAAGTCCATGTGCTAAGAAAATAAATTCAGTGTATTCATAAACTGGTAACTCGCTGCTTTTCAGCCGATGATTATGCCTTGATATTTGCCAGTCGCTGCCAGCAGCACCCGGCAATATCCAAATGATTGTAATTTAATCGATTGCTACGTAGGTAGATAAATACGTAACCTGAAACAGACATATTAAATTTGCAACTTTTCGGCTGCACTATTTACTATCTCGATTATTCTCAATTTTCTACCAAACTCCAAAACTACACGGTCTGAATCGTGCACGACGCGGCACACACGACCTGATGCTCATGGAGAATATGAAAAAGCAAGTATCGACCTCTTTTACGAAGACGAAATGGATATTAAGGGCGTATACGCGTGCGCGTACACGCCCACACCGCCGATCAACAGGTAATTACTTACAGACCGATCATACTACTCATCATCTTGGAGACACAGAACTCAATATGCAAATGAAAATTATATTCATATTGAATCTAATCCGAATATTTTCGTCTGACTTCCTTCAGGGTAAATCATCAGCAACTAGTAGAAAATTGGAAAGAGCATTGTGTATTAACAATCGTATCACAGGCATGACATTTCGAATAATCGAGGTCGGCCTCAAGATATCCCTTCACCGGACGTACAGTGGTGCATTCGTGTGTCACAAACAACGCGAGTTTTCCGGTGGTGATGGTATAGTAATGCAGATAGGGCTAATAGCGACAACTTTTCGCACTGACAAAATTCAATCCGGCCCCTCCATATCGTGCTTGTATGTAGCAGATTACTTGTCCAAGTTTTACTCACGGAGAAAGCCCTTGTGCATTCTGCGATATTTAATCTGGCGTGCTGGTGAAAAAGGTTACAGTATGCACAGTGCACACTCCTGGATTAAATTAACCATTTCAAACCATTTATGCAAGTCATGGCTGCTAGGAAACAGCCTGTTTGCTATATAGCCATCGCACAGTTCTTGGAATATG
The DNA here is from genome assembly GCF_051294905.1 of Botryllus schlosseri. Classification (NCBI taxonomy): domain Eukaryota; kingdom Metazoa; phylum Chordata; class Ascidiacea; order Stolidobranchia; family Styelidae; genus Botryllus; species Botryllus schlosseri. Next base: position 6,009,049 of record NC_137242.1, read on the forward strand.
AGAGAGAGAGAACGCGGATATTCAAACTACGCAAAACCCCGCATTCACGTAACCGGCAATAAGCGAGTTATCTCATATCCGAACGGTGAAGAACAAAGTTGCAGTCCGAAACAGTAACATCGGCTGCCGTCCATTATTTCACCAATATTTAGCGACAGCGCTTGATTTACTGGAACGATACGTGTACTTTTCCATTCAGGGTGACGTGTCATGAATTAACACGTATATTCTCGCATTCTCCTGCATACCTGAACCCGGCTTAGGAAGTACGAACGCCGGCGATGATATTGCGATATGCCGGGAAATGTTTGCGCGAAAGCCGGTCTTCTCAAATTCAACACCGCTTGGTTACTAGCTAACGCAAAGTACGGACGGCATACGTCGGGGATTATCTTATTTACACTTCAGTAACTCCAGAATGCCACAAATAGTGTGGCTGCGGAAGAGATTGAATGTCACAATCCTATGACAACCCATACACGGATTATAACTAGGGGTGGGCAGAATCGAGTACCAGTGTGATTCCATTCCTAATCGACTATTGGGGTTCGAGACGAGTACTCCCTATGAATTCATAACAGCATGGATGATTCGGAAAGCTCGAATCTGTAACTTTTAAGCGACCACAAATATCAAAAGTCAGTTACACTGCATCGCAGATAATCTTGTATTTGTCGACATTATCTAATCCAATTCATAACGCTTTCGTGACAATGGTGATGCCACCTATACTCCGACGGGCGTAGCCTAGTATTATAGGTTTGGGATGGTTTCAAGGTTACCACAGGGAGAAGAAATATCGAAACTGTTGACAAAATAGCTCGCAGTTGCAACGGGATTTTGGGATTCTGGCCTCGGATTCGAAATTACAATATTCCGCGCCTATTAATAACTGTTTCCCCCCTCAAGTAAACAGATGTCGAGTAGCTTGATTGTCTTGTATTTGAACTGTAAAATGCAACTATTGTGATATGTATTGTACACCTGTCATGGTATCCAAATCAGAACAAGGCAAATTTGAGTAACCGATCGAGTGATTCGAGTATTTTGACTTCGTATTTCAAATATGTACCTTACTGCCACCGCACAAGGAAAAGATTGTCAGTCACACCTCATCCAAAATGATTTTCCATTTCTTGACAGTAACCATGTCAGTGCGCTTTGATGTGACAATGCTGGTTCACAGAAATGTCGGTTTCGTGGTTGTTTGAAGGCTTACGCAACATTTTTCGGATAATAAGTTTCCATTCCAGGGTCTCACGGCGGGGAGGAAGCGCGAAACTATATTTCTCGTTGATGAAATCCAAGCATTTCGAAAGCCAGTTCCGTACTACTATTTACCGGCGACGATGAATCATCACACCGGATAGTAATACGGAACCGTTGGCATTGCCTCATCTGCCGCTCGTGACGCTCGAATCTGCAATTGATTGCGACACTGCGTTTGTCAAGAAGATCCGCGGAAATTACCAAAGATGCTATCAAAATGTATTGTATTTTGATTTCAATTATTGCTGAATAAAACTGTATCTCTGTTTGCCACACTCGTTCAACCGGGATGTTTACCACTTGTCTTAAGATCGGGACATTTGAAGACATGCGCTTCCATTTTGACCCAAAACGCAGCAGGAAATTAAGTTAATATACCAGTACTAACATTATCAATACAACCGGATGAAATTCACTACGAAAATACGGATATTCTCAAACTTTAATTCCATTTGCTGACAACAGTACACGTTGGGTACGATAAACGTTCATGGGTATCGCTAAGGTCACTTCGCGGTGTAAAACCATCGTCTATTATAAGACCGGAGAATTTCGATTTACTGGAGATGGTCAAAGAACTTCGATGGCGTTTTCTTTCCTGTCGGTGATTGTCATACGATGCAAATATAGGTGATCGAATCGATATGACGCGAGCATCGTAGTCGAAGCGCTAGTATTCAAAAATGTCGGCTGCTCAGGAGTACGAGTTCTTCATAGCAATTCTGTGGTTTCACCAAGCCAAAAAAGGTTGAAGAGTAATGGCACATAGACTCAAGTTGATTCCAAGTTGGTAACGAAATTCAATAGAACATTTCATGTGCAGGTAACGCAGTAAATAATAGTCATTTCATTTAGTGTGACATCACAGTATTATCACACTCTGAAATCCTGCAGGATCAACCTCTATTCCTTGCACACGACTTATTTATTATTATTATAGTCAAGGCGATATTGCGTAACAAACAAAGCCTTCGTCGCAATGGTTTTCGGCACTTTAAAAAAGCAGAACCCTAACCAGCCCTTGCGACAGCGACTTTAGGTACTAGCGTTTAACCGTGTGGGTGATCGGTTTATTATACTACATTGGTTTTTGAACGTTAAACTCACGGTCCCATACAAAATCAACACAAAACAACACGTTTGTTTTTATAGTGTCCATGTGGCAGGCCTAGTCGATATTTTGCGAGCCGCTCCGCTATGTTTGGTTGCGTTTCTGAGAACGTAACTTCAATATCGTGAATCACATTCGACCGGTTCAAATTCGCATTGAACCCACTAATCAATAAACAGAATTATTAGTCTGCGAGGTCCATTGAGAGCGGGTCACCAACGTCAGTTTCAAGTGCTAAATGCACCACAACAAGCTACGATGGCTTTGTAAGGAAATATATTTTCAATTTGTTTTATCCCTTGATCGAGTCGCTTTTGAAATTGATGCAGTTCTTGGAATATGAGAAAAAAGTGTATATTCAATCTGCACGAAGCCCGCGTACGCACGCATCAGACAATAACCGAGTTATCTCATCCGCACGGTGGAGAACAAAGTTGCAGTGCGAAACAATAACATCGGCTATCGTTGATTATCCCACTATTTAGCGACAGCCCGTGAGTTACTGGAATGATACGTGTACTTTTCCATTGGGGGTGACGTGTTGGATATAACATGTGTATTCGCATTTTCCTAGGAATATAGGAAGGCCAGTGATGCGACAGCGAAGTGCCGGGCAATGCTTGCGCGAAAGCCGGTACACTCAAATTTAATACCGATTGGTTTCTGTTTTGAGCGATCACGAATTACGATACAGATCGACACAGGCGGGATTATCGTATTTACGATCTTAAATAACGCCAGAATGCTACAAATACTGTGACGACGGCATTGATCGAATATGACAATCATGCACGGATTGGATTATCACTAAGGCTGGGTAAAAGCATACCCCATAGAGTGAATCCATTTTTAATCGGTTTCGAGTCGAGTAGTCCTTATGAAGTCATAACAGCATGTATGACTCGGAAAGCTCAAATATGTCACTGATATGCGAACACGAATATAAAAAGCCAGTCACACTACATTTAAGATAATTTGGTATTTTTCGATCATATCTCGTTCATGATTCTTTTAATACAGTTCTACGGGTCACTCACATTATTTCACAGAAATGTTTCCCCCGCCAATGCGCAATATGCATAGCCTTGTGCTGCGGGTTTGGGATGTTCAGATGGTTTCAAGGTTTCTATAGTGAGAAGAAAGCATAAAAACTTTAATTCTCGTTGATTAATCAGTCCCGTGATGGGAGCCGGGCAGGATCAACATTGTGCAGTATCAAATCAATGGACTTTTCCGGTACAGCTGATTGAATAGGCCGACGACCCTGAATTGCCTTGATTGAATCGATTATGCAATTTTATTGCGTATTTGGCTGCTTTATTCACCAATCGTTTCAACAGTGGTTGCCTTCTAAACCTATACACTGCTCCCTTTAGCTCTCACCGCCCATGTTTATAGCCAAAACTCCCCACTCGCCCATTTCATAGTCAGCGCCCCCTTCACGCCCGCGAACCATTGGGAACCACTGACGTAAAGCCATCGTCACTTGTCAGATGAGAGAGTATCCGTCTGTTTAGGCAAGACATCTTCGATAGCTTTTCATTTCTTGTCGGTGATTGCTAAGGCTATAGCAATACCAATATGGGTTATTGAATCGATACAGTTCGGGCAAAGTCCCTATTACAAGCATACGTTACCGGCAAGTTTTTGCGGAACAATAGCTACATGATCGCGTTGTATGATCAATGATAATGACGCAAGTTTTTAACAATGATGCCGACCAAATGGATACGATCTGCTCATCTGCACATGAGCCAAACTAAATTCAACAGTAGGCCGGGGCCTACGATACTTATCGTAGGCCCCGAGTAGGCCTATGTCACTATTAGTCACCAATTCAATCCACCTTCGGCATTTAATCCTTTGTACTATACAACATTGCAAAGCACTAAGGATGAGTGAGACTCGATGTAAATGACAACACAGACTTAGCACAAGTTTGATCCCAGCTGACCTCGAAAGTGAGTAGTATATATTTAAAACTAATTCGATGAACTGAATGAATCAGCGATCAATTAAAGACCGCTTAATTATATAACAGTATTCTAGTGACACATGAGCCGCCGCATTTCAAAAGGAGCATTTAAGCTTGGCCGAAATAAATTAACATTGCTGAGTTGCTGATGTTCGTTGAAACTTTTTTCGCCCGGTCACGTAACAAATCGCTTTTTGGCGGCGCATAGCTATTTAGCAAAAATCGGTGATAATGGGTTATAGTTGGGGTAAAAAAGTCAAAGCTTTATGTCAAGAAATTGTAAAAAATTTTGTACAAAGTCAAAAATTGCTTGTAACCAGCATTTCGTTGATATCGTAGATATTTGCACAGTCGGTGAACTTATCATTTGACATATTACAGCTTCTAGCCTAGGCCTACCGTTATAGGCGGCACATTGTCTATGTTCAATGTTCATAGTTCATTGTGAATCATCAACGGTCAAATGAAACATACTGATTTTGCGGCTACTGTAGGTGTAGAGGTGCGGTACAGCTACAGCTTTGGTATTGCTTTTCGAAATGCCGAAATTGTCAGGCACCCAACTGGCAAACTGTTTTGTGTCTTGTGCAGTCAATTCGTGAACTGTGACAGGCGTTTTGGAGTAGAAAGCCCGCGCTCATCAGTGAAGTATGGCAACGACTGCTTACAGTAGCGGACAGTACCGAGGCAAAGACACCAATACAGTCTTTCACTCCAAGTTCAAAGACTGACTTCAAGAGCAAGTTGGTTGAGGCCTTCCTAGCGGCAGATATCCCTTTGCACACATGTAAAAGTCTGTCATTTCTCAAGTCAAAACGGATTTTCAGGCCAAGCTACTTCGTAAGGGCAGTGGACAGACACTCAGACAGTTCCAACCAGAAATGAAGAAACGTAGTACAATCCCAACATTTTATCCGAAAACGCCTAATTTACATTCATGAGGGCAATTTTTTTCAAAATGAAGTTTTTAACGTTAACTAGTGTCAAAATATTCATTTTTTAGTGCAAAAACTTCCGTTTTTTAGGTAAAAAGATCGCCCTAGTTATAATATTCAATATCGACGCCACTTAACATCATTTACGACATCACTTTTCGTGGCACGTCGAGAGCGGGTTAACGCTTAGTCACTAAGTCGCTTGCGTGGGGGAATTTGGAAGGACTGCAAGCTATCATATCCACTTTAGCTGTGCGACGCGATCACTCCGTGCCTTAGCGAAATCCATATTAGATAACCGGTACATGATTCAAGGTTAACATCCTGTAGCGACGCGATCAAGGCAGCGACTGCCGATATTATGAGGGAACTGTAAAACGAACACTGAAGAACGGCTGGTGCCGGTACCCTATATACCCGGGGTGGCCAACCTTTTCAGCCAAAGGGCCTCATTCGATTGACGAAGCATTGCGCGGGGCACCAGCCGCGCGAAGCGCGAAAATTTTGTTGAAGTTCATAAGTCAATAATATTGTCTTTTGACCATATTGCGGGCCTGCTGTATATCGCTGAGCTCAGTTTGCAAGGACTGGACTATTCGGCGCCTGGACATATCTATATCGAAAGCTTCGTCCAACATATGCGTCAATCATTTTGTGCCTAGGTTTCATAGTCGACGGTCCTTCTGCGAGCGCAAACGCGAGCAGACATGGGGTAATCGCGATTAGTAATCGTAATCGATTACGACGATTACAGCATTTTCAAGTAATCGTAATCGCAATCGATTACATTCGAAAAATTCCCTAAGTAACAGTGATGAGCGGAAAGTGCTTTTCGAGAATCCGAATCCCTCCGACAACTTTAGTGTCTGAGGAAAACTCCCTCCGACTCCGAACAACTCAATCCCAGACTCCGAGATACTCCGATGAATCTCGTCAAGTATCCGAAACAGTGGCAAGCATGGTACACTTGGTAATGTATTTTACTAAATTAATGTGATAATATGGTTGGCCTCATAGTATTGTCTACTCTCCAGTCCTCAATTGCAGTGCAGATGGCTGATTTTTATGCGCTTGGCAATCATTTCTGCATGTTACCTTTCATATTACAACTTTACATGGTGTCAACTGTCTGTGCTTTGGTTTGTAATCATAATGAAGAGTGTATTCTGGTCAGAGCTATCCAAAGATATCGGAGACAAAAATTACAATACTCCGAGATTACCCGAAAAAATATCTGTAGTAAACTCCGACTCCGCTCCGACTGTCACAAAATCGGCAAAACTCCGCTCCGAATCCACTCCGACTCCGCTCCGATGCTCATCACTGCTAAGTAATCGTAATCGTAATCGACTACTTCCCATATCTAATCGATTTCTTTGTGAACGACCGATTACTTTTTATTTGTACAAGGACTATGAATGAAATGAACTGAATAAGGAAGAGAAGTTATACCAGTTACGTGATGCACAAACGTCTGATTTTCAAATGCCGCTGCTCATTATTACGTCAGAAGTAGCCTATTAGCTTTGCTAGTCATTGCGTAAGAAGTATCCACAGTAAATAGATATTCGATGTACGTATATTAGTGTGATTGTTAGAACACCCGCCGTGTTGTTTATCAGCTTATCAACACGTTCCACACGCCATAGTACCTCGCAGCAGGATAATAATCACCACTTTGCGATTTGATGCTTGGTTATGCTTGGTTAAACGCAGTTTGACCGTTGCTGATTGGCGAGCAGTAGGCCTATATAGTACGTACGTCGTACGTACACCGGACAAAGATTTGAAATTTTGTACTCGTCAAATAAAACAAAGCATTAAACATCAACAGCTGCTGATATATATCATGACCGAGCCGTTTTTGCCATTTCTCGTAACGGCAGCTTGCAGTACATTATCTGTATTAAGTTGAAGACAGAGTTTTATGTTCTCTTCATCTTATTCTCATATGACTTTACTTGAAACGGGCGCCAATCGTTATTTCACTATTCTTTACTCAACATAGGGACCTGCCGTCATAGCCATGGGCTTCTATATCATGTTAGCGTGGGATATAGCTAGAATCAGAACCAAAACAGCAATTCGTCTCCCAGTCCAAACGTTGGTCTTTGGCCGCCATAGGGTGATATTTTCAAGTTGAAGACTGAATGTCGTCAATAACATTGATAATTGCATTATAATATTAATAATTTTTAATCCTCTCTCTGCCCCCGATGGTCAGATTTGCGTCTGGTATCTTGTTACAATTACTTTAGTGTATGTTGTTAATTCATGGCCTCCGATCTGTTATATAATCAAAAGATATTGTTGTATCCCAAACGTAGCAGACTACAAGAAGAAACTCTCGTGAGACTCACACACAAATTGTCATGTCTTTAATGCTCTCTATGGGTGCCCGGGAGTGGCATTTGCATTGTGGGCTCAGATTGGAAGGACCATACTATTAGTCACGCCCACCCAGCGCGGCTATTGACAATGGGCACATACTCTAAGTTTCGACTAAGGTCTTTCTTTAGTATAGCACACTTCGTGAAGTCGCGTGTTGGTCGAAACTGCTTGTCTTTTGGTGTGTCGTGGCACGGTATTGGCTGGAACCTAAATGCCTATTACTATAAATCAGGGTTGCTTTTAAAACAAAAATCAATTGAAAGCAAACATATTTAAAAGAAGGCCCTTGTTTAAAACATGTTTTATATTGCTTCTTTTTTAAGCAATGACGTCACGAATGTGGATTGACATTGACAATTGAAAATATAGGGTAAATATAGCTCCTTTGACGAAATATCTTTAATATAACTGTTGAACCGACTATTTTCAGGGGTTCCAACCCTCCTATATCGATGTATGTCGGCTAAATCGGGTGGCAATTGTCCGTACTCTCATACAACATGTTTTTTCGAAAGCATTTACACAAATATGGCATAATTTTACAACTTGAAAAGACATAATTTTCAAGGTAATTAAATCTCTCGAAAATACTCTATAATTTATGTTGGCTTACGAAATACTTTTGAGTCCCCTTCGAGTTCACTTTTCACCCTATTGGGAAATTTGGGGTGCGGCAGTCATGGACCTGGCAAGAATGCAAATCGTTGGGTGCGATAAATCGTCCACTATAAAAATGGGCAATATGTGCTTTATGACGTAACAAGCAAATGACGCATCTTTTTAAAGGAAGTTTGTTATCTCATTAGGCCTTTTCAGCGCAATCCATATATTGTCTTCCAATATAACTTCTAAGATGCAAAATAAATGTAATCGTGAATAATCGTGATTACTTTTCCAATGTAATCGTAATCGTAATCGACTACTTCCTGATTTTGCTGTAATCGTAATCGTAATCGTAATCGCGTCATTCAGAAGTAATCGTAATCGCAATCGATTACATTCATGAAGTAATCACCCCATGTCTGAACGCGAGGTCTCGAATATAGTTAGACTCAATCGGATACATTAGGCGTTCTTTCATTTTCACAGAGTGGTAACAATATTAAAAGCAAGAAATTGAGTGACAACATGTTGCGCGAAGCGTGTAGAAAATTTTTACTTATGATTAATCTAACGCAAATTATTTTGCTTTATTGTAGTGTACGAAGATCTACCAAAATTTGACTGGCTCATGGATCTACGAATGCGTCGGAACAGATATTTTAGTCATCACATCTCAAGTGTTGCGGCCAGATTAATCAAATTTTCGGTTGGCCTTGCAAGTTCACAATCGGTGCAATCCATTTTTGATAATACTACCAATTTCGGAAATTACCGCGTGGGCCACTCAAAACCTTCTCACGGGACACATGTGGCCCGCGGGCCACGGGTTGGCCGGCCCTGCTATATACTCTGTTACAATGTGATGAAACTCATGAATGGTTTGGCTGAAAAGATTGATATTGCTGAATACGAGGTCATCCGCAGTACCGCACATGCGAGTGTTCGCATTTGAAATCCCTGATAGACTCGATGATAACCATAAACAACGGCGTCCACCGACAAAATTCAGTCCTGACTGTACGTAATCGTGTCTTTATGTAGCGTAAGTCAATTGTTACAATGTAGATAACAGAATTAAAGTTTTCGGCGGTCGTTCTAGAACACCTCGAAACGCTAAGCGGTTATTTTTAAAGCCAATATGAACAAAGCGACACTTCGCGAGTTCGCATCAAAAGTAAATGACGTCACAATTTCCACGCCTAAGCTGACATTATGAGCGATCTCGAGTCTTGTACGCGTACGTACAACGCGTACATCGTAGTGCAGACTGTAAATAGCAGCCGATCACGGACGACCCAAAGTCTGTATACAGTATAAAGCCGCTTCCTGACTACACAGTATACGCTCGACAATGAATCACTTGCTTCAGGTAATTTCCTTTGTATTGAGATTTTCACATACCGGTAATACGAGGAAACACACCCTCCATTACCTATCATTAACGATGGTACACAACGACCTAATAGGATCACTGCATTGCAATACCCCGGGTCACTATAACAAGGTGAGCTTCTTATCAATCAAATATAGCTAAACAGTGAACAACGAACAACATGTCAAGCCATGCCCTTCGTCCTACGACATTGAACATAGTGCCATGACAAAATGCACATCATTGGAGTTTGACCAGTTCTAACTACAGATTGACGTTCACTATAGGAGGCGCTTATTATTCAATGATCCTGAAATCACATGTTAGATGTCAAAATATAATGGGGTGTAAACTGGTAGAAACATGAATTGAGCACACAATCAGTGAAATTAGTGCAGTGGTTCTTAACCGGGAACAGAAGTCACACTAATTTGGAGCAAATATTTACCAGGCAATATTACATAATTTTTAGGTTTAGGATTTTGAAAATTACTGAGTAGTTGTAAGATAAGCTAGCATCACTTCAATGAGTGGAATGTCCGGGTGATAACGTAATGTCCGGGTGAGATACCACTGTAATTAAATATGTTTCCAACACCGTAACTTTTTAATGGAGTCGACAGTGATTTTGTGTTAGTCGCGAAGATGCATCTTCCAATGTCGACAGTAGCAGCAAAAATTATGCGCCCCTCGACTAAAGCTACTTACTCACGTATATTTCCTCCCTTCTATTGTCTACTTCCACTTGACGCAATTTTGAGATGCCTTGTAAATTGATACTTCCACTTGTAAATGAGAGGGAATTTACGGAAATACTCCTGCATATACTTGGGCAGCAGCACTAGTAAATCATGTATCAATTCGCAATGGCCAATATCTCCAAATTTACAGAATACGTATACCAAACACCGGCAGAACACGCACATTGAAGACAAGGCCGAAATTTTGAATGTACACATAGTCGACGACACGTGACGGACAAGGGATGCTCGGCGATCCTACTGTTGCGTGGTATGGCGCGCGTTCGCCTTGGCTTCGCAGAAGGGGCAATTCCGCAGATTGGACAAGCATTCCGAGCAGTAAGCCGGTAAATGATCGCACGTGGTGAAAGCTTCGTTAGCCATCTTACGGCGACACTTGATGCAGACGTAGTTCTTCACGTCGGTCTCGTCGAAGTCGGTCCCGTCGTTCCTGTTACGGGATATAATACGCATTGAATAGTTGTGTATCAACTTAATTTAAGCACAATACTTGTTACTTGATGTGCTTTCAAATAGATTTCGACAAATATCAGAATTTTGTGCCAATACCGGCATGACTAGAAAAATACATCGCGTATAAAATTCATTTATTTACAGTAAGCTAAACCTCCAGCTGAGTTAGAAGCAAGAACGTCCAGCCCAACGCGCGTAATGGCAGTTCAGAATACATAACTTTTCATCACCGAGGGTCCGCTTCAATTTTGATGAAATGAGTAACATGAAATTTCCTTGGTGTCAATGTTACCTGCCAAAATTCACGACGAAAATTGGGATATTTTCGAATGACAAATGCATTTCCAAACGCAGAAGTTGGCTATGACAGACTTTCGTATGTAGCGACTGTAGCAAGCGCTTGAAAGCGTCGAATTACGTGAAACAAACGATACCATATAGTAGTCAAGTTAGAAAATCTACATTGTGGAATGTACAATTATATTATTCGGGCAAGTTTTCATAAAAGTTGCATTTATTTTTCACAAAAGTTGCCCTAAAAAGGTTCATTTATGGACTATAGGGCTGTTCAAAAATAACTTTTTTCCGGATTGCAGCCATTCACTTATTAAATTGTCAGGTCACCCTAAAAACGCTTTAGTTTAGTTCAATGCTAACAAGTATAGGACTCCGCAGATCCAATTAAATTTTTCAATTTATTAGGGAAAATTACAAAAAAAAATCAAATTCTTCGGCCAACCCCATGAAATTGTTGAGCTGTCTTCAAAGGCGATGCAAAACAAATTTGAGTCAATTCCGACTAGTAGAAGCGGAGTTATGTGATTTTTATTTGATAAATCTCGGATTATCCACCGATCCGAGCAGTATCAACGAAATACTCCAATAACTCCGCTTCTACTAGTTGGAATTGAGTCAAATTTGTTTTGCATCGTCTCTGGAAGACAGCTCAACAATTTCATGGGGTTGACAGAAAATTTTTTAAATTTTTTTAAAATTTTTTTCTATATTTAAAATTTTAATTGGATCTGCGGAGCCTTATACTTGTTAGAATTGAGCCAAATTTGGTGTGCAGCGTTTTTTAGGGTAACCTGACAATTAAATGACTGAACGGCTGCAATCCAGAAAAAAAAGGTATTTTTGTACAGCCCTAATGGACAAGTTCTTTGAAATTATTAAGGTATGAGATACTCGAATCGACCCGTATCCAAGGCACTGTAGCAAAACGCAAACAAAACCAATAGCCTGGATGGAAATATTGACCCAGTGAAAATATAATTTTCGGCGGCCCAGCGTGAATGTACGTCAAATCAGAAAGAACCTCAAATTTAAACGACCATGAAATAATCAAGCGATCTATTTGTATATAGTACCAAGTCCCTTGAAATTATCAAGGTATCAGATACTCGAATCGGCCCGTATCCAAGGCACTGTAGCAAAACTCAAACAAAATCAATAGCCCGGAAATATTGACCCAGTGTAAATATAATTTTTGGCTGTCCAGCCTGAATGTACGTCAAATCAGAAATGACCTCAAATTTAAATGACAGTGCAATCAATAATCAAGCGATCGATTTACATGTAGTACCATATAGTACCAAAGTTCGTTACATGAAAAATCGAAAACGCTGCAAAAAGTTGCTTGAAAAATGAAGAAAAGTTGCAAATACTTGCAATATAAGATTACTCCAAACAGCTCAAAACACCATACTACATAATATCTGAGTATTTAGGAAGCTGTCGGAAGATATAAAAAAGTTGCAAAACTGCCCTAATTATTTATACGTGTACACTGTACAACAAGGTTCATATTTGATTATTCCAGTAGGGATAGCTGTTTAGCGGCACCCTGGCACATTGAGTACCCGAGTGCGATATTTGGAAAACAGATGACTTCCTTAATCATTGTCAGTTTGAGTGAATTTACTATTCATTAATGAGCTGATGAAATGATGAGCCATTAGCTGCCCGATTGCTACTCGGAATTTGGATGCACTCAATTTTCGTTTTATGTCGAAGGCAACCGACATTACTTGATTATGTCGCGGCACCCTTGTTCAGGTAAACCGAGACCCTGTTTGAATCCATGGATTAAACCATCCGGTCACCTGGGCACGATGAATGTCGACCAAGTCATCGACTACTTCTCATGTCCCAAGGGACTGCGCAATCAATTCTTCGCAAAACTAATACAACTAGGCGATGAGTTGGATTGAAGTATCGTTGTGAGTAATGACTGACTTCGAGTATTCTTAACTGACCGATATAGTCCAGACACGACAAATCTCCCGTTGCATGTATTCAGTGTGTAACTGTGCAGTGCATGCCTCCTCTTTACATCGCCTAGGCCCGAATTGGTGTCGGATTCCAAAGACTACTCCAAGTCGGTTCAACACCTTCCTATCTTTCCATTATTGCAGCAAACAATACGTTCATGTTGTTTGCTGCAATATTGAAGTTCTGTAGGCTACTTCCAAAAGCCGATCTTTGTATCGCAGTTTTGTAGTGTTTTGAATTGATGAAAATTCTCAATAAACTGAACTGAATAGCTAATGGTGTAAAGCCGTCGTCTGCCGTAAGCCGTGAGAATGTACATTTATTCAGATCGAACAAGGATCTTGAATAGAGTTTGATTTTTTTTACATGTTGCTATGACATACGATACACGCATTGTAGTTGAAGCGCTCCAAACCGAAATTTTGAGTCCAACAATACAATTTGTGTAGTGTCCTTATCAGGAATGTACCAGTGCCGACATACGCACAACGCACATAGCTATCTATAGCCATAGTGTCTAGTGTAGATGTTGGTTCGTCACCTTTCCGGCCGGCCCGCCAAATATATTTCGATTTTATTCTCAGTTACAAAATGCAGGAGGTTGAAGTCTTGTCGGCCATCAATTAGAGAAATAAAAGTCAAAATTTGAATTTATCACGTAATCTATAACTTGAGGGCTTTTAGGAGGTAAAGAAAAAGTCCATCGATTTTGGCATTGGCAAACATTTGTTGGGTCATCCCGCTTGCGACGAAAATTATTGGGACGACAGATTACGTGTTGTCGAGAGAGGCCGTTCACACTTTCACTAAAGTGCCTTCGACTCGACTTTTATCAAAATACGCCAACGAAGCCTGTGACTACACAAGGAGTTTGTGTTTTTTCTAAAATTAGTACATTGAGCTTAAGCGCTCTCTCCGCCCGGATTATTCGATATATCATGCCGGTGACGTCATATTTTGTGATACGATTGTTGATGGATAATTTTCTTTCCAATTCTCTACTAGTTGCTTGCGATTACCCCGGACGAGTGTCAGCCGAAAATATTCGGGTTCATTTCAATATGAATATACTATTCAATTGTTATCTATAACGCTTTGTGACGTGATTACTGCGACACTATACCTTTCTCGAGACCGGTTAAAATAAGAAGGTTACGCGGGAGTTCAAACGCTATAGACGCGGCGGCTGGTATACATACCACTCATGTCTGCGCTTAAATCAATTAGAAAGCTCAGTAAACTACTTGGCTACGCTTACCTCTCTGACGTTGCGTCACAGCTTAGGCGAAACCGAGGCTTGCATTCCCTTTGTCCGTCACGACTCTGCCTCTGGTTGAGGTGAAAATGGTTCATCAAGAGCAAGTAACTTCTGACCGACAAGGTTAAGCTGATTAATGACGTACGCGATGGTGGCCACGTCAATAGACTCCGAAGTCCTTGTGATAAAAGAATTTCCGTGTATTCTGATACTGGCAACTCGCTCTTACTTCGCCGATAATTTTCCTTGATATTTGCCAGTTGCCGCCAACAACAGCCGGCAATATCCAGCTGATCGTAGTAACTGATTGCTACGTAGGTTAATACGCAACCTGAAATTCGAAATATGGAATCTTAAAAGTTGCTGCACTCTTTACTTTAACAATTTCACGACCTATATCCGATTTCGATAAATAATTGTTAATTTCCTATCGTACTTCACGTTCAGCAACTATACGCCTACCGCAGCCAGCGTCAACACGAGACCTGCTTCGCCGCTACACTCAAGTCTCGTGCGCACTACGGGATGACGCATTGCGTTCTACAGTGTTTCCGACTAATGGATGTGATGGATGTAGAAGTAACGCCCACATCGTCGATCATTGGGCTAAGGACACCAACAGAACTATTCTTCCATAAAATTTGGGCATCATACTAATCAGTGGTGTCCCACCTGCTTCACAACATTATATTTATCAGATTCGCAACAATAGACTACGGATTGCAACATGTATTAGTATAAATTTGTATTCGGTGCCCGTCTGTTCCCTTTATATTATAATACGGCCATATTCGATACCGACCCAACTCTCACGGTAGAATAATTGTAGTCATCAGTTTAATCCACTTTCGGCAATGATATACCTGATGAAATTATACCAAAATACTTATAATATAGTGTGACTCGAATTCGACTGCAACACAAGCCTTATTAGCTTGAACCGCATACAACTCGACAATCATCAAGAAGGATCTAAAACCACTTGAGCATGAACGGAATGAATCAATGAAGGTACCGCATAATTCAATAACGGCATAAACAACGTGTTCTCGTGATTGATATTGCGCCCCATTTCAAAGTTAGTACTGGATTTCGACTTGACATTCTTTTATAGATGCAGTGCAGCGTATATGTTTTGATCATCCCTATCCCTGTATTCGCAACATGCTGACAGAAATGGACAAAATGTATAAATAAACAAAAATATTATTCGTTCAAACAATTTTTCATCACATAGGCAGCAAACATACGTTGTTTAGCGAAGATTGGTAGTAATGGATTATCATATTCAATATCGCTTTGAAGCACTGGGCGAGACGCGATCAAATTTCATGATGCGTCGAGATCAGAGAGGATCAATGAAGCGATAATAGTAACGTGAGGGAACTTCGAATGAATTGATAATAATTTCGCAAAGCATCATACTCGGTTCTGCAGTGGGAGGAGACGAATACTTTCTTACAGCAACCTCAGATTTGCCCTACAAGACCGAGCAAAATTCAAATGAGTAAACCAAATGAATGCACGGTTAATATCCAGTCGCAGACTTCATATATCAATTGCAAACTAGGAACTTAACGTTACATTTGTTGAACGTTGAAACACTGCGAAGAAGCAAATTCGTGTTACCTCACCACTAATCGATTCTGCTTACTTAAATACGACATGGATGCATTTGTCAACCAGCGAAAAGTAGCCTGGAATTTACAAAACAGAGACCTACTTTTGAATGTTAATGCGTGAAGTAAGACCATAAGATGTGTAAATGAAACCGGATATGCGTTTACTTTGAAACCTGTTCTTTAATGTACCATGTGTATAGGGACTGGGACTTTATGAGCAAGATTCAAAATAAATACTTGCTAATTTAGCATATCATACCGCAACAATAAAAGTCACAGTGTAATACCATGGGTTCCAACTTACTTTCACTCGCTGTCACGGTTTCCGTAAAAGCGGAAACTCGACACAAAACTGATATGAAACGTGTGCCGTACAAATCGTTCTGATTTTTGAGATTTCTGCTTAATATACCCCTCCTTTCTGTCTGTGGATAATAAATGACTCGTTTCCATCAGCGCTATATATGTGCCTGACCAGGAAGCTGGCTGGGCGGAATCATGAGTATGGCAAACTTAGCTCTGTGCTTTGTACAACCGTTATGTCATATTTATGTCCCGTCGCCCAAGATATAGTTCCTGCGCTACGAAGACTCAGTCGAGTCTAAAGTGTGCTTCCCTGCAAAAGCGGAATTTCACTTCTCGTCACTCAAGGGCCTATTGGCTGATTAACTTCTACTATACGAATGACGCGAGCCGCATTTCTGACCATCTCCACAATACCTTACAAACACCCCCGCTATTTTGGTGAGTATGAGTCATCTATCAAGGCATTGTAAGGCTCTAATTCCGTAGCGCTCTCTTTTATAGTAAGAGTTATAAAGTGTGTATTTTGAGCAAATATTTGCAGCGTTTTGATTACCCTTGAGATGTGTCGTTTCATGTTTGTTACTTGGTATAAGCGGTGAGATGTTGTGTATGCAGAGGTGGTCAGTCAAGACGTACTTCTACTTTTCGAAATACTTCATGCAGTGTTGGGATGACTCGAGTCATGACTTGACTCGAGTCAGACTCGAGTCACTTTTTCGTATGACTTGACTTGACTCGGCGTATCAGAAATGTGGATTGACTCGTGACTCGGAGCAAAATTCGCGAGTCAATTTCAAGTCATCAAGTAACCGGTGTCGATAAAATCACTGTATCTTGCACATGCTCGGATTGTTCGCGAAACGCTGGTGTAACCCGTGAGAGCGACCAATCATTCAATGATCGTGCGTTTTGCTGAGCCGCCATTGTTCCATCACAAATATATTGATCGCAAACGAAGTGATCGAAGCTCACAGCCTACGTTGACGTAAACTATAGTATGGTTAAGTAATTTAATAGCAAAAGGTATATTTCTGTTCTTTGTTCTTAACCTAACCAAACCTCTTGTTTTCTAGTTTAATTGAAATTGAATTCGAAAATAGTTTATATATAGTCCTTAACCACAGCAGGCTCGAATTGTATCATATCAATTTGCAAAAGGGTGATGTATTGCATCTTATCAATTCGTTTCTCTGTTCTCTATTTAGGCTGGTAACTATAAACTGAGGCCGTGCAATTACTTACGTAGTTTATTAGTTCTACTTATATGTGAGCGATGCAGCGCCTTACTTGCGTGTGTATTTAACTCTATATCCCTTCATCGGTTCAAAGTGAATGACCACTCAATCTGTATTTCAGACACCTAGCAAAGTACAATGACGTAATCACGCCTCATACCTTGAAAAGGCAATTTGACTTGAATTGTGACTTGACTCGTGACTTGACTTGACTTGACTCGACTTGACTCGAGTCACCTCCAAAAATCGACTGACTTGACTTGACTCGAGTCACCTTCGAAAATCGATTGACTTGACTTGACTCGAGTCAAAATGTGCATTGACTCGAAATGACTCGTGACTCGAAGGTAGTGACTTGATCCCAACACTGACTTCATGTATGTTTGCCTAATTGTCCTATACTAACTTGAATGAGAATAATTTTAGAGTACTGTAAAGTAATTAAGGACTACCATATGTCGTCCATCTGTAATGCGGTCGTTCGAGTGATCCATTCGGGATTAGGACTGGAAAAATTACCAAATGACCTTTTTGTTAACACAACAACGGTATCGTTAAAACGTGGAGACTTCGGGCGTCGAGTCGGAAATATGACCTTGGTACAAGATTTCCAGTACTAATTTGAGAATCTGCCGTTTTCTAGTCCGGTAATCTGACTTTTATGATTTGTAAAAAGTGCCTTCTTTTCCGGATACCAAAATATCTTAACCCTAAAAGTGGCAAAGCTAGACCTAGAATACCTCGGCCTACTATCTTAATTACCTCGTTGCTACTTCCCACTTCGAGGGTCAGATTGCTAGGACAGGACGATTCGGAGTTAGGACATCCATATCGAAGGCTTCGGCCAATTTGCGTCGGTTTGATCGCCTTCAATAATTCTGGGAGCGCACTTCGCGGAGTGCGTATCAGCGCATGTTGACCGAAAGTTTACATGCATATGTCCGTGCTGTCACGAAATGGCCGGTAACTAATAGTCCCCAACCCATTTACTGCACAGTGCATAACCCCACTAAATCATCTTAACGGTCTGCAATGGCATCGGGTGATACTAGGAAGACTACCCGTCTTCTCATTATTGTGAATACAGGTAAACGTAAAGCGCATTTTTGAAAATATTCTTGTTAGGGACGGTGTAATTAATACTAAACACATTTTTGGTACAGACGTATTTTCTGTCGCGTTGTTACGGTTGCTTTCTGAGAAAATGGCTACCGGCCAAGAGTTTTTCAGACTCTTAGTAAGGTCTAGACCAGTGGTCGGGAACCTTTTTCGGCCGAAGAGCCATATTTGGCCCAATATTTTCAATTGTAACGCCCAAAGAGCCATACATGTCCATCAGCTGTTACGTCACAATTGAACGTCAGTGCTGACGTATTGATAGCACTAGTACATGGGGTTCGTGGTGTGCGGCATATATTTCTGCCCACATGGGTAGGTGGAGTCAAAAATGGTCACTACAGCAGTATACACCCATCATGTGATACGTCAGTGTCGTGGGGTTAGGGGAGGCAAGTGGGGCAGTGTCTCAGATGTCGTCGGGGATTAGTGAAGTAAAATTGTGAACCCTTCAAACTTCCATCGATGTTTATTAATGACTGGATTATGAACATTTTCATTCTCAAAATCACGCTATTTTCATATTTTTTGTTCGAAAATGAAGCGCGAAAGGAGAGGTACGACTCAGATGAGGCACAGACGGGCCAAGCATCACCTGTGACAGCGCAACTCATCGTAAATAGCTTAGGATTTATAAACATTGATAACAATCAAATGTAAATATTGCACTGATTTTGAAAACCTAAGCATTGATCGACTCCTAAAATTTTCGGCGTAACGTAACGTTGCGTTGCACATCTACATTTTTACGGCGATGCTATAAAGCTAACATCCAATCAAGAAAATGGATAGGTATGGCGTTGTTTTTAATTTGAGTTCGAAATTGTGCATATCACTTCCACGGCATTTTATTTCTCGGTGTAGATCAGGAATACATTGTGTATTTGAATACTGCCTTGCCCTACAAGTGTCTTCTATTTTGGTTCGCCAATGAAGGTATCGTGCGATTAAAGATTTCTAGGCGCGCGATGGTTGGTAGATCGAATTAGCGAGCGGTGTTAGTCGTCGGTGCGACAGCAACTTTAATTTAGGGGTTAAAGAGGGCGGTGAGTGCCCCTAATCCCGGATACCCCACTGTCTTGACCTCTCAAAGACATGTTTGTGCTGCCTCCGGAATAGTTACTCTCGTCGTCTTGAAAATTTACTAACAAGTTACCGCAATATTGATAATTGAGGTATAAAATTGAAAATTTCTCAAAGAGCCATATATGGCTCGCGAGCCATAGGTTCCCGACCACTGGTCTAGTCTTTTATTTAGGACCACATCATCTGTGGAGCGCAGGGACATGCGACAGGATGTTAGCCTTGCATCCACCTGGTTAACTATTACCTGGTTAACTATTGGGGATTTCAATAAGTCGTTGAGGCCTAATTGCAAACGGGACAGATGTAAGGTTTTAAGGTGTCGCGGGTCCCTGCGCACTAGATATGTCGTGGTCTCGGATTGAAGATTTTTCGTATCAGATATATCTATGCACCCTAACGAGTCGCGTAAATGATGATAATATACACGTCCTATTAGGGACTCCCTAATCTGACCCATCGCACTCGCTTGCGTAGCGCAATGTCAGTCATTTCTCGAAACAAACCGGCCTTCGTTTGAGTGGAGCGCACCGCATTACGTCACTCGCATTTACGGTTACCCGTTGCTACCACGCTTAAATCTGCTATATACCATATGAACCGGCTGAACCCTCTATCCGAATTATGAAGCTGCGGTCACCAGAGTAATAATACTGGCCCATATGCGCTCTCACCCAATACATTCCTGCAATGTTATTAAACTCATGAATGGTTTACCGGAAAAATAGACATTACTGGATACGATTGCTCCCGCATCACCGCACATGCATGCGTGGGTTCGCATTCGAAATGTTGACGATTCCTGATCGCTTTGATATTAATCAATAACAGCAGTCCCCACCGGTAAAATTCAATCTTGCCTGCACGTAATCGCATCTCTATGTGGCGTACGACAATTGTACAAACAGAACCAAAGTTTGCGGCGGTTAACGTTGACGCTCAGTCGTTCTACAACGTCTAGAACTGTTAGCAGGTTATTTTTAGAAGTCGATACGAACAAAGCGACCCTTCGCATCGAAAGTAACCGCTTTGTAAATTTCCACGTGCGAGCTCTCGCTACGAGCCGTCTCGATTTCTGCAAGCATAACTGGAGTGACGATACTTCCCCATATAGAGCAGCCTACGACGAACGACCCAAAGCCTATATATGTACCAGCGTCCAGCATGCACCCGCAATTACTCTCTTCCAACTCGACTACGGAAACCATTGGCTTCAGTTGATTTTCCTTATATTTGCATGTACAGTACACAGAAAATGAGGAAACATCCCGCATCATCTATCAATAACGATAGTACAAAAATATATATGTAGTGAAATATATATACAATATAGTGAAATAACAAAATAACGTCCTAATATAGGATCACCACAACTGCTGCATTACAGTACTCAGTTTTCATCACGACAAGACAAGTCCTAGCTAGAAATTGTTACCTAAAGATCTTCAATTCATTTGTTGGACATTACGATGGGTTATAGACTTGGTAAAAATGAAATTTATCACGTTATCAGCGAAATCCACACCAACCTTAACCAGAGCGTGGTCCACAACGTGAATAGATACGGATACCCGACATTATTAACTATAACGGGTAGCGTAATATGAATCAAAGGTGGCGCACCGCAATACTTGTGGCATCATCGCCACGTTTAAAGCAAGGTTGGCCAGCAGATCATGTATTAATTCCAAATAGCCACCATTTCTCACAGTATGGCGATTAATAAAACTATCCAGGACACGCGTATCAAAGCCACAGGACAAACATTAAAATGAACGCAATCGGTGATTATTAAAGGAGCACTGCACTCTAAAAATGATGTGGTCTCAAATTGGAGGGGAAAACGAAAGAAAAACTTTGGCCGCAGCCGTTTTCTTCAGAACGCCACCGTAATGGAGCTGTGATGTATTGAAATTTCCACAGTTGCATCACACTCCAGCAGTCACGCAGAGATCGATCTTTATATAGTTGCCAGCCGATGTTATGAAGGAAATATGTCGTACACGCCAAGGTGGTTTAGAGACCGCGTTCAACGGAAGATGTCCAGAGATTTATGTCAAAATCGGGCCTAGTGTATTCTATTTCCTTCATAACATCGGCTGACAACTATAATAAGTTCGATCTCGGCGTGACTGCTGGAGCGTGATATAACTGTGGAAATTCCAATACATCACAGCTCCATTACAGTTGCGTTCTGAAGAAAACGGCTGCGGCCAAATTTTTTCTTCGTTTTTCCCTTCAATTTGAGACCACATCATTTTTAGAGTGCAGTGCCCCTTTAACGGACAGGACACGCGTGATTATCCAACGGTTGCGCGGCTCGACGCGCGTTGGCTTTAGCTTCGCAGAAGGGGCATTTCCGCAGATTAGCAATACATTCCGAGCAGTAGGCCGGTAGGTGATCGCACGTGGTGAAGGCTTCGTTCGCCATCTTAGAACGACACTTGATACAGACGTAGTTCTTCACGTCGGCATCCTCGGAATCATTATCATCATTTCTGCGAGATAAAACGAGCAATGAACACTTGTATATCTTCTCACATCTAGCGTAAAACTTGTGAATGGCTGTGCCCACGAGTAGAGAGCCAGGCCGATATCTGAATGTTACATATTTCAACTGTACCTTGTAATTTGTGGCAGTAATTTAAAAAAATGGTTGCCTTGCCCGATATTTGAACATTGGACACTTAGGCAAGTGACTTTGAAATCGCAAAACTAGCCCCAACCCCAATATCAACCATTGGTTAGATTAGAATCTGAATAATTGCTATCGCTGTTCTCCAGATTGGACAAGAATTAGAGTTACTGCATTCGCAGAAAATGTGGATATTGAATCAATATTAGTTCATATAAATCAGAGTTGCGCGAGAATTGCAAATGTCTGTAAAGCAAGCTTGGCCCGATTCGCACTATACCGTTCTCCTGCAGCGTTTTCAGGAAAACCGATTTACAATTAAAATTAGAGCAGAGAGACAATTCAAAAATTAGATTAGAATAAGATTATAAGCAGTTCACTCGAATTGGTACAATTAGTCCAAGTCTGCCTGTTATGATCACCATAAATCAAACCATCAGCACTGGTGATCCACTCATTTTATGGCAGATGACGTAATCGGGCAGGCCGTCAAATATTGACCGAGTGTGTGTAAAAGTATTGTGTATACATAGTAATACCAACCGCAAACGATCATGTCTAGATGGACTCAGCAATATACCATGAGAAATTGAACAGGCATTCAATCCATATTGGAAACCTCATCTTCAAGCGTGCAGGTATTTGTGAAGTATGCTGGTGATTGCCATATCATTATGTTATAATTTTATTATGTCCAATTCAATCACATATTCGAGTATCGAAACATACAACAAAGAATAGTTCAACGCACGTACACTGTACAGTGATGGGAATCTATCAAACTGAGGAATTTTATACAAAGTATATTTGCATCGCACTTCCTTTAAAGCCTATCGAGTGTCGAGAGTGTGTCTTGAGCTTGACACAGGTAAATACAGGCACTGTATATTTTTAAGGCAATCAGCGAATGAATTTCAA
This sequence comes from Botryllus schlosseri, assembly GCF_051294905.1. NCBI lineage: Eukaryota > Metazoa > Chordata > Ascidiacea > Stolidobranchia > Styelidae > Botryllus > Botryllus schlosseri. The sequence continues at coordinate 6,032,366 of NC_137242.1, forward strand.
AGCAGCACCCTACGACTTCAAATTAACGTCCTACAAAGTGAAGTATTGTCAAGTTACCTTTCCGACGCAGCATCGCCACGTACACTATCGTCCGACTTGCTCCTTCTTGATGCAAGTATTCGCGAGCGGTGAAGGTCAAAGCGGTTCATCATGAACGTAGGCCGCAGCACCGCCCTTCAACAGCGCCCCCGGCTAGCTTTTGAATGCGGCGGGCAGTGACACGCGTCTGCCCGATTGGAAATCGTTCGTATCGGTGGGAAGCCCTGACAAATTGAGTGCTCGCTCTTAGAAAAGTATCTCGAGTGTCAGGCTACTTTCCCGGCGACAACACAAAAGGACTATAATCCGATATTCGGAAACATCTATGCTACTACGCAAACTGTAAATTCAGAACAATGGCACCGGTTTATTTCAGAAATTATAGGAAATTATACGTAGTTAGTAAGCGATAAATGAGCATCCTGCGCTTGACCTAGCCGGACAAAGCTAACAGAACAGTGAGTACTACTAGGGCCCGACCGATGATTATCCGGTTGCCGAGCAGAGCAAGGCGACCGGTTACGTCAAGCACGTCACATTCTCGTGACGAGCAACGTAGCCAATGGATGGTCGCACTGAGACACGCCCCCTTTGTGTTGCAGTTGCAGGATAGTGGCTATGGAAAGTCGGGTTGAACGATGGATGAAAATCGACGATAATAATCGGCGACTCGCCAGTATTGAATAATTAATCCGACTAATGCGAGTCCGGTTCGCTGGAAGGACGTTGCCAACTCGATTATTGTTTCTATCCCTGACCATGAACATAAAATCACTACAACAACGGTTCGGTTGCTCATAAGTATCGATCAAAGGTGAAGTGGCTCACGGGTTGTAGCAAAACATAGATGCACAGGTAAAAACACGAAGGCAGCGAGATACTCTGGTGGAAAATCGACAACCCCATAAGCAGAACTGACGATAAGTGGACTGCACAAAGCACATTGATAGTAATTCAAGTTAATTCGGAATAAAATTAGCAGTGTAACAATGGCTAGGTATTAACTCAAACTTCTATTTCATCAGTAACTCTTGAACTGCTCATAAAAAACTTGTTCCACAGCCAATATTCCCTTCCCTTAGATATGAAAGTCAATGGCTAATGCTATTGGTAACACCTAATCGAAATACAAACACAACCAAGTCACTGGCTGCACACACTGACTGCGGAAACATATCGTATTCACTGTGTAGCGACCTCCTCTCACAGTCTTACAGCGACCACGGAATTTCCCAGTTGGCGGGTGTGCCACCGCCTTTTCTTGTCGATAAAAGACATGTGGTTGATTCTGATTTTCGTGCGAAAGAGGTGTTGGAGCTCGTTGCTAAGAAGAGTTGACGCATCTTATGACGCATTCGGTAACATGCGCTTCGAGTATGGGCCAACTGTGCGGGGGGAAATAACTAGGGTTGGATTGGATTGGTCAGCCATCAATTATGATGCTGTTCACCTATTTCGTCACAGAAAAATTTGGAATCACGTGCAGCCGCCATCTTGTCAGTGACGGTGACGCAACGATGACCAGTTCGCAACGGATATTTGATATGTACTGCTCAGGAATGTAGACGAACCGTAACTCCCGACAAGAACAATGATCGCTTTCTTGTTATTTCGGTTACCGGCAAGAAACACCGCGTTTGCACTTGGACACGATCAGAGTCTTGAAAATATGGAGATTTCACAAATTAAGATTAGAAGTAGAATCCCTGAATTCGGAAAAACTGGAAAATTGAATTATATTCCGAATTAGAATGAAATACCACAAAAACCAAGTCCCGTTCAAATTAAATCACATCTCATTATCATCTGCATGAAATGACAAATGGATGTACAACAAGCTTGGCTCATTTCACACTACATGGACAGACTTACCCTGTTGCACTTTCGGGCGAAAACCAGAATTTCGATCACTGGCATTCCGCACTAATTAGTCTGATTAGTCAACTAGAATTATCTAGTTTTCAATGTCTGACTAGAATACGACGTTTCGAATACATTGATACTTGATAGCTTTACACTAGTCTATATTCTTCATTGCTGATCTGGCGACTTTTAGCACGGCTCACTGACGGCTACAACAAAGCCCTCGACAGCAACGCGTCTGACTAGAATGCGCGTGGGCGCTCGTCGTTCGCCGGAAATCGCACCACGTCTCGTTGCTTGGCGACAGTGACGTAAATCCATTACGTCGCGCGCTGGTGGCAAGGCGTCGAGAGCACGAAAAAAGGGGTTTTTCGTCATGGAAAAATACATCACATTCGATCATATGACCTCACCACTATCTCGTCAGTTTGCATAAGTGGCGTGTCGTTAAGGCCGCAATGGATGCAGGGCAGCACAGCAACTAACGTATAATCTTAAATCAAATTTAATGCGATCATCGAGACTGCTCAAGATTAGGGATGTGCAGAAATACGCGACTTCTCGAATTTGAATCGAGCATTGATAGCAATGATTTGAGTCGAAAGATACGACTTTATTAGAGTAATGATATTGTACCTCCCTTAGACCCTTACCATTAATAATTCTATGAACGAGAATTATAGTTTCGATCAATCGTATCAACCAAAACACGTTGTAAATTAACGATATGCACGCGGTAGTGGAGACGGCATCTATATGTACATTGTGCACTGCAGTAGTGAACGACCCACTGCATTGTTACGAAAGGGCAATCAAATAGGCGTGTTCGGAAAATATCAAATTACTTTTAATGCGGTGTATAACCGGAATTATAATATTTTTCCGTATTCTCGCGATCCGGGAGTCGTTTTCGAACTCTGAACAATCCTTTGTGACCAATAACCACGATCAGCTGATCGCCTTCTCATTCATATCCGGCGATAGCATATTTATCGAGTGCACTGCACACTGTACAGCCAAATGCTGGAAGTCGCCATTAGCGAGTATAAATGGTAGATGTATAATTCGCCTATCAATCCCGACTTTTGCGGATAAAAAAACCTTAATGAATAGAGCGCGAACGCTGTCTATTCATTTTAGAACACTAAAAGCCTCGGCCTCGGCCTGATACGCTACGCGTAAAAACAGGAAGTGCGCGCGCTTCGGCTTACAGATCTTCAATACGGAATGAATGAAACAGTGGAAAATTATTCGCGTATCATTGCAAAGGGACACGAGCCCAATATGACGTACATAAAACTTCAGCGCAGAAATGAACGCCGAACAGCCCACACGAAGATAGTGGAAATTAAACAGCCATATTGTTATTTGCATGTTAGGCATCTGGAAAGGTGATCTCATGCTATCATGTATATAATATACATCTCGTTTATATCCAGACATTTAGTACAACACAACGAACACGAACAGAATGTCCACTAGATATAAGTTAAAAAGTCTTCTGATACGACACCAAGAAACAACAGAACTCAAGGCCTTCCTTGGCTCGGATGGGACCACTGCGAACACGCATGAGCGATGGTTTCTAGAAGACAACGCCGTGAAATACCCAGAACGTGTCGAAGCAAGAGAACGCGAAAAGTCTACAAAACATTCGGAGGACTCGCTATGCGAGATATGCAGACTGAGGCCGTGTCTGGTTGGGTTTGTTTGCTGTCACAGCAATCCCACGTTATGCCTTCACTGCGAGACGAAACAGTATGGATGCACAATGTGCGGAAGGACTTGCGGGTCGAAAACAATGTGATCTGGTTTCTACAGGTCTTTCGTATTTTTATGCGACACGCAACACATTTTTATATACGAACATTTGAACACGCGATAAAAATATTTCTTCTAGCACTCAATCGAAAACCTTGACGCGCAATTAGAACTCATGCAACGATGAAGAAAATAGCGCATGAGTACTAACATGCATGTAAATTGTAATGTACAAATCGCACTTGCATTTGCATAGTATATTACTAAAACCAATACTTTGTTGAACCGTGATAGAACATCAAATATTGATGATTGCAATCTTAAAATATATGCGATGTAATCTTGTTGCTGTTACACTTGACAATCTTACACGCTTTTAAATATTCCATATATATATACTGCTCCAATGCATATTACGCTTGGTTGAAGCATTTGACGACGATATGCCTTGTCAATGTGTGCGAGGCAGCGTTTGAATTTTCAATATGATGGACGAAAAACTGCTACCGAGTTTTATCGCTGCTAGCTGCTGGTTTTCGAAAGCGTCTTGATTATATCACGCAAGTACACCGATATTCCTTAGCCGTTTACAAATGCGCCGCAAGTTAATCTTCGAACGCTTTAAAATCGAAACTCGTTTGCGCCGAAGGCAAATTCAACGCAATGTAACATAAGGAGAGGCTCAGAGACGCTACTAACTGTCAGAAGGTATGGCGCTGTTGTCTTACTAGACCAGGGGTGGGCAACATACGGCCCGCGGGCCGGATCCGGCCCGCGAAGGGATTTTGTCCGGCCCGCGGACAGTTTCCTGTCTTACATGATAATGTGGCCCGCAGCGCCACTCCGCCGAGACACCCCGCTACTTGCGTAAGCGTCAAATTACAGTGACTGTATGTTATTATATACTTGTGTACGCACCGTGCGAGAGTAGAGCTCACGCGTAAGTTCATCGAAGCAAGAAGACTTGCAGTATCGGCATTTACCATGTACTCAACCCTAATGAATTGATATCTCGGTAAATTGTGGGTACCGGTCTTATAGAACGCCTTGAAATCTTATTTAAGGATTGCACCTTGTGTTAATTGATTAAAGAGAAACAGACGGCGCCTGTATAACAATGCTGTTCTCAAATATACATTGTCTTCGTCATTATCGGCGATATACGGCTTTGCAGTGACATTGCTGTCGGTAAAATACATTAAGTACGATTTATTCCTTGTATATGTAGATATATGGGCGAATAATGTATCGATTCAGCAATCCGGCCCGCCAAGTACTTAATTTTCCTATATCCGGCCCGCCGACTGAAGAAGTTGCCCGCCCCTGTACTAGACCATACGTATTGCGTATACCGGAGGCTTAACACGCCGGGTATACCCTATAAAGTTAATGTTCGCCTATCCCAGCGCTCTCTAAGTGCCTCGCAGAAGATAAAATTCGACTATATATCAGTTGATAAAGCATAACGCTGACGAAAATCTATAATCTTATGTTCTCAAATGTAGACAAGGGAAAGGTCGACATTAATTTCTATAGAAATGACAATTTAAAACAGCACAAACTCATAACTGCCGCTTCTCAGCGCAGAACTTTATGGGTTGCGATCTTTGTCCTGTCTTTATGGTCACTAAAATAACTAAGACAGCATACCCTGCGCTATATATTCAGATAAATTACAAAGGAGAATGGTTTCGGTGAAACAAATACCCCGGCTTGCGTCAAATAAAGCCACAGCATTCAATGAAGTGAAGGTAATAACATAGCCCACGCCGTCAGGTCACACGCCTATAACACGCCCACAAGATGAGCACATGGATACGAGTCTGGAATTTGGACAAGCCATTGAAATCACAAGTTTTCGTGAACATAACGACTGAAATATGTTTGCCCTCGTAGGTATTACCAGGACCAGCTCAGGGATATCCTGACAAAAGCAATGGCTAATTTGGGATCATGAAAAGTAAACACTAAGCACATCTGTTCGCTGTATTTAAATCCGCACCTACTACATGATAGGCCTAGCCTAAATCTCATATCATACTGCAGTTTCATGCAAATAGGTGGCAGAACACAGCAGCCCGCGGAATGTGCTATTCTAAAAGCGCGACTAGAAGCGGTGTGGTGAGAGCCTTTTTGAAGTTCATTCATATATGATATGTTGACAATATATTCACATTTCTGCACCAACGCGCTAATAACACAGCTTTTCTGCAATACCGACAGCCGATCCCGAAGTCAGAGTACGCTGGCTTTACACAGTGTACAGTTGTCATAGAAGCAGTGCGAGAAAAACAGCGACAAGCTTCGTTGTGATTTCGTGAAATCAGCAATGGCACGACAAAAGATACTTTCGGATATTCTATGGACTGTCACTTGGGAAACGTATTATCCTATATTTTCATTGCTTTTTAGTTGATTTCCCCTTCGTGGTCGCCGCTTCCAGTGTGGATAGTATTATATATGCATACAAATATATAGGCGTCGTTTGAACGAGGCTAATTTCCGGCTAATAAGTGTCGTGTTTTTCCAAGCAATGCCTTCATCCAAACTCTATTACAGGCGCAGTCTCAGAATGAAAAAGCGTGGAAAACAGCATCCCGCTCCTTTCTGGCATGCGCGGGACACGATGTGACAAAATTCCCCACCGAAATACCATTACTATATCAAATGCCGGAAAATCGAAATCGTTCCGTTTCTTCTGGTTGAAATTGAGCTGATATTACTAGGATGCCTACTTTGAGGCAAACTTGCAATTAATCACAAAAAGGCCAGCGATATTTAAAAAATTGTGTGTAAAGACCGGCGTACAATTTCACATGGCACCGTCGCATATCATTGATAGCAAAAGACGCAACGAAACCATTGATCACATAAAAACGGTAGGCTAGGTAGCCCACTCGGTACCGAGTGGCAAATCACAACCAATTAAATTAATCACCATCACGAATACAAACCCCTACACATGTTAAATCCAGAAAAAGACACTGATGAACACAGGCGGTTCTATTGAAGGATGCAACGGCGAGGTCGCTTTGCATTAGCCGTGCTTAATTACATAACCAAACGAACAATGGGTTATGCGTTTGCGCAATTCCCTCAGGCTATTCGAAGTAAGATTTTTGTCCGCTAAGCCGGTTCCAAATTTGAAATCACGAGACTGAAAATGCCACCCCTTAAACGCCCAGGATATCGGGTCTTGTGACGGGAGCCAGAACACCGTTGCCACGCGGCAAGTCCGTGATCAAGTTGCCATTTGATGCGGTCTCGCTGGTAACCACCCCTTCCACGCCTTGGAAAAAATGACCGACAAAATGCTTCGGCGATTCATCTATTGTGGCGCGTGAATTGGTAAGATGTCATGGTTTTAACATGCGGTCGGAACATAAGAAAAAATTTCCTATCTAGACATCATCAAAAATCATATGATCGCTTGCGTCATTTGGCGCTGCATGCTTGAATGCAACAAAGTGTACATCTAAGTCGACAGGAATATACTTGAAAGCTGGTTGTGGAAGCAGTGTATTAATTCACAGGTCCGGTGAGTAATTTGTGATACGTACGACTAATGACAAGGTGTGCAAACGGCTCTTTTAGAATTTAGTTGTTGGACATATGAAATAGCCAGTCGATGTCTCTGAAAGTTGTCTTCTTATTATCGAGTGTCATGCTGTCGTGATGTGAGCAGATGTATTTTAGCGACCATCGCACAAAGTGAACGTGAATTGCTGTTCACCCAACCGGGGTACGAGATAGTCGATATAGTCAGGAGATTGAGTCAGACTTGGACAACTAGATAATTATAGTTGTCTAATTTCACTAAATTAGCGCGAAATGCCTGTAATCTAATTCTAATCTAATTTGTGAAATGTTTCCACGCTCTAATTCTAATCGAATTTGTAAAATAGCCCTAAGCTCTAATTCTAATTTTAATCGAATTTATTGTTTTTCTGAAAATGCCTCGTTGTCCGCGGCATTTTGCATCGAGTTAATAAGAATATCCCTCTCGCACAGGGCAATCTAGTGCCAACTTCCAAGCCGCCATCGCATTACTTACAGTGCACAGTACGTACGATCATAGTAGTAATTGTGACGAATAATAACTAACCATTTGTTAGTGCAACGCCGAAGCGGCTTCTGCTAGTGCGGAATAGTGTTGTTGGGCACAGGCAAATAGATTATTTTGAAAAAATATATAAATTTTTTTAACTGAAATCACTTTCATCATTTCACAATGCTTTACTTCGCGTTCTTCCAAAATCACAAATCAGATCGCTGGCTGCATGTGGCCCGCGTCTCGGTGAACCCTGGTTACTGCAAAACGAGCCAAGCTTGGTGTACAGACCATTCTCACGCTTATGGGAACGCACTGTGCTTTGATATGAACTGAGCCTGATTTTTGCTGTAATTATTTCTCATTCACAATTTCATTCAATGTCCAAGTTTTTGCGAACTCAGTAATTCTAATTCTAATCTAATCTGGAAAAAGCTGGGTAGCTCTAACTCTAATCCTAATCTAATTTGGAAAAAACTGTGTAGCTCTAATTCTAATCTAATTTGGAAAAAAACTGTAGCTCTAATTCTAATTCTAATCTAATTTGAAAAAGCTGAAAATTTTCTAGTTGTCCAAGTCTGGATTGAGGACAAACCCGCAAATTAGGCGGAGATTGCTCACAATGATCAAATCCAATCCATGCCCGAATCATTATGACAAGGCTTCGCCACGCCAACTATGGCTGATTTGATACGCCAAATGCTGTGTACTTGTGAGATTCGTGCGTACGAAGCAAAAACGCACAGTTACCAATTGGGTTCTATCCTCGAAAAAATATACCAACGCGACACGATTCAAATTCACTCCGCAACACTTACCGCAGTAAGGGCAGTATAACAGAAACAATGACAAATGGAAAAATACAGGTGTTATTCCATCTTATCCCTAGCTGAAGTAATAAACAAGCTTCGGTTACCGACGGCAGAGATTGAATTGAGCGTCATGGCTTTGCCGTATCATATACGGCCGTAAACCAAACTTTACGCTGATTGGTCGAGAGACAATGGCCATGGATACGACGCAGCAACGGAGGACGCTGCATTTACTTCAACATATAGTCGGCACTACGATGTATTCCTATAGCCGTGTAGACTGTATAAAAACAACAAGATTACAGTTAAATGTTTATTTCTTCATCAATAATGAAATTAGGAAAGGAAATAAAATATTTAATAACATATACTGAAATATAATGCCGAAATACTACTGTGTTTATGAATGCAGTGCCACCAATGGCAATGAACTGGGGAAGAACAGATCTTTCCATTCATTTTCTTCCAACGCAAAGGACAGAAAGGCTTGGGAAGGCAGAGTATAAGAAGGCAGGACTATTTGTGGCATACATTTGGGCCTGAATTCGATGCCAATAAGAGTGAGTTACTTGTAATTATCTAGCAGCAGTCAAATAAAAACTCCTTTCCTGTGATTTCTGCCCAAGTTCAAATTTCATGAACTCATTGCATGTGCTGTTACGATACCTCAAGCACACCAGTGCAGATGAGGTCTGCTCAGCTGGAATCACTCTATCATGTGAAGCACCCAGATATCCATATGGAAAAAGAACATGACCAATCTTTGCTACATTCACATGCGTGATACTTAGTAGTCTTGAATGGCGCTTTCTTCGTGCAATAACCCCCACAATATTGAATACCTGTTCATACTGTACTGTCATTGAAGGGATTTGAAAAGAGATGTTGCATATGGAGTACCTGCTGTCTTGTTTCCCTCAAAGCAGTCCAAAACCCTACCAAAATTGCTACTTGTGAGTCGAAGAGCCCTATGTATTTACCCCATTCTGCACATCCTCTCTGTTCTGATGTTCTGTGGGCTTAGGTAGCTAATCTGCATATGACTGACTTCGTTGGCTTCTCACCCTAAGATTCCGGTGATGGATTTGAAGATTCCATTTCAAGGCTACACGATGGCGATTCTAGATCAGGATCACCAGATGACAATGTAAGATTTGCATGTGCAGCATCCACAACATTGCAGGAAGACAGTTGACACGGCATGGAGTTCAGGGTCCGCCTCTTTGCAATGCGCATAATCTTCTGCTTCACCACGGAGATTGCGACTGGGAATCGCACCTCTCTTTAGACGTGACTGTATTGGTATATCTATAATGCACTAGCAGCAAAATCTTCCTTGCAAAATTGGTAGGAGCAAATTATTATTATTATTATTATTGTACACAACAGTGGTGCTTTTAGCCTGTTTAAGGCTTTGTGCTCCACGACATGACAGTGTTCGAACTGATCAATGCATTTATTCTTGTCTTTGACATTCTTTCCACTCTCTCATCCATCGGCTCGCGATTCATCGGCTCTTTAGCTGCCGACTTGTAGCTCGCCTCACTGTGATTTCTGGGCTTTTTAAGTCAGTGCAACTGCAGTGAGGTCGGCGATGAGGAGTAAATGAAGCTTGTGGAAGTAGGCTTGAAATCCTGCCTTCTTATTCTGCATTCCCAAGCCTTCCTGACCTTTGCGTTGGAAGGAAATGAATGGGAAAATCTGTTCTTCCCCAGTTCATTGCCATTGGTGGCACTGCATTCATAAACACAGTAGTATTTCGGCATTATATTTCAGTATATGTTATTAAATATTTTATTTCCTTTCCTAATTTCATTATTAATGAATAAATAAACATTTAACTGTAATCTTGTCGTTTTTATACAGTCTACACGGCTATAGGAATACATCGTAGTGCCGACTATATGTTGAAGTAAATGCAGCGTCCTCCGTTGCTGCGTCGTATCCATGGCCATTGTCTCTCGACCAATCAGCGTAAAGTTTGGTTTACGGCCGTATAGTCGGCAGATTTAAATGGCTACTAAACGGGATTCCTCGATTGCGACACCTAAGTATCAGAAATGAGCGGATTTGAAATTTTTATGTCCTAATCCAATCCGTATTCGAAGCTTCAAATCCTAATCCATATTTTAATCCAGAACTTTTGTATATTCAAATCCATGTCCAATCCTAATCCGATTGTAACTCGAAATCCAGATAAAATGCTAATTTATGCAAAAAAAGAATTGGAACGCTTTCTTTCACAACCAACAATTCTCTTGATTTAAGACAACTTAGCATAGGGCTGCAACTCTCATGTTCGTTGGCACCGGGTGTATCATAGTGTAGTGTACCATAAGCACATTAAAAACTGATCTAAATAAAGTTTGTCGCCATTCGCCACACGACATATCAATTTCACACAAAATCAGTTAATCCAATCCTAATCCGCTAAAAAAAAAAAATCTAATCCTAATCCAATCCAAATCCGACAAAATTTCACAAATTCGGTTTTTTCAAATCCTAATCCTAATCCATGCTCATCTCTGCTGGGTAGCTCAATGATAGCAGTAAAGCTACATCGGGCGATCAGGAGTGACCGTTGCTTCGGCGACAATGCCGGATGGCAGGAAATCGCTTAAACTGGCCTCGAAAATTCGTTAGATGTTGAGACAAGTCACGACACGACTAGCACGACGATTGACGTTCGCTATAAGTATAAGTGTGATTATTGTAAATGATTGCAGGGCTAACACGCTAGGCCTACATGATAACTCCGTCACTTATATCATTTTTATTGCCCCATACATCCCCTGAAATACCAATCCTATGATTGTTACATTTCACGGTATGTTGATTGTTAGGAATACATAAATGGAGCGCTGACATAGTATTAGTGCTACAGAGTCGTCCTGTCAGTTATCTGATGTGAATCCGGCTGCTCATATAGGAACTTGTGGTTTCATTTTTCCAAGTGAAGCGGGTTTGGACCTTATTCTCCTCGCTGGCGTGCCGATTCACGTTTTGTACAACGCGTGATAATGTACAATTGTACATTGTAGGTACGTACGTGGTAAAAACATCATAGTGCTCGCTCAGATTGCGTTGGGAGAAAATGCGTGATGATCTTAACGCGTATGCCGAGCATGACACTTCGCCAGAGGCTTTCGCTAAATATTTTCCACAAAGTCTGTAGATCGATTATTATTAAGTTGTGAACTGCATGACTGCTAAAATCACCGAATCGACAATATCATCATATTGCTTCTGCCGAACCTTGAACATACAATTACTTGTGGGTGGCAGGGTGGTAACTTTTCCTTCACTGGAATATACCAGGGCTCTACCGGCACTGATGCGTCTTGAGGAAGAGGTAACCATCAGTTGGTTTGAGATCACTCAAGTTGGCACATGCAATATATATGTTGCAATATGTATGCTACTGCCCTGTAGTGGGTAAACGCTAGGCCTCTCATAGATTGGTGGAATATGATTAAAAGTGCGGATTCATAGATTCAAGGATTGTAGTTACATGATAAGTGTTGCTCATTAATCTGATGCAATATTGCGTTGCAGGTTTGGGATTCCTCCAAAAGCGAATTACCGTTCAGCAGACAGAAACTACTGGTCTCGATCCAAGATTTGCGATCTTAACATGAGTTCGCGCACGGCGTTGCCATCGCCACGGAGCATCCGCCGCGAGTCGAAGCCCATATGCGCTTTCATAGACTCCGTTGAACGCAACACGGACACAGAACAGATTGACTCGATAGACGGAAAGATAACCGAGTCCGACAGTCTCCCACACGCATCGAAAAGGACCCACGACATCTCAGGCGGGTTTTGCGTGATTTGCGGGTTGAGGCCGGCCCGAGCCGCGTTTCTGTGTTGTCACAGGCGCAACCCGACGATATGTTTATCTTGCGAATTCGCGCTTGTCCGGTGCCCGACATGCGGAAAAGAATATGCCTCGTGACCAAATTTCTTTCCTTTTCGTATACATCATTATAAATTTATATTATTCGAAGTTATTTTTAAAACTAATCAAAGACACGCAGGATACACAAAACAAAATTTTAGCCGCACCGCAGCGAAGCTTTGAATTTGCTCTCAAAGCCGTTCGCAGATTACACACAGCAATTAAGCCAAATTTTATGCGTGGGCGATTCATAATATGTGGGCGGATTTAACCGTGTATTGTTTTATTAGGTCTAGCAGTACTACCTGCATGCGTTGCGATCCGCGGAAAAGAGTATTATGCATGCATGTTTCGGCAGCTTAGCGGTCAGAAATCCCACTGACAACACGAAGTTGAATCCTACGCGCTTCAAGTACTGCGACGGATTAAAATGTCTGAAATCACTACGATGCGACCTGCTTACATATTTCCACATTTGCTTTCATTGCGGTGCCCGACAAGCGGAAAAGAATATACCTCGTGACGAAATTTCTTCGCATTTTCTACAAATCATTATAACATTTAAAGTTTTTTTCAAATGTATCACAGTTTCACGGACACGCAAGTATGCACAGAACAAAATTTGAACCCCATTGCAGCGAAGCTTCGCGGCTTTGCTCCAAAAGCGCATCGCGGTTTTCACAGAGTGATGAAACCAAATGTGATGAGTGGGCGACTTGTAATTATTGACTAAATTACGTGGGCGAAGTTAACCGGCTATTGTTTTGTTGGGATCTAGTCGTACTGACGGCATGCGGAAAAGCATTAGGATTATGTAAGCACGTTTCGACAGCTTAAGCGGTGATAAATCTCATTGAAAACGCGGATGAGTCGGAATCATCTTACTTGCATCAAGTACCGGCGACGAATTAAAATGCCTGGAGTTACTACGATACGGCACCTGGTTGTATATTTTCATATTTCGTATTCATTGATTCAACTAAATCCATGAATTATTTGTAACTAAACGTAAACGAACCCCGTTGGGTTGTGGACGTAATTTTAAGTACGTTGTCAAGTGATAACAATTGACCGTGACGATATCAAATCAAAGTTCTCCCTGTTATCTTTACCAGGTGAATGGTCATCTCATGACGCTTTCGTAGTTTACACTATGTTTACAATAGTATGACACAACGAAGTTGCTTAGCAGTCGCATGCAGTTACGCAAACGTCCACGTGTATGTTTGCACAAAAGGTGCCGTCATATTTAATTGATCACGTTTCTTGTAATGTATTTAGTTTGATTATGCGTGTATTTCTTTTGGAATTATCAAGATTCGAGTGCCTTGCTACGTTATTCATGCTTCATGTGTCTTAAACGCATAATCGTACTGTCTCCGCGCCCGAGGTAATAATTACTTACACGCACCTTCAGTTTAGTGAAGCGCAATAATCAAATTTTTGGTTCCTGTTATCTTTGATGGACACTGGAGAGATACTGTATTTTGAATCATTCGGCTTTGTCTCTTTCATATGTTTTTGCAAATAAATATCGATGTCAAATGAGTCCGATCGCTTCAGCTTAATTAGATCGATTAATATTTGTTGTTATGTGACATATATTAGCATATATAAACTCGTTTCACCAGATTTCTCTAGCATCAGTGCGCGAAATTAACTACCCACCAGACGCACACCTGAGTTAGAATGGGCAAGGTACTGATATTATTATTAATAAACCGTTGAATACAACGAAATATTGTCGTCACTAAAATTGACCATGCAACATTCTCGCCAAAGATATGTTTTGATCATGAGATTGGATGAGATAACTCACAGCGCCTTATCATCGCAACAACTGCGCGAGCTCGTACTAGGAATACAAACGCAAAAGTGCAAGACGTGTGATGTGATTTCCAACTGAGCTCACCGGAAATCGGCAACACCACACTAAGCGGGAGCGGTGTAACAATTCACGAACAATTTCTCAGTAGGCGTTTACAGAATGCTATCCATTAGCGAAAACAGATGCGGTTGATACCTAATGGCCTTTTTATTTTAAACAACGATCCCCGGGCCGCAAACCAGGTAGCGAACTTTATTAGCAGTCCGATATACGTTACGTACGCTACGTCAGGGTCACATTTTGTACGAATTCCAGGACAGACACAATCAGTGAAAATAATCGTACGAGGCAAGTACTTCATCGTCCTCGTTGTTCATGCGTTTCAATGTGTGCACATAACTTGCGTTAAATAAGTGTCACTGAAAATTAGTCTATTCTATTTGTTTGATTGATTGGTTAGTTAGTTAAAAAACTCTATGTCGCAAAACAATGAACATAAGCGGAGCGTTGTTAACGATTTTCCATTGAATGCACCTAGTACGTCTGCTAAAGATGTCATCACATCACCTATTCATAAATCTGACTTTTACTCACACAGTGAGGTAATAATTTAATGATTTTCCCAAACAATTCCACATATTCCATAGCCAGCCCAACTTTGGGAACCACTGTTATGATATCTAACAAATAGACTTGAAATCGACAACTGACTAATCAATAAGGTAGAAGTAGGATAAAAAAAATCTACGATATACAAATAACCATGCACTCATGCCCGTAGAAGCCATTACTAATAAAAACATATTGCATGATGCAAGTACTCGCAATCCAACAGTGCGTTTTGGCATCGTGAATATTGATGGAATATCCATAAACGTGACGTTTCTACGGACGTTGGAACCGCCAACTGATCGAAGGTCAACGGCGTAAGTTACTGCTGAAAGCAGATGAGTTACTATCAAGGATATCTGAACCGTAAAATTTTTATTCGTGCAGCTCGCTGGCCCAGAGTAGCCTGAATCTTCCGACGTAATGAAGCCTGCACCGAACGAGCAATAAAACTACGCGTCTGGGAGTCAAGCTAATAATTATATTCTATTCGCATTGTTTTCAAATTTTGTCGCTAGACGCATGCGTCAAACACTGGACCGCAAAATGAATTATTAACCTTCAAGTAGCGGTTAGTCGCAAGCAGTGCTTTCAATCTAGCCGACACCAGAGAATAAGAGATGACGTTACGCAACGGCAGTCATGGGAGCGTGAGAAGTGATAACAATCTCAAGTAAATATTATCTATCGGCTAATGACACTGGTAACCCAAAAAGACTATTATACGCCAGATACTAAGAACACAGACGACTGCACTATTATCGCCGGCGATACGCACCTCTATAGTCCAACACATTGACACCGTTGCATGTACTGTACATTGTACAATCGTACTATAACGCATCATAGCTATACATTGAATCGAAAATATCGAA
This sequence comes from Botryllus schlosseri, assembly GCF_051294905.1. NCBI lineage: Eukaryota > Metazoa > Chordata > Ascidiacea > Stolidobranchia > Styelidae > Botryllus > Botryllus schlosseri. The sequence continues at coordinate 6,048,102 of NC_137242.1, forward strand.
TTAGCGACGCCGTATGTTGGCATGTTATCTCATGCTCTTCTCCAGACAGATATATTATGCTCCGCCGATCGAAATGAATTATCTTCACAATTGACGGTAATATCCGCGAAATCACTGTCCCTGAAGAACGCTGCCCTACCCGGAAGATCTATACTTGAATTCGCGAATATTACCATCAATAAATGAAACTCCGTCTGCGGAGTATAATATAGACCAGGGGCGGGTAACTAATTCAGTCGGCGGGCCGGATATGAGAAGGAAAAATGAAGAACTTGGCGTGCCGGATTCATAGATCGACACAATAAACGCGTATTTATCCACCTATAAGATTAATCGTATTTAATGTCAACTTTAAGTTTGAAGCATAGAGACCAAAACAGTATTCAATGAATTTATTAACGTTATGTACTTCAAAAGCTGGTAAAGTCAATGAGACCATCTCTGGTCGATAAAAGTTCTTTGAACTTTGGCTGCATAGGTCCAGGTATGACACACACAAAAAAATCAACAATCACTGTTATTTGTGTATGAAAAAGAAAGAATAAACTACTGTCACGATAATTTGGCGTAGTAAACAAGTAGTGGAGCATTGCGGCAGACTATGAACCCGGGCCATACTGTCATGCAAGACCGAAAACTGTCTGCGAGCCCCTCAAAATCTCTTCGTATGTTGCGAGGCTCTGGTAAAATGTATTGCATATGAACGAGGGGTTTGGAATTTTTTCAAATCTACCAACATACCAATTCATTAGGGTTGAGTTCATGCGTAAGTGCCGGTAATGCAAGCCTTCTCGTGTTGACGAACTTACGCGTTAGATGCACTCTAGCACGCTATTATACACACACGCACACTAAAGAATAATCTACCGTCACCAAAATTTGACGTAGTAAGCTAGTAGTGGGGAAATGCGGCAGACTATCGTCGCGGGCTCCGACTGCATGATCATGATCATGTACGACCGGAAAGTGTCTGTGGGCGGCAGCGGGCCGTTCAGAATCACGTCGCGGGCGGTATGTTGCCCGTCGTTGATATAGACTCATAGAGAGTATAGCATAAGATGACATTTCAAAAACGGCGTCGCTAATCCGATATTTTCAATTCAATGGACAGCAATGAATATGATGGTATCATAGAATACTCAACAGATGAAACCATACCGCAAGGGCGTAAATCGTAAAGCAATGAATATGATATCAATATACAACGGACTGTTCAGTGAACGGAATCAGCGTCTACGGTTGACGCACGCGCTACCTAATTACCGCGATTCTCACTCCACTCGCGATATTATTGGCTACCCAACCCATGGCTAACAATACGCATGTCATCTATGGATTACTTAGAATCGAGAAAACAAAAAAAGTCTGTCATGTGAATGTGATCACTAACTGAAGTTCGTTATACAAATAAACAGGACAGGTTAGTCGATACCATATATGGGAGGATGACATTAGGACATTATTGATGCATCTCAACTTCGGCTGATATGGGAAATATGGTTCATCATAATTGGACATCGCTCGACTACGACATAAGTCTGGTTTTGCTTGCTCTCGCAGTATAGCCTAACACTATAATTTTCTGTAATTAACTCGTCATTAAATATTATTTGCTGTCTAGTGACCCTAGGTTTAAATTTACACAGTCAGGGTATTGATATTATTATCCTCTACTGACATCTAACGGACATTAAGCACCACAGTCAGATTGCAGTACGAATGACAGACACAAGTCGCAAGATATCACATACCAGTCCCAGTATATGTTTTGGGGTGGGTAAGCGTTGTAACACATCTCAATTCAATCACGAATCCATTTAAACATTCACAGAAGCTACACATACAAAAACAAGCTATATGCTTAATATGCATTATGCCCTACCCCTTGGTTATCAAACTTTTCCCTTGTTTACAGCGCGTTAAAATCGATCAACAGTTCTCTAACCGTTTTTAGAATGACACAGAACCAAGTTTCTCTGATGCGCATATTTGAAAGCAAGATGAAAATATCAAAGGAGCCTAACAATTTTCAACCCAAAGGTATGTCGTATATTAATGTGTAACCGACTAAGATGATACTTCACTGACAAGTCCACGAACCGCAAAAGACTATATAGCCTACAGTACTTTTGTCTACAAGACATCATATCTAGACATCATTTATCAAAATAGGTTACCAAGCAAATCTTCACATCATGAATACTGGTAAAAAAACTACAGTGTTTGGTGTTTGGGAATGGCCACCATGATCCAAAACAGAAATCTCTGGTTTGCGGTGACCTTGAGTGTAAACACAGAGCTGGTAGATGAAATGGACAGATAAGTGCGCAATATGAGCCAGACAGACAAGTTAGGCCGACATAGTTTGTTGCTATGTCAAAATTAGCAAATGCATATGTTGACATTCAGATTTGATGGTTGGTACTTGTTTTTGAACTGTTCAGTGTTCACCATTTACGTCCTACTGCAAACTGCAATAGTCCATACTGGATTTGGAATTTGTGTGAGAATGGTACAGTTTCCAGATTTTCTACACATAGCAAACACTGATGCTCATATTGTGGAGTGATTTCAGGCCTGCTCTATGCTGTCAATACTCCATATGATCAGCACGCAATCAGACCGACCCCCCGATCTTAACATGGTTAAAATTATTAATGCATGGTGGTATCATATTTATATCCTAGATCAGGGGCGGGCAATCTGCGGCCGTGGAGTGGAATTTGTGCGGCCGCCGACACAGACTTCAATTAGTATGTGTTGGCGGCCGTTGACATGCAAATTGAAATTACGCAGAATTCAATTAGTATGTGTTGGCGGCTGTTGACATGCAAATTGAAATTACGAATTCATTCTCGAATGTTGAGTTGAATACTGAGAGATTTTAGTTCATCTTCAAAATTTATTCGCGCTCCACGCGATTCAATTTGGCTTCATTTTTTGATTTTTGGATGGTGTAGAGCCCTTTGCAATCTGAGCCAGAATCGGAATTGTGTGCTCCTCACGAAAGACATTCGTTTCTGGTACATTTGGGTGATTCCAATATATTTTCACTATATCGACAATTCTGATGGGGGGTCAAGAGATAACAGCATGCAAAAAAATGACTAATAACAATTGGCTCACCCGAAAATGCACTATCATTCATAACTTGCCTTAAATTTTTGAAAGCTTTTCGTCTATCAACTCTACCGATGAATATGATCACATGGGCTGAGGAAGGATAAATATTCGATAGTGATAGGTGTCACTGCTACTAATAATGACGGAATCCATTCGTGAATCTGAATAACTAACTATTAATAACATTATCACTCGTGATTTGGGTGCGTATAGGCCTAATAGGCCGATATCAAAAGAAGAATAGTCCCAAGTTCAACGGAAATGGACATTGACAGTTGAACATAGGTATTTTGCATCCAGTTAGTTCATCACAGCTATGCCCTGGAAGAATACGGCCATAGGCTACAAAAGTAATCTAAATGAGGCCCACCAAGGCTGCCACCTCTGTCCTAGATATACCAAGTTCCAACCTGGATTCATCAGATCTTATTGACTACATCTACGTTTATCTGGATGATGTATTGGTGTAATGTGGTGTAAGTCACTGGGCCCGGCAGGGTAACAACAGGGGTTACGGCTTTAAGCCATTATACGCTTACTGCGAATAGCCGAATAATGTCATACAGTGAATCATTATACGAAATGCACATTGTATTGAATATCGTACCATAGTTCCATAGCTTTGTGACTGGTACGTGGTACTAAGATGGTACGATATTGGGGAGCATGTAAATCAGGTATGTCAAGCGTCCGCCCTCAACCATGATCGTTTGCTTGCTGACCAGTTCAGTCAGATGATGCCCAAATGTTACCTCAACATCAATACATTAGTTATTCAGTGGAATGTATTCATTATCAAGTCTATCTGTAATATTTAATATTGAAATTGGTTCATATATAATTAAATTACTACTCGGTTTTCTACATATAAAATACTATTTTGAATTCACTGAAAAAGGTTATTGCACCGCCACGCTGAACCAAGAGAGATTGAAGAAATTATCTTACTGCAAATAACAATTTTTGAATATGGCATGCATATTTCATGAACAGTATATGACAGTGGTTGCCAAGCTTTTTGTGGTCGCGGTCCAATTTCCGACAGCACTCATCTAAATTTGGTAAACTGATCACTAAAATAGTGGTCAACATCGTTGCCTGGTCCAACTCACAGCATGTTACGGGATTTAGTTACTAAATAAAGAAGGTCACTACCTCCGGGACCACCTCAAAAAAGGAAAATGATCCCTTTTGGTTGAAAACCAGTTACATGACTATGCTAGGCCTATCTGTTTACAAAGAGTTTTAGTCTATATCATTGAACAGTCATGTGTTTTGCATCCATCCGTAACTTGACTAAAACCCATTCATTATTAGGAGTTGGGAGACCATGATTTTCTGGCTAAATGATTATTGTTTTGCAACTGTTCTGTTTTATCAAAGCGCATAATATCTACGGATTAACAAACCAGCGGAATCTGTTCAAATGGCTCGGTGCCCCATTGAAAATGTCTTGGTGGCCTTTTATTGGGCCATGGCCCACAGTTTGGGAACAACTGGAATAGACCAAATGGTTTCGAGAGGCCAGGGATCTTTGGAGTCAGAAGTTATATAGCAGATATTTGCATTGAATTCTTCGAGTATGCAACTGTTTCGCATTCGCGTTTTTGCCTCAGAATAACTACATTTTGTACACCGAGTGTGCGGTGTGCGGACTTCTTGGAACTTAGTGTCGATGACACAGACTTGTTACTAATGGCGACTGGAGTGAAACACAAGTACACATATTGCCGTTGGATAGTTAGATATTTGCATATGGTTGATATGAACATGTTTGGCATGGATATTCATGCGGAAGTAGGCTATTTATTTGAAATCTCAACTTTTGATAGAGTCTATGCTGGATAGAAGCATTTACTCAGCATAGCTTGGCGGGCCGGATGGAATCATCCGTTGGGCCGTTCGTTTGCCAGTCTCGACGTAAATGAATGTATCGCACTGCTTCACCATACAGGACTTTTCTCTCCCAGTTTCACGGAAACCATATTCCTCTTTCGCAAACAATATTGCCTTTGTGATGAATGGACAAGTTTGGTTTGGGACGTAACGATGAATTGATTTCACCAGACTATAATATTCAGACCCAAATCAAGTTCTACATTATCATCGCTTGCGACGAGACACTGTGTCACCAGCTACAGGTGGCATAATATCGGGGTAGCTTGATACACAATGAAATCGAGTAGTTGTCAATTCTGTTGAGCCCAAGAGCTTACTAATCGATTGCTTACCATTCAAAAAGTTCATCCTTCAAGACGATTCTTTTCCCCGCATACCAGTACTCCATATCCATATACTGGCATTGCTACTCTTCATGAAGTTCATACCCCATCTGTACTTTTATCGAGCAATGATCAACCTTTACCACCTGTGTATGGAGATTAGGTAATTGAACTTGCATTACAGTATTTTGATAACATTTTCAAAAGAGGGTGTTCTTTATCGGAAATGAAGGGCTCAGGTCCCAGAAAGCGAAATTTTTGCAAAATTGTGCAGCCTGTATGGAGGTGTGTAGTAAGCAATATTTTACAGTATATAGAGAAAATCAATATTCAAATTTAGGGTGGAAAGAATCAGTGGGCTTATGAAACTTTCTTATTCAAGTTAATTGGTCGTACATTTAGTTATTCTGGTTAGGTTGGCTTTTAGCATTAAAACAAGAGTCCGAGTGACCTTCTCTTTCTCAAGTGTACAACTGTAGAACAAAGATTTCTAAGTCTGATAAGAAAAGTATCTTCATGATTAGCCTACAATCAGTTTGACTTTCCAACATTACGAAAGCGTGACATGGGATTACTGAAATGTGTGATACGTTATAAGTCTTACTAACAATATGATGCAACCATCACACCACTTTGATAGCAAGTAGTAAGAAAAGCAATAACAGCGGAGAAAGTGTCGCAAATCCTAACCGATCAAGTTTTACCAGGCTACCAAGCTCTCTGGAATTTTACTATCAAACATTCCAGTCAAAAAAGGATCGATTAAATGTCCCTCAACCCTCATATATATCAAGGATCAAATTATCAGCTAGCCTACTCAAGTTGAGGCTCTCCTTGATTGTCATTCTGCGTGTCGAAGCCACGGAGATCAGTATAATTGTGCAGTGCTCATCTATACTGCACTGCCTACTACGGTGTATGCTCGTTCCATGTCTTGATCTTCTGTCAAGTGTGAGTCAATGGAAAGTTATACGACATCAGCTACAGCCTACAGGTGATACATTTAACATTGCCGGAATTCTTTTGAAGCCATCAACTGTCATGGGAATCAGAATCACTAAGACCTTAACAGGGGTGCTGGGGTGTTCATGTTCAATTGTTCACACATTGACTTCGGTGATGCCCGCTCGGCTCTGCAAGGTGACTCTACAGCAATTATAAATTCTAATTCTCTACTAGTTGCTGACGATTACCCCTGACGAGTATCAGCCGAAAATATTCGGCTTTATTTCAATATGAATATACTTTTCAATTGTAAAGCGTATGCTGTATTGGAGTTCTGTGCCTCTAACTAAGAAGCTCTTTAATTCGCAACAGGCTAAAGACAGAAATACATATATAAGATGTGACACTACATTATTCATTGTGAAAACAGGGCATCCTGAACAATGCAGCTAAGATATGTTTTTATTAAAGTCAGCATCGAGGTTGCTAATTTCATAAAGTCATGCAGGACACTGAGGACAGGAGCATGTGCAACGTGCATTCAACAGTCGCTATTCAAGCTCCTACGCTAAGATTTGCAATCCCTACATGAAATCTTGCTTTTCAACATCAATGTTAGACGGTTGTCTATACTGTTCTAATTGCATGGTGACGGGGCGAGAATAAAGGAACGGAGCTAAACTTTAGATTACTGACCTACTACGTAAATACGTAGGTTAGTAATCTATAGCTAAACACGGCAAGAGGCGAATGCTGCGCAGGCAACGGCCAAAAGCTACGCTATAATTTTGAAAAGCCGCGCCCGTCTTGAAATTTTCCACTTGACTAATTCTTCACGTTCTCGAAGCAATGAGAGAGAAATAGAGAGTCTTTATTTGACAATCGTTCAGATCAACGATAATTTACTTTACAATAAATGCGATAGTAAAATGTGATAGTGATATGTGATAGCGCAGGTACGCTGTAAATTGATATGGTTTACCCACGGCATAGAGAAATTTTTGGTTGTTTCAGCAAAGTTGTTTCACAGCACCAAACAGACATTTTCGCATCCAATAAGATACAAGTTCAAGTTCAATTTTATTCGTAAAATTTCATCACTTCAAAACATCACAAGACTGCAATACAATGAATGATAGGGAGATGCCGAAACGACTAGGATTAGTCTTAGGCCTAGGCGATGTAAAGAGGAGGCATGCACAATTGCACAGTGCACACTGAATGAAAGTAAAAGAAGATAATATGAAGTGGTATGTGACGGAAGGCGAGATCGATATGTCAGGTCGTGGTCCGGTAAATGGTGCGGGCTGACTAGTACACTTTGGCTTTCTATATGCATCTGGTCGTAAATTTTTTTGAATGACTCATGTCAATAATATTGGTTCTTCCATTACTATATAGTCCGCCCATATGATCAGAGTTAGCGGTAGAGCTGGTGGAGGATGATGACTTCGAAAATGCAGGGACCGTAATTGTACAATGTACATCGTTAAGTCATGTTCATGTTACACCGATAAGATTGTTTATCAGCCTTATGCCGGTGCGCACCTCGGAGCTTTATAAACACCCCACTTCGAGTGGTTTCCAACCTTTTATGGTCGCGAATCCATCTCCAATTTGAAAATATTCCGTGACCCAGATCAAAACTGAAAGAGGTCAGCACCTTTGCCCAGACTTACTCACGGCTATTTTGGAAGCTGATTACATTCAACATCTTCGCGAAACCCAGAATAAAGGCAAACCAGTGACGTGCGGTCCAATGAGGCAGGTGAGGCAGTGGATAATATGCAAAATATGCAAGTACAAGCACCAATATTTGTGAAAAAATCCATCCCCTTGCAAACGTTTATCGGCATATGCTTCAACTGCGCACTGTGGAGCATTGAATTAAATAAGCTTTTCAGCAGCACAAATTTTGATTTTATTCGATTCGTTTGAACGGGAATGTTCTGTCGATAAAGTCATACGCTAATATTGTTCTTGCTTCGGCCAGACTTGAATATTCGTATCAATATAAATTACTGTATGTCTTGATAGTAATTAGTGTATTGCCGGTATTGATAAGACGTCACATCAGTGTTTTAACGCGGTAGGCCTACATCGATCGCATGTATTGATTTGAAGTGCGTTCTCGTGCCAGTCGTGTGTGCAACTGTGCATGTCTACTAGTAATCTATATGTCACCATGTGTGTACACGGATATATTGTGACGTCACATATGGTCGCACAAAATTACGATTCGCCGTCTATATTACTTGCGGTTACAAGCGTTCATTTGTGTCGCAACAAGTGTTTTGGCTAGCTGCTTGCCTGTGTGGCCAATAGTACGGAGCGGATCGACAAATTTTCTGGTCCGGCTCCGATCCGGTTGTTCAATTATTTGGTCCGGCTCCGATCGTATCAGGAAAAGTACTGATCCGGCTCCAATCCGGCTCCGGCCAAAAATGTAAAAGTCCGGCCAGAAATCCGGCCTTACACGGTACGGGGGTTCCGTGAATTTATAAATATGCCTCGTTTATTTTCGCACTGGCTTGGCAGTTACTTGTGTGCGGTGGGTTGGAAATTATTTAGTTATAAAAGTCATGCTTATCCATAAAGATTCTGGCCATATCAAAAAAGTAGTGATCCGGCTCCGGTCGTAACTGAAAAAATACTGATCCGGCTACGATCCAGTTCGGCCAAAATTTAAAAAATCCGGCCGGATATCCAATCCGGCTCCGGTCCATGCTCCGTACAAGTGGCCAACGTTGCGTGAATACTCGCTAATTCTGCTTGTCACTGTTTATACAGATCGCTTTTAATGATGACAAAACGAATGGGTAGTTTCTCATGCTCATCCCTTCACCAACCCAAATTAACAAAGAAGTGCGAGTCGTTTTACATGGAATGGTTGTCGGAGCATGTGAACACGGAAGACATAAGTATAGGTACGCCCGAAGACCTTTAATCACTATTTAGGGGTCCTATACCTTTTCCAACACACCTGACTCGATCAGCTCAACCGGTAAATCTGATTAGGTGAGCAGAGAGAGCATAAAAATTGCTAGCAATATACCTACGCAATCATGAATTACATAGATTTTTCGCGCTTCGCGCGTTCAGGCACCACAGTCACCAAACGGACTTCCAATCTATATGATAAGCATTGGCAAAAAGCGCACAGGCCAAGGGGAAGTCTGATATATCACCCTATGGGGGGCCTGGTTGCGCACTGTTGTCCAAGGGCCTGCGCAGTGAGTTGGCGCGTTTGCGCAGACTCGTGAAAAATTAAAGGGAACATTGCCCCAGACCCCCCCTTTCACATCTATTGTTACAAACTTGATGTTAGTGCGCCATATGGGACGGGATTACGCAGGCCGGTATGTTTAACTGCTCTATAGCTCTTGAGCCTTCTTTTTTCATAATTATTAAATTATAAAAGAAGTGAACCAGTTAACTATAGCTGATACTTTCATGCTGAAGATGTATGCCATGGAGCGTGAAATAATATAATAGCGATACAACTGCGGCATGCTAAATAGACCCACACCAATCTGGAAAGCTATATCGGCTGACATTAGTAATGAGCCAGCACACCACGTCAAGGTTTGAGCCAGGCGCTGGATTAAGTCATATATATTATTGCATGGTTGCAAGGATGGACTACATCAAAATTAAGTACCTCTACCGCATGCAGAGATTTGATGGTTATCGGGATATGGGACTTTTCTAACAAATGCAGAGATTATATTACACAGCAATAAAGGTTATAGCATTTGAGTTTTTGAGAGTATGTCTCATATGTCTCCGGGTCATGGAGCTTTGGACCCACTGAGTAGTGACCGATGACACGTTCGAGCAACAAATTTTGAACGCTCATAAATATGTTTTGAAAAGACGGATATCCATGTATAATATATATGCGCGATAGGTAGAGCTCGTATCAAAGTGTTGAGCCAGCGAAAGATCGGCTGAACATTTTGGGGTCAGAGATAATTTCCCAATTTTTGAACCATCGTTGCCACATCTCCCTACCTACTTTTCGATATCCGCAACTAGAACTAGAACTAGAACTACTCAAAAAAACCGTTAGTTAGTTGATCATCAACTAACTCCGTGGTTCCCAACCGGGAATCTGGGGGAATCTGGAATTGGTGTTCTATCGGAAGGTACAATGGATTCACATAATTTTTAGAATTTGATGGTGTAACTGTTGAGCATTTAACTACTTCTTTTAGTTGTATGTTTCCTTTGGCGGATATTTAGCTAGATGTAGTATGTTTAAATGCTTTCCGTAGAAATTCCACTCCCTGATAAAGTGAGGCTCGCGAGATGATTTCCTTGGGCCCGCAACAGCCTCTCCTCGACCAAATTGCTACTCAGCAGGGAAAAGTCATAATGAATTCGACACAAGGCGAAATGTCTACCTTTTTTAAGCCAACATCTAAGCTAACGTGAAAAACATACAAAATACATCGATTCAACTCCAGGCCATCGGAAGCGAACGTGATTTATTTTTCATCAGGAGCTACCATGCAGCTACCTGACCGATGAAAAACAGGCCAAATTTAGCGCATTGTTGCCACAACGGAAAGTGACGAGCCCAATTTCTTTTGATTTAGATATTTTCCACCTAGTGTTAAGTAATTAATACGGAAGTAAGCCCGCGTTACTTTACTACTACGGTCCGCATTCGACATAGTTTGGGCATATCTGAATATGTTTGGGCATATATTGCACAGTCATAAATGGTTGTGAGTTAAAAAGCACCTTTTTAGTCACTGGCTAACTTTTTCTTAGGAGGATTTTAGGTCAAATATCAGCCAAAGGGGTCCACCAGACGAAAAAGGTTGGGACCGTTGAACTACTTGAATAGCTAGTTTGAACAAATCTGACTTGGTCAGATATAAGATGCCGGTTATTATGTAATCCAAATAACAGAAATAGCGATGAGCCTAATAACTGTCGCAGTGTTGTTGAGAGAGAGAGAGAGAGAGAGAGAGAGAGAGAGAGAGAGAGAGAGAGAGAGAGAGAGAGAGAGAGAGAGAGAGAGAGAGAGAGAGAGAGAGAGAGAGAGAGAGAGAGAGAGAGAGAGAGAGAGAGAGAGAGAGGAGAGAGAGAGAGAGAGAGAGAGAGAGAGAGAGAGAGAGAGAGAGAGAGTTCTTTTATTCGTCAACCATGAAATATAGTATAGGCAATGTCCACAAACATTCACGTCCAATAGTACATATTTTTTTAAATATTTTCCTAACCATATTCTACATCAGTGGTTCCCAAACGGTGGGGAATTCCCCACTGGTGGGGAATTCAATGGTTTCTGGTGGGGAATAGACGCATTTGTTCAAAATTATATACAGGACAGTCTACATATTCACGGAGACACATGCGCAATTACCGTTACCAGTTCACTGCTCTGGAATGTATGTATCGAAAATTATATTGCGTGTTGTTCACAAAACCTAATTTTTAACTCTGGATGGTCATTGGTCAATCATGGCGTCACAAACGCATCCAGCACGAATAGTTTGACGTGAAATAAAACTTTCGCGAAATTCTGAGCGTTACTGGTATCGGTTCACAATACGTTTTATGTTGCAGTTATAGGCGATTGTCTTGCGTACTGGTGCGGTTATGTGTGTCTTGTGTAGTTAAACCAGCAAATAGCTGCTCTGTGATTATAAAACTTGGGTAGCGGGGAACAAGACCGTAACTGCCGCACCTCAAACCCCCCAATTGTGGGGGGCGAGCTCGAAGGGGCCCAAAATTATTTCGTGCATTAACATAAATTTAAGTATTTCTTGAGAAATTTATGTCATTTTTCAAAGATTTTTCGCGCTTTTGCGCGATTTACTATTGACGGATATCTGATTATTGGATACCCCTCCCCCACGAAAATAGTAGCATTTATAGAAATGGAGACTTCGATGTCGGCCATTACTGCGCCACGACGCACCGTGGCATATGAAGTTATAGGCCATGTAACATGCAACTGCGAGAAGTGTGCCAGAACGAACAACAGCGATACGACCTTGGCCGAAAAGGAATGCCCTTGTGGTGACTGAAAACTTCGATATATATACAATATACTTATACATATATGTTTGATTGTCCATAGGCGGCTAAATGGCTGGCACCGAATGTTCTTCTCCTGGCGATCTGAACCCCACAGGACAAATGCCATCTCGCAGGAAAAAATTATTTGCAATTAAAGCAAGACCAATTTGAAATCGTGTGTGCCTTTTATTTTGGCGATTTCCATATTTTTTGACATAACAGATATAGGAGGTAACGAAATAGCATATTGTAACGAAGTCAATATACCAACGGGTCCGCCCGAAGATGTTTAATTCTGATTTAGGGGTCCTACCTTTTCCGACTCACCTCACTCAGCTCTACCGGTAATCTGATTACGAGGGGATAAAAAATTGATAGCAAAATATATGCAATTCCCGATCATATTGACCGATTCAAACACAAATTATATAAATGTTTCACGCTTCGTGCGTTTAGTCGATATAAGACGACGCACTAAACAGTAGACCCAATGTAGGAGATAAGCAGCGGGGAAAAGCGTACAGGCTCAGCGGGGCTAAGGGGGTTTATCACCCTGTGGGGACCCAAGACCAACGTTTTTTGGTGGGCGATGACGAAGTGCTGTTACGGTCCTGGTGGGGAATGAAGGCTCGAAATAAATCTGAAGTGGGGAATGAAGACAAAAAGGTTGGGAACCACTGTTCTACATGGTGTAGACTGGGGGACCCGATATGACCGAAGTCTTCTAGGCCCGAGTCACCCAAGCATATTTGGCAGTATTAATATTAATATGAATCAATTTCTTCTCTCAGTCGAGTAGCACAACAACAAGTAACGAAATACACCAAGTAAATAAAAGACAGCAACAGTAGTGAAGGACGGTTTTCATTGTTGCCAGTGTGATCAGAAATAACAATTTTACCCATGTACACAGTGGTAATATTATTGTAGCATATAAAACGAAAATAAACAAAAGTAAACTTTTTCAAAATACATCATTGTGGGAGTGTGAGAGGAGAGTGGTGGTGAGTTGAGGAAAGAAAGACTCATGCGATGCTCCTGGGTAACTATACCTCGGTATTGAAAGAATATCCTAGCAAATTCAAAATGCATCCGAGAGCCCGAGCATACTAAAGCTTTGAAGCATATAGTGAAATGGTTACCATCTTTTGACATTCGAAAAAGAGGACACTTTTTACAAATCGCAAAACTTATAAAATCGGACTGTTGTGCGGACTGTTGTGTTGACTAAAAAAGGTCGAATCAAATCGACCTTCAGAAGACCAGTTTCAAGGATATTTTTAGTCATGAATCCAGATTCTGCGTCATGCATTGCGTTTTTTAGTTCTGCCTGTAGGCTACAATCGCCTGGCTGTCAAAGCTATAAAGGAGGACGGATTTTCAACCTTTTAGGGGGCATGGACTTTCAAAAGCTGCAAATACAGCAATGCGGAAGGTGCAGAGAGCTTCATGTACAATGCATATTGATGCATCCCAGAAAATACAAATTTCCGACAGCATGAGCATTCGACCGCATCATGAGATGGAAATGATAGTTTTGCTACGGAAATGAGATACTAATCTTTTGTATACTCCAACACCCCGTTTTAGAAAATGTTATGGCATGTTCCCTCACACATATTACGGCCTTTCCTTTAGTCGAAGAGCAATACGGAGGAGTTGTATGGATACCATGTTAACACCTTGCGCGATTCGTATACCATGATCAAAAACATGACGTAACGTAAAAATGTGTGATTGTGTGAAGTGTGATTTCATTTTAGGAAAATAGAGGGCGATGCTACACTTGCTTTTAAACTCAAACATATATGTTCTTCAGACAAAAAACCTGAATGTACTTAGAACTCTAAGTAATGATACTGCGGATTGAACGAGAAATACCAATACTACATCAGAAAAACGGAAAATGTATTTTATGTCTTTTGTCTAGAGACAGTTTCAACGATGGTCTGCTAAAACGGATCTAACGCTCAAAAAGTCATAGCCCACTTTTCCAGATTAGAAAACGCCATGGGCTGCTAGATTACGATATGAAGGGTAAATGCTAGATTGCAAAACGGTAGTTTCAAACGTTATAATGGGCCATATTTACACGAGTTATTGATGGACTACTCTACGTTCTGAATCATCTTCGATTTCAAAATCTTCATCATTAGGCCTGCTATCCCTAAGATCTTCATCTTGATCCAAATTATCGAGCGTATATGAGTTGCAAGTTACACTGGATAAGCTGAATGGGGCATTGGACCTATAGCTGGTAGTTGATGTAATGTTCATTTTTCTTGCCATATCCTGCAGTTTGCATCAAATATGTTTCTGAAATATCCTCGGATGAGTGCACCCTCTAACCAAAATTGGGTGAAAGCATCAACCTAGATCGATATCAGTACCTTTTTTCTTAATAATTCAATCGCGCCCTTGGCTATATAACTTATTATATGGTAAAAGTGTGAATTTTTACGTGGTATGGAAAAATAATATCGTGAAATTCGTGAAAATTTGCATGTTTTCGGCATATGTAGTAGAGAAAAAACTTGACGTGATGGAAGAAAATCAGCGGCATTTTCGGAATCAGCACGCCAAAATTACCCCAAATCAAGTTCAAAATCAAAGTCAACAAATTTTTCGTTCAAAATTGTTTCCCAGTCGATGTATATCCCGCAAAAAATTCAAGGACAAAAAACATGCCAAGTCCTATTTAAAAGAGGCTAGTTTTGTGTGGGGAAGCGAGTGGCACAGTGTGCTAAGCCACACCGTCACGACGCCAATCGCTGTTGGTGCGAGTCTCGACTGCGCCAACTTTCTATCTGCCGGGTGTATATCTGGGCTCCTCATCGCTAACCTCACTAACAGAGTGGTGGTGAGCCGAGCTAAAAAGTCGACAGCAAAAATAGTGTCAAGTCGAATCATTTTAAATTCAACATCCGAGTCCTAGTCGGGGAGCCGAAAGTCGAGTCCGAGTCGTGGTGTGGAGACTCAGGTTCAATTACAAGCAATGTTCCCTCCAATCTTTGACGAGTCTGCGCACACTCACCAACTCACTGCGCAGACCCTTGCACAACAATGCGCAACGACGGAAAAAAAGGTCATCACTTTAGTGGTCAACATAGATATTCTGTGCGTAGAGACCTCGTCAGACTGCGCATTTGCGCACGTGCCCAGCTTGGAGGGGACATTGATTCCAAGTCATTGTTAAGTTTCAATCTCTCAGTCATGTTCAACCCACTTTTATGACTTCAACTCTGCTCGAGTGATATTGCTTATAATTCTTAATATTCTAATTTTCTTCACTCTTGACTGTTCCTGGCCTTACTTTTCAAGTACCAGTACTTATAGACGAAACACCAATAACTTTACTATTCTTCAAAGTTACAATGAAATGTCTACCTTCACTGCCCCTGTCTCGAGTCACATGACTTGATCGAGTCCTGTGCAATCACTCGTGTACGCAAGTCTAGTTAATGCATAAATTTACTCAAGAGGAGGCGAGTCATTTTTTTTATTTTACGACAATGACTGAAGTGAAGTCGAGTCATCAAAAATCGCGACTAGAATCATTACAGCCCCGCTTCAGACAGACGGTACAAATCAGCGGTGGGCAAACTATTTTGCTCGCTAGCCGCATTCAACATTTGAATTCATTTGCGGGCCGCACTATAACAAATTAGGATACTAAGCCAAAACTCTTTTTTTTGTTATTATGTAGTGACCGTCGACAAGGAAATATTATATATGTATTTGTATATTTAAAACAAACTAAACATTGATGTGATGATAACGTACACGCGTCAGGAACATTGACGAAAATTTAGAAGCTGGTCGTCCTCATTGTCAAAATTAGGAACGAAGGTCTGTTGTCCCGATTCTTACAACTGGACGTGAATTTGAGTCTGTGAGCAGCCATCTGTTCATAGATTTGCTGATTGCACTCTTGGTTTAACTCCAGGACTCACAACGCTGACCACATCATAACCAAAACTTTAAATACGCTTCTACAATTTATAAATATTATAAATATAAATGCTTCAACACATACCAAGAACGAATCTATCTAACACACTCGCGAATAGGTTTTTCCAAGTACAGCAGTAAAAGTAATAAACTTAATTGCTCGTGTTGCTATCCTAAAATCACACTCGTGGTCCGAATTAAGTTATTTACGTCTCCCTGTCTGTGATGTTCAGCAATTGAAAACTTTAAAAATGCACGGCCTCGAGGTCATGCTATCGCGCCATCAAAGAAATAAAAAATATGGTAAGAATATAACTAATCGTTATCATGTTAAAATGTATGAAGAAAAGTTTAATCAAGTACTCACAGTAATTTGATTTTAGTTCGCATTTTATCAATATCTTTCCAACGTTTCTTGAGAATTTCGCGGGCCGCATGCGGCCCGCGGGCCGTAGTTTGCCCACCTCTGGTATAAATATATTCTCTCATACATGTACTTCTATCGCGGAATTCTGGTAAATTTTTCCTTGCATTTTAAGTTTGCTGTCTTTGGTGCGATGCATAATCAAATTTAACCGTGGCAGTTATCTTAGCAATGGTGGCCTTTGACTAATTCCAGTTCGCTGTCTTTGTCTGATATTATCTCAAATTTACTGAGGTGTGTTGGTTTGTAAATCGAAACGCCCATTGCTGCAAATCGCAGTGTATAACTGGTTAGCAGTTCCAATCATTCTGAATTACACTCACTTTGCGAAATTGAACGAAAAGCAATATTCACGTTTCAACAAACTCACATTGTTTCTACAGGATGTATTGATTAAGAAAATATAGAGAGTATCAAATATCTAATATGATAAGCGCCGGAGGTACGCGACGGACATGAAATACGTCTTCACCATACATCGAAATACAGCAAAATATTTGCTTTTATGACGTAGAATTGTTGGAAGTTGCTTCCAACGCACCTGATAAAAAGGGGCCTGGACGCATGATATTGCAGTTCCTCCTGCACATTTTGCAAGTTGGCCGAAATCCTGTGAAGACATCGAATCAATCGCTGCAAATCGAGCTTTCCGTTGAGCTTGTATAATGCACTTACGTTTCGGATATTTGGCACATCCCTTCTGGTATCTTACTCGTCCGTTTATTTTGACTTTTTTACAAAAAAAGACTTGGCAGATTTCCTCGATTTCAAGGGTTTTCAATCTTCGAGCCGCGGATGCTTTTGTAACAGCGGTCGTGGTTGCGTCGGCAACGGTCGCCGTGGTTGCGTCCGGTTCATCTGAAATTCAAATTCACCAGGCATTTCTATTTCGTAAATATCACAGGTTGTTTCTGCTTGATACAGATGATATTTCGACATCATATAGGTCATTTTTCAATTGGCCGATACTATTTTTTGAGAATCCTTAGCTTCCGATTTATAGCAAGGTCCATAATATTACTTGACTGTTGTAAGACACGGCTTACGCTGATCAGATGGCGACGAGGATCCCAGACAAACCTCCCACACTTATAGGTAGGTATGTATAATCTTCATTCCATCTGGGTCTCACTCTAACCTGCAACTCATTGATGTTGCAGCAGTGAGCGGTGTACTACCGCTGCGTTAACCACTGACCTAGTGTGTCATCAAACTGGCTAACACTGAAAGTTTTAATAATTTTAAAATGCACTCACCTTGAGCGTTACATACTCCGATGAAAAAAATGGCGGATAAAACGATAGCCAATATAAAAACAGCCTTCATGGTTACAGATATTCTAAGTGTGAGACAGGATCCGAATTTACGTACAGTTATTTCAATTTGCCCTTCGCATACGTTCGAACGAAGTGAACTGATATCGTAGCATGACTTTCGCCCGCTTTATATATCATATTTTGCGATAAAGCCAGATCTATTCTCCTCCCGAATACATTGGCTTCGTCAATCACTGTTAATTTACATACTGGGAGTGAAATAATTTCAAGCCAATACGGAGAAATTATGTACTGTATATATGCGTTACTGCACGATATATTACTCAAGAAGGAACGGGTTGTATTGCAACGCAAGAAACGAGAGTATTGTGTATAGACAGCGTGCATGACACGCCTCATGCCGTAACTCCATAGTCAGCAAGAAATTTGTGCCTTCATGCCGAGACAGAAATATATACAATCTGCAAATGCAGGTCGACGTATTTATTGGTAAATCCCAGTAGGAACCACGAGGAAACCAATTGCAATAATATAATCGGGGCATGTCATGTCATGTCATGTCATGGATTGTCAGCAATAGCGTCCGTGCTAAATCATGTTCAAGCAGACTTTTTCCGTGCCTGTAAATGAACTGATGTTGAGTAAGTTTGCAATATGTTGCGTCAGTAATGTGCCCCGAATCATCAACCATAGTCGGAACCACATCGACTTGGGCGTCTACTGATAGAAAAAGGTTTTACATAATACTATAAATAATAATAAATAATAATAATTTTATCATCATGAATTGTTGGTTAGTTCTCTTTACATAAGAAGACGGTCAGCCGTAGCCTACTTATCGCCGACATATCTGGAACTGTGAATGTACCGATGATCGCATCAAGTATATAATTTTTCCCTGACGTCTTTGTTATCTGGAATAATGCTTCAAGTCTTATTGCCTGGCACATTCATTGTTATACGACTACAGCACGGGTTTGTCAACCCGCGGCCCGCAGACGGTTGTTTTGCGGTCCGTGACGTCTTTCATTGTGAACGCAATTACTACTGGCACTGTATTGTTACATATTAAGTGTATTTGTAATTGTAATTGACTACTTATTGTGTTCTAGTTTCTTGATATGTGTTCGAGTTGATTGTTATTGTTTTGAATGGGTATTTGGATGGACTCTAGTTCCAAGAGAATCCCGCTGTTGTGTAGTACATTAAAGAGCGTTTGACTCACCAGGAATGGTTTGAACAGAAACAAGAACAAGGAACGGCAAATTAAACAGCGAAAATTGGGTTTGTAATGTTACTCTGCGTGGAAAAATGAATTTGTTTTCTCAGATATAAATGGAAAACCGATGTGTCATATTTCTCGAAGAACAGTTGTCGTAACGGAGCGTAGAAGCAATGATACCGCGACAGTTTCTTCTGTATCGTTATACATATCGCCTGATCATAGAAAACGTTACCGGCTAGGTGTCAAGCCGGAAATCCATATTTTAGAGGCGTTGTTAAAATTGCCGACGACTTTACAGACGCATCGTTCGAAATTGCTTGGTATATCGCGAAACCAAAGAAATATGCTAGAGAAGGTGTTATTTCAATAAAGCTTTAACATGCTGTGCGAAATATTCGCTGTTTCCGAATCTCAGCATCAATTTTCGAAGCTACAGTTATCTGATTCAACCGTGACCAGAAGAGTTACAGCAAAGTCAGCCGATCTTTTATCGCATGTTCTGAAACGCGTTACCGCGTATGGACTCCCTTTAGCCCCCTAGCATTGGACAAATCCACCAACTCCACGGACATGGAAAAGCTAATTAATTATCTGGGTGCATTTTATCAGAGTGAACATATTTGGGAATGCTTGCGAGGCAAACGGGGAGAGAGGACCAGCGTAAATCACCTACTTGACCAAGGTGACTTCTGTAACTATTGGTGCAGGGCTTCAGCCATGGAAGGAAAGGAGAAGGGTTGCTTGGTTTGACTGCAAAGACTTCTTTTCATATCTTTCTTTTCGCCTGACTTCTTTTCATATCACCGAGAGCCTAAAGTGATAATGGCCTCTGTCACGAAAAAGTTACCGTAATTTTAAACTTTCTCGCTCACGCATTGCAACATACAGTTCCGTTATATGGTGGGCGGGTTGGTTTAAAGGTGCATATGCCGAATCAGCTATTACGAATGGATTGTAAGCTCCATTACTTGCGCCGCTGGAAAAATATATTCTCACAAAAACAGCGACCGCAAATTTACGAACGGTATCCACGCAATGTCTATTAATGCCTTAGAATGCATAAAAACGTACTAAATGCCCGTATACGACTGGTAATTCGACTAAAGTAGCCTAAATTCAATAGTAACCCATAAATACGTGGTAATAATGTTCTGCGGCCCGCCGCATTTTTTGCTGTTAAAATGCGGCCCGTTATACAAGGAAAGTTGAGAACCCCTACCACAGTAATATGCTACCAGTAGGGCTGGACACCTTCGGGTGATACGATTCCGAGTCAGAATGTTAAAAAATGAGTCCTTTTTAGGTTCACAAGGTGAACCCCGACAGCACATTTGCTGCTTGTTGTATTCATGGAGGTTTTCGACCATAAAATGGTCATTTGCACAGGGCCGATATTATGTGTTACGATTCTTCAACTGCCGACTCGTAGGACGGTGTAAGGCTTTTAAACACACCGCATACGGGGATGGAGGAGCCTAGATAAGCCTCCAACACGTGGGAAGGGATTCTGGAATCGACATGATCGGACTCGAACCCTCAACACATTGGTGTTGCAACTGTGAATCGTACCACTACGCTACCTCGTCACGAAAGCAAATGTAGCCTACCTGATGGTGAAAATTGAGAATGCAAAATCGAATACCTGAGCGATTCTATGCCGAACCGAGCAGTGTATGAAGCGTGGCATCGGTCGATTATTTGATTGTCACTCATTATGACGCCATCATCTATACTAGTAAGTGGGGTATGAAGCATCTAGGGCAGGGGTGGGCATTCTGGGCAACCTTTCTGCTATTCACGGCCGCATTCCAGTGCATAAGCCGTGATGAACTGGGCGCCAAATACCGATGTCGATGTCCAGTTCCGGTGAACTTCGGAGTAATCTACTTTCTCATATCGGCTTACTATACGCACTAAAATCGCGAGTGACCATGTTTTGAATAAGTACTAGGAAACGTCATGGCTCAAAAATGAATTTCGTCAAGTATATTCACATATTACAATCAAATATTTATCCTTTATCAGCCCATGTGATCAGATTCAGTGGTGGAGTTGATGAAGGTAGTGTCTTTGGAAATTTAGGAAAAGTTGCATATGATGATGCATCTTCGGGTGGACTAATTGGTATTAGTCACTTTGTTGCATGCTGTTATTTCTTGACCTCGCATCAGGATTGTCGGTAGGCTATAGTGGAAATATATTGGAATCGCCTAAACGTACAAAACGAAACAAATTTCTTTCGTGAGAAGCACACGATTCCAAGTTGGTATGTACATATGGGGCGCATCAATTTTCTTTACTGTTCGCGTCTGTACTGTGGGGCTCAGATTGCAAAAGGTCGCTACTATGAACTATAGCATTGAATCGCGCGCAGCTCGAAGAAAATTTCAATTTCAATTAAAATTCAACCAATCAAAAATTCAATTAGTCTGTCGGCAGCCGCCAACACATACTAATTAAATTGCGTGCCACGGCCGCACAAATTTCCTTCTACGGCCGCAGGCTGCCACCACTGATCTAGGGTTACCATGAAAAATAGAGGACACTTTTACAAATTACTAAAGAAACAATTGCGGACGAGAAAGCGGGTAATTTAAAAATTTTTACGGGATATATTATTGGGTCGACTAAAAAAATAAGGCCATACTTCCAACTTGACTCCCGAAAAACCCGCCCTCATGTAAAATCCAGATTTCGTGTCATCAATGACATTTTTAGTTGTCCATGTACAATTACCTGGCTTTCAAAGCTATAAAGCAGGACGAATTGCCAAAAAGGAGGGAATTTGGGCGTCATCGGAGGATATGTTCGTTTTCGTCAAAAAAGAGGAGAAATCCTTCCAAATGAGGACGTATGGTAACCCTAGGCCTAGAAGCATCCAAATACCTTTTTTCTATGCAACCACCAAACAACTTATACCGCTTATTTATGTTATTTCACACTTTCCGACACGAATATGTGACTGTAATTTGAGACGATACTACAGGCCGGTGAAAATACTGTATCGAAATTCCGTTGCTAAGAACGTGGTAAACTCCCGCAACATCTATTGAATGATTCCCCAACTTCGTGTCCAGGTTTCATGGTTCCCTCGGTGGCAACAGAGTAACGCATTGACAATTTTCGCTTTAAGAATGATAAGAAGCATATATAATTTCAGTACTCAAAACTAATCTCTCACTTCACGAATCGAATCACCAAAATGCTCAATACGGACTCCAATACCCGAATCGCTATGGCTTTAATCCTATAGTCGTGCGGTAGGTCGGAAATAGCGCAACAGGTCAAATGACTCAATTGTCAGTTCATTGCAGCCGAATCGTTGTTCCAGTGGGATTTCCCCGAGTATTTTCCCCTCCATGACTTGACAATTCTAACGTAAATCGGTGTAGTATTCACTACAGTCAGCCACACACGAAAGTGAATCGGGCGGGTCATGTCATGGAATGACTGGAATGAAAAGTAGAATCTGATTTGCGTAGTCAATCAACAGAGCAAAATATTTGGATCGCGTAGCAAAAGGGCGGAATCAACTCACCGTGATCGTAAGAATTCATTAACTTAGGCTATTCGACGTATTCCTCGATCACAAAGGGTAAGCGGACACACCTGCACTCTGCAGTCGCGGTATTTTGATCGAATTCTTGTAACTATGGTGCACGCCGAATGCGATCTCCGGGATGAATATCATAATTCTAAAAGTTATTTTCGGCCTGCCGATTGACAGCTATCTATTTACTGTGGTTTGGATTCATTTACCGCGCCCCATCAGCTGTTTAATGTGCTGTAACTATTCAGGTGAGCAAACATTATATCCTAATATTGGTTCTACGAAACTGTTTGCGACGATATCCACATTTCCACGTCGAAATCTTTCAACAGTCGCGTATTCGCAAGTTCGGACATCACTCTCTAAAATAATTAAAACGGCTCTTTACAATGTGTCAATCTAATGAGCTGCAGTTTTGACACTCCAAGGAGCGGTCTGAGGCAGTGGTTCCCAACCTTTTTCCACCCACGTACCATTTCGAGGTTTTATGCAGTGCTTGCGTACCACCCATATAAGTTACGCGCGCCCAAGGAGGTCAAAAATGTTCGAAGCTGCGAAAGCTGCCGAAAGCAGCGAAACTGAAAATAAAGTGGCCTTTTAAGGCACAGTATATGATTTCTGTAGTGGATACATTTGGAATTATTGTGGTCATATATATTAAAAAGGAATTTGGTTAGGTAAGAATGATCTGCGACTAGATCTTTTCCCCATAGGCCGTCATTGGTGGGATTGCCCCCCCATCCACGCTGACCTGAACCCCCCTGAACTAATAACTCCCTTCGGTAGAAAACAAAACAGAATCTACTCGCGTCCCACCCTGGAAGACCTTCGCGTACCACTATAGTGGTACGCGTACCACAGGTTGTGAACCCCTGGTATAAGGCATTCATGATTACAAACAATGTCGTTTGCGCTACCCGGAGAACTTCCTTGACCATTCATTATATTTATTTTATTCACGCGCATGCATGTACCATGAACTCATGCATTTCCTACGGCACCATTGCATTCAACTATAATGTCTACAGCAGCGCCTGGTGACAGGAATCCAAACATCGACTAAAACTATTAATCTGCATGTTTACTTTGCATATAGGCTGAAACAATAAATTCCAAACTTGGAATACTATCCTTACAATAGCTCCCGACAAGTCCCAAGTCCAAAGAATCGAATCTGGCGAGTCGTGATCCAACGGTGTTTATTCGTCACTTTCGATACGTTGCACCAGATAGACACGTGATCACAGTGATTACAGCGACGGGCCAGTCCACGGAAAATCTACATCGATTATGCAAGGCTGAAATTGCCGCTAAAATCAGCCAGGCGCCTCTAATCTTCGCTGGTTTGCTGCTTCGGATGAAACGGGTTTGGCCACTCTCAGGACGTTTGCACAGGCCGTGCATGCTGCAGCAAATGCGGTAGCCGGGATCACGAGTATCTCCCTTGCATTTTGCGTAAACTATACATAAAAACCCCACAGTGCCCATTCGGTGAAAGCTGTTCGGAATTCAAAACCTAAAACCTACTTTTTAATGTTGCTGCGTGGACTAAAACCTTGGGCTGTATAAACTGAACCGAAATTCGTTTACTTTCAAGCCTGTTCGAGTTTTCATTAATATGCCGCAATTACGCAGCCTACGTAGTTGTTGTTTGTGATATTCATGGTGTTTGTCGGCTATTATGGTCATTTACACCAGGCTAATTTTCTTAAATTTTATTCCGTAGCTGCTGAGTTGTAGCATGGCTCACTTCTAGACCTTTATAAGACACCGCTTTCACGGATGAGATGACGAGGAGGAGTCTAAGGTAAGCCTCCAAGACTTGGGTATAGGAATTCTGGGGTCGACTCGAGACCTGCAACCCATTGGTGTTGCAGCCGTGGATTACCACTATGCTGTCTCGCCACTACACAGTAGGCCTGTTCAAAAATAACTTTTTTTCTGGATTCCAGCCATTCAGTGCTTAAATTGTCAGGTTACCCTAAAACGCTGCACACCCAATTTGGTTCATTTCTAACAAGTATAAGGCTCCGCAGATCCAATCAAAATTTTTAATTTATAAGGGAAAATTAAAAAAAAATTCAAATTTTTCTGTCAACCCCATAAAATTGTTGAGCTGTCTTCAGAGACGATGCAAAACAAATTTCACTCAATTCCAAGTAGTAGAAGCGGAGTTATTTGAATTTTTCGGCGATAATTCTCAGATTATCCCTTATTAGTGGATAATCCGAGGATTATCAACGAAAAACTCCAATATTAAAGTCAATGCAGAAAATTATGGCGTAACAATTACAGTCATACGAAGTCAGTAAGTCACCAAACCTTCTTTGTGGCCATCGTCACATTACGCATTACACGTGTGTGCTTCAAATTGTTACGTATTACGTTTTCGAACCCCTAATTCGTAAAACAAGTCAATCGGTGCGCGTGATTGCTATAAGTCATCATCAATTCAATCACCCATAAGGATGAACGGGCTTGTCAAAAAAAAAAAGCCAAAAGCTGAAATCCAAATGAGGTTTCGAGCTCTAAATATTTGTTTACTGAAGTCAGGGTTATGCCCTTCTTTTTAGTATAGTTAGTGACCAGCAGGTGGCCGTGTTTAGGGAGTATAATAGTCGGCCTTATGGCAAAAACACGAAGACATACAATCGGTCAAGGGAGGGCGACTTTCAGTAGAACTGCATACTCCGCTCAACAACATGGCTATTTCGCCAAGCTTCGCACTGCTCGGAAGACAGAGACCAAGACAATAAGCTTTGTGGTATCCTAAATACATTTTAATGTCTTGATAGTAAAACACGAATAGAGATTTTAAAGTGACTTCAAAATGTATCATGTTTATCAGTGTTACGAGAAATGACGGCAAATAAATATTATTTTTTGGTAATTAACCGTTACTTTCTCATTCCCTCATTCCCTGATATCAATCAACACATCCCCTGAACAGCATTTATTAACATGATAATTCACTGCTTTCAATTTATAATTTAAATGAATACGCTGGAGAATACAGCTGACATTTTTGACTCGACCCGCCAACGTATTTTTTTGATTTTCATTTGGCCCGCGGAGAAAAATATTTGCCCACCCCTGGCCTAGGCCTAGGTGGGTGTCTGATTTCAAAGATTATTCCAAGTCGTTTCGACACATTCCGATCTATTATTGTATCGAAATTTTTTAGTGTATTGAACTGATAAAAGTTTCTATTAATAAGCCGAAAACGAAATGTCTCTCGCGATAGAGCTGTAAGACGCAAGAGATCAGCTTTTCTCAAAATCAAACCAATTTTCCGCAGAAACGATATCACTCAATATAGACGGCTGATATCGGAATGCCGAAAAATGTTACATTCTTGTAAATAGGAAAGTTGGGAAATTTTTGTTATAGTCGTAACGATTCCAGCAGTCTCTCAAAAGTTTTGAAGGTTGTTCGCTCCTATCCTGGGGTTGGCTCCTGTATCACACCATCCTGCCGATCACTGCCGGGGGTATCGTTACTTGTGATGAGAAGTCGAACGCCGTCACTCCAGTCTTATATACTTTCCGTCGGTTAGCAGTATCCTTCCACATTTCATTCAAGGAAGAATGCGGTTGAGAGAGATCAGATTTATTCTCGTCTGCTCTGATGCTTTGACGATGGAGATGCGATACAACCTTTCGGTAAAATTATCTAGTCTGAAACAACATAATGTTTCTCCTCCACGCTATCCTTGAATGCAAAGCGGCGAGCAGGATAGCCACGGATACCAGTTTTTCGAGTCTTTAGTCCAGGGGTTCTCAACTTCCCTCGTATAACGGGCCGCATTTTCACACTAAAAGACGCCGCGGGCCGCAGAACTTTATCACCATGTATTTGTGAACCACTTTTAAATTTAGGCTACTGTAGCCTATTTACCAGTCTTATACGGGAATTTACTACATTTTCATGCATTCTAAAGCATTAATGGAGAGCGTTCGTAAGTTTGCAGTTGCTGTTTTTTGTAAGGATATCTATCTTCAAGTGTTTCAAGTAGTCTAAATTCCTTCATGGAGCGTACATTCTATTCGTTGCCATGTTGGTATGTGTACCCTTCAAACCCTTCCACCAGAGAACCGAACTCGCAGTTTCAATGCGTGAGAGAGAGCAAGTATAAAATTACGGTGACATTTTCGTTGCAGAGGTCATTATCACTTTGAGCTCTCAGTGCTATAACAAGTCAGACGTTCGGGGACATTTCTGAGCAAACCAATCAACTCTTCCCCTTTCCTTCCATGACTGGAGCCTTACACCAATAGTTACAGAAGTCAGCTTGGTCAAATTGATGTTTTTCACTGGTCCCCTTTTCACGTTTGCCCCTTCAGCATTTCCTCTGGAAATATGTCCACTCTGATAAAACGCACCTGGATAATTAGCTATGCAATGTGTCATGTGTGTGCACTGTGCAGTGTGCATTAATTGTGTGCAGTCGATGGATTCGTCCAATGCTAGGCTAAAGTAGTCTATGCGTGTCAACGTCTTTCAAAACATGCGATAAAAGATCGACTGAGATAGCTGTTAGGCCTACTCTTCTGGTGACTGTTGATTGCTGAATCAGACAACTGTAGCCTTGAAATTTGTCAGGTGATATTGAACTTGCTGCTAAGTTCCGGAAACAGCGAATATTCGCACAGTACGTTAAATTTTTATTGAAGTCACACATTCTCTAGCAGACTCTTCGGTTTATCGATATTCCAAGCAATTTTGAACAATGCGTCTGTCACGTCGTCGGCAATTTTAAAAATGCCTCGAAATATGGATTGCGGGGCTTGACACCAAGCTAGCAACGTTTTCTCTAAGATCAGGCGTTATGTATAACTCCAGACGAAACTATCGTGCTATCATTTGAAGCTTCTAGGCTTTGTTACAACAACTGTTCTTCGACAAATGTGACACATCGGTCTTCCATAACGATACTGTACCAGTAGTTATTGCGTTCATATTGAAAGATGTCGCGGGCCGCAAAAGAATCGTCTGCGGGCCGCATGCGACCCGCGGGCCGCGGGTTGAGAACCCCTGCTTTAGTCCGACACGGGCCGGGGTTGAACCCACTACCTACCGATCAAGAAGTCGGACGCATCACCATTATGCCAACACTTGATTAAAAAAAACACGCCTTTCTACTCACGAATTTCGCCTGTTATAAAATTCAGTTATATGCAATGCAATTCTAAGTATACATCGGAATTTATATCTGGTTCAATAAAGATTATACATGCTGGCGCGGTTGTTTGTTTTATTCACGACATTGGCGCTTTTAAACTCTGATGTCATTTCCGCCCATACATTAAGTTCAGTAACATCAATCTTTGTGAAGTCTTTTCAGTCATTACAGACGACTTCCATTCACCTGCTCTTCCGCTCTCCCTCTCGTTTTTCGTGCGTCCGTAACTTGAGTCGTAGCTGCCGACTTTTTGACTCGGCTCACCATCACTCTGGGCTTTTACACACACTGCAATCGCAGCGAGGTTAGCGAGGAGGAACCCAGATAAACCTCCGACACATAGGCCCGTATTCAAGAAACCTTACTCAGTGCTCAAACTCATTTTGCGTCAACATTGCGTAAGAATCGGTATTCAGAAAGCGAAGCGAGAGAACGAGTTTGAGTTCGACTGGAGTCGAACTTGGCACTCTTTCGAGTTCTACTTTTGTGGTTATGGTATTCAATGACGATCTCGAAATGCGTCGTTTGAGAAAGCGTTTTCCGAGTCAAGCCGTGGGCAGACTCAAGGCCTTACTCATTCCCTTTTTTACGGTTTGGCCCTGAATATTTTGCAAAAATTGCGCTGTGAGCATGTTTGGTGCCTGAATTCACAATTTCAACTGTAATATATAGCACCGTTCATGTTCGAAATCAAGAAATCATGTTCTAGCGCCGTATGGCTTCATCGTTGGCTGCGTAGGCTATTCCCAAATCGGCGGACATTTTCATCACAAAGGTTTCCGATGGATTCCCAAAATCGGTTAATTCCTCACAACGCTCGGTTTTTTCACTTAATATAAAACTTAGCATCAGGATATGTAGAAACGAATGGAAAATGAATGTTACTGAAAAACCACACACAAGCTGTTGTGTACAACAGCGATCCTCCAATCCTAGCAAGAACCGAATCCTCGGCGATGCGTACAAATGCACTACACGATGGTAGATGACCAGGCGCTTTACGAATGTACGCAATGTTAGATCACAGCAATACAGTTGATAAAACCGTCCGTCCCTGTGTATGGCGAAAATATCAACAACGCGGTACCAATACCCATCATCAGTAATCCAATAAATAGCTTGTGCTTATGCCTGAAAACTTCATTATTTGAAAGTATTTGCTTTGGCTACTATACAGTGTGTCAAATAGTCATGTTATTGAGCGGTGTTATTTCGTCTATACATCCGGCGTATGATTTTAATACAATAGAAGTGGTCGAACCACTGTCATTGGTGTCGTGACGCTGGGGCTTAAGCAACTATGCCACTAGCTGACCCACTGTTGGATCGGTTACAAATCCTTGCTGTGTCGTGGTCTACTGGTCTATGTAGTGTATAGGTGTATACAAGACAGGCTGTTGTATGTTACGTCAAAGTAATAATATGAATGAGGTTAGGTCCGACAAAGAAAAGACAGACGCAGCGAATGCGCAACGCAGGCAACCTTCTGGAGTCAGATTACTCATCAATAGCAGTGGCGGCTCGTGACAATATCGGGTGGTGGGGCAAGGGCTGCAAGCGACTTTTTATCAAGATGACGTCACAATGGCGTTTTCCAACGTAAACAAGTAACTTTATGATGGTAACGGTAACATGAATTTCCCAGCAACAGTGATTTTAACGTATGTGCCACGAGAGGTCCGCTGGTGAGCTGTGACTTGAAGTGTGGTAACTGCGTAAACGGCGTACGCAACAAAGATTCAACACGGTTCATGTTCGCATTAGACCTGACTAATTATCTGCAGAAATGGAAATGACTATAACTCGAGAGATAGCGTAAGCCTAATTGGAAAGGTCAACGAATTCGGACAGATACGCAATTGTTATCTCTAGGGCTGGGCAAAATCGAGTACCTGAGTGATTCGATTCTGAATCACGAAATATGCTTCGAGTCGAGTCGAGTAATCGAGTATCACTCATTATGACGTCACAACAGGTTGTACTATGTCGAAGTCCAAATATGAACCTTTTATCCCACCACAAAGAACGTAATGCCTGTTATCCATCACATTAAAGATACTTTGGTATTTTTTCGACCATACCGATTTCATTGCACTTCTTAACAATTTTGTTGGATGATAATGACTTCGGAAATGTATTATTTCCAGTGACGTTCGTAGCTTTAAACTGTGCCTGGTATGCTCAAACACGGCCAATCAAGGTTTCACGGCTTCCTCAGTGGAAAATAGTATCAAAAACTATAATTCTCGTCAGTAAATTAACTTACAGTTGCGAGGACCGTATAATTTCAGTACTCGAAAACATCGTCTTTTACTACTCGACTCGAATCATTAAAATTACTACTCGATTCAGATTCGAGTACTCGAATCATTTTGCCCAGCCCTAGTTATCTCATAGATTGGGCCTGTCCTATTGAATCCAAAACATCATTGTAAAGGACTAAGAATAGCAGCCTCGGAAATTTGGTCTCGGTACAGCATAAGAGATTTTGGCCTTGAAACTGGAGACTGTAACACGACACATACGTTTTTATTACTGTCTTATAGGTCTGCTGCGAAATCGCCTTTGAAAAATATATTACCGAATAAATACGTGGATGAAAGCCTTAAACTTGGTACACTGTTACATGACATTATCGAGAAGTGGCCTCATGGCCCTTTTCGGTATGGTACACTGTCAAAATTAATGCGAACAGACCAACACCGAATTTTGCGTAAAATTTACTGAGGAATAGGCTGATCAAGTGACGAGGGGTTGTACGCAAATGGCTTGAAGGCCACAATTTCACGGTGAAATTGACATTGGAGAATATACGATCAAAGTAAATATTTGAATGCAAACTGAGAATGATATCATCATCTCACTTAACGTTACCGCAGATACACCGGCTTTTGCGTGAAATCCGCAATGTGTTGTAGGCTAAAGTGTCAGATCGGAGCACATCTTTACCATACTCGACCTTGATAACGAAATTACTGCCCTAATCATTGAGTGTCAACCTTGAGACTTGGCACAGCGTTCGATACTAAAATCAAGACATACCGTGCAAAAGCTTATGACGGATCTAGGTAAGGAGCATCGTTAAAATCAATAGAGACCAATACCGGCTTTGCGTATAATCTGTTAGCGATAAATGACGAGTCAGCTCTCACTCGAATTAGGAAACGAAATAACCACTAACACAGTTCAGTGACAAACTTAAAACTTGGTACAGCGTTCGATACTAACATTAAGACTTACCGTGCCAAATGTCATAACCGATCTCAGTATTGAACACCGTCAAAACCAATGGATACCAATACCGGCTTTTGAGTAAAATCTGTTTGCGATACATGACGGATCAGCACACACTCAACTTCGGAAACGGAATTACTACCCTAAACTTTAAGTAGAAACCCTGAAACTTGGGGCAGTGTTAAATACCACCATCACGACATGACATAACAAGTTTCAAGAGTTTTCATGGTGTGAAACCCCATTAAAATCGACCTATACCAACAAAGGTCGACTAAACGCATATGACGGTAACAGAGTTCAGCTATAGATACGATTGTTACATCACACCTTAAGGGCACAGAGCTATCGTGCCCCGGTTGCTGGGTAATTTTATGAATAGGAGAGAGTAAATCACCGTTTCTTTATTATGCGCGGTTTTGAGAGAATAGACAGTGAAAGCTTGTTATGAGCGCTACCGGGGCAAACCCCGGCTAGGCATTCGCAAAGCGAAAACACAGAAGAGAATTTGATTTTCGCATAGACTTCGCTATATATGGGCATTTACAAGCGAAAGGACAAGAAGTATACGATTTTCGCTGTGATTTCGGTTTATATAGATAGGTGTGCGTCTATAAATGGTAAAGAATTGTTATTGAACAGAATTTTAGGTGGGGCAATGCCCCAGTTGCCCTATAGGACGAGCCGCCACTGATCAATAGCAACACATAAACATTCACCTGCGTTACAGGGAGCTAGTAAGTAGAGTCTCGTGTGTGTCTATATATCGATCAGTCGTTCGCTCCAGCATCGAGTATGGAATGCCGGCGTACTTACTTGCGCCGGCTACCCACCTGAAGAATATCCCGACCATCCAGAGAACACCCTTCCGGATCTGAAGAGTTCTCCATTTGCATACTTCAAATCGAATGTGGGGTACAAGTGTATTTCTATGAATTACTGCTGTCACCTATTGAACCAGGATTTTTCTCCAGCTAAACTATATTGAAGAAACCTGGCACGATATTGATAGTGTTGTGAATCCTAACTTTCAGTCGTTCAACACGTATACTAAATCATCGCTATTCAATGCTTTCAGAGAGGACAGGTACAGGTTTCTCTCGTCTCCGCCATGGTTGTTGCCCCACCATGTTGATGTTTCTCTCCTCGGAGAAGGTTTTTTACGTGACGTTTTCGGAGCCTACTACCAGATTTGTTCAAGTCATATTTCCTAACATTGCGGTGCACACACGCCTGTATACAGACGGGTCTAAATATCTATATTCGGAGGGTAAGCGGCTTTTTTCATCCCATCACTTGATGTATTAGTAGCTGAGGCTTGTTCAGTTGAGCATTCTGTCTTGTCGACGGAGCTCATAGCAATCGACAAATCGCTGAGGTATATCTCCAGAAACCGCCACTGGTTAAACAAATTTCTTATAATGTCAGGCCGTTCAAGATCACTAGTTTGCATTCGAAATTCCAACTTGCATCCTATATTGGTTCATGAAATTGTATGCTCTCCGAAGCAATTGAGATGATGTGCCTCAGAGTGTCATCCTTCTAGATCCCTGGCCACGTTGGCATTCGCGACAGTGAAAATGCGGACAGAATGGCGAAGACTGATTCTGACACACTTATCGGGATTTACCGGTTTTCTCGAAACAAGAAGCTCGTCATATAATACGTCCCCAGTGCATGACATTGCGGGATCAGGAATATGGCATTTCCAAAAATGGACTTCGATATAAATCCTTTTAGCCGTGATTCATCCCCTGATCACGGAAACTGGCTAATAGATGGAATATTTTTCGCTTGCAATATGGTCACTACCGATTAAACGGCCATTTGTTTAAAATTGGAATAGTATGTACTAGGGATGGTGTGAACGTGAGGTTCACGTTCGCGTTCTGTGTGTGAACCTCGGAAATTTAGAGGTTCACGTTCACAAACGAACCTTGGTAGGTTCTGCACTGTGAACCTTTTTCATATATTACAATTTTCACGTCATTATCACACCCTTGGTTGAAATTTATTGCATTTAAATTGCGGGCCACTCGATGCATGGCGCTGGGAGAATAAAAATCAGCACTAACTAAACGAGCATGCACCTTGAAAATCGAAATATCCAGCTCTCTGTTTGTGAATATTTAATGACTCTATGCTGTGAACTTGACCCGCAATCACGCAACATCAAAAGCGAAGTACGCTACATGTAAACAGTCAGCGAATGATGCTTATTCAACCAATCAATGAAATTGATATCGTTGTCTGATGTAAAAAAATCAAGCTAGCGTACAGGGTCCATCTCGATTTCATGTGTTTATTGTATCATAATAACCAAATCCGTGCGATTGGGGTTTTGGCTACCGCTGTATAATTTGTTAATGGGGTAAAACCCGTTTTACACTCTGCTCAATATCAACGTAGCAACACTCAGACGCCGAATACCTTGTCCGTTCTGGCCTAGACCGTTAAGGCGTAAGCTTATATTCCCTTGCAAGTACTCGACGGAAGATATGTATTTCAGCATTGCGGCATTATGTGGCGCGAGTCGTCGCTATAGGTATCATTCACATTATTATAGGCTGTCACTTCACTGAAATTTAGGGCTGGAATTGACAAAATGACGTCACGTGACGTCATGAGGTTCACGTTCGCGTTCACACAGAACCTTTCAAAAAGGTTCGCGTTCACACGAACCTGAACCTTTCAGAGGTTCACACCATCCCTACTATGTACCCTGCGTTTTGTAGTTACTGTCGCTACCCCGAAACCGTGGATCATATTTTTAATTAGTTTTCCAATACATGATTTTCATCGCAGATTTCTTATCGATAAATGTGTACAATTAAAAGCGAATTGATGTATTGCCGACTTGATCATTGATTCTCGCAAAACTCCTCAGGTTGTTGAATTTGTATTTTCGTGCAACCGCAATATGTAACTCCAGTGTATTATGCAATTCCCACATTTTCTTGACTCATCGCCCCTTTATCAAGTTCAACACAAATTTTCTCCTTTCGATATCTACGGATTTACCTCATATTATTGGGATACAACATATGCCGGTGTATAGTACAATTGTCACAGAAATTATCCTTTTAATTTTTATATTTACAATTAACGAAGGCTTTCTTGAGAAGCCAGACGCTATTATCCCATATAGTTGCGACTTTCTCATGGTCGAATCGGGTAAAAATCCGTTGATTCTTTCCAATTAGAAACGCCGGGAGTACGCTGTATACCAGGGGTGTCAAACTCGAATTATGTCGCGGGCCGGATTCGAACCTTCAAGTAGCTCGCAGGCCGCACCAGTCAACTGATTTCAAAATATTACAGTCAAGCATATATAGACGCGTCATATGCAGAATGAGCCGTCTTCACGTGTACTTTTGGCCGTGTTAATTAAACATATCTCACGGGACGTTGTAACATTTTCGCCACCCATCAACCCCCCCCCAAGTCGCCCCCTTTGGTATTTTCGCCCCCTTGTTTCTCAGAATCGCCCCATGAGGGCGATATCGCCCACGTTGTGAACCACTGGTGTAAACGCTTTTTGTAACCTGAGTGTTTGAACTTCATTTCGATATTTTGTAATTATTTCATATGTGTCCAATGTCATTTACCACGTTGCAAAAAGCCGTCACGCGATAACAACCAAATCTTTTTGTTTAATAATACAAAAACAACAATTACCAATACCTGCGAACAGAACGAAAGTCTGACTTGTAGTGTCAATAGAAATAGCGGAATTTCGGTTTAAAGATTTCTCACAGATACATGAAGATTTAATATATGTGATTCCGCTTGTCGGAAGTGCCCTTGGGGATTAAAATGGAATTGGACTGTAACACAATAAATTCATATTTTTGAATTTTTGTGATGTGGCTCTTTTGAAATTAAGATTCCTGATATGCGTTTCGAGCATGAAGCATGTCTTCCCACCCCTGGTATATAGATATAGTGTCTCTTACATAACATGTTCTTCCGTTTTTAAAACACGCCGCCTGAAAAGAACTGTTATGCCTGTACTAATATCGTGGAATTCCGGTACATTTTCCCTTTCTTATAAATTATCTTGTGGCTCGTACAATTATATGTTAATTCTGCGGTTGACAGTTATTTTAGCAACGGTGGCCTTTGATTAGGCTACTTTCAGTTATTCGTCTAAAATTGTATTTTCTTCATATTTCTATTCTGTGTTGGTTTCAAAATCGAAGCGTTCATGATGCCAAGTCCCCTGTCTATAAACTGGGTGAAATTCCAATCATTCCGATACACACTCATGTTGATCCTTGTACAATTCAACGAAAAGTAATAATAAATGTTAAGGCGATATAAAATCAAAGTAGCATTAGCTTGGCTTTAGATATTGAATCTACTTGCATATATGATTCAGATAAAAAAAAAACGGTGCTTTTCGGTTGGTCCCTATGTCCGTTTAAGCACTTTACACTGGAAATCGGAAGGTGATGAGGTACGGGCAATAGTCCCTGCATAGGTTGCAAATCGGTTGAAATCCTGTAAAGATATCATCGAATCAATCTATGCAAACCAAGCTTTCCGTTGAGCTTGTTTGCATAGACTTACTTTTCCTGAACTTGGAACATTTTCTCTGGTATGTTGCTCGTCCGTTTTTTATAACCTTTCGACAAAAAAGGTGTTTGCAGTTTTCCAATAACTTATGGAATTTTCGAACTGCGGCTGCTTCTGTAACAGGGGTCGTTGTTGTTTCGGCAACATAGGCCGTGGTTGCTTCAGCCACAGCGGCCGTGGTTGTGTCCGGCTCTTGGTTTTCATCTAAATTTTAATTTCACTTAGTATTTCTATTCCCTAAATATCTCAGGTTGTTACTGTTTGGTGTGAATGATAATTCGACATCATAGGTCATTTTTCAGCAGGCAGATACTATTTTCTGAGAATCCTGAATCCTTAGCTTATTATAATCAATAATCGTATCAAGTTATATTTTCATCTGAACAAGACACACGCAATGTACAATGAGATAAGACACAATGCGATGTAATGAATAGATGGGAGTTGCAGTCGCAGTTGCAGTCTCTTAAACTGGCACCTCTCTCAGCCTAGTGCCCGATATCACAGTTCGTTTTCGGTGCGAGTCTCTATGCAGCGGCTCTTTCTTGCTCTTTCCATTTTTAGTGAGTGCGTATTCTTTCATCGTGACATCGGGGGACTTTTTTGTTAGAACAGCGACGCGGGGGGAAAGGAGCCCAGAAAACCACCGACGCGGAATCGAAGCTGGCCGCCCGTGCGGTAGGCGCTTATAGTCACTCTACGCTATCTCCCCCGTTAGCTGCCGACTTATAGCACGGCCCACTGTATTTGTTGACTTTTGTAAGGCACCGCTAACGCGGATCAGATGGCAACAAGGAGCCCAAACCAACCTCACACACTTATATGTATAGATTCTTGATTGGAGCGCGGTTTATAGATCTCGGTGAGATCTCGTCAACTCATTACCCGTGTCATCAATGTGACTGCGACTGAAATCCTTGATAAATCCAAAATGCACTCACCTTGAGCGTTGCATAATCCGATGGAAAGAATGGCGAGTAAGACGACAGCTAAGATCAAAATTGCCTTCATGGTTGCAGATATTCTAAGCGTGCCACAGGATCCGAATTAACGTAGTTTTTCCAGCTCTTCGTGTACATTGGAACGAAGTGCACTGATATCCTAGCATAACTTTCGCCCGCTTTATATATAATATTTTGCGATACAGCCGGATCTATTCACCTCCCGAATACACTGGCTTCGTCAATCACAGTTAATTTATCTTTGGGGTGTAAAATAATTTTATGACTACAAGCCAGTACGGAGAAAATATGTAGTGTACGCCTTACTACACGAAGAATTACTCACGGAAGAACGGGTTGTGTTGTAACGCAAGAAACATGTTTGTTTATTCTGTATTCAATTTGCAAATGCAGGTCGAAATATTTTATTGGTAAATCCCAGGAGAAACCATGAGGATACTAATTGCAATAATATATTTGAGGCATGTCACGCGTGCCTCGAAAGGGATTGTCAGCAATCACTTACGTGCTAACTTACGTTTAAGCAGACTTTTTTCTTGCCTGTAAAGGAACTATGATGTTGAGTAGTGTCACAGTGTACATGCGTTACTCACGGAGGAACGGGTTGTATTGCAGCGCAAGAATCGAGTGCATTCTGTATAGACAAAGTGCACGACTCGCATCATGCCGTAACTCCATAGTCAGCAAGCAATTTGTGCCTTCAGGCAGCGACAGAAGTATAACCAATTTGCTAATGCAGGTCGACATATTTTATTGGTAAATCCA
This sequence comes from Botryllus schlosseri, assembly GCF_051294905.1. Taxonomy (NCBI): domain Eukaryota; kingdom Metazoa; phylum Chordata; class Ascidiacea; order Stolidobranchia; family Styelidae; genus Botryllus; species Botryllus schlosseri. Next base: position 6,085,573 of record NC_137242.1, read on the forward strand.
AGAACGAACCACGAGGAAACCAATTGCAATAATATAATTGAGACATGTCATGCGTGCCTAGAAATGGATTGTCACCAACCGCCTTCGTGCTAAATCATGTTCAAGCAGATTTTCTCCATGCCTGTAAATCAAACTGATGTTGACTAAGTTTGCAATATGTTGCATTAGGCATGAGCTCCGAATAAGCAACCATAATCGGAATCCCATCGACTTAGGCGTCTACTGTCAGAAAAAGGTTTTACCAAAATTATAAATTTTATCATAATGAATTATTGGTCATTTTCTTAACATAAGAAAATGATCATCAGTATACTTATCATTGGGGTTGCATTTGAAACAAAAATCAATCAGAAACAAACATATTTAAAACAAGGCCCTTGTTTAAAACATTTTCTGAAGCTATGACATCACGACTATTCGATTGTGACGTCGTAGTGAATTGATATTGACAATTGAAAACACAGGGTAAATATAGCTGCTTTACTAAATATCTGGACTATTGCTGTTGAACCGTCTATTATGAGGGTTCCAATCTTCCCACATCGATACGTCAGCTATATCGGGTGGAAATTGTCCGTAGGCTCATACAACATGTTTTATGGAAAGTATTTACACTATCGTGGCATAATTTTACAACATAAAAAAAACATAATTTTTTTAAAGGCCTTAGTTCAAAACACTGTTTGAAACATTTTTTAAACAAAGTGTTTTAAAACACCGTTTGTTTTAAATGCAACCCTACTTATAACCAACATATCTGTAACTATGAATGTGCCGATATTCGCATCAAATTTATGATGGTTCCTGTCGTCTTTGATATCTGGAATGATACTTGAAGTGTCATTGCCTGGCACACTCATTGTTATATTACTACAGTAATATATTACCATTGGGCTGGACAAAATCGACACCTTCGGGTGATTCGATTCCGAGTCAGAATGTTTCAGAATGTGTCCCCTTTGGGACCACAACGACAGACGCAACAACACGTTTGCTGTTTGATATATTCGTAGATGTTTTCGACTATACAATGGTCATTTGCACATTCTTCATTAGAATTCTGTAGCTGCCGACTCGTAGGACGATCATACTTCTAGGCTATTCAAGACCCGCATAAGCGGATCGGGTGGCCAGATGGAGCCTATAGATCAGGGCCGGGCTACATACGGCCCGCGGGCCGGATCCGGCCCGCGACGGCATTTTGTCCGGCCCGCGGGCAGCTTCCCGTCTTACATGATGATGTGGCCCGCGGCCGATCAGTCTGCCGAGATTCCCCACTACTTGCTTACTACATCAAATTTTAGTGACTGTATATTAATATATTCGTGTGTACGCACTGTGCAGCGTGCCAGAGTGGAGTTCACTAGTAAGTTTGTCGAAGCGAGAAGACTTGAATTGTCAGCATTTACTATGTACTTGACCCCATGTGATAATCATGGTGTTTGTCGACTGCAATGGTCATTTACAGCAGGGCGATATTTGTTATTTTTGATTGCGTAACCGCCAACTGGTAGCACGGCACACGTCCAGGCTTTTGTGAGACACCGCCTGATAGTTATGCCGATGAGATGGCGAGGAGGAGCCTAGATAAACCTCCAACACTTTTGTAACAATTCTAGAATCGGACTCGAACCCACAACACATTTGGTATTGTAGCTGTGGATTATACCAGCACTGCACTATCTCGCCACCCACCCAACCCTAATGAATTGATATCTTGGTAAATTTGGGGTAACAGGCTTATCGAACGACTAAAATTTTAAATTGAGGATTGCACCTTGTGTTGATTGATCAGAGAGAATCAGACATGGCGGTGCATATATGACTGTTGGTCTCAAGATGGGGGCGTGAAAGCATCTGAAGGGGACGCGAAGTCACAGTTAACTGAAATTTTTTTTCTCGTTTCGCGCGATTTACCTCAAGCTCATGGTGTTAACTGTATCTATTGTCAGAATTTCATTTTTGAAAATTCTCTCATCAATAGCCATAACCTTTATTGCCAATAAACTATCCGTTGGAATGGCTAGCATGGATGGCGCGGAATTTCTCACTATGAAAAAGGGCAGGCGTGTTAAAAAAAGCTTGAGAACCACATGAAAATGCTGTTCTCAAATCCACATTCTCTTCGTCATTATTGGCGAGAAATTGCTTTGAAATAACGTTCCTTCGTTAAAATACTATCATTAAATACGATTTATTCCAAGTATAATGTATATGTGAATAAATGGGTAGATCATGTATCGATTCAGCAATCCGGCCCGCCAAGTACTTAATTTTCCTATATCCGGCCCGCCGACTGGAGAAGTTGCCCGCTCCTGCTATAGATAAAGCTTCAACACGTGGAAAGGTATTTTGAAGTCGACCTGATCGGACTCAAGACAGCAACATATCGATGCTGCAGCTGTCCATCATACCACTACTCGGTCTCGCCACGACAGTAAGTTTACTTGATGGTCAAAATTGATACTGTGTAAAATTGAGCACCTGATTCGATGTCGATCTGAGTATGAAGCGTGGAATCGATCGATTATTTGATTGTCACTTAATATGACGTCATACACCAATAAGAGGGGCATGAAGTGTCCAAATACGTATTTTCTATGATACCACGAAACAACTAATTATATTATTTCCGACAGGAATATGTCTATGTGATTTGAGACGATAATAAGGAAGGAAGGAAAGGAAGGAAAGGACGTAGTTTATTTTTGTCCTTGATGTTTTTGCGGCTTATACACCGACTCATGATACACATACACACGATCTGCGCATACGCATATCATGAGTGCATGATGTGCATATGCCGCTGGACAAGGAAGGTACAGATATAGCCTTGTACGGCCTTCTAAGTCTTGCACCACCCCTCCTTGCTATCCCAGTATTGCATGAGCGCCAAGCAGGGAAGCCATGGATACCAGTGTTACTAATCAGGTCTTTGGTCTGACCCGGCCGGGGATCGAACCCACGACCTACCGATCAAGAAGCCGGACGCTTTACCACTACGCTATCTTGACGGTCAATAATACAGGTCGGTGAATATTCTGTAGAGCAGGGGTCACCAACACGCGGCCCGCGAGGTCATATTTTGCGGCCCGCGCTCCGATTTGAGATTTCGGAAGAACGATAAGTAAAGCATTTAGAAATGCTGAAATTTATTTCAGTTCCGGAATGTTATTGTTGTTGTTGTTGTTGTTGTTGTTGTTTCAAAATAGGCTATTCGCCGGTGTCCAACATCACTACTCCTCCCTGTCTGAAACGGCTTCGACGCTGCCAACAGCATGCTATCGAGGGAGAATCAGCCGATGTGAATGGACATATTGGCTTGACCAGACACCAGTGTTGGGATCAAGTCACTACCTTCGAGTCACGAGTCATCTCGAGTCATTGCAGATTTTGACTCGAGTCAAGTCAAGTCAATCAATTTCGAAGGTGACTCGAGTCAAGTCAAGTCACTCGATTTTCGGAGGTGACTCGAGTCAAGTCGAGTCAAGTCAAGTCAAGTCACGAGTCAAGTCACAATTCAAGTCAAATTGAATCTTCGACGTATGAGTGATGATTCAAAGTCGTAACATTTCGCCAGCTGCATGAAAGAGATTAATTGGCCATTTAGCTTGAATCAAATAACGAATATAAAGTTAAATATACAAGCAAAAAGACGATGTATCGCACGCGCACACGTAGAACTGCTAATAAAATACGTCATTAACTAGTTACAATCTACAGTCTGTTATTATCAGCCAGAATAGAGGATCGAATACGAAGCTTCGAGAAGTTTAAACAAATTGATATGGTACTATACACCACCCATCTACGCACATCCGTGAGAATATGAACGTATAAACCATATTCATTCGATTTAAATCATAGAGGAGGGTTGGTAAAGGTGGGTACTGCTCAATGTAAGTGCTCAGTCGACTAAGAAACAGAGATACGTTTCTATTAATCTACTACTACTACTACTACTACTACTACGACAACGTATGCCGTGATCATTTCGTTTGCGGTCAATTTATTTGTGATGTAACAATGGAGGACCAGTGAAAGGTACAATAAGTGAATGACTGACTGGTTGCTCTCACAAGTGTCAGCGCCGTATCGCGAATAATCCGAACGTGCACATGATACAATGATTTAGTCGACACTGTTTGCTTACTGATGACTTGAAATTGACTCGTAAATTTTGCTCCGAGTCACGAGTCAATCCACATTTTTTATGCGTCGAGTCAAGTCACGTCAAGTCCTTTTTGCAAAGTGACTCGAGTCAAGTCAAGTCATACGAAAAAGTTGACTCGAGTCTGACTCGAGTCAAGTCATGACTCGAGTCATCCCAACACTGCCAGACACTGCTAATACCAAGACGATTAGAAAACGACTTTCAGACTTTCAGGCAACGGCTTTCCCCCAAGATCAAGCTTTAGGAGGAGACAGTCTTTCAGCTATAACGTGTCTCGCCAGCCCCAATATTGATTCCTTAGTGTAGTGGTTCTCAACCTTTTTGTCTTCGCGGACCCCTTTTGCACCATCACGGACCCCCGCAAAGCCCCCACGTTATAGCAAAAATTTAGCTCAATTATCGCGGAACCGTCATCTGTGTTGTGCAAATATGAACTTTAGGGTAGTGATAAACAGCAATAAAATGACTTTTCTTGAAAATATCATCATACTATTTATGTATAAATTGGGAAAAATTTTATTATTTTAAAGCGAATTATGTAGCTGCATTTCTTGAAATGCGCGCGGTTGAGACTTAGAAATCTGCACCGTTGATTTGATATGAACGAGTGCTGAAAATCCATTTTTACAAAGATGATAGCGAATAAAATAATAATGCGTAACGCTTTCGACGACTTTTTCGGGTATTGTTTGTTGTTTGCGGTATTCATGGTGCCTCTCGACTACTATAGTCAATAGTCATTTACAAGGCCGATTTTTCTTCATTTTATTCCGTCTTGTAGCGCGGCCCACTTCCAGGCTTTTATAAGACACCGCTTGCACAGATGAGATGGCCAGGAGGGGCCTAGATAAACCTTCAACACTAAGGTAGGAATTCTGGAGTCGACCTCGGTCGGACTCGAATCCACAACCCACTTGTGCTGAAACTGTGGATTATACCACTACGCTACCTCGCCACGTACACCTTCGGTTATGATCGCAACTCGCAACATATATGATACCAAAATTGAGAAACAGATTTTTAATGAACATATAACGTACAGCCTAGTCATTTCTGTCAAGCAGCTCATCTTGAAGTTATTCTGGAATAGCGGTTATGTATATCACAGGAGAAAATGGAATTTTGCAAACAATTCTATCCAAAACCCCAATAAAACAGCTCGAAACAGGAATATGTTAACTTTTCAGGCTATTGGCAATTTGGCAATTAAAATGAGTTTGCACACTAGAATATTTCATCTCTGATCGGTATTCTGTTTATGTGCACATGGGTCCCGAAGTTATATCAGTTATGAAGCGAAACGGCCACGTGATTTCTTTTAATTAAAAATTACAAATTAGGTTTATCAACCACTTGGAAATTTGAGGTTTTGCGGACCCCCTGAAAATGCTTCTCGGACCCAGGTTGAGAGCCCCTGCCTTAGTGTTTAGTCGATGAAAAATCTTGCCGGTATCGTGCGAAGCTCATAGTTTAAAATAAAATTGATTATCATTCTTGTTGTATTTGTAATACTTTTATAAAGTATTGCTTCTTTTGTGGTAACTATGACCGTCGCCAACGTTAGGGAGCACAACGGTGTACTAACGTAAAGTTTTGAAAGCTAAACTGTATGGCATTTATGTCTCAATATTGCATTCTTTCGGCCCGTGGCCTCTATGAAATTTGAAAAGTGGCCCGCGACCCGTTTTGAGTTGGCGACATCTGCTGTAATAGAACTGCCGTTGCTATGAACGTGGTAACCTTCCGAAACATGTGTTGAATAATTTTCAACTTCGTATCGAGGTTTTAAGGTTTACTCAGTGGCAACAAAGCAACGCATTGACAATTTTCGTTTTAAGAATAATAAGGAGCGTATATATAATTCCAGTACTCAAAACTGATCTCTCACTTCACGAATCGAATCATCAAAATACTCAATACGGACTCCAATACCCGAATCGCTATGCGTACAGTCCGAGTCATGCGGTAGGTCGGAAATAGAACAACAGGTCAAATGACTCATTTGTCAGTTCATTGCAACCGAAAAGTTGTTTCAGTGGGATTTCCCCGACTTCTTTCCCTTCCATGACTTGGCAATACCATACTGTACAATTGTACATCGATGTAGTAGTCAGCAGAGATGAGCATGGATTAGGATTAGGTTTTGAAAAAACAGGATTTGTGAAATTTTGTCGGATTTGGATTGGATTTGGATTAGACATATTTTTCGGAACGGATTAGGATTTGGATTGGATTTACCTATTTTCTGGGAGATTGAAATGTCGTGTGGCGAATTGCTACAAACTTTATTCAGATCAGTTATTAATGTACTTATGGTTACTAAGTTATCTTGAATCAAGTGAATCGTTGGTTGTGAAAGAAAATTTTCGAATCCCTCCATTGCATAAATGAGTATTTTTTCTGAATTTCCAGTTGGAATCGGATTAGGATTGGACATGGACTTGAATATGAAAAAGTTATGGATTAGGATTTGGATTTGAAGGTTCGGATTTGGATTGGATTAGGACACAGAAATTTCAAATCCGCTCATCTCTAGTAGTCAGCCACACACTAAAGTATATCGGGTGGGTCATGTCATGGAATGACAGGAATGAAAAGTGGAATTGGATTTTGCGTAGTCAATCAACAGAACAAAATATTTGGATCGCGTAGCAAAAGATCGGAACCAACTCACCGTGATCGTAAGAATGCAATATCTTATTCGACGTATTGCTCGATCACAAAGGGTAAGCGGACACACCAGCAGTCGCTGTATTTTGATCGAATTCTTGTAACTATGGTGACCCCGAATGCGATCTCCGGGATGAAGACCATACTTCGGAAAGTTATTTGCGACCTGCCGATTGACAGTTAGCTATTTACTGTGGCATGGTTTCAATTTCCACTCGCTACCAGCGGTTTATTGTGTTGTAAAGATTCACGTTAGCAAACGTAAAATGCTAATATTGGTTCTGTGAAACTGCGAGCGAAGCAATCCACATTCCCACAACAGTCGTACATTCACAAGTTGGGATAAAATGGTCAATCAAATAATTAAAACGGTTCTTTTCAATGTGTCACTTCAGTGAGCCATAGTTATGCCCCTCAAATGAGCAGTTGCTATGCCCCTCAGCTGATATACGCCCCGGTGTGGCGCGTGAAGTGGAAATGAATGAAGTAGAAATCTTGTAGATCGCCGGTTTAAGGCATTCATGAGTACAAACACAACGTTTGCGCAATGCGGAGTATTTCTACAATTGACACCTCGATATATTCATTTTATGCGTGCACTTGCCTTTACTCTGTAGTCTTCAATCATAGTCATTACATTTCTTACGACACACTCGCCATATCTGTATTCTACTATATGTAGACAACACCACTTGGTGACAGGAATCCAAACATCGAACAAAACCAGTCTATTAATCTGCATTTTTGTTCATTGCAGATAGGCTAAAACTTCAGCTCCAAACCTGGAAAGCTATTCGTACAGCACGCCCACAGCTCCCGGCGAAAAGCCTATTTTTTCCTTTGGTTCTAAGTTCTAGTCATCTATACTTGTCAGCTATCTTCGTTTATGTCAGGGGAGGGTAACTAATATCCCACGGGCCGGAAAGTTTTCGGTCTTACATGATAATGGGGCCTGCCGTGCCACATACATTTGCGAGCAACCATTTGCGTTCCAATCTAACTGGCCTTCACATGCATTCTTTACTAAGGATTTCGACGTTCGGCACATGGGGAGAGTTCAAAGAACTTGTTGACAACTTTAATCGACCACAGATGTCTCATCGACTCCAACAGCAATTGAAGTATATTACGTAAATAATTTCATTAAATACTGTTTTGGTCTCTATGCTTCAAACTTAAAGTTTACATTAAATACAATTTATTCCTTATACAAGTGAATAGATAGGTTACGCGATTAATGTATATCGATTCCGGTATCCGACCAGTCAAGTAGGCCTACTTCATTTTCCCATATCTGGCCCGCTAAACTGGAGAAGTTGTCGCCCCTGATTTAGATCGAATCTCTGACTTGACCATGTTATTAAAATCGCTGGAAAAGCGTTGGAATTACGACTAATATCGTCCGTGAATAACCGATAAGACAGGATTCCACATATAGAAATTGGCATCAGAGCAATTATAGTTCCGCGAAAGAACAAACCGCTCTTTTTGTATCGCCAGGTTTTAGGAGATACCTGAATACTGATCCGGGATTCGTAACCATACAACCTGGATCATACTACTCATTCCCGCAACATGGCGACAAAGGACTTGTTTATGTTACTATAAAAATTGGATCAGATCTCAAAGACGCAAATTTTCACGTGGCAAACAATGGAAATGTAATCGTGGATAGCGGTGGATTTTTAAAGAACGCTGTTCGAGGAGAGATCTGGACCGACATTGGGGGTGTGTCTCACGAAAAAAGATGGATAAATCAATGAAACAACTCACAATATGAATCTATGTTTTGCAGTATATTGGCTTTACAGGTTCACCGCTTCAAACTGATATTGCAAATTGTTGGTCCTCGATTGAAAATTGCTTATCACAAAACATTTAAACAAATATTTAATTTTTGTAAATTATTGGGAAATGTCCTGACCATTCATCAAAAATGTTCTACTGTTTTTGAAGGTACCTATATGAACGCAGTGAATGCCATAGTTTTTGTATTTTAAATTTTTGCGCTATGCGTAAGCTGTGCGTTCCCTCTCATTGATATCCTCGGCATCGCGACCTGATTCAAATGTACAAAAGGAAGTTTACGGCAGTCAGGATTGCATCTGGGACCAGATACCCATGGCAATATATTACTTTCAAGCCGCTTTGGCACTTACTTCCATACCACGATCCGGTGATACATAATGATTTTACATTGTACAATGCTAGTAGGAATATATCATTTAAATTTCGTTGTATGTAAAATCTTGACAATTAAAATCTAACTAGATCCCGAAATTCTTGTTGGGACGATTTATGAAACTACGGGCAAATGAATACGATTTTCCAGTGTTGCTTGGTTAAACATTTTCTTGCAACAGGCCTCCATCAGAAGGCAGAGAGAATTCCTTTCAAAAATGAACATGCCGGTATTACGACCGAATGGTCAAAACGATGTGAAGTAGCAAGTTTAGCAACGATTAGTTACGGCAAGTGACGTTCATTGTATACGTAATAATTTGGGTGAGAAAAGCGTTGTCTTCGACTTGACACATTGCTACGACACAATCACTATAAGCGACGTCAATAACGAGCAGTATCATACTGCGATGGTTCGCAAAAATAATGACAATTGTGAAATTTCAAAGCTATTCTTTTTATTTGCATCTTATACATTCTTTTTCGATTAAGAGCGGTTGCAACAGAACATTACCGAGCAATAATGTTAATCCCGAACAGTTGATATCTGGGATTTTGTGAGAAGCATGTTTATTGTTAGAAGGACAACAGATCGATCATGAAATTCAGGGTACAAGTAAACGTGCTTATAGCCACTTTAATCGCCGAATTGCCAGTATGTCGAAAAGGTGTCTGACAGGCCCTGTCATATTTTAAGATGATTTGTCCTCTTTTTTTCAACAAAACTAGAATGTTATCCGAGGACACCCAAATGTCCTCTTTTTTCACAATCCGTATCCTCCTTTTATTTTGAGTACAAGGCGACCTTACAGAGATGACCTAAAAAGGCCTATTCACCTCAAAGTAAAGGCGTAAATCGAGTTTTTTTGTAATTGTGGCGAAGGTTGACTTACAATCGACCTAACGCAACCTGTCCGTGGAAATCCTGTTTTATGGCACAGCCCAGAGGAAGAGTGAGACAAGCTCCCAAAGTGGGCAGCAGAGACCGGAAAGTGGATGCAAGAAAGCGAGGGATAATGAGGAGTGGGAGTGAGCGTGCAAGAAAAGTAGTCCTCGATACCAAAAGCAAATAAACTGAACTTTAAGGAATACACTGTCGTGGCGCAAAAGGCCTGAACAAGCGATAAGCGGCACTGTCGTTGGTGTATCATAATAATTATAATAATAATATTGGCACCTATAATAATAGTGGCACAGACTTGGTAAGTTGACTATTTATTAGCCAACATAGAACCTCACAGCACTTATATAATCCGTATAAATATCAAAAGTTCATGACCTTAATAGTAACTTGAAAAAAGCACCATGTTTTTCGGTTCTGAAAATATGGTAACCTGGATTTCAACGTACCAGATAAGTATCGTCATATGCATTTACATCAAAGGTCTCAAACACGCGGACGAGAACATTTTGTGCGGCCCGCGACGGCATTTTTGATTTTCAAGTATTCGACATTACGTTCAACTGCCCACATCTTTTAAGATTGGTCATTCAAATAATTAAAACGGTTCTTTTCAATGTGTCACTTCAGTGAGCCATAGTTATGCCCCTCAAATGAGCAGTTGCTATGCCCCTCAGCTGATATACGCCCCGGTGTGGCGCGTGAAGTGGAAATGAATGAAGTAGAAATCTTGTAGATCGCCGGTTTAAGGCATTCATGAGCACAAAAACACCGTTTGCGCAATGCGGAGTATTTCTACAATTGACACCTCGATATATTCATTTTATGCGTGCACTTGCCTTTACTCTGTAGTCTTCAATCATAGTCATTACATTTCTTACGACACACTCGCCATATCTGTATTCTACTATATGTAGACAACACCACTTGGTGACAGGAATCCAAACATCGAACAAAACCAGTCTATTAGTCTGCATTTTTGTTCATTGCAGATAGGCTAAAACTTCAGCTCCAAACCTGGAAAGCTATTCGTACAGCACGCCCACAGCTCCCGGCGAGTCCCAAGTCCAAAGAATCGAATATTGCGATTCGAGATTCAACGGCGTTTATTCGACACGTTCGATATGCGGCACGAGATAGACACGTCATCACAATGATTACAGCAGAAGGTCAGACAAAATTGACACCGATTGCGAAACATTGAAAAGACGGTAAATCGGTAAGTCCTGACCGCAAATATCATATTACTCGTGATAGAAATCATTGCCTAACGAAATCACCTATATATGACGGACAGTAAAACAACAAACATGATGATATAGTTGATATACTGCTTGGGGGAAGGGGGATCGGACATCAGTCACGATTAAAATTTTAGAATCAGTGGATGGTCATTTACATCAGTGGTTCAAAATCTTTTTCACCTCGCGGACCGATAAAAGTCAATTCGGTATGGTCGAAAAAATACCAAAGTATCTTTAATGTGACGAATAACAGGCATTGTGTTCTTTTTGGTGGCATTAAGGGTACATATTTGAACTTTGACATAGTGTATTCTGTTGCGACGCCATAGTGAGTGATACTTGAATACTCGAATCGACGCGTAATACGTGATTCAGAATCGAATTACTCAGGTACTCGATTTTGCCCAGCCCAAATTATGACACAGTGCAGAAAATACGTTTCAAATTTCTAAATCAAATTATGATCTGACTAATTAGATGACAAGCATCAAAATTATTTCATTTTTGAATTGAAATAGAAAATTCCTATTATGTTTGGCGGGCCGACAGGAAATGTGTCTCAGACCGGCACCGGCGGTTGAGAACCACTGATTGTTCAACCAAAACGGACAATTGGACAGTCTTTACTGGTAATATCTGCCTATATCCCTAACGTGCTCATGGTACACCAGTTTTCCGGACAAAGCATGGATTCGCAATGACCGAATTTCATAGAGGTCCTAAAGTAAATAGTGCCGATGTCCGACTTTTGTTATTCGGCAAATGAGACTTCAGAGCTCAACAGCGTCCGCGCAATCGAAACAAAAATAGCCGTACAACCAGTTCACTTGACACACTGTCACCCCAAGTTTCAGATATAACAAAAACAAGGCTCGTACAGTATTAGTACTGGTGTCAATCTAATCATTGAAATGCTATATATTGTAAAATCTATACAAGCACCGCCGTATTTCATTCAGCATATTGTACAACCACGTCAACTCCATATATTCTGGCATCTGTGCTGCTGCGAGCAATTAAGATTGGTCAGTGGTGGCATCAGTAGTCTTAAATAGCATGGAAATCGCCACAACGATGATGTGTTCTTTCACCTTATCCAGCGAGGTAGTATTATTTTACTTTATCGTGCTATCGCCCCGCATTGCCTTGGCCTATTCTATATGCACAAGAACGTTAATACAACCAAATACTGATTGTCCATTGCACAAACACTACCGCTTCAAATTTAGTGGCGAGATAGCGCAGTGGTATAATCCGCGGCTGAGTCCGACCGAGGTCGACTTCAGAATTCCGATACCTAAGTGTTGGAGGTTTACCAGGCTCCTCCTCGCCACCTTGTCCGCGTTAGTGGTGTCTTACAAAAAGGTTGGATTGGTGACACAATCACGAAATATACAAAACCTCAATTCAAAACGACGTTGACCTGTCGCGCTCGACTGCGGGCGTGTTATTACATAACGTCAGACAAATACGATTTCTAAATATAGATTAGAAACCAAGTCATGTGATCACAGAAAGAATGTTGTTGTATGCGAGGCACGCGAGTTGTGCGTCCGTTATTTTCGCCGGCTCCGTGCAGATGTGCCGTCAAACAACACGAGGCATTCCTGGTCGTATGCTTTTCTATCACCGTGTCATGGCGACGGTCCGGATTATCACTATCTTTGCGTGTAGTGACATCTGCAGAACGGACATGAATAACTTAGGGCCTCGCAGTCGAGGCAAATATAGGGGGAGCCGGCACAGCAGCACAGGAAACACGCCAAAGCCGGCCTTTCCGAACAAATAACGCATAGCCTTCTGTCTGAGGTTGACGGAGCTGATGTCTCCGGTTTTCTCACCAGATATTGCTTCTTCTCGGAAGGCAAATCGATTTTTCTAAAATTACAAGTCGTTGTATCACACTGGCGGAGTGGACATATGAACGATTGAACGATGAACAGAACAGGCGACACTTCGTCATACGAAATCTGAGCGTATGTGGGTCAAAGTTAAAGGTGGTTGTGGCTGGAGCTTGGGTAAGTGTTAATTATGAGGTTAGGGATAGGCTTCACATTATAAAGTCACATGCTCAAGTGTCGTTTTGCATTGATCACGAATACAAAGCATTCTCCCGACAACGGTTATGGTTTCGGAGGTTGCAGTACATCACGAATGCACAATTGCAAATGCTATATCAGGGGCGGGCAACTTCATGGTCGACGGGCCGGATATGGGAAAATGAAGTACTTTGCGGGCCGGGCTGCAGAATATATACACTAATCACGTATTTATCCACCTATACGAGGAATAAATCGCATTTTATGTAAACTTTAAGTTTGGAGCATAGACCATAAACAACATTTAATGGTTTTATCAACAATAGCTGTTGAAGTCAATCTGTGACCGGTCAAAGTTGTCAACGAGTTCTTTGAACTCTGGCTGCATATCGTATGTAGAAACCCTTAGTAATGACTGCACGTGAACATCAGTTATATTGGAACGCAGCCTTGTCTCGCTAATGTTCATGGTCGAAGATGTATGTAAACCCGAACAGAGCAAGTAGTTTCATGACCCTCTCTCTCAGGTTTGGAAACTTGGATTCATTCTGTGACGCATAAAATTTGTCAATACTTTCAGCTTAGAATTTCTCTTTCAGGGTGAAAACTCTGCGGGCCGCTCAAAATCCCTTCGCGGGCTATATGTTGCCCGTCCCTGTGCTATATGCTGGGTATACGCCAATATTACAAAACTCATAGTGCGTTAGACAGAGCAGACGATGTGGATAGGTTTGTAACACAAACAACGTGCGATATTAGTCAGGATTCCGTTCATATGTAAAAGCCTTACTAGTAGGGTTGCATTTAAAACAAAAATCAATTTAAAACAAACATGTTTAAAAGAAGGTCCTAATTTAAAACATGTTTTTTATTGTTTTTTATGTTTTTTTTAAGTCATGACGTCACGAATATTCAATTGTGACGTCCTAGTCACAGTGGAGTGACATTGACAATTGAATATATAGGGAAAATATAGCTCCTTGACGAAATATCTGTACTATTAATGTCGAACCGACTATTTTCAGGGTTCGAACCATCCCATATCGATATACGCCGGCTATATCTATGGTGGTAATTGTCCGTAGGCTCATACAACATATTTTCGGAAAGTATTTACACAATTATGGCATAATTTTACAACTTAAAAAAAAAACATTTTTTTTAAAAGACCTTTTTTTAAAACACTGTTTAAAACATGTTTTAAACAAAGTGTTTTAAAACACCTTTTATTTTAAATGCAACCCTACTCACTAGCCAAATGAAGTTGTATCTGACGTTAATATACATATTTGCCGCAGCATTGTTGATATGATTGTTGGAAGCAAATAAAAGTGGCGTAAAATATTCGTTGGTGAACGCTAAATTGGAACAATGGTTGTTTTACCGCTAGCAACAACTTACCTATGACCAGACATTGATGACCACGCACTACAATCACTGATTCGTTTCAATCAAATCTATTTTCATGCATACAGAACATCCAGTCTATCATGGCGGACGTATTTGTTATTATCTCCCGCCGAACGCCAATCGCCGTCAATACATTACTCAGAAAGCACACCTATTACGGTCTTTCATTCCTGTTTGCGTAACGATATGTTCTCTTGGGGCAATTCCCTGCACAGACAACCGATGTTCCCACCACTACCTCTTCAAATCTCTTGAAATTTGGTACACGCACAGATGAGCTAATTCCAAACAGGATGAACTTTATTTCATGAAAATTGGACTTTGGGGTCAAAAGTTACGTCACTTTGAAAATTGACAATATTCTGCTCATTTCGGGTCTGCAATTTCAGGTTTTATCACTGCAATATTCAAGAAGGTGTAGCTAGATTTTAGACGACAGTTCAGATACGGTACTTGGATTTATTTGAAGCTTGTCTGATCGTCTATATTTCCAAGTGAAATTTAATGCCCTGTAGGTTAGGGTCAAAGGTTAAATTGAGGGAGAATTTGGTCAATGGTCTAAAATCAGTCAGGCGTTACACGATTTAGACTGCGGATTGCTCAAAAACATATTAAAATATTTTGGAAAATAGGATCTTAAATGAAAGTTTGCTTCAAGGAGACTTCGTTCATAGCTGTTTGATTTTGGTTTTTAGACCGTAAAGTGATGAAATTGCAGTTTCAACAGCACACTTCATTTTCACATGGAAATGCTGTAGTAGTAGGGTGTTTTCGGACATCTATTCTGGGGTGCGTGTGGACATCATGTCTGGGGTGTGTTCCGACATCACGTCTTGGGTCTGTTAGGACTGTGTTGTCATTCGAACATCGTGTCTGGGGCGATTTCGGACTGTTTTGTCCCTCGGACATCGTGTATGAGGGGGGTGTTCAGACACCATGTCTGGCGTGTGTTAGGACTGTGTTGTCACTCTGACATAGTATCTGGGATATGTTTGTGTTGCGCCAGACATGACTCAGACCTGATATCTGCGCACTAATTTTATCCGGACATGCTCCGGAGCTGATACCTGCCCACTAAATACCCCCAGGCATGGTCCGAACCGGATATATGCGCGCTTAATGGACACAGATATGCGTCAGACGTGATACCCGTGTCCTAAACGACGCGTTTTTGCTGATATCTGCGATAGCTGGGTATATCCACAGTAGTGGTGGCTGAGTATATTCACATTCACAGTAGAGATAGCTGAGTACATCCAAAGCTATCTACTTGCGTTGCAAAACAGTCAGAACACACCCGAGCCATAATATCTGGGGTGAGCTCGGACTGTGTTGTCATTCGGACATCGTGTCTGGAAGGTGTTCGGACATCATGCCTGGGGTGTGTCCGGACTGTGTTTTCTACTCGGACATCGTGTCTGGGATATGTTTGTGATACGCCAAACATGCCTCAGACCTGATATCTGCCCACTAGTTTAATCTGGACATGTGTCGTAGCTGATACCTGCGCACCAAATACCCCCCAGGCATAGTCCGGACCTGATATCTGCGGGCTTAATGGACACATACATGCGTCAGACGTTATACCCACGTCCTAAACGACATTTGGCCTATATATGACCTCTATATTTGCGGTTTTTGCTGATATCTGCGATAGCTGGGTATATCTACACTACAGCAGTGATAGCTGAGCATAACCACAGTAGTGATAGCTTTGGATGTACTCAGCTATCTCTACTGTGAATGTGAATATACTCAGCTACCACTACTGTGGATATACCCAGCTATCGCAGATATCAGCAAAAACGCGTCGTTTAGGACGCGGGTATCACGTTTGTCGCATATCTGTGTCCATTAAGCGTGCATATATCCGGTTCAGACTATGCCTGGGGGTATTTAGTGGGCAGGTATCAGCTCCGGAGCATGTCCGGATAAAATTAGTGCGCAGATATCAGGTCTGAGTCATGTCTGGCGCAACACAAACATATCCCAGATACTATGTCAGAGTGACATCACAGTCTTAACACACGCCAGGCATGGTGTCTGAACACCCCCCTCATACACGATGTCCGAGGGACAAAACAGTCCGAACTCGCCCCAGACACGATGTTCGAATGGCAACACAGTCCTAACAGACCCAAGACATGATGTCGGAACACACCCCAGACATGATGTCCACACGCACCCCAGAATAGATGTCCGAAAACACCCTACTACTATTGCATTTCCATGTGCAAATGAAGTGTGCTCTAGAAACTGCAATTTCATCACTTTACGGTCTAAAAACCAAAATCAAACAGCTATGAACGAAGTCTTCTTGAAGCAAACTTTCATTTAAGATCCTATTTTCCAAAATATTTTAATATGTTTTTGAGCAATCCGCAGTCTAAATCGTGTAACGCCTGACTGATTTTAGACCATTGACCAAATTCCCCCTCAATTTAACCTTTGACCCTAACCTACAGGGCATTAAATTTCACTTGAAAATATAGACGATCAGACAAGCTTCAAATAAATCCAAGTGCCGTATCTCAACTGTCGTCTATCATCTAGCAACACCTTCTTGAATATTGCATCGATAAAACCTGAAATTGCAGACCCGAAATGAGCAGAAAATTGTCAATTTTCAAAGTGACGTAACTTTAGACCCCAAAGTCCAATTTTCATGAAATAAAGTTCATCCTGTTTGGAATTAGCTCATCTGTGCGTGTACCAAATTTCAGAAGATTTGAAGAGGTAGTGGTGGGAACATCGGTTGTCTGTGCAGGGAATCGCCCCTTGATCAGCTAGCGGGTGTCGTCTCCTTTCCGGCCTAGTTATGCGGATGGGCCTGCTGTACTTGATTCTATCACAATGTATCGCCGTTTCACTTCGAATTCGCACCAAATCTAAATGTGGTTAGACGGAACTGTATAAGATTGTCAGGCGGTCAATGCATTGCAGAATATCGTGAAATGATTTACGGTTCTTAGATCTCATCAATCATCATTAAAGCGCGACCGATATTTAATTTTTCGGCCGATGCCGATATCTAACACCTTCAACGATATATTCGGCCAATATTCAAATAAGGTGGAATCTACCTCAAAAGGCGCATTTTCAAAACCTCAGAGCATTTATTTCAACAACCTCACGGCCATTCTCATACTTGGACACGAAATTAACTAGAAAAGCTGCATCCGGACACATTGAAAGTGTGAGCTATAAGAAATACAGCAATATTCCCACTCTAGCGGTCAAGGATTATAGTTTTCTGACTTCATATCAGCATGTTGTGACGTCACGAAAATTGCCGATATTTTTTCACCTCCAATGGCCGATACCGATTATTCTTTTAAAGTGTGATATCGACTCGATCTTATCGACGAACCGATAAATCGGTCGGGCTCTAATCATGGTCCGCTGTGACGTGAAACCATGCAATGGGCCGATTGAAACGCGAAAGTTTTATATCAGAAATAGTTCTTGACCAATGATCAGGGTCCAAAATGCGTGGCATCCTTTGCGCAGATGGTCGCTCGGGCAGTCGTTTGTTTATTATTCCGAGATATCTTGAAGTTGCTCGATACCTGGCATTTACGTAATTCGATTACTGTCAATCAATTGTCTTCAAGCTTTTAGCATCACGTTCGGTCCTTTAAGGTAAACTTTATTGAGTGGACAATGGACAAGGACATGCTTGTGCACATAGCGGGACTCTGTATACATAGATCGGCGATTAATCTGACAGAGACTGACACACTCAAGTCTATCTCGAACATAGTCACCTCCCTAAGCAGAGCGGGATCGGGATCTAAACTCCCTGATGACATACTTCAAGCTCGTACGCAATTGTAACTTATCCAATTCAATCGTGCGGTTGGAAATCAAATGAATGTGACTTTCAAAATAAAACGCTGAAACTGGAGGTTTCCACCGTCCGGTCCCCTGCCCGTTTTCGTTTGATCATTAAACGCTGACAATACAAACGAGATCATACGTTCTGACGGTCCTGAAGTCAGGTACCAGCTAATATAAGCTTCTGTCGATTTCACGGCATTTGACACCTATGATCTGGTCACGTAAGTCGCTGAATCCTATCATGCCGACTTATACCAAGTCAATGCGCACACGAAACATCCTGATATCTCAGCTTTCCTACAGCAACTAGAATTCACACCCAATGCCACCTTTATAAAGCTTCCGCACCCAAACATGTACGGCGGTAGGACACTTTAGGTAAACAGAGTGATATCTAGAAGTTGTAGATATCCCTGGTAAAGTTCACACATCAGCTCAATTTTGTCATGAGAGAAATGTTTTGGATTCCATGAGCGGTTATCACGTGATCAAATGCCGATTCGTGCGCTCAATAAATGAGAGAGCGTAGCGTTGCCCAACACGCGGCAACAGCGATCACATTTCAAGAACGACGCAACGTCACTGATCGACCGCATTGGTTTGTTTGCGTCGGACTAGGAAGTTTATGAAGTCTACAAAATCTGACAATTCAAAAACGGATGAGAAACTCCAACATTTTTAATTCATATGTTTCACAAGATAAAGGCATAACATTTATTCAAGCTAATGACCAGACTAAAGAAACTCGACAGTCGACATCAATTAAACAGACGGCAAAATCTACAAGCGTTAGAAAGTCAACCGGCCGTCGTAAATATCGTGCCAAACTATAGATAAATAACCTACGTAGGTTGGTATCCGTAGGTTAGTTATCTATAGCCAAATTGTCAACACCCGGTAGAAATCAACCGTGAACAAATCGCTTAACATGACTACCAGTGTTTATTGCGTCCGCCAAAGCGGTAGACGAACGATTTCCAAATATCGATTACACCACAAAAACAGCGTTAATCTCGTTACCGCTTGGTGATTCCTCGGCCGATGTTTGTCATGTTGTAATTTGCGGCACTGTTTGAGATTTGATAAGACAAAGTATGATTGGTGACGTGTGACACAGAACTCATTTGGAATCCGTCTACATGACAACAGGGCAACTATGTTCCCGTTGTATTGCACCATTTAAATCGGCAAATGAGCGGTATATGACATTACCTCATTGTGCAAATAAGGGAAACAACGAGCAAATGAACCTTCCTGTTCATGCGGAATGAATCATTTATCAAAATTGGTAAGCTTAGGTTCCAGTGGGAAGGGACATTTATCGTATTGTTATGTTAGGCGCAGTCGATATCGGTTGCGCTGTGCAAGGACGAAGAATCAAGTCACATTAGCTCCCTCTTCGCGACGTGTTCAAATCGGACTGAAAACCCGGTTTCTTAGATGACTTTCAGGACTATGTAATTATTTACACATTGTGATGTAATCGCTAACAATTCAAATTCGACCTTAACATAGCAACATCGACCATGAAGTTTATGCCATGATTTACATCGCACTGTCTCAGTGGTATGCACGTTGCAAACCAACAAAACTAAGTGCAGTATTGAATATCATTTTGCAGAAGTAAAATTAAATGTAAATGGTATTTTTACGATTTACATTGGTTTTTGTTAACGTAGGCTACTAA
Organism: Botryllus schlosseri; assembly: GCF_051294905.1. NCBI lineage: Eukaryota > Metazoa > Chordata > Ascidiacea > Stolidobranchia > Styelidae > Botryllus > Botryllus schlosseri. The sequence goes on from NC_137242.1 coordinate 6,105,719, forward strand.
TGGCACAAAACGTTAATTCAGTACCCGATACAACTTCTCAGTAGTGATATTCGTCTTAGCTACGGGTATTAAAATACTGGGGAGGGCTTCACTGCATCACATTTTCCTAAAACCGGCGTACTGAGGTAAACAAAAGATAAGAATCCCTGTTCCATAACAAAACTATGATTTGCATCCCGTGATCCAGTCGGGTTTTCATGTGGAAAATCGATACCTCATGTGACATACCATTACGAAGCCAGCTCTCTGGCCCATCCGCATAGCTCAGTTTCCAGCTTTTGACAGTCCAGGAGAGCGTATTATTGGCAGCTTTTCGAAACTACATAGGCTACTTACTTGAGTAGATTTAAAGCCAACCTAATATATTCCTATACTTGAAGTAGTTTTGGGTTGCCTTTTGTTAAAAGCATTACTTCTACTCGTACTTGAGTAGATTTTTGCGCCACTACTTCTACTTCTGCTTGAGTAGCTTTCTTGAATACTTTGACCAACTCCGAATTGGTAACAGAATATAGATCACGTCGGGGCCTACGATATCGTCATGCACTTGTCCCCTCTCGGATTCCACATTCCAGGTCGCAATTCTTCTGAGAATGTGATGAAGTATTCCCACAATATTCGCGCGACGTCACAGAATAGGCGGTTTCAACGTCATAATAAAATCTGAAAAGCGATCGATGATCCATTTGATAGAGTTGTTGACAGAGGTGGTCAAAGTAGTCAAGAAAGCTACTCAAGTAGAAGTAGAAGTAGCGACGAAAAGATCTACTCAAGTACGAGTAGAAGTACTTATTCCATAAGCAACCTAAAACTACTTGAAGTAGAAGTAGAATTGACTGACTTTAAATCTACTCAAGTAAGTAAGTAATTGTGAATACGATCGTAATTCGTTCGCATGGATTGTCAAAAGCAGCAAATTGAGCTATGCGAAAGGTGCAGAGCTTAATCATATGGATTATGGATGCATGCCATGAGGTATCCAATTTTCGACAGCATAAGCATTCGTCCGCATCATGGGATGAAAATGATAGTATTAATATGGAAATGCGATATTAATCCTCTGTTTACTCGAACAGCACGTTCTAGAAAATATCAATGTATGGCGCCCTCCCCCATATTATAAGGCCCGTAGTTAAGTCGAAGGGCAATACTGAGAAGTTGTATCGGATACTGTGTAAACACTTTGCTCGATTAGTGAGCTTATTTCCGGAAATTAAAGGCATTACTGCACTTGCTTTTATAGGTAGCGAGATAGCGTAGTGGTATAATCCACGGCTGCAGCATCAATGGGTTGCGGGTTCGAGTAGTAGTAGTAGTAGTAGTAGTAGTAGTAGTAGTAGTAGTAGTAGTAGTAGTAGTAGTAGTAGTAGTAGTAGTAGTAGTAGTCGACGACAAACACCATGAACACAACAAACAAACCAACAACACTTGCTTTTATACTTCAACATGTGTTTAGTCCAGAAAGTTTCAAAGGTGGTATGCTAAACCAGGTCTAAAACTAAAAAAGTCAGAGTCCACTTTTCTAGATTAGGACAAGTCATGGACTGCTAGATTACGATATGATAAGTAAATGCTAGATTGTGAAACATCAGTTTCAAACGTTATGTTGAGCCATATATACTTGAATAAAATAGTTCATATAGGCGACAATGCGGTGTTAACGGAACCACGCAACCCGCTGCCTAAATTATATTCACCGATACTTTGGTGAAATCATATTGCTCACTCCATATCCACTGTGCGCGACGAAAATTCTTGGCTTTGTTCAAGTGTTATGAAGATTAAATGTTGATAGTCCATGAAAACAGCCCTGAAATTCCTCAGACTATCTTTCTTAATGGAGGATTGAACTACTTCTACTTGACAAACTGAAAATAGCGAAAAGTAAGTAAGTAGATCACAAATATTACGAAGTGGAAGTAGAAGTAGCGAAAATCAGATCTACTTGAGTAAGTACCAGAAGTAGAAGAACACTACTTGAGTACTTCGAAAAAGTAGAAGTACTTCGTTACTGACCATCTCTGGTTGTTGAATGTTGATATTTAAAGACACTTATATGGAATTGTTTGGAAACTATCTAGTATCTATAGGCCTTCCGCTGGCTATGGGGTATACAATTTCAACGTCCGAATAATGTTGAATTTACCAATTCAACATTGCGGCCTAAGTCAAACAAACCCCTTGACGCAGCCACCGACAAACACATCCTTCACACACCCATATCGTGTGTCATCGATTCGATGCTTTGTCGAACGCGCGACACCGCCTTTAGAGGTGATTTCCTGGAATGTTTGCGTAATTTGGATGGGCGCGTCCCAATGCCTTTGTTAGAAAAGTAAACTAGTAAACGCGCTAGGACTTACCAGTCCCAATTCTGTCACTAACATTCCAGGAGGCTGCAGGAATGTCACGCGTTCGTTCAAGGCAGACTTGGACAACTAGATAATTCTAGTTGTCTAATTTCACTAAATTAGAGCGAAATGCCAGTAATCTAATTCTAATCTAATTTGTGAAATGTTCTTACGCTCTAATTCTAATTCTAATCTAATTTGTGAAATGTCCGTATTCTCTAATTCTAGTTCTAATCTAATTATTGTTTTCCTGAAAATGCCTCTTTGTCCGAGGCATATTGCACTATTGCAGTGAGTTAAAAAGAATATCCCACTTGCGCAGGGAAATCCAGTGCCAAGCCGCCATCGCCTTACTTACACCGTGCAGTCATAGTAGATATTATGACGAATATAGCCTGCTAGAGTAGCTTGCCTGCGAACAACACTCTAGCTTCTAAAACTTTACGTTAGTACATCGCCATGCTGACTAACATGGGCGATGCCCACGGTTACCATAAAAGAAGTAATATTTTATTAAAGTATAGTAAAAATCGAGCCAAGCTTGGTGTACAGAAGTTAACCATTCTCATGTTTATGGAAATGCACTGTTGTTGTTGTTTATTAAACAAAAATATGTGGCGCTTATCGCCTCACGGCCTTTTGCACCACGCACTGTGATTTGATGTGAACTGCATTTTGCTGTATTCATTTCCCATATACAATTTCATTCAATTTCCAAGTTTTTGCGAACCAAGTATAGCTCTAATTCTAATTCTAATCTAATCTGGAAAAAACTTATTAGCTCTAATTCTAATTCTAATCTAATTTGAAAAAAGCTGTGTAGCTCTAATTCTAATTCTAATCTAATTTGGAAAAACTGTGCAGCTCTAATTCTAATTCTAATCTAATTCAGAAAAGCTGAAAATTTTCTAGTTGTCCAAGTCTGGTTCAAGGGTCATACAATCGAATCGGTATCACGTGGGCTGGGTGTGCGAAGGGCGTGCTTCTCGGCGGCTGCTTCACGCTTTTTTTGGATTTGCGCCCGCGATGGCGATTGGGAAATTCGACTTTATTTGGATGGTGACGCAACTACAGTATCACTGTTTATCTATCCCAAAACCTTCCTCACTGACTTGATCAGTGCAAAACGGAATGATCTCCGTTGTATATTATAACAGCGTAGGGTTTGTTCAGACGTCACGTGGAAGGCTATTGGACACGGACAGTTTCCAATCATTTCCGTAAATGAATCCGATCCATTTAATTTTCAACAAAAGAATCACTAACAGAGACTAGAACGTTACGGTTCTATCCCTAGAGCAGATAGAGTATGGTGATCATAGAACGCATATGGGTTGCGGTAAGTGTTAAGATTTGAATAACACAGTTGCGGTTAGGATCGGTGTTGGGTCTATAAACTCACATGCTCAATTGGTCAAGTGTCGTATGCTTAACTGTCGTTTTTCCCTGTATCGCGTGCTCAAATGTGGTGCAACCGTTGAATGGTCCGTGAACACTTGACAATGGACATGCTCAAATGTGGGGCAACCGGTATAAATACGAAAGAAAGGCACACAAAGAACAAAAAATGATTAGCGCTCATTACTGCTCTTACAGATATCACAGTCAAAAGATACCAACGTGATTCATAAGATTTTTTTCATGATTCATGAACGGCAACGCTTGTGCGGATGGAATGACGATTGGGAGCCTAGATAAACCTCTGACTCCTAGGTATAGATTCCGAAGTTGGCATTGTAAGAAAAAGAATTATAACATTATCTCGACATGACAGGTCGCGGCTTTGCGAATCGGACTATACTCGCACCATGGGGCTCTGGGCATAACGACTCGAGTGACTAGTGAGAGTACTGATTAAATTTCTTACGGCATAACTGACCATGACCATATCCATATATAAGTATGCCGACCTCGCTATCTGGTGACACGAATCCGAACAACCATGGCTCAGGTAACAGAAAATGGACACCGTTTCCGCTGAGACTGCCAAACCGTATAAATGGCAAACCATAACGCGATGGAAATCCCACTGTTTATTAACCGGTGTTCCCGATAACCCCGAGGGGTCTCTGAGCCAGTCTTATGGGTCCCCAGGAGGTGAAATTACACACTTAACTCATACATACGATTCGTGATGATCCAGCACCTATCTGGGCCATTATTGGTTGCAGGCAATTAGACCTGGTTAGTATAGCCTACTTGTAACTATTTTGGTGATAGGTCATGGGCGGGGGGGGGGAGGGTAAGGTTTTAATGACTCATCGAAAATGTATGGTTCCCGTATCCCGAAAGCTTGCAGATTTACGTAAGCGTTTCCCTGTTTTTTAAGTTTAAAACCACTGTACAAGGGGTTAGAAGGGTGTAACTGTCCAGACGTTTCCGGTTTGTGAAGGTATTTACGTGAGTAGGACGCAATGATGAACTCAAATGGTACACACGCGGTGCGATAACGTGATATGTGAGGTGCGTTAACGGGGAATGTTTATCAGTCTATTAATAGCTCGCGACTTTGGGTTATTCGCTCCACGATAAAGTCGGAACAAAAACATTTAGTGGACGGACGTTGTAGGCAGAAAACAGCACAGTAAACGGTGTTGTTTACTGAACATTTCCTCGTTTGCATTCCTGACATAAGAGATGCGGGCGAAATCGAGAGTCTGAATGATTAGATTCACAATATTTATAACGTCGCCATAACAGTAACAGTGAGTTTAAAAGTTCAAATATGTATCTATTGCGGTGATGAGGAAGATGTTGCCATATCCACGCAATACAAAAATGCTTTCCTCATTCTCTATGATGACAATTTCCTATCGTTTAGTGACCTTTGTGATGCTGGATCAGTACTTCACAAATATGTCATTCTATGACCATTCGTGACATTATGCAAAATCGGGATTGTTGGCATTAAAATAAAATATGAAATTGGGAAATTGAGACAGACAGACAATAAAGCTACGTATAATTCATTACAATTCCGAAATAACCAACAAAAACGCACCCCACACTCTACTATATACAGAAAATCCCATCTTATTCTCGCAATTTCGATGTACTAACACTGACGCAGCCAAAGGGGGGAAGGAGCCTTTGTCGCTCCTAATACTCGACTGGTCATTTGTGATTTCATCTGTAGTCACCGCGGACATTGGTTTGGTTTCAGTTATCACGCGCCGTCACCGGTTTGGCGTATTGCACCGATTCTTATGACACGTGAGTATCGTGAAATTCTCATATGGGTGCTAAGAAAATGTTGGAAAATATCAGCGAGTAGAAACAAGGCTAGACGTAATGCAGCATACATAAAATTACTCAATAAATAACCAAGAATATCAGTGTTACATGGTTCCCTTACTCAAAGTTAAACGTAATTTCCCGCAAGTCATGAAATTAACGAAACGGGAGTATATTTGACACGCGTACCTTGTCTTCGCATTTAACTTGTTTTCGAATTTAGCGTACCGAATTTAGGCTGTCAGCTACGATTTCCAAATATAGATTTAAAAAACCGAGTCATGCGATAAGAGAATGGATGTTGCTACCAGCGAGGCACGCGAGTTCACGAATACGTGTATCGAGTTTATTGACCTTTATCTACCCCGCAGTGAACAACGCTCAACGTCGTCTTGTTTGTGAGTTACCGTGACGCGGCGCCAAATCACCTGGGATTTATGAAAGAGACCGGTCCACTGCTGCATTGACTTTTCAGAAATAAATATCATTGAATTTGCAACAGCAAGACAGCAATCACATCCCGGTGTATACCCGAGATATTATTCAACAAAACACTCTCCTTAGATTCGGGTATACGCGTAATTTTCAGACTGCAAATAAGAATACTTCGGGTACAAGTTGAATATGGGGTACCAAAGTTTTAACCTGGGCGTCTTTGAATAACGGAAATATACGCCTTCGCACCAGGAGTAATAATTTATCAACAAAGCGATACTTCCAATACTGTGTTGCCGAAATTGCAGCCTCGATACTTCGGCTGACCGAATCTCAGCATCGGCAAACATGATGCACGCGTTACTGATAGCATATAACAACATTTCTGATAAGAACTGATACACTCTTACAAGTGCTACGAATTAGTCATCGTCCAGACATGCGAACCTATTTCGGATAACGTTGAACTGGCATCATTTTTCTTGTGGCCGCGAAAGATACTCATTACAGAGATTACACATATCGGAACCTTTCAAGTAATTATTGCTGTTATGATGTTGTAATAGGCGGTACTCAGGTAATGACCTATACTTGAAATCGAATCACACAATACGAATCATACAATACGGTTCGAACGTACGATCGTAAATATTTTTAATTTGCGTTCTGTTGCGTGTCGTATACCGAATCTCGGCCGTCGGTATCAATTTCTAAATATAGATTTAAGGAACCGATTCATGTGATCACAATGGATGTTTTTACCGGCGAGGCACGCGAGTTCACGAATACCTGTACCTGGTGAATTGACCTTTATCTATACCCCGCCGTAAACAACCCTCAGCATCGTTTTGTTTGTGAGTTACCGCGACACGGCGCAAAATCACCTGATGACTCAGCACCCATCTGGGCCATCATTGGTTGCAGGCAATTCGACCTGGTCAGCAGTCGAATTGTAACTATTGTGGTGGTACTTCAGGGGAGGTTAAGGTTCGTAATCGGAGCTCCAGCCCTTTTGAAATGGCAATTCGATCTCCAACATTTATGAGCTCATTTGCAATAAAGCAATTGGTATTAATATCGCGTTTCAACCAAACAATACGGTGACACTTTGTTAGGTGAGCCCTCGCATTTCTTCGTTGGTGTCTGTAAGGGAGCAGCCGAAGTCATACTGGATTGCAATAAATATATTCATTATAATATTTTCGTCTTGGGTGAAAATTATATTTAAATGTTTTTCTTTCTTTCTTTTAACACGGTGTTGACAGTTGTACAGTTGACCCAGTTGCACCAGTAATATATAGTAAAGTATTATATGCGTATAGTTCATTACCACATTAATTTATTGTCTATTGACTATTTTTGTTTTTGTGACTCGTTGAAAGTGTATGGTTCCCGTATCCCGAAGCTTGCAAAATAACGTAAGTGTTCCCCAGGTTATTGAGCGTTTAGAACCATCATTGCAGTAGAGATTACAAGGGTAAAACTGTCGAGAGATTTCCGGTTAGTAAATGTTTATTTACTCGAATAGGCCGCAATAATGAACTCAAATGGCTCGGTAGACACTCAGTGCGATAACGTGACGCGTGAGATGCGTCCACGGGGAACGTGAACCAGTCTATTAATAGCTTAAGCTCGCGACTTCGTGTTATCCGCTCGGAGGTAAAGTTGCAACAAACATTTAGTGAACGGACATTGTAAGCAGAAATGAGCATAGCAAACGGGGTTGTTTACTGGACCTTTCCTCGTTCGCATTCCTGTCGTAACAGATGGGCGAAATCGAGTACCTGGGTGGTTGGATTCAGAGTCTTAATAACGTCGCCATAAGAGTAATAATGACTTTAAACGTTCAAATGTGTATCTTTTGCGGTGATAAGGAATGTGATGCCACTTACACGCCATACAAAATATACTTTCCTCTTTCTCTACCACGACTATTTGCTATCTTTAAGTGACCTTTGTGATGCTCGATTATTACTTCACAAAGATGTCATTCTATGACCATTCGTGGCATTATGCAAAATCAGGATTGTCGGCATTCAAATTAAGTACGGGTTTGGGAAAGTGACGCAGACATATAAAATAAAGCTACGTAGAATTCAGCGCAATCCAGAACTAACCGTCCTAAACGCATCGTAATCGTTTGATTTCTTCAATCCGTGCGGCATATTGCTTGATCGAAAAAGGCAATCCCTCCCACACTCTACCATATACAGAAAATACCATACTACAAAATTTCGCTATACTAACACGCGGCCAACAGGGCGAAAGGAGCCTTGGCCGTCCTAATTTTTGACTGGTACTTTGTGATTTCATCTGTAGTCACTACGGACATGTAGTTGGTTTGGTTTCAGTTATGACCCTGGTACGAGGTTTGGCGTATTACAGCGATTCTTGTGACGTGTGAGTATCGTGCAATTCTCATGATGGGTGCTAAGAAAATGATGGTTGTGAAGCCTAACACACATGTCCATATAAAACCATTTGACTCTTGCGCATTCACCGGTTCGGTTTATATCACAATGAGAATCTGGCATGGGGATCCCCGGAGGTCAAGAAACACACTCCACTCATGCACATGACTTCTGATGATACGCCCGTTTTGGCCACTATTAGGGTTGAAAGTAATTCCAGTAGGCATACTTACCGGGCGTGATTACCTACCTAGGGTTGCCATACGTCCGGAATTTCCCGGACATGTCCGGAATTTCACTGTTCAAACTAGCCTCCGGAGGAATTTCTAAAATATGCCAAACGTCCGGAATTTTGAAGATTTGACGTTGGCTCATACCTTTTTCGTAAATCAGCATAAAAACAATACTTTTTTTGGAAATAGTTATGCCGATGCATGGTATTTTTCTTCGTGCTGCGCGCGATTTACCATCAAATTTATTGATTTTAATATGGAGACTACCACCCTCGCAAACACTGCAATAAAATATAAATAAAAACAACCTTCATTTACTGGAATAAGCCTAATTGTAATCGCCATTATAGGAGAACGGTATATTCCTAGAGGTCGTTAGGGCCGTTTATAATGCTTTATTCAAAAATAGTGGTTCCTAACGGGGGGAGGGGGTCGTTTGCCTTTATTCTGGGGTTTGCTAATATGTTGAACGTAATCAGCTTCCAAAATAGCCCGTGAGAAAGTCTGGACAAAGGTGCTGCCTTCTTTTAGCAATCAGCTCGTTAAATTTTGATCTGGCCACGGAACATTTTCAAATTGGAGATGGAGTCGCGACCACAAAAGGTTGGAAACCACTGGATGTTTTTTTTTTATAAAGCTCCGTGGTGCCAAACGGCAAGTTGCATAGATTACCCTGTAGTGTGGGCTCAAAATCATTGTTTATTTGGGCGGGAGAGGGCTGAAAACATGTGCTTTTGGTCCTGGTTACACGACACACAGCCACATACTCCTGAGCCGTATCGTGACCACCTCTGGTCTATGAGCAAAGCTTTGCTAGTGTGACGTCACAACTCATTTTGAAATCCACTAGTGGGCGCCAAAGAGTGTCCGGAATTTGGGCTGCTGAAATATGGTAACACTACACCCAATGATGGCCAAGACGGACGTATTATCAGAAATCCTCTGCATGAGTCCAGTGTCTGTCTTGACCTCCACGGAACCCCCAAGACTGTCTTAGGGAACCCCTAGTTTTCGATGGAACACCTATTAAGAACCATGGATATGTATGGTGAAATATCAGCGAGTAGAACCAAGGCATGAAGCAATGCAGCATACATGAAATGACTCACCACGAATATCAGTGTTTAATGGGCCCCTTACTCAAAGCTATAGACGCAATTTCCCGCAACTCATGAAATCAACGAAACGGGAGTATATATATTGTTTTCGAATTTAGCGTTCTATTACGTACCCAATCTCGGCTGTCGGCACCGATTTCCTAAAATAAATGAACAGAGTTATGCGATAAAAGAATGGATGTTGTTACCGGCGAGGCACACGAGTTCACGAAAACGTGTACCGAGTGAATTGACCTTTATCCACCCCGCAGTAAACAAAGCTCAACATCGTCTTGTTTGTGAGTTACCTCGTCACGACGCAAAATCACCTGGGATTTATGAAAGAGACCGGTCCACTGCTGCATTGACCTTTCACAAATAAATATCATTGGATTTGCAACAGCAAGATAGCAATCACATCCCGGTGTATACCCGAGATATTATTCAACAAAACTCTCTCCTTAGAATAGGGTATACGTGTAATTTTCAGGCTGCAATAGCAACGACTTTGGTTGGATACAAAAGGAGTATGGGACTTTAAAGTCTTGACCAAGACATTTGCCGAGTAACGAAAACATACGCCTTCACGCGTGGTGTAATATTTCATCAAAGAAAAATATAGTTCTAACTGTGTTTCCACCGTTGAAGTCTCGAAACTTCACTGACCGAATCATAGCATCGAAAGACATGTTGTACGCGATACTGATAGAAACACGTTTCTGACAAAAACTGATACACCCTCGCAAGTGCCACGAAACAATCGTCGTCCACACGTACGAAATTATTTCGGATGACATGCAACTGGCATCAATTTTTCTTCTGGCCGCGAAAGATCCATCTTTTTAATTAACTATTGTTGTTATGGTGTCGTAATAGGTGGTGCTTAAATAATGAACTCGACTCGGAATCGAATTACCGTAACGCTCGATTTCACCCAGACCAAGTCTAGACACGCCGGACAAAAACACCATGAATACGACAACACCAACAAACCGACGCAATACATTCAAAGGTTCCGGTAAACTGAAGCTGAATTACACGCAAGGTCGTGCGGAGGTCGTTAAAATGTCCTCGGCGCGACTCGGTAAATACAGAAGGACGCACTCTTCAAATATTTTTTTCGCATCCAGTTAATATCCAACCAAGTCCGATAGCGCCAAGATGGATGTCAGTTCGACATTACATTATAGATGATATGGTATTTTGTCGATCATACTTATTTGATTGCACTTTGCGACAATGCCTTGGGCTGATCCCAACTTCACAGGGCTGTCATTTCCACTACCGTGTGTAGGGCTGTACTACGAGTTTCGTATGATGTGATACGACCAATCAGTGTTTACAGCCTTTATAATGTGAAATAGTACCCAAACCATGATTCTCGTTGATAAAATATTTTTAGTCGGAAGGGGCATATAATTTCAGTACTCAAAAATTCGTGTCACGCCGCAAGACTCGAATCATTAGAATTAATGTTCAATTCAGATTCAAGTACTCGAATCATGGTACTCAGCCGTAAAATCTGTACATGAGCACGCGACACTTGAGCATTTCGGTCGAGGTTAGGGTTGGAGATGTGTGGGGTTTTGTCAGGGGTGGTCATCAACGAAGTCAGCAACTTTTTCTGATTACTTAAAAAGGATTGCCTACTTATACTTCGTGTTCAAGTTGTTATGTTTTGAGACTGCATCCACTTCCCCTTTAGGCTAATTTGAAAAAGGAGAAAGTAGTGTGAGGGCGTGTTTTGCAATACTTTGCAACACTCGTCAACATCGACTTTACTCGAGTACTTTTCCAACATTCATATTCTACTTCAGTTTGTACTTCATTTGACATGTCTTCTATAAATCGATACTTCTACACGTGCTTGAGTGGAAATTCATGACTTTGCTTCCACGTTTACTTGAGTATCAAAGCTAACCACTTTGATCACCTTCAGCTTTTGGTTATGGGTTGGTCTTAGACTCACAAAGTCTCTTCTTTGTTTGTGTCGCATGCTCAAATGTCATATACAACCGCGAATATATCTCGATTCAATGTCAGCTCCGTTGCTACTAGCTACAATCAACGCATCGGTACCAGAGATGAGCATGGATTTGGATTAGGTTTTGAAAAAACAGGATTTGTGAAATTTTGTCGGATTTGGATTGGATTTGGATTAGACAGTTTTTCCGGAACGGATTAGGATTTGGATTGGATTGAACTATTTTCTGGGAGATTGAAATGTCGTGTGGCGAATGGCGACAAACTTTATTCAGATCAGTTATTAATGTACTTATGGTTATCAAGTTGGTTCTATACCAATACCGAGAAAACCATTACCGAGAACGGACATTACCGAGAACGCTATTACCGAGAATGGACATTACAGAGAATGGACACCACAGAGAATGGACATTACCGAGACTTGACACCACAGAGAATGGACATTACCGAGAATTGACACCACAGAGAATGGACAGAACCGAGAATTGACACCACAGAGAATGGACATTACCGAGAATTGACACCACAGAGAATGGACATTACCGAGAATTGACACCACAGAGAATGGACATTACCGAGAATTGACACCACAGAGAATGGACAGAACCGAGAATTGACACCACAGAGAATTGACATTACCGAGAATTGACACCACAGAGAATGGACATTACCGAGAATGGACATTACCGAGAATTGACACAACAGAGAATGGACATTACCGAGAACGGACACCACCGAGAATGGACATTACCGAGAATGGACACCACCGAGAATGGTCATTACCGAGAATATGGTCAATACCGAGAATGGACATTACCGAGAATGGACATTACCGAGAATTGCCAATGTCGAGAATCTATCTTACTGAGACGGACGTTGTCGGGAAAATTATACCTGCGAATTGACACCGAATGTGGCAACGCCGTGATGCACATACACGCGATCTGTACCTACATATGCATGACATGCCTGCATGAGTGCATGCATAAATTGTACACGTGAACTTATAGTCCTAAAGCATGTGATCATCAATCAATGGGGTTGGTTTTAAAGCGGTTTTACAATATCAGCTGATGGTCTACAACGTTTCCGATTCGTGTACCAACCGTGACATACGAATTAGCCTGCTCCGCTTCACTGATACGGAAATCTGTAGCATCCAGTTGTCATGCATATCTCAAAATAGTATAATATGGTTGAAATCGAGAAGTCATCATTTCTCACAGAGCTCGCAAAGGGAGTAACAAATATGCTGGCAAATCATGGTCTACATTTTTCATTTGCGGCAAGGGCATACTCATTTTCAGTAGACGGTTAGTCATTCTATAGATTGGTCAACATATATGTTTAGGCTGACGCGATAATTCATATGTTTAGGCTGACGCGATAATTCGGGTATAGAGTGTATCAATAAGTAGACAAGAATTAATATTGGTAGCAGATGATTACTATGGAAAAAGTGCGTGTTTAATCAGTAGTGACCGTCACGAAAATCTGGCTCACGAATTATTGTAAGAGAACGTGTCTTGTGGTGATTCTGGGCGCAAACACAATTTAATGTAGGGCGTAGATAATAAAGTTGGGTTGATTAAAAATTCTATTATCGCGTTCATCAGGATTGAACAGCACAAGATAAAGAAACTTCGTTGATCGCTGCGTATACAATTAACCGAGGTACATTTTTCATCTAAAGCAGTTAGCAAACCTAGACAAACTGTACACTGCGTAATATTCCTACGCAGAAATATATTCGATTATGACCGTGACGATTGTGATTCCTAGGTAATGGCTTCGCTCAACAATCGGACAATCAACGAATTATGCACTTACCTTTGTAATGCAATATATCATATCTATATTCAATGATACGTTGCGTCGCTGTACCGTACTAATTGGACCCGAATTTCATTTCGCGATGATGATAATTCTACCTGTTACAATCGCAGAATATTTTATCAGTAGGCTGCCGTTTTACTCAGCAACCTGACAACTGACTGCCAACCATTACGCTATCTTGCAGATAGTCACGCAATATTTCCTTGTCGCTCCTTTCCTACTGTTTTAAAGCTTCTACGGCTAGCAAAAATAAGAGACTGAGAAGTTCTGAATTTACTGTAAGCCCAGAAACTCTAGTTCCAACATTATAAGCAATCATGTTCCAGGTTATTTGCATTTTATTACTTGTCTGTGGCATGCTAAAATGAAACATCCATAGGATAAATAGGTACAGCGGTGATCACCAACACAGACTTGGCGTTTCTTCATCAGAAAGGATGCTAAATATGTGGTGATCGCTATTATCTATTTATTCACTTAGATTGTATGCCACTCTAGGCAGAAAATCTGTAGTCATGTCGGTTGACCACGCTTCATCACAAAGCCGCTTCAATTTGTCGCTAATGTCGACGTATTTTTTCTTTCTTTTCGGCGTTGCCTGGCCTGTGGAAGTTTGTAACAGCTGCACTCGATTTTGCATGACATCCATCCTTCAAAAATATCTGTATATTCAAGTTGAAACCAAGTACACATATACATCTTCCATTGTTTATACTCACTTTATACACTCTAAAAATTTCCAAATGGTTACGTGACATCCTCCAACTAGAACGCGGAAGCCGTGATGCCATCGTTCAACAGAATTGTTGGTTCGGTGCATGCCATCGTCAGCGTGCCATTCTGTGTATCTGGTGAATAATCGAGAATAAGGCAGAAGAAAAACAACCCTTTTAAAAATGCTTAGTATAAAATTAACAGCAGTGCGACAATACAATAGATTAGCTAACGGTTGTTTCTATATCAGTACATTACATAGAAAGACATCACCAAACCTAAATATTAACGATAACGGCACTCCACTATAGAAATATATACATTGGCCTACGCTGCTCAGACATGTGCAACGTATCGAATTAATAAAAAAGCGAGATACGTCCTTACCTTGTCATGTTTTCTAGTAATGTATCATTAGAAAAGACGATAAATCTCCTGTTACTGGCTGATCGCCCACTGTCATACAGAACCAGATTTTCCCCTCCGGATGTTTCCAAGGTACCAATCTCCAGTTCTTGTAATGACTTTGGTAGAGAGGGCTGAAAGCAATGTAATTGAAATATATTTCATTTTAACAAATAGCTAATATTATTTCTATACTTTACCGCTTGATTATTTCTGTATCTAACACGACGTATGGCTCGTTTTACGGCTTCTTTCCTCCCCATCGCAATTGCCCCTGAGGGACTTAATTGTGCGGATGCCATTGCAGAGGCATATATTTTCGATGGTGCTTCGTTGCTTACGAAACCTTGGATTTTCATTCTAAATAGAGACTGTTAGTTGATCCCAAAGAAAATGCCATTCTTGGTAAGCACTATAATAAACTTGCAACATACGTTAGCGTCATGGCAAGTAAACATATCGAAAGACCAGCTTCAAACGTAATGAAACTTGACGTCATCATAGCACAATTCGAGGACTGCATTCGAAAATAGACTTGAAGGTTTGTTGCCATGTGTGGGTAACAAACTATTTATTGAATCATTTGACTTCATCATCATTGGTTTACCACCGTTTATCAGGATTTTTCCTTTTTCATATATTTAATTCCAGCGTCTAGTTTTGTGAATAACATTCAACCATTTCAAATTCAAATGCAACCCCCGAAAACGGTTTATCACTACTCTTTATGCATTCGGTTCACAAACGGTATTGCGCTATTCACGAACGAGCCGAAATAGCAAACGGGAAACTCAATATTATTAGTGAATTTGTTGGAACGTGTTTCGCGGTCTCGAAAAATTGTCTCGCGGACCCCAGTTTGAGAACCACTGGTCTGGCTAGACGTGAATACATTTCCCATAAAACGATATTGAAATAACATCATACCTTTGAACCATTTCTTTTGCCTCTACTATGCCAAACGTAGCACAGTGATTGTGTTCTTGAGATTGCTTCAGAACGATTGGTGGCTCTGATCCTTCAAGGACTTTCAATGAACACCGACATTTTTTTCTGTCATAATGCGTGCATATCCAGTACGAAGTACCATTCGAAACTTTCATTCTCCTAAATACAAACTCGCCAACAGCGATTAACTTATTTCCTCGGGTCGAAGTAATGTATTTTGCTAATACATTAGGTCCTGATTGTTCTGCCATTTCGTCGTCCACCTCCCTTAGCTGACCAACACCTGTCATGACTTTTAGTCGTAAAGCATGTGATTGACCGATACGGTTGGTTTTAAAACAGCTGATTGTCTCGAACACTCCACATTAGTGTGGTGATGATACCGCAACTACGGCATAACATTGAATAATTTCGCTTCACTGGCGCACAAATCTGTAACAACCTGCTGTGATTCTAATCTTAAAAGAGCATAATATGATTAAGAGCCACTGAAGAAACTATGGTTCGATAAGGAATTCCATCGCTTCATTGGCATGGATACCTCTAATAACCCATCAACCTGCTGTGATTCGTATCTCAATTCGTTTTATCTGCTTGAAAGCGAAAAGGCAAACTATGACACAATAGTTTTCTTCAAAGGAACGGATATCTGTAATACTAGCGGAACTCATCGAGCTGCTGTGATTGGTATGAAGCAAGAAGGCATCAATTCTTTCAAATCTCGAAAAGGGGATAAACAAGTATCTAGGCGGATCATGGCCTACATTTTCGGTTGATGCAGCTTAGTCATTTTCAGCAAACGGTTGGCTTTAGGCTACTAGTAATGTCCTCTCAATAATGTTTACTTTGCTCGACTTAGAAAGACTTATAAGGCTATTCTGCACCTTCCCCTTCCAGCAGCATATTGTTATTATTAATTGTTAATTGTTGAGAAGGAAACAATGCGACGCTTATCACCTTATCGGTGGCAGAAAGTAGTACGAGACATTTTACAGTAAACGGGTTAGATTACCACATTTCTGTCCTGTCTCATATGCACAATGCCTATAATGCACGCATGTTATGCATATGCACATTGCACATTGCACAAACACAAATCGTATGTGCATCACTCTCTAATTTTTCACGAGGCTGCGCGCACTCCCCAACTCACTGCGCGGTCCCTTGGACAACAGCGCGTAACAACTATAAATAACATTGATCCCAACGTCGTGACATTGGGTATTTTCTGGTTTAGATTTCACGACATTCTTCATATTTGGAAATATACATTCTCGGTAATGGCCATTCTCGGTGGTGTCCATTCTCTGTAATGTCCATTCTCGGTATTGCCCATATTCTCGGTAATGACCATTCTCTGTGGTGTCCATTCTCGGTAATGCACATTCTCTGTAATGTCAATATTCTCGGTAATGTCCATTCTCGGTAATGTCCATTCCCGGTATTGTCAATATTCTCGGTAATGTCCATTCTCTGTGGTGTCAATTCTCGGTAGCGGTGTCCATTCTCGGTAATGTCCATTCTCTGTGGTGTCAATTCTCGGTAATGTCCATTCTCTGTGGTGTCAATTCTCGGTTCTGTCCATTCTCTGTGGAGTCCATTCTCGGTAATGTCAATTCTCTGTGGTGTCAATTCTCGGTAGCGTCCATTCTCTGTGGTGTCCATTCTCGGTAGCGTCCATTCTCTGTGGTGTCAATTCTCGGTTCTGTCCATTCTCTGTGGTGTCAATTCTCGGTAATGTCCATTCTCTGTGGTGTCAATTCTCGGTAGCGTCCATTCTCTGTGGTGTCCATTCTCGGTAATGTCCATTCTCGGTGGTGTCAATTCTCGCTAATGTCCATTCTCGGTGGTGTCAATTCTCGGTAATGGCATTCTCGGTAATGGTTTTCTCGGTATTGTCCGGACACCTATCAAGTTATCTTGAATCAAGTGAATCGTTGGTTGTGAAAGAAAATTTTCGAATCCCTCCATTGCATAAATTAGTATATTTTCTGAATTTCTAGTTGGAATCGGATTAGGATTGGACATGGACTTGAATATGAAAAAGTTATGGATTAGGATTTGGATTTGGATTTGAAGGTTCGGATTTGGATTGGATTAGGACATAGAAATTTCAAATCCGCTCATCTCTGATCGGTACTGGCATTAGAATTACATCAGTTACCCACGAGACTTATCCCCCACGTCTACGATAGCTCAGTCATGAAAAGCCCCACAAACTTGTTATGAGCAAATATCGCGTGGTGCGACTAAGTCGATTGCACAAACCGCAAAGTCACGGAGTCGGAATTCCCGTATGCGGAAAGAGACGAATAATGCAGCGTGTGATGACGATGTAGAAGAACTTCTTCACTGACCACTGGCGATTTTATCTCCACCGAAGTACGCAGTCTTGCGTCATATTCTTATCGTTAATAGTAAATCAAGATTTGAATACACTGTTCAAGGTACAGAAACCATATACAATTCAATGATAATCTATTCATACTGAAATAAATACTCGTCAGGAATAGTCGTCGGCGCAGCAACTAGTCGAGAATTGGAACGAACATTGTATATTAACAATCTTATCACCAATAACAAGATGGCGATACGATCACTTGCGGGGAGATGAACAACAGGCATCACATGCCTACCAAAATTCGAACAAACCCAGCCAAACTTCAAGGTTGTTTGTTCGTTACTTGTTGCACAAGATAGACGCCTAACAGTGATTATAGCCGCGAAGGCCACGGAAAATCGACACTAGGGATGGCGTGAACCTCTGAAAGGTTCAGGTTCTTGTGAACGCGAACCTTTTTGAAAGGTTCTGTGTGAACGCGAACGTGAAACTCATGACGTCACGTGACGTCATATTGTAGGCTTACCATATTTTGGAAATCTAAAAAGAGGACACTTTTTCAGAAATTTCAGACTTGCAAAACCGGAGAACAATTCTCAAAAACCGGTGAATTTTTCCCACTTTGTGATCGGTTGACTAAAAAAAAAGGTCATATTTTCGCTCACAGCTAAAATCACCGTTTTTCACTCCGAAATACCCACCGGAGCTTCACTTCTGTGCTAATTTGCGGTATATCACTAGCAATTTGCCCTGAATCTGACCTAAATTTTCAAAAAAGAGGACCAAATCTCACAAAAGAGGACAAAAGGGCGTCCTCCGGGGACACTTTCAAAAAAGTCAAAAAAGAGGACAAATCCTCCTAAAAGAGGACGTATGGTAAGCCTATCATATTGCTAATTCTAACCCTACATTTCAGTGAAGTGATGGCCTATATTAATGTACACGATACTTAGCGACGACTCGGACCACATAATGCCACAATGCTGAAGTACATATTGACGTTTTAAACGTCGCCAAATGTATCTACTGAGCAATCAAAAGATATATTAATCCCATAAAATTAATATCTTCCGTCGCTTTGCTAACAATTTCGACGAGGACTTGCAATGGAATATTATAAGCTTACGCCTTAACGGTATAGGCCAGACCGGATAATGTATTCGGCGTGTAAGTATTGCTACGTTGATATTAAGCAGAGTGTAAAATGGGATTCTATACTTGCTACCGATATAACCCCATTAACAAGTTATACAGCTCTAGCCAACACCCCAATCTCACGTATTTGGTTTTTATGATACAATATACAAATGAAGTCAAGATTGACCCCGTACGCCTGCTACATTTTTTACATCAGACAACGATATCAATTTCATTGATTGGTTGAATAGCCATCCTTCGGTGACTACCTACATATGTAGTGTATTTCGCTCACGATGTTTTGTGATTGCGATTCAAGCTCACAGCAAAAAGTCTCTAAATATTCGACCAAACTTTTGTAACAAAGCTCAAGTAAAATATTTGAGATTGTCAAGGTGAATGCTCGTTTAGTGTTGAATTTTTATGCTGCTAGCGCCAGGCATATAGTGGACCGCAGTTTCAATGCAATAAATTTCAATCAAAGATGTTATAATGACGTGAAAAATTGTAATATATGAAAAAGGTTCACAGTGCAGAACCTACCAAGGTTCGTCTGTGAACGTGGACGTCTAAATTTCCTAGGTTCACACACAGAACGCGAACGTGAGCCTCAAGTTCACACCATCCCTAAGCGACACCAATTCCGCGAGACGGAAAAGGCGGCAAAAAAAAATCAACGAGTCGCGTTTGTTACACAAAGCCGCGATAGAAACACACATCAAACGAATAACAAATAAGATAGCTTATAGTAAGAATACGACGATAGATTAAACACTGTTTGGAGTGAATGGGGTGACCGGAAATCACTCGGAAGAAATTTTAGATTGCAAACAGGGCATATTAATGTCAAAGTACAACCAACATGAACAATGGCGCAGTCACTCCTGATAAAATCTTTGTCTAAATCCCCCAGAATAACAAAGCACGGAATGCCAATGAATTAAGTTCGCCTATCTCATAACTGGGGCAAGTTTTTGTTGCAGTTAAATCCGTGGAAAGTTGCATTTATTCATTTATTTTCGAAAAAAGTTGCAGAAGTTGCATTTTGACCACATTTTGCTCGGTTGACTAAAAAAAGGTCAATTTTCCGGCTCAGCTCCCGAACTACCCGTAAAAGCGTTACTTCGGTGCTGATTTACGGTGTTTCAGTCGAATTTGGCCGTGTATTTCACCAACATCGAAAATACTTTCATGAAAAATCGAAAAAGTTGCATGAAAAATATGGACAAAAGTTGCAAAAAGTTGCACTATTAGATTCCTTCAAACAGCCTAAAACAGCATTCTACATATCTTACGAGTATTTAGGAAGCTGCCGGGAGCTGTAAAAAAAAGTTGCAAAAGTTGCAAAAACTTGCCCTACTCATAACGTAAATGGTATCAATGTCTCGTGATACCAATGCTAAAGGTTCCATGTGGCGTAAGCATTGAGAAAGTCCTACGCGACGTTAATCATTCGGAATTCGAAGAATCAACAAGATTTCAAGAGTTCATTAGTGTCCGCCGAAACAAAGAACAAAGGGACGCTCTCGAGGGACCTTAAAATAGCCGCGCGACCCGTTCACCCGACCCCTTGTCACCTCAATCTCCAGACAAAACGAAAGCAAGGCTCGCATAGACGATTAAACGATGTAAGCAAGATGCAACAATAAATGTACTGCACTGGGACCAATTTAATCTTAGAATAATATATATAATAGGAATAATTGCGCAGTGTTCTCGCTGTAAGATGGATAGAAAATAGCAGTGTGTATAATCTAGACGCACAGCCTGGGTCCATAACTAGCTCACCATGAATATTTAACACGTCCATCACGGAGAGCTAGAGTAATTTTCCCGCAAACCGCGTTGTACAAGTGACGAAATAAACAAAACGTAAGAATATCATACAAGTCTGTTGTATTCTAATTTAGCTTTCTAATACGCAACGCGATTTCCGAATATAAATTTCACGAAGTCACTTGGTCACAGGTGAAATGAATGTTGCTATTTGCGAGGCACGCGAGGTCATCTTTGCGCACATGTAGTACGATGACCCTTTGTTCACAACACGCCGGCTGTTCGCTGGATTCGTTGCAAGAATGCGCTTAGCATCACGTATAAGTTCAGGCAACCCGGTCTAAATCCACGACAATTCATTTAGGGCAAGGGCGCGATAATACGTCGTTTGACATACGAGCACGCGACAATTGAACTCGTGGGTTGGGGTTAGGGATAGGGTTGTCGTTCGGGGGAAGGTGGTTACTAACTCATACTTTTGAAGATCTAAATTGTAAACAGTAGCTTTAGTTTTGCCTAAAAACTTTTCAAGGAGACATGGAGAAAGTCTAATTATCATAACGACTTGAGTAGGAACTGTGGAAGGTAGGCGAGGGAACAGGATCGGCTCAGGCAAATAGGCGCTGGATAGGGCGTAAAAGAATCTCGCCCCTAAACTGCAAAATGGCATCGGCGACAAGAATGACCTTAACAGTCGGCATAGGCAGAATCAAAATAACGCAACGTTGCACAATCCGTGAACGAAATAGCAAGGCGCTGACTCACAAACAAGAATATCCGTCATCGAGGTTGATGCGGGCGTCATTTAAATTCGGCGATCTACTGCGCGATCTCCACGTCGCCGCCATTCGACGCAAGTACTACATTTCAAAGTCCGCTCAAGGCACGGCACATTGCGACATGCAAGTTGGGGAATTTTTCCCCACTCGCCCGACAATCGCGGCCAACTTTCGAGCTACACGAAACCAGCGCAAACGAATGTACTTGGGCCCTTAAATCCTTGCTCAATGGACACTCAATTCCGTCCAAAGGACCAATACAACTTCGAATCCGGCTGAACTATCCATTTTTGTGCATATCGTAACTAGGTCGGAGCGGCATGACTCGAGCACTAGAATCCGAATCGACTATTGCTTGTGGAATGATTCGAGTCGAGCACTGAGAGCTGATTGTTTCGAATTGAAATTGAAGTTTCGCGGGGCCTACGATCGTAGGCCCCGAGTTTCGATACTTTTCCCCCCACGGAAGTTTTGAAATCATCCGATATCGGTCAGGCGCTAATCATAACAAATGGTTCAAAAGCCAATGTCAAAGTCCGCCCGAAATTCAGCGCTCTCAGATGTAAGAGCGAATCTCTCCCGAACTCGCTCGACAATTAAAGCTAATTTTTGCGTTATGAAGCCACCGGATGCAGCACAAACGGATGTCCCAGGACATCATTTCGCACTCGAATATCTCCAAAGGAAAAATCACAAGATATTTGAGTCATAATAAATCGCTTATCAATTTCCTCCACGACTGTTACGTTGAAAATACCGACAAACTGGGACCGAACAAGATGTGAGCCAATTTGAGTATATTAGTGAGTCGACGTTATCATGTAACGAACAAATACACCCCTCTCGCTAACCTGCTGGATTTGTATTACAGCCGGCGTCGGGAAAATACCGGTATTGAGGAAGCCACCCGTCAATACAACTCATCGCCAGCACCGAGTGCGCCTGTTGCGGTAAACAGCGGGATTTTAATAATGAAATTTATTTCGTGCGAAACAATGCCCGAACGTGGCCTCGCATAATCACGCTTTCGCGGTGCATACATCGCTGTAGCCAGGAGGGAGCGTTTCTCGCGATTTAGTGTCACTAGATTTCTCGATTTTAATAGTAGAAGTGAAAGTTGCCTAAAAGCATAACTGCTCGAGTGAGCTGCGCGAGTAGGCAAAATTTACTTGAGTACTTCAAAAACGACTTTGTTACTGGTAGCGAAGTACTACTACATTTTTCAGTGATCGATCACGACTAGCCAACGTTCGCTACTTACTCAAATGTTTATATATCCAGACTACTTGCACTTCTGATGTACATTTCAGGCGAAATTGCTTACGTATTACGCTTTGAACTCTGAAAAGAAATACGTAGTTCTCGAACGAGTTTGCATCGGTGGTACGAGTGGAATTGTGATGAGCCGCGAAAAATGGCTCCTAAATTAAGATGGTGATGCTACCAGACTACTTATAATTATACTCGAAAGATTGTTTCCACACTCTAAATCGAAAGCATCGATTTAGACACAAAATTGTGCATTCAAAGATGCAATATGGGACAAACACATAAAGTCGACCCAAATCTTTCGCCGCAGTGGTGTCATAATATGTGCGAGCCCACACTTCATCAGATAAAGTTACGAAATATGTGCTTCTGCTCACATCTTATCATCTGTCGCCGGCTTTGATCACTATGAAAGAGTTTACGTATACATTTTAATAGTCCGGTAAGTTGCCGCACGAGTTGTGAGATCAGTAAGATTGAGGGGGATTGTGAGGTCGACGCTGGAAACGCTGCTGGAACTTATCGTAATGTCACTGGTAAATTACCAGATCATCCAAGGTAAGGTACGGTACGGGTACACTCGAGTGCCGATCATGACGTCATCGGTAAACCAATGACCCTGGGATCCGTTTGCTCCCGCTGGGTTATTTGCAGGGGAGGTATTAAGCTGCAAGATATAGATTCTCAAATGATGCAGCATTTCTATAATAGATGTTGAACGGTATTAACGACTCTGGTATGAGTAATGCGTGTATTTAGCCCCGTTTACATATAGCTCAGAAGCAATGTTCCCTCTAATTTTGACGAGTCTGCAGCAAGCGCTCACCTACTCACTGCGCGGTCCCTTGGACAACAGTGCGTAACCACTAAAAAAAGGTCATCTCTTCGGATTTTTTGTGCACAACTTATATTTTATGTGAGCAAACACCTGTCAGCTCAAAGCAATTGCACACGTGCGTACCTAAGAGGGCACATTGCTCAGGAGCCATGAAGTGCATGGACTGCTGTTTCATCACTGTCGCTCCATTATTTTAGTGTGTCTCTTTCTTGCATTTACTAGGTTTTGTTAACGTTTCTCATTTTATTTACCTACCAAACTGGCAGAGGAAATTGATCATTTCAACCCAATTATATATATCATTGTTACAACCACATGCTTGTCTGACTTGACTATGACTTCCATTATATATTTCCCCATTATTGATCATTAACATATCAGCAGTATAGCAATCAAGAAATAATCAATCTATCAATCAATCATCACCATGTAATTTTGAAGTACGTTGTTTAGTAATCTTTAGTGTTACCTGGCTATTATCAGTGCATTCTGCTTTTGACTGTTGACTGAATAAACATCTACATATTTCTCTATTGCTATCCCTCTCTCTCTCTCTCATTCACGCTTCACATCTCTCGGTAACGGCGGGAACTCAGTCAGGGTCAAATGTCATCGGTAAACGGAGCGATAAGTCGCATTACAATGACTTTGTGGATGTGGATGAACGTGTCGCTAATCTCATCATAGCGGAAGGAATGGAGAAGATGTTGATTGCGCACGGCATTACGAGAGAACACATTGCTTTAATTGAAGGTAATTCGTTCAAGAATATCAACATGCGATATGTTGTTATGATTACCGGTATGTTGTCAAGAGGGTTCCTACAGCAAGCAGCAGTGTGAGAAATATTAGTAGATTGCCTTTTAGATCAACTTGCAGTAGCATCGAAACTGAGTTTCAGAATGTCAGTTAATCCTCTAACTTGATGCAATGTGGGTTTACAACTAGAATTCTTGACCAAGTTATAGACATCTTGCTTTGCAGTTAACTCACTTGTTTTTCCAATTACATGACATTTTCATTGATTGAAAACATAACATTTCTTTCATGAACCTATTATAATAATTATTGTTAATATTATCCAGTGAGATAAATCTTATTATATTCATATCAAGTTCCCTCTATATAACACATAGAAGTGTGTGTGCAGTGCATGCTTAACTCACTACATAGCTGCTTTTATAGTAACACTTTGCCTTTGTAATAGATCAGAGCGGGGTTTCAAATGGTCGTTCCGAGGAGTGTCGAAGCGAAATACTTACTACTCATGTCGAAATATTAGAAGTCGAGCTAGAGACAGATGAAGAGGTTAGTATTATTCAACTATTCTAGAATGAATTTATTGGTTGGGATAATCCTGTTTATTTTTGTTGCAATTTTATATATTAAATATGGTTGTGGCAGAACTCTTGCCTTCATATCAACCGGAATTCAATAAGTGGAATGTCCTTCAACCAAATCTTCTGCATTATTTGTATTTATCAGTATATTTATTTGTGGGGAAAAGAAGCCGCTGCGGTTATTCTCCTGATGGAGTTACGAAATGCAGTAACTGAAAAGAGAATCACAACAGGATTTGAGGGCGATAACGCTTTATCAGGTGAGTTGCAGGGTTTGCTGCTTGCTTAACCTGGAACTGTGTGAACAATGAACATAGATGTACCATAACGTCCTGCTTTGTCAGATTTGTACTGATTTCGACTCTTGTCCTGATTTTTCGGCAAACATTGTTCGGCGTTTTCCGTAACACCTTGGACGTTTTGCATGCCACTATCTGGCACAAGTTTGAACTTAACAGACCGTCACAAAAGTACTGCTAGTTGTTTGAAAATTTTATGGCTTAACATGCGCGCCTGTAGAGTTGGTTCTAATTCGGGGGTCTGTTAATTTCCAAGTTGCGCCACAAACATGTGTTCTAATTCAGGGTCTGTTGCACAATTGTTTTTCGGTGCTGAAAATATGGTAGGCCTATGTTTTGATTGACGCTTTTTACGTTATGACGGTGCAATAAACTCGAACTGAAAAAAGGCCTCCAAAAATAAATGTTCACTAAATGCTTTTCAATTACATCATTCTTTTTGATAATGCTAAATCTAAGTTAGAATGAGCTGGTGTAAATTCGTTTTCGTCCCACACCATGGAAAATCATTTCTGCTGCTAATGTAATTTTTGGTTTTCCTGACTTCGAGTCCATAAGGATGGCTACCATGGATATAGTGCATAGAATCAGTGAATGTGAACATAATACTTGTGCCGTTCCAAAAGGAACCTGTATGATGGTATACTGATCAAATCTGAATGGATCATTAAAGGTTAGTAAACTTATGATTATGTGGAAAAACCCATACATGTCGACGACTAGACAGCATATCGTGACGACAGAATTTGCTATCACTTGTTTCCATGAGTCATGCTTGTTAAACCATATTGACAAAAACCTATATTGACCTATTCAGCTCTATTTTTATTCAATATTCATTATGCAGAAGTCCCATTAAGGCATTTCTACGTAATCTAAATCTTATGCTTTCAATTCACCCAGTGATTATTGGCAATATAATTTTACTTAAGATGTTTCTTTCAATTCCAGGCCCATTCAGTCCAATTAACGGCCACAAAGCTGACATCTCGTACCAGCGCACCAGGAAAATGGTGACCTGCAGTCATGGATCGTGGCGAATGGCTTCCGCATAAAGAGATCGTCTCACAATAAAGCGAAACCATTTGAGATGGTGCTGGATCTTCTCGCGTGTTATTATGTTTGTGACCCCCCATATCCAAAAGTTTTCTAGATACTGTCAATTTTACAGTATATCCTGATTGGAGACAAAAATTTGGGTTTCAATCAAACAAGCTTCTCTGTTTTATGAACAGATTTCAGAGATCCCAGTAATGATTTTGATTTCGTTTGCTGACTTGGACAACTATACTAATTCTAATACTACTAATTCTAGTACTAGTCTAGTTGTCTAATTAGAGTGAAAAAAATGTGTAGCTAAAATTCTGATTATACTCTAAATTTGAAAAAAAAACTAGCTATAATTTTAATTCGTGAATTGCTTCGTCTCTCTCATTCGAATCTAATTTGTGAAAACAACTGAACCTATAATTCTAATTGTACTCTAATTTGGAAAAACAGTGTAGCTATAGTTCTAATTCTACTCTATAATTTGAAAAAAAGCGAGCTACAAATCTAATTCTACTCTAATTTGGAAAAAGCTGTGTAGCTATAAATTCTGATGCTACTCTAATTTGTGAAATGTTTCTTTGCTCTCAATTGAATCTACTTTAGAAAACAACTACCGCATAGCTATATTTCTAATTCTACTCTAATTTGAAATAAAAACTACCTCTAATTGGATTCTAGTCTAATTCAGAAAATATACTGCAGTAATTATTCTGATTCTACTCCAATTTTTCAAATGTTACTTTGCTTTGATTGGAATCTAATTTGTGATAACAACTGTGTCGTTATAATTCTACTCCAATTTGGGAAATGTTTTTTTGATCTAATTAGAATCTAATTTGTGAAAACAACTGTGTTACCATAATTCTAATTCTACTCAAATTTTTGAAATGTTTTTTTTTGCTCTAATTAGAATCTAATTTGTGATAACAACTGTGTCGCTATGATTCTAATTCTACTCCAATTTGGGAAATATTTTTGCGTCAATTAGAATGTATTTTGTGAAAACAACTGTGTTGCTATGATTGTAATTCTACTCCCATTTTTGAAATGTTTTTGCTCTAATTAGAATCTAATTTGTGATAACAACTATGTCGCTATAATTCTAATTCTACTACAATTTGGACTTTTTTTTTTTGATCTAATTAGAATCTAATTTGTGAAAATAACTGTGTTACCATAATTCTAATTCTACTCCTATTTTTGAAATGTTTTTGCACTAATTAGAATCTAATTTGTGATAACAACTGTGTCGCTATGACTTTAATTCTACTCCAATTTGGTAAATATTTTTTGCACTAATTAGAATCTAATTTGTGAAAACAACTGTGTTGCTATGATTGTAGTTCTACTCAAATTTGGGAAATGGTTTTTGCACTAATTAAAATCTAGTTTGTGAAAACAACTGTGTTGCTATGATTGTAATTCTACTCCAATTTGTGAAATGATTCTTTGCTCTAATTTGAATCTAATTTGCGAAAACAACTGTGTTACGATAATTCTAATTCTACTCCAATATTTGAAATGTGATCCAATTTGTGATAACAACTGTGTCGCTATGATTCTAATTCTATCCCAATTTGTGAAATGTTTCTTTGCTCTGATTCAAATGTAATTTGTGGTTGCAACTGTGTCGCTATAACTCTAATTCCATACAAATTTGTGAAATGTTTCTTTGCTCTAGTTAGAAACTGAAAACAACCGTGTCGCTAGGATTGTAATTCTACTCCAATTTTTGAAATGTTTTTTGCTCTAATTGGAATCTAATTTGTGATAACAACTGTGTCGCTATAATTATAATTCCATACCAATTTGTGAAATGTTTCTTTGCTCTAATTAGAAACTAATTATTGAAAACAACCGTGTCGCTAGGATTGTAATTCTACTCTAATTTTTGAAATGTTTTTTGCTGTAATTAGAATCTAATTTGTGATAACAACTGTGTCGCTATAATTCTAATTCCATACCAATTTGTGAAATGTTTCTTTGCTCTAATTAGAAACTAATTATTGAAAACAACCGTGTCGCTAGGATTGTAATTCTACTCAAATTTTTGAAATGTTTTTTGCTCTAATTAGAATCTAATTTGTGATAACAACTGTGTCGCTATAATTATAATTCCATACCAATTTGTGAAATGTTTCTTTGCTCTAATTAGAAACTAATTATTGAAAACAACCGTGTCGCTAGGATTGTAATTCTACTCTAATTTTTGAAATGTTTTTTGCTGTAATTATAATCTAATTTGTGATAACAACTGTGTCGCTATAATTCTAATTCCATACCAATTTGTGAAATGTTTCTTTGCTCTAATTAGAAACTAATTATTGAAAACAACCGTGTCACTAGGATTGTAATTCTACTCAAATTTTTGAAATGTTTTTTGCTCTAATTAGAATCTAATTTGTGATAACAACTGTGTCGCTATAATTCTAATTCCATACCAATTTGTGAAATGTTTCTTTGCTCTAATTAGAAACTAATTATTGAAAACAACCGTGTCGCTAGGATTGTAATTCTACTCAAATTTTTGAAATGTTTTTTGCTCTAATTAGAATCTAATTTGTGATAACAACTGTGTCGCTATAATTCTAATTCCATACCTATTTGTGAAATGTTTCTTTGCTCCAATTAGAAACTAATTATTGAAAACAACCGTGTCTCTAGGATTGTAATTCTACTCCAATTTTTGAAATGTTTTTTGCTCAAATCAGAATCTAATTTGTGATAACAACTGTGTCGCTATGATTCTAATTCCATCCCAATTTGTGAAATGTTTCTTTGCTCGAATTAGTGCGAAAACAACTGTGTCGCTATAATTCTAATTCCACACCAATTTGTGAAATGCTTCTTTGCTCTAATTAGAATCTAATTTGTGATAACAACTGTGTCGCTGTGATTCTAATTCTATCCCAATTTGTGAAATGTTTCTTTGCTCTAATTAGAATCTGATTTGTGGAAACAACCGTGTCGCTAGGATTGTAATTCTATCCCAATTTGTGAAATGTTTCTTTGCTCTGATTCAAATGTAATTTGTGGTTGCAACAGTGTCGCTATAATTCTATTTCTAGACCAATTTGTGAAATGCTTCTTTTCTCTAATTAGAATCTAATTTGCGAAAACAACTGTGTCACTATAATTCTAATTCTACACCAATTAGTGAAACGTTTCTTTGCTCTCATTAGAATCTAATTTATGATAACTTTGTAGCTGTAGTTCTTATTTCTATTTGGAAAAGCTTGAATTTTTCAACTGTGCAAGCTAGAAATTCACACATTTTCGTCGGCAAATGAATGTTCTGTATTCATCTTTCGTTGCAATAAAATCTTTTTTGAGCCTAAGCTGAGTAAAAATTCATGGATGGGTGGTATTAATTTCGAGCTCTGCACCAGTCAGCATGAACACACCACCACTAAACACAGGATAGCCAGGCACACATCGGCTCCAGCACGTTGTGTGGTAGTTAGAAAAAAAAACGGATTTGGCGTGTAAATTTGCGTTCCTCTGCACGCATTCGAATTTAGAGTGCAGCCCTAGATATCACGCGGTGAAGCAGAAACCGGGCAATGCTTAGCAACAACGGAGCAAGTAAAGCCTAGGCTCGAAAAGGCAGAAGTATACGCTACGATGAACAAAGTCACGTTACCTGGACGGTGGCGTAGGAGCATATGCTTTCGTTGCAAATACCGCCGAAGTTTTAAAATAGTTTCAATCTTTTCAATTACATTTACTGGGTATCTTGTTGTGTTGACTAATCAAAGGTCATCACTTCGTCTCGACTTCCTTTTTCAGTACTTCTGCAGTGTTGACTACAAAAACACGTTATCTCCTCACATTCTGCCGCCCCTTGCAGTCTACCGCCCATGGCGCAGAGTCATAAGCGACAAGTGGTTGCTACGCCACTGTATACCTGGGAACAGGTTAGCTATGATTCCTTCGTAAAGCACGACGAAAAAACACGAGCTCGCCTCCCAGTGTTGAAACGATTCGAACACGCGCATAACTCCGCGACGCGACGTTTCGCTGCCCACCAGCGAAGGCAGTTCGTCTAATCTAAAAAGGACACGAGTAAAACCAGCAGCAACACCGTCACTTTCTACTCAACAGCAAATAGAAATAGCTACTTCCGGTGAAAGTAGAAAATGAATATTCGAAACGAGCTTGAGTAGAAGCAGAAGTAATGCCGTAAATTATTACTCGATTGCAAATGGACGTATAGCGATTTTCAAGTCAAAAATAAACCAATACGAGTAGAAAATGAAGATATAAAAATATTGGAGTAGAAATAGACGTAACGATGTAACTTTCCACTCAATGCAAGTAGTATTACTCCAAGCAATACGATAGAACGGACAACAACGCAACGTAGTCGTAATATTGCGAGCGAAACGTATTTGGTTGCCATCAACTGTTTTAATAGGCACGGAAATCAGGAAGTCAAGCAACGCATTCGTAACATAACATAACATCGGTGGGTTATATTTTTCATCTGAACAAGTCACACACTATGTACAATGCGATAAGACACAATGCGATGTCATGAACAGATGAACAGATGAACGACACGCATCAGTAGCGATCCTTTACTCTAACATCCACTTCGGACTAGAGTGCCCGACGTCACAGTTATTTTCTACTAGTTCTTTCCATACCTTGTGTTGCTTTCTTCGTCGGGTCTTTTTCTGGGCCTTTTTGTCGCCGTAAGAACTGCAACGGCAGGGGAAGAGGAACCCAACCCGGTCCGTCTGCTTGGTTGACGCTTATCGTAACCATTACACTATCTCCCCCGTCTTCGTAATGTTGCTCGAAAAACGGCAAAACTCTTCGGTCGTTTTAGAGTCACGTAGGCCTATACCTCCAAATAGGCGCGGGTGTCAGGAAGTCAATCAACGTAGTAATAGGGCATATAGGTCACTATTAACTGTTTTCTAGGTCCCGAAATCCCAATCGTCACGGCTATCAGGAAGTTAATCAACCAAGTGCAGGCGAATCAATCCCGCGTCTAAATCGGCGCCAAAAACAGCAAGCATTGTAAGTGGTTTTTTTTATTGAACAGGCGCTTAACACCGATAAGGTCATTTCCGCCCGATCATGCTTGCTCTTTTGCTTGTGGTGCGATTTTTGCGGGTGAATTCCAGTCACGCTCTCATCCGCGTCATCCACTCTCTCTCTCTCTCGCACGCGTCCTCATTGCAGAGGATTTTCGTAAGCTCGACTTTACTTCCTTCATCTGGGCTTTTCGCACGGGCTTTTAGTACGACACTGCATATGCAACGAGGTCAGCGATGAGGAGCCCAGATGAACTTCCGACACATAGAACGGGATTCGAACTACCACCTTAGGTGTCGTGACACTGGTACATAACCAACTGCGCCACTCGCTTCTCACAATGAACAATAAGCCACTGTAGTTTGTATTTGGAGTTGTTGCTGGTCTCCGCAAAAATACGCCCTAACACCCTCAAGCAGACTTTACTTGGCAACATAAAATGATATTGGTCATCATGACACCCCTGCCAATGATCAGCTAATACCCAGACGATGTAACCCAGGCTTTCAAGCGTTGGCCTAATAGCAACTATTAAAGTGACTATATCCGTCCCATTGCCATAGTATGGGCAGAATTTCAGATCCATTGAGTCACCTATAAATCTTATTGAATATAAATAAAATTTCACGCAGCGTGTTTCTAAACCAAACATCACATTTTGGCAGGGTCACACCAACAACTTCCAAAATTCGTTTTTAAGGACCACCCTTATATAAATATATTTATAGTGACTAGTTGTGGCATCGTAAGCATCTAAAATCGAGGCAGATCATTCGCAGAGCTTCTCTAACTTGAGCTAAGTTAGAATAGGGTACTTGAGGTATTACTAGAGATACTTTGGAAAAGTTGAAAGCAGGATTGTATCAATAATAATCGTCAGATTGCATTTTCATCTTAACAAGACACACACAATGTACAAATGCGATACGACACAATGCGATGTAATGAACAGATAGGAGAATGCCGAACGGCCAGTTGCGGTCGCAATTGCTGTCTCTTAAACTGCCATCCACCTCGACCTAGTTGCCCGATGTCACAGTTTTTTCTCGATGTTAATATCTATTCCGCGGCTATTTCTTGCTCTTTACATTCCATATAAGTGCGCTCTTTCATCGGGTATTTTTCTAGTTTTTTATATCTTCAAATGATAATTTTCAGGGTACTAGATCGGAGATGATATTAAATAGAGAGAAAGAGAGAGAGAGAGAGAGAGAGAGAGATGGTATTCTTCTTCGCCTGCACCATCTAGATGCTTTGACGACGGAGATGCGACACCGCCTTTATAGAAAGGTCATCTAGTCTGCACCCCCGGTTTTTTTCTCCTCCATGCTATCCGTGATTGTTGAGCGCCTAGCAGGATAGCCGCGGATACCAGTTTTCGAGTCTTTGGTCTGACCCGGCCGGGGATCGAACCCACTGCCTACCGATCGAGAAGCCGGACGCACAGCCATTACACTATCTCGCTCGGCGTTATTAAATACCCTAAGGTAGAGATCATTTTGTGCGGCCCGCGACGGCATTTTTGAAACATCAAGTATTCATCAATATATTCAAGTGCTATATATTTGCTTGAACTTGAAGTTCACCCAAAAACTACTATAAAAGTCACTGAAATTTCAACTATCAACTTCACTATCACATCACTTTTAAAAGCTATCATGCAGTAGTAGATCAGCTATTGCGTCACATTTCTAGTTCATGTTGATAAAACATGACCCGTTGATGATTCGTGACTGAAAATTGTGATTTGGTTTGGTGCGACCTTTCGTAAAATTATACTCTATTTCGGATTGACTGGATGCTGATTAAATAAAAATGACTCGAGTTGAGTCGGGTCAAACGTTAAAATCAGAGAAGGACTGGCGACTCGCGGTGGTGACTTGCTAATCCTACGGACGCAACAATCTATGAAACTGTCATGGGGAATAGTAAAACATCAAAAGGTCGTAGCTTGCGTTGCGTAGGGTATATAGATAGCCATCTAATCAAGCCAGTCTGGCAACCATTGGCATTCAGTGACCCCCGTGACGTATAGTTGGTTACATGCTGGGTGTTTTTGTTATCTTTATCCATGTTATTATCGGTGTCGAGTGAGGTAATAGTAGCCTACGCTCCACAGCTGTAACACCAATGCATTCTTTGGCGATTGGAGATTTATGTTCCGGGGGTTCTTAACCAGGGTCCGTAGACCCCATCGGGGTAGGAAGAACCACATAAAGGGGTACGAGATGCAATGTGGAATTAGGCCTATATGCTGTGGAATGGTTTTTCTTTAGGAAGTGTCTACTCGTCCGGACCCGGACGAATAAAGTTCCTCAGGCTATTCGTCCGGTGTAAGCATGCCGCAACTGTAGAATGGGTGCCGGCGATTTCCGGAACTGTGGGCCGTAACTGCGGCATGGATTCCGAGAGTAGGTTCGCCTCTTATGAAGACTTAAAAAGTGCTTTGGAGAAATACCAGAAAGAAAATTACGTCCAGCTCTACAAGAGAGATTCACGTACGCTCGATGCAGTAAGAAAGCGAACCACTCAGCGAAATTTCAATGATGCGCTCAAGTATGGCCAGATATCTTTTCACTGCATCCACGGCGGCCGTAGATTTCAGAGCTGCCTGCCTGCCGTTACTATGGAGACTGTATGCGTTTTTGACAGGCTTCGGTTTTGTACATTATTTGTTCGCCCTTCTGGTTACTGATTTCAATGGTTACTGTTACTGATTTGTATGCTCATCATTATAGCTCCGAGGGAAAGTTTACGCCATACTAATAATTGCAAATAGCTGTGTTGAAAGTACCAGAACTTGACGCCCACCTTTACCTTTACAAGAGATGTTTACCTACGCTTAATGTAGTGAGAACAAGTAGGATAGTGATTTGTAAGCTCATAATTGGAGCTCCGAGGGAATGTTTGCGCCATACGAAGAGCTCCAAAGTGCTATCGTTAAATAACCGGATGCAGTCAGAACACGAACGATTCGCTGAAATTCTTGCTGTCTCCACCTATTTCTGAACTCATGCAAGCGCCATTGACCTAACCAATTGTACGTGAACTTGCACAGCTAAGACGGAATTGTCACCTCTGCTGTACTACGAGTACTCATACTTGATGTTGCTGTGCAGTAATGATTGGAATACCAACTGAGAGAGACTGTGCGTCTTTATTTTCATACAACAGAAATACAGAACAAATGGACAGCAGCAATGATCATACAGAAAACATGTGCATGCACAGTATTTGATGTCGGATAGAAGAGATCGATACAGCCATGGAAGTCAAGTGGTCTGATAAAACCCGCATGAAACAAGTATGCCTACATTGTCTCTGCATCATCTGACCGTAACAAATCGTAGTTGAAAAGATGAAGAAAAATTAAATGATAGCAAATGAATGAATGAAGCAATGTCTGGGCGAAGTAGGGCAACAGTGTTAATAGGAGAAAAATACCAGTATTTGGTGTCGGATAGGAGAGATCGATACAGCCTTGGAAGTCAAGTGGTCTGATAAAAACCCCATGAAACGAGTATATGCCTACATTGTCTCTGCATCATCCGTCTGTAACGAATTGTAGCTGAAAAGATGAAGAAAAATTAAATGATAGCAAATGAATGAATGAATGAAGCAATGTCTGGGCAAAGTAGGGCAACAGTGTTAATACGACTATCAGAGGTAATCAGGTAGGTCAAGAGTGTTAATAGGACTATCAGAGGTAATTAGGTATGGCAAGAGTGTTATTACGGTGACAAGAGGTAATGAGGTAATTTTTTTTATAATCTGCCATACAGCAGTTCACAGATGGTAATCCATTCAAAATGATCGGTCAGTCGATAGATCTCTTGGTTAGGTAACTATTAAATGGGCCCAAGTAGATATTTCCCTTCGATGAGGGTCCTGTATTAAGGGAGTGAACAACTTAAGCAGGTATGAAAAAGTCATCGAACACATACGACAAACTGTTCGAAAAATATTTGTGTACAACTTCAATGTTTATATGATCATTGGGTGTTAATCTGGTATGCATGCTGGTATTTCCGCACATTCCTTATTGCAGGTGACAGTAAATGCTGTGCATACAATTTGCTGCTTTCAAGATATTCAAGCATTGATAGCGTGTTTTCACTGGGAACATCAATCATGAAAACTAAGTAGCCTACTTTCAATGTCAAAGTTGCCGCTACACATTTTTCTAACAGAGGCATCTGTTATTTTTTGCAGCGGCCACAGAACCATTTGTTTTGTTTAGGGTAAGTGTTTAGTCCAGCACATAGAAGATGATCCCGGTTGAGACAGGAGTCGCAACGAATTGAATTGCTCTTTGTAAGTTGAAGGTCGCATACTCCACAGTACCAGTCTTTCTGACTATATTTACTTTGGAATGCCTTCATCACAGCAGCCCATCCATCATATGCGAAGTAATTCTTGATGTGGAGTATATTCACAGTCTCATCAAGGCAGCTGTTGGGGATGAGACGAGTGTCAGACGTGACAGACTTACTGCCCAATTTCTTTCCATACACTGCTTCATTAGTGTCAGATGGTGATACAAACCATGACAGCATCACTGTGAATAAGGCAGAAGTGAAATTTGCTGAAGTTCTGCATGAAATAAACTTACATCGGTCTCTGTCTTTAGGATGTATTTTTTTAAATGGAACTGGAGTGTCACATTTCTTCTTCTTCGGAAGGCCAACCACAGTTTGTTCCAAGCCTTTTGGGCGTCCTCTTTTTTTCAGTTTTGATGGCAGATGAATGTTGGAAAGATCTGAAACAGCAAGATCAGTTTTACTATAGTGTAGCAAGATAAAGTTTGGATTTATTTGACACCAACCCGTGAACTTGTCTGGTGTCATGGTGATTTTGCTACAGTCTACGGACACTGCTGGGGTGCTATTTTCTGCATCACAGACTTCGGACAATGCTATAGTGCAAGCTGAAGGTAAACAAACATGCAAACATCATGAAATTGCAACATACATCTAAATCCAGTGAGTATAGTGACCTGGTCTGTGATTTAAGATAATTTCTTTATTGTAATCAAATTGCAACAAATATAGAGTTTATTGATACTGATATTTTGTGAAAGCAGTCCTAATAACATGATGTCTGGTAGCTTAATTAACCTGAGATGTTGCTTGTGAATAGTGTATGTATGGTTGATTGATTGAATGAATGACTGATAGGCCTACATTACTTGGTGATGTAGTGTTGTCTGCAACTAATAGACTAGAATAACATTTCAAGTAAAATGCTAACTAACCTGATGTCTCAACAATCACCACCGTCTTTTCCTTCGCAGAGGCATGAGATCCATCTTTGTTCGAATCAACACAACCTACCAGAAACGGAGAGGATACCGAAATAAATACGTGATACGTTACCCTGTATTTCAAGCGTAATGCACAGCATGTGTGGCAGTGCTGCTACTCGTAGTCCAGTAGCGAGCTAAAAAGGGGGCACTTCTTCGTTATTCTCCACACATCAGGAAGTGGTCTCCATGAAACCAATGCTTCCTATGAACATGTGAGAATTTATAAACGTTAAAATAAATTGATTTTCGCGTTGGGGTGGGGGATATTAGGGTCGGGTGGGTTAGGATTGGGGTGGCGGGATTGTGGTTGCATGTGTGGGGTTAGGATTGGGGGGTCAGCACGCGTGGGTTAGGATTAGGGTGTCGTAAGATGAGGTTGCATGTGTGGGGTTGCGTATGCGTAAAATGGGGTTACAGTTGCATGTGTGGGGGTTGCGTATGCGGGGTTAGGATAGGGGTGGCACGGTTGCACGTGTGGGGTTGCGTATGCGTAAAATGAGGTGGTGGGGTTACAGTTGCATGTGTGGGGTTTGCATGTGTTGGGTTGCGTATGCGGGGTTAGGATAGGGGTGGCAGGGTTGCGGTTGCATGTGTGGGGTTAGAAGGGTGTCGTAAGATGAGGTTGCATGTGTGGGGTTAGGATTAGGGTGTCGTAAGATGAGGTGGTGGGGTTGCAGTTGCATGTGTGGGGTGGTGGGGGTGTGGTTGCAGTTGCGTGTGCGGGGTTGCGTATGCGTAAAATGAGGTGGTGGGGTTACAGTTGCATGTGTGGGGTTTGCATGTGTTGGGTTGCGTATGCGGGGTTAGGATAGGGGTGGCAGGGTTGCGGTTGCATGTGTGGGGTTAGAAGGGTGTCGTAGATGGGGTTAGGATTAGGGTGGGGGTGTGGTTGCAGTTGCGTGTGCGGGGTTAGGATAGCGGTTGCGGTTGCATGTGTGGGGTTAGGGATTGGGGTGTCAGCACGTGTGGGTTAGGATTAGGGTGTCGTAAGATGAGGTGGTGGGCTGTGCGGGGTTGCGTATGCGTAAAATGAGGTGGTGGGGTTACAGTTGCATGTGTTGGGTTGCGTATGCGGGGTTAGGATAGGGGTGGCAGGGTTGCGGTTGCATGTGTGGGGTTAGAAGGGTGTCGTAAGATGAGGTTGCATGTGTGGGGTTAGGATTAGGGTGGGGGTGTGGTTGCAGTTGCGTGGTTAGGATAGGGGTTGCGGTTGCATGTGTGGGGTTAGGGATTGGGGTGTCAGCACGTGTGGGTTAGGATTAGGGTGTCGTAAGATGAGGTGGTGGGGTGTCATAGGAATGGGTTGGGGTTTAGGCTGAGGCTAATTTAACCCTAATTTCACGATACCAAGACTACAAAATGCTCATGGGGAACATTGCTTGTTCATGTGGTTGTGGACCCGGTGGAAATTCCGTATCATACGTAACGCTTACTTACCGTTGGTTAGGTCGTAAACCCTTAGATAAGCTCTGAAATCTACGGCCGCCGTGGATGCAGTGAAAAGATATCTGGCCATACTTGAGCGCATCATTGAAATTTCGCTGAGTGGTTCGCTTTCTTACTGCATCGAGCGTACGTGAATCTCTCTTGTAGAGCTGGACGTAATTTTCTTTCTGGTATTTCTCCAAAGCACTTTTTAAGTCTTCATAAGAGGCGAACCTACTCTCGGAATCCATGCCGCAGTTACGGCCCACAGTTCCGGAAATCGCCGGCACCCATTCTACAGTTGCGGCATGCTTACACCGGACGAATAGCCTGAGGAACTTTATTCGTCCGGGTCCGGACGAGTAGACACTTCCAACTTTTATATTAAAGAAAGGAAGTGTCTACTCGTCCGGACCCGGACGAATAAAGTTCCTCAGGCTATTCGTCCGGTGTAAGCATGCCGCAACTGTAGAATGGGTGCCGGCGATTTCCGGAACTGTGGGCCGTAACTGCGGCATGGATTCCGAGAGTAGGTTCGCCTCTTATGAAGACTTAAAAAGTGCTTTGGAGAAATACCAGAAAGAAAATTACGTCCAGCTCTACAAGAGAGATTCACGTACGCTCGATGCAGTAAGAAAGCGAACCACTCAGCGAAATTTCAATGATGCGCTCAAGTATGGTCAGATATCTTTTCACTGCATCCACGGCGGCCGTAGATTTCAGAGCTTATCTAAGGGT
Source organism: Botryllus schlosseri (assembly GCF_051294905.1). Classification (NCBI taxonomy): domain Eukaryota; kingdom Metazoa; phylum Chordata; class Ascidiacea; order Stolidobranchia; family Styelidae; genus Botryllus; species Botryllus schlosseri. Next base: position 6,144,712 of record NC_137242.1, read on the forward strand.
TTACGACCTAACCAACGGTAAGTAAGCGTTACGTATGATACGGAATTTCCACCGGGTCCACAACCACATGAACAAGCAATGTTCCCCATGAGCATTTTGTAGTCTTGGTATCGTGAAATTAGGGTTAAATTAGCCTCAGCCTAAACCCCAACCCATTCCTATGACACCCCACCACCTCATCTTACGACACCCTAATCCTAACCCACACGTGCTGACACCCCAATCCCTAACCCCACACATGCAACCGCAACCCCTATCCTAACCACGCAACTGCAACCACACCCCCACCCTAATCCTAACCCCACACATGCAACCTCATCTTACGACACCCTTCTAACCCCACACATGCAACCGCAACCCTGCCACCCCTATCCTAACCCCGCATACGCAACCCAACACATGCAACTGTAACCCCACCACCTCATTTTACGCATACGCAACCCCGCACAGCCCACCACCTCATCTTACGACACCCTAATCCTAACCCACACGTGCTGACACCCCAATCCCTAACCCCACACATGCAACCGCAACCGCTATCCTAACCCCGCACACGCAACTGCAACCACACCCCCACCCTAATCCTAACCCCATCTACGACACCCTTCTAACCCCACACATGCAACCGCAACCCTGCCACCCCTATCCTAACCCCGCATACGCAACCCAACACATGCAAACCCCACACATGCAACTGTAACCCCACCACCTCATTTTACGCATACGCAACCCCGCACACGCAACTGCAACCACACCCCCACCACCCCACACATGCAACTGCAACCCCACCACCTCATCTTACGACACCCTAATCCTAACCCCACACATGCAACCTCATCTTACGACACCCTTCTAACCCCACACATGCAACCGCAACCCTGCCACCCCTATCCTAACCCCGCATACGCAACCCAACACATGCAAACCCCACACATGCAACTGTAACCCCACCACCTCATTTTACGCATACGCAACCCCACACGTGCAACCGTGCCACCCCTATCCTAACCCCGCATACGCAACCCCCACACATGCAACTGTAACCCCATTTTACGCATACGCAACCCCACACATGCAACCTCATCTTACGACACCCTAATCCTAACCCACGCGTGCTGACCCCCCAATCCTAACCCCACACATGCAACCACAATCCCGCCACCCCAATCCTAACCCACCCGACCCTAATATCCCCCACCCCAACGCGAAAATCAATTTATTTTAACGTTTATAAATTCTCACATGTTCATAGGAAGCATTGGTTTCATGGAGACCACTTCCTGATGTGTGGAGAATAACGAAGAAGTGCCCCCTTTTTAGCTCGCTACTGGACTACGAGTAGCAGCACTGCCACACATGCTGTGCATTACGCTTGAAATACAGGGTAACGTATCACGTATTTATTTCGGTATCCTCTCCGTTTCTGGTAGGTTGTGTTGATTCGAACAAAGATGGATCTCATGCCTCTGCGAAGGAAAAGACGGTGGTGATTGTTGAGACATCAGGTTAGTTAGCATTTTACTTGAAATGTTATTCTAGTCTATTAGTTGCAGACAACACTACATCACCAAGTAATGTAGGCCTATCAGTCATTCATTCAATCAATCAACCATACATACACTATTCACAAGCAACATCTCAGGTTAATTAAGCTACCAGACATCATGTTATTAGGACTGCTTTCACAAAATATCAGTATCAATAAACTCTATATTTGTTGCAATTTGATTACAATAAAGAAATTATCTTAAATCACAGACCAGGTCACTATACTCACTGGATTTAGATGTATGTTGCAATTTCATGATGTTTGCATGTTTGTTTACCTTCAGATTGCGCTATAGCAGTGTCCGAAGTCTGTGATGCAGAAAATAGCACCCCAGCAGTGTCCGTAGACTGTAGCAAAATCACCATGACACCAGACAAGTTCACGGGTTGGTGTCAAATAAATCCAAACTTTATCTTGCTACACTATAGTAAAACTGATCTTGCTGTTTCAGATCTTTCCAACATTCATCTGCCATCAAAACTGAAAAAAAGAGGACGCCCAAAAGGCTTGGAACAAACTGTGGTTGGCCTTCCGAAGAAGAAGAAATGTGACACTCCAGTTCCATTTAAAAAAATACATCCTAAAGACAGAGACCGATGTAAGTTTATTTCATGCAGAACTTCAGCAAATTTCACTTCTGCCTTATTCACAGTGATGCTGTCATGGTTTGTATCACCATCTGACACTAATGAAGCAGTGTATGGAAAGAAATTGGGCAGTAAGTCTGTCACGTCTGACACTCGTCTCATCCCCAACAGCTGCCTTGATGAGACTGTGAATATACTCCACATCAAGAATTACTTCGCATATGATGGATGGGCTGCTGTGATGAAGGCATTCCAAAGTAAATATAGTCAGAAAGACTGGTACTGTGGAGTATGCGACCTTCAACTTACAAAGAGCAATTCAATTCGTTGCGACTCCTGTCTCAACCGGGATCATCTTCTATGTGCTGGACTAAACACTTACCCTAAACAAAACAAATGGTTCTGTGGCCGCTGCAAAAAATAACAGATGCCTCTGTTAGAAAAATGTGTAGCGGCAACTTTGACATTGAAAGTAGGCTACTTAGTTTTCATGATTGATGTTCCCAGTGAAAACACGCTATCAATGCTTGAATATCTTGAAAGCAGCAAATTGTATGCACAGCATTTACTGTCACCTGCAATAAGGAATGTGCGGAAATACCAGCATGCATACCAGATTAACACCCAATGATCATATAAACATTGAAGTTGTACACAAATATTTTTCGAACAGTTTGTCGTATGTGTTCGATGACTTTTTCATACCTGCTTAAGTTGTTCACTCCCTTAATACAGGACCCTCATCGAAGGGAAATATCTACTTGGGCCCATTTAATAGTTACCTAACCAAGAGATCTATCGACTGACCGATCATTTTGAATGGATTACCATCTGTGAACTGCTGTATGGCAGATTATAAAAAAAATTACCTCATTACCTCTTGTCACCGTAATAACACTCTTGCCATACCTAATTACCTCTGATAGTCCTATTAACACTCTTGACCTACCTGATTACCTCTGATAGTCGTATTAACACTGTTGCCCTACTTTGCCCAGACATTGCTTCATTCATTCATTCATTTGCTATCATTTAATTTTTCTTCATCTTTTCAGCTACAATTCGTTACAGACGGATGATGCAGAGACAATGTAGGCATATACTCGTTTCATGGGGTTTTTATCAGACCACTTGATATCCAAGGCTGTATCGATCTCTCCTATCCGACACCAAATACTGGTATTTTTCTCCTATTAACACTGTTGCCCTACTTCGCCCAGACATTGCTTCATTCATTCATTTGCTATCATTTAATTTTTCTTCATCTTTTCAACTACGATTTGTTACAGTCAGATGATGCAGAGACAATGTAGGCATACTTGTTTCATGCGGGTTTTATCAGACCACTTGACTTCCATGGCTGTATCGATCTCTTCTATCCGACATCAAATACTGTGCATGCACATGTTTTCTGTATGATCATTGCTGCTGTCCATTTGTTCTGTATTTCTGTTGTATGAAAATAAAGACGCACAGTCTCTCTCAGTTGGTATTCCAATCATTACTGCACAGCAACATCAAGTATGAGTACTCGTAGTACAGCAGAGGTGACAATTCCGTCTTAGCTGTGCAAGTTCACGTACAATTGGTTAGGTCAATGGCGCTTGCATGAGTTCAGAAATAGGTGGAGACAGCAAGAATTTCAGCGAATCGTTCGTGTTCTGACTGCATCCGGTTATTTAACGATAGCACTTTGGAGCTCTTCGTATGGCGCAAACATTCCCTCGGAGCTCCAATTATGAGCTTACAAATCACTATCCTACTTGTTCTCACTACATTAAGCGTAGGTAAACATCTCTTGTAAAGGTAAAGGTGGGCGTCAAGTTCTGGTACTTTCAACACAGCTATTTGCAATTATTAGTATGGCGTAAACTTTCCCTCGGAGCTATAATGATGAGCATACAAATCAGTAACAGTAACCATTGAAATCAGTAACCAGAAGGGCGAATAAATAATGTACAAAACCGAAGCCTGTCAAAAACGCATACAGTCTCCATAGTAACGGGCCTACGTCACACGGTGCCGGACGAATAGCCTGAGAAAATTATTCGTCCGGGTCCGGACGAGTAGCCACTGCCATAAAAGTTTTCTACATAAAATCGTGGTACGTCAAAGGTCCAATAGCTGCAATAATATAACCCGACAGTTTTACTATTATGCCCGACACAAAAACAATTTTATTCAAATAATTGAAAATGTGATTTTTCCGTATCAAGCATGAATAGTACAATAGTGAATTACATTTCCACGATGTTTGTGGAATGCCTGTCTGCAAGGTCCCGTTAAATAGGGCCTACTTGGAAATCATACATTGAATATCCGTATTATTGATGCTGCGGCCCGCGGCGTCATCAAAAAGTAGGAAATTGGCCTGCGAGCACATTTGAGTTTGAGACCTCTGATCTAAGGCCATATTCACCTCAAGCGCGAGATAACCTATATTACCATTTTACACATTTAGATTTAGATTTAGCATTCATCTTCACGTTTTATTGCTTCCGTCAACGTCACAACAAACCATATCTACAAGTGTGGACGTGACGTCACAAGGCGTGGCAGGAAGAATGTGTGTGACGTCACACTCATATCTTGTAAGTTCATCCTTCTTTCACAATCTTTTCCGGAACTTCATCTCCGAGAAACGCATTAGGTTGGAGTGTCTCCGCCACCAAATTCCCGTCTTGTCTAGTTTGTTGAAGTTTCCGTTCAGATTGCCCCAGCCGCATGCGCGATACCACCAGGCTCCTTCCCAGAGAGAAGCGCAATTCACTGACGATTGGCCATCGTGATCCGCATCTTTCGTTGAGAATTGCTGATTGTTGCTGGATGAGAGCGCATCGTCGGTTGCATTCCCGGAGTGTCCGGATACATGCAGTGTGTAGTTGTCGGATCCGGGGCCGACGCGGAAGTTGCTGGAAAAGAGGAAAGATTCTCCGTGACAGGAAATATCCGGATACTCATTAGCGACCGCTAGCGGTTTTCAAAACGACTTATGAACGAATTGTCTGTCAGTTTTTCCAAAATAATTGGATTTGATTCATTCCTTATTGGTGCAGGAAATTACCGTTCACCCCACGCTATGGTGTAAAGCTGATGAATACGCCGATGATCTACTGTGTATGGTGGAGTTGCTCTGGAATGAGTCATATCCCTTTTACTGAGATTATTTCATGTTTTTCTTCTATACGTAATATCTACTAAATCTACTATTTCCGTAATTGCGATCTCTCTGCTTACTTCTCAGTATGGTGACAGTGGTTATCATCATAATGAGAAGTATACCCAGGGTCCGTGAAACCTCGAAAGTTGCAATATCAATAATAACCTAATCTTTCATTTCGAAGCTCGGGGAAATGATCGCGTCGTACATTTCTACCCAATAATAGGTAAAGATAAGATATGTGATTTCCAAGACATATTGAAGCTACTTCGAGAAAGTAGAAAACGAAGGTGTGGTAAGATTTCAAGTTGGTGGTTTCAAATAGTGGATCTGACGCGGGGTCGCATAATATTAGCTGGTATTCGAAGTTATTTTAAACCTGGCAACATGCATCTTGGCGACTGTCGCTAAATTACCATTTTCACAATTTTTACAGTCAATAACCTGCCGTTCATATATTTGCGCAGGAGACCGTTGCAGGATAACTGTGTTGTTGTTTGTGGTATTCATGGTGTTTGTCGACTACAATGGTCATTTACACCAGTCCAATATTCTTTAGTTTGTTTCCGTAGCCGTTGCCGATTTGTAGCACGGTCCATTTCTCGGCTTTTATGAGACACCGCTTACACGGATGAGATGCCGAGGAGGAGCCTTGATAACTTCCTACACTTAGGTAGGAATTATGGAGTCGACCTCGGTCGGACTCGAACCCGAAACGTATCGGTGTTGCAGGTTCATACCACTAGAATAACCCGGCGGTAGGATAATTGTGCTAAATTTCAACTAAAGTTTGAGACGTCCTTGGCGCACAAAGAAGTTTGAGAGCCACAGGTACAAAGCATGTTCTTGAAACAGATATATTGGGTCACGAGAACCGTTGCTTCAAACTTGCCTGTATTTAGCCACCGAGTGAATCCCTTTATCTTTTGTGATCATGTTGATTTCCAATTCCATGTCCCCATCCTTTGTGCTTTTATGCAATTCCTCAAGCCCTGGAGACAAACATTACAAAATTTTAAAGTCATTAAAGTCATATTTTTTTATGCAGCAGTAAGTCGTGAAATCAATTTTAACACAAAATTCGCATCCCTATGAGGTATATTAGGAAAGTCATAAAGTCATATAGAGTCATATTTTCCTGGTTAGGTCATAAATCAGCACCGTAATCGCAATCGATTACATTCGAAAAAAATCCAAAGTAATCGTAATCGACTACTTCACATATCTAGTCGATTCCTTTGTGAAAGAACGATACTTTTTATTTTTACAAGGACCATGACATAAACTGAACATTCATGAACAAGGAAGAGATATTATACCAGATAAGTGATAGCACAATTGTCTGATTGTCAAACGCCACTGTTCATTATTACTTCACAAGTATTAGCTTTGCTCGTCATTGTCATTGCGTAAGAGGTATCCATACGTGGTAAATAAATATTCGATGAACATCGTAGTGTGATTGTAAGAACACCCGCCATGGTGTATATCAGGTTATCGTTATCAACACACTCCAGACGCCACTGCCTCGCAGCCGGATAATAATCACCACCCTGCCTAGTTTAAAATAGTAGCTTGTTTATTGATGTTTGATTATGCTTAGTTAAACGCGGGCGAGCAGTAGCCTAGGCCCTAGGCCATGATTCGAGTCATCCCACGGAAAAAGATTTGGAATTTTGTACTAGTCAAACGAAACATTGTGATTTTCACAACGACGCATTAAAAATCAACAGCTTCTGATATATATCGTAACCGTGCGCCGAGCCGTTCTTTGACGTTTCTCGTAACGGCAGCTTGCAGTATCTGTATTAAGTGGAAAGCAGAATTTTATGTTCACTTTTCTCATATTACTCTACTTGAAATGGGCGCCAATCGCAATTCTTTACTCGACATTTAGACCTGTCGCCATAGTCACCCGCTTATATACCATGTCAGCGTGGGTCGTAGCTAAAATCAGGATCAAAAGAGCAATTCATCCCCCCACTCTAAACATTGGTCTTGAGCCACCATAGGGTGGTCAACTTTCAAGTTGATGGCTGAATTTCGTCAATAATATTGGTAATTGTGTTATATTGCTATTCATTTTTTATCCTCTCTCCGCCCACGATGGTCAGATTTACCGGCAGAGCTGGGGGCATATAATTCGTCATTCCTCTGTGGTTGCCCCGGGTGGTATTTGTATTGTGGGACTCAGATTGGAAGGACGAATTATGTGCCCCCAGCGAGGTTATTGAAAATGGACACATACCTAAAGTTTCGGTCATGGTCACTCTTTATTAGCGCACTTCGTGGAGTCCCATGCTGACCGAAACTGCATACATCTCTTGGTGTGTCGTGACTCGGTAATGACCGACACCGAAATGGCTATTCCTATAAATTTTGTACGCCTTTTTCTTGTGGGGGAGAGGTATGCATTTCAAAATCAAGCTATCTAGAGACATTTAAATCGCGAAGCTCGAAGAAAATTTTCAAGCTAATTAAATCCCCCGAAAATACTCTATAATTTGGGTTTATTTTAGAAATACTTTTTGAGTCCCCTTCGAGCTCGCTTCTAACCCTATTGGGAAGTTTGGGGTGCGGTAGTTACGGAGCTGGCAATAGTGTAAATCGTTCGGTGCGATAAATCGTCCCCTATAAAGTCGGACTATAGGTACATTATGACGTAACAATCAAATGACGTATCATTTATAAATAGAGTTAACAATCAAATGACGTATCATTTATAAATAGAGTTGTGTTCTCATTAGGCCTTTTCATCGAAATCCTTATATTGCTTTGGAATATATGTTCTATGATTTGTTCAGAGAAGCAAAATAATTGTAATTCTGAGTAATCGTAATTACTTTTCCAATGTAATCGTAATAGTAATACTTCCTGATTTTGCTGTAATCGTAATCGCAATCGATTACATTCATGAAGTAATCACTCCATGTCTGGATACGTGTCATATGTTTTGCAAGCAAAATCCGAAGAAATGGGACTTTTCGACTTTTCATTATTATTATATTCTTTATTCACAGTAAAACTGGTAGATACACACATAATCCGGGGAGCAACCTGCCCCCAAAGGAAAATGGCGAGATTGGAGTAAATTTTTAAAATTTCAGTAATGCATTCAAATTGTTATTCCTATGCAATACACGGAAAAGTCAGATTACAGAATTGCAGCAGATGAAGAATTGGCAAGGGTTACAGAGCAGAGGTAGAGATGATTGAAGATGAAGAATCGAAATTACAGAAATTATGCCGTGATTCACAAGTGTAATTTTAGTCCAGTGGTGCATTCAAGGCCCCGTTATTATATTCTTTATTCACAGTAAAACTGGTAGATACACACATAATCCGGGGAGCAACCTGCCCCCAAAGGAAAATGGCGAGATTGGAGTAAATTTTTAAAATTTCAGTAATACATTCAAATTGTTATTCCTATGCAATACACGGAGAAGTCAGATTACAGAATTGCAGCAGATGAAGAATTGGCAAGGGTTACAGAGCAGAGGTAGAGATGATTGAAGATGAAGAATCGAAATTACAGAAATTATGCTGTGATTCATAAGTGTAATTTTAGTCCAGTGGTGCATTCAAGGCCTTCCGAAGAATGTGCACAGTGCCCAATAATGTGATCTTCTGGATCATGTCGAATCGAACGTTACCCGTTATTATTGTTCTTTATTCACAGTAAAACTGGTAAATACACACATAATCCGGGGAGCAACCTGCCCCCAAAGGAAAATGGCGAGATTGGAGTAAATTTTTAAAATTTCAGTAATACATTCAAATTGTTATTCCTATGCAATACACGGAAAAGTCAGATTACAGAATTGCAGCAGATGAAGAATTGGCAAGGGTTACAGAGCAGAGGTAGAGATGATTGAAGATGAAGAATCGAAATTACAGAAATTATGCCGTGATTCACAAGTGTAATTTTAGTCCAGTGGTGCATTCAAGGCCCCGTTATTATATTCTTTATTCACAGTAAAACTGGTAGATACACACATAATCCGGGGAGCAACCTGCCCCCAAAGGAAAATGGCGAGATTGGAGTAAATTTTTAAAATTTCAGTAATACATTCAAATTGTTATTCCTATGCAATACACGGAGAAGTCAGATTACAGAATTGCAGCAGATGAAGAATTGGCAAGGGTTACAGAGCAGAGGTAGAGATGATTGAAGATGAAGAATCGAAATTACAGAAATTATGCTGTGATTCATTAGTGTAATTTTAGTCCAGTGGTGCATTCAAGGCCTTCCGAAGAATGTGCACAGTGCCCAATAATGTGATCTTCTGGATCATGTCGAATCGAACGTTACCCGTTATTATTGTTCTTTATTCACAGTAAAACTGGTAAATACACACATAATCCGGGGAGCAACCTGCCCCCAAAGGAAAATGGAGAGATTGGAGTAAATTTTTAAAATTTCAGTAATACATTCAAATTGTTATTCCTATGCAATACAAGGAGAAGTCAGATTACAGAATTGCAGCAGATGAAGAATTGGCAAGGGTTACAGAGCAGAGGTAGAGATGATTGAAGATGAAGAATCGACATTACAGAAATTATGCTGTGATTCACAAGTGTAATTTTAGTCCAGTGGTGCATTCAAGGCCTTCCGAAGAATGTGCACAGTGCCCAATAATGTGATCTTTTGGATCATGTCGAATCGAACGTTACCCGGAATTTGTTGGATATGTCTCATGAGTTTTTTGCTCACGACCCCTGTAGCGCCAATGACTATCGGTACAATGTTTATTTTGCATCGCCGCATTTTCTCACATTCCATTTTGAGGTCTGCGTATTTGGAGTGTTTTTCTGATTCTTTTTGCAGTAGGTTGTGATCAGCTGGAACAGCCAGTTCAATGAATAAGCATTCTCTTTTCTTTTTTAGTTTGACGATTATATCTGGGCGGTTGCTTCTGATTTCGCGGTCAGTTATAACTGGTACATCCCACAGAATTTTTACTTGTTCGTTTTCTGTCACTGGTGCTGGGCTGTAATCGTACCAATTTTTTGTCGATGTGGTGATGTTAAAATGTTTGCATAATTCAAGATGAATGTAGTGACCAATCCTATTGTGTCTCCATGTGTATTCGGTAGCTGCAAGTGCACCACAGCCGGACATGAGATGTGCTACAGTTTCATTTTGGTTGTGGCACATTCTGCATTTGCCGTCCGTGTTTTGCTTCAGAATTCTTTTGCGATAGTATTTTGTAGGAAGCGATTGGTCTTGTGCTGCGAAAATGAAACCTTCGCTTGCCGGTTTCAGGCCAGAGCTGGATAGCCAGGTCCATGAAAGCTCGTCTACATGGGGCTGTGAAGTTAACTTCTTGTGCTGTCCATGAAGAGGCATCGACTCCCATATCGTTTCTCTCATTTTGAGCGTTGCATTTTTGTATAGAACTCGTGCTGCTTTTGCTATTGTTGTGGGTTTAGCAACAGTGTTTTCAGCAGTGTACAGGTTAGCTGTTTCCATGTTGACTTCTCTGACGTACTTGTCATGACGATAGCTCAGAGATTTTGTTTTGCGCTGTTTGTCTTCCTGTGCAATGAGTTTGCAGTAAATGTTATCGCTGTTGTTGATGTACTGTGACAAGCCGATGATTTCTGTTTTGAAAGTTTGTTCAATTTCTTGTAGTCCTCGACCACCTTTTTTTCTGGGTATGTACAGTCTTTGTGTATCAGATTTCGGGTGATGCATGTGGTGCATTGTCATCAGTTTTCTCGTCTTTGTGTCCAATTTTTTAATTTCATCTTTGCGCCAGTTCACCACACCAAAGCTATATCTCAAGACAGGCACTGCAAGACTGTTTATGGCATTGATTTTGTTTTTGGAATTGAGTTCAGTTTTGAGAATTGACTTGAGCCTACTGAAGTATTCTTTTTTTAGACTTGATTTCATTGCAGCATGTTTAATGTTGTCGCTTTCACATATCCCTAGATATTTATAGTGATCTTCGGCTTTCAATTCTGTTATGGTTTCACCCATTTTGAAGTTCATGTCGCCGGTGCTGGTGGCTCTTCCACGTCGTATGGTAAGTTTTGAGCATTTTTCCAAGCCAAATTTCATTTTTATATCTTCCGAAAACTCATGAACAATTTTCATTTGGTTATTCAGGTCCGTATCGGATTTTGCATACAGTTTCAGATCATCCATGAACAAAAGGTGATGTATCTTTTGACCTTCAGAGTTTGCTGCTTTTTTCATCACGTATCCTGTTTCATTTTTTCTCAGCAACTCACTGAGTGGAGCTAAGCTGAGGCAGAATAGAAGTGGTGAGAATGAGTCGCCTTGAAAGATACCATTCCGTATCTGAATTGTACAGGTTTCTGTTTCACCTTGGTCATGTTGATCAACAGTTTGGCATGCCAATTTTTCATTGAATTTTCAATAAATCTGATGATGATCGGATTCATTTTGTACATACGCATTGTTTTCAGTATCCATGTGTGGGGGACTGAATCGAAAGCTTTTTTGTAGTCTATCCATGCCATGCTGAGGTTAGTGTGTCTCCTCTTGCAGTTTTCAAGAATGGTTTTGTCAAGGAGCAGGTGGTCCTTACAGCCAAGGGCGCCTTCCTTGCATCCTTTCTGCTCAGGCGGAAGAAGGTTTTCTAGGTGTTTGTAGCTACGGTTTGCCAGGATTTTGGTCAGTGTTTTGTACATGGTTGACAGGCATGTTATCGGCCTGTAGTTCTTGGGGTCCCTGGTGTTTTCATTTTTATTATTATTAATATTAATAATAATATTTCACGTTTTACAGTGGTGCTTCTCGCCTTTTTCAGGCTATGTGAACCACGGCACGAATGTTTGTAATGTCCATAGGTCTCTGTCTTTATTATTCTTGGAGACGACTTCTTCTATCTTTCGCTCATTCAGACGTCAGACTCTCTCCCATCCATGCGTACCCGTCCTGGTCTTTGCTGCCAACTTGTAGCACGGCTCACTTTCGGCCCGGGCTTTTCAATGCACTGCAACCGCAGTGAGATAGGCGATGAGGAGTCCAGAGAAACCTCCGACACATAGAAGTTGGTCCGAACCGGGATTAGAACCACTAAGAAATGGTACTATAAGATTGTGGTCGCGTTGAGAAACTGCAACACTGATGAATAAGTGTTCATAGCTAGGTGAATATCGCCGCTGAAAACGAGGTTACATTTCTTTCCCATCTTGCACCCCCGTTTCATTTCTCCCCCATGCTATTCGTGGCTGCTGAGCGCGTAGCAGGATGGCCGGCTAGTCATTGGTCTGACCCCACAACCTGCCGAACAAGAAGCCTTACGCTATCTTACTCGCACTTCAGGTGCTCGGATGTTTCTGCAACAACCGGTTTCACGATACTTTTTTGCTTATAGTGTCATTATAGAGTATGACTGGAGTGACGACTCGATTGTTCTCCCATTGTTAGCCGGCAGAATGGTCACGGTCAGATGGATGCACCCAAAACAGGATCGCTCAGTGCTTGTTTCAATGGCGTTCAAGGCGATTCGTCGTGTATTTCTTGAAGTTGCGTCGGAATTAGTCAGGCAGTTCAACATTTAGGTAGCGGTAGCGAGTCGTTATGACTAGTGAATAATACTGTGTAGCCTATGTTACATTTCTCACGAGATTGATGTGATATTGTGGCTTTGATCCTTTGTAGAGTTTGCTACGTATATGAATATAATGACAGAAGATATAGAATATCTGGATCGTGTGCATTGGCTATTGTGAGATGAATTCATGGAAAGAAAGACTGAAGAATACTACAAAGTGAACAAGTGGAAAGATCTTGAACTATACCGATATGCAATTCACAATATCGTTGATTGAAAATATGTCCTATATTAACTGCAGAAACTCGAGTATAAATATAACAAATAATATTGCAACTGTCTTGTAGTCTTATATAATGCGTGCGATTTCAAGTTGCCAACTTTCTTAGTTATTTGGTAGCCTACTCTTCCCCAAGACAAAATACGCAAGATTTATCGAAATGGACATATCGGCGAGACATTTAAAGTTTTAGAACATGTAACATGCGACTCCAAGAAGTGTGCCAGATCGATCGGCAGCGAGAAAACCTGGGCCAAAAAGGACTACCCGCTTACGCTGACCGAAAACTTCATTATATATGCAAAATGCATATAGGTTTAATTGTCCATAGGCGCCTAAATGACTGGCGCCGAATGTTCCTGTCTTGGCAATCGGAACCTCAGAAGACAAATACCATTCCGCAGGGAAAAATTGTATGCCCGTAAAGAAATACCAATTTGAAATCGTGTGCGTCGTTAGTCTAGTACATTTGGGCGATTCTGTACTTTTTGATATAACAGACAGGAGATCACGAAATGACATCATGAAACGAAGTCATACCAACGGGACCGCCCGCCCGAATATGTTTAATTATCATTTACGGGCCCTACAGTTTCCAAGCCATCTCATTCAGCTCTACCAGTAAATCTGACAACGTGAACAGAGAGAACAAGAAATTGATAGCAATATATATGCAATTCCCAATATTATTGACCGATTTTATCATGAATTATCGAATATTTTCGCGCTGGCTCACTAAACTGTGGCCCTTATTTCGTGACAAAAGCGAACAACGTGATGGGGGGGGGGGGCGGTTTATCACCCTATGGGAGCCCAAGACCAAAGTTTTATTGGGAGCCTGGCCAAGTGCTGTTTCGTTCCTGCGAACGGGTATACGCCCGAAGATGTTCAATTACTATTGAGGGGTCCTACCATTTCAAACACACCTCACTCAGGTCTACCGTTAAATCTGACTACGTGGGCAGAGAGAGGATAAAAATTGATAACAATATATATTCAATTCCCGATCATATTGACCGATTGAATCATGAATTTTGAAATTTTTCGCGCTTGGCGCGTGTGGACGACCAATGCTGCCCCACTAAACGGACGGTGAACACAGATGATGAGTAGCGGTAAACAGCGTATAGCCAATGGGGGTTTGGGGGGCCAAGCCCCCCAGAAGTTCGGTTTATCACCCTATGGGTGGCCCATGACCAACGTTTTTTTTTGGGGGGGGGGCTGACGAAGTGCTGTTACGGCCCTGATGACTAGAACAAGAGCCTTGTGTAATGTTAATGTTCTGCTTGAGCTCGACTCACAATAGCCAGAGCTTACTCCTTGAAAGTGTGCAAAATCGCACTTGAAGGGAACTCGTTGTCATTGCCAAGAACACAGGAAGACGTCTGCCGGTCGACAATAGTAGTAAGCCAATGCACCACGTCAAGGTTTCGACCAACGCATTGGTTTCCTTTTTTAGGTAGGGAACCTCAATGTGGATAGGCAGCATTTGCCACAGAGAGAAAAAACTACCATACTAAAAGAGCATATTGTTCATTTTTTTTCAAGCCATCTCGCAAACTTTTGGAAAATTTGGAGGACTTCTTTTGCTTCTCATGCAATGCAAACTTTGCAAAATTGTGAGACAAGATGTTATTCAAGTGTCTCATTGCCTTGTCCATGACATCCTCAACCTCATTTAGGTCTGAGCCAGATTGAAGTGACACAGTATGAATTAATTTGTTATAGAATGGATCACAGTGAATTGCGTCAAGTACCCTGAAAAAATTGATCTTTTTCAGGGGTTTTGCAATTTCTTTACTGTGTATAACATAAAAGCGGAGAACCATGCCATGAAACTGTTCAGACGGGCTCTTCAATCCACCGACTTTCTTCTGCATCACTTTAATGAGGTTTCCCGATGGCGCTGCAGATGTTAGGCATGTGGCAATTGCTTCGTTAGCTTGCTTAGAAATGGCTCCCAAAAGCACTCCACCAATATATTCAAGTATGTCTAAAAACATGTCAAAGTTTTTCCATGGAAAGGCAAAGTATCAAAGGCTATTTACTTACCAGATTCCTTGCTGTTGACTCCTCCAATCTCTGTGATTGGATCCTGTTCTTTACCGCGCACGAGAGAATCAAACATCTTCAAAAGTAATGCTGAAGCTGGCAATTGCGGCAAACCCAGCAACTTGTTAGCTTGGTGACAGATATTAGAATAATGTTGATAAAATCCGTCAACACCAAGTTTGCAATATTCAGAATGGAGTTGTTTCACCAATGGAACAGCTTTGGTCACGTCTAGTTCCTCAAATGATGGGGCGCATTCAAAGTATTTTTTGCTATTTACACAAGCCCTCTTCAAAACAGCAATTACAGCATCCTCAGATATATCCCAAGTACTGGTTGGAACTTTATGATTTTTGTAATGTTTTTTCAGAGCTTTCACAGTCGGAAAGGATGCTTCGCATTCCTCACAAATCACACCTTTCCAGTTATCGAGTCCCTCGAAACATTCTTCTAACTAATTCCGACGCAACTTCAAGAAATACACGACGAATCGCCTTGAACGCCATTGAAACAAGCACTGAGCGATCCTGTTTTGGGTGCATCCATCTGACCGTGACCATTCTGCCGGCTAACAATGGGAGAACAATCGAGTCGTCACTCCAGTCATACTCTATAGTGTCATGCTTGAGGTCAAACAGCTTTCATTCCGTTTACATTTTAGCCTCCGAATATTCTTGTGCTATTATGGCTTCGCAACATTTGCAGAGCAGACTTTTCTCACTCGAAAAAGAAAAAAAAATCTCACACATATGAACGGATTCCCGTTCAAACGAATTGATAAAATCAGAATTTGTGCTGCTGAGAAGCTGATGTGATTCTACGCCCTCCACTGCGCAGTTGCGGCATTTCACGATCAACGTTTGCAAAGCCCTGTTGAGTAACTATTATAAGCAGGAGGGAATTGCAATTCGCAGACATACACTGACTCACTCACTCACTCACTCACTCACTCACTCACTCACTACCGAGATGGCGTCGCTTTGTCTGATTACGAATTACTCGTGATTACAGATTAGTGTGGTATATTCGTACATCTAAAAGGGTCGTCACTTGAGTCAGATGAGCATCAGTGCATTCTGCGAAAGAAATAGTGAACCAGAGGTTGATTTTTGTTGTGCGGTGCACAGATTTTCTGTGCGCGCAGGCCGTGTCAGCAGTGCGCAATCGCGCGCGCTAGCAGATGTGAGGGAACAGTGGCCATAACCATGATAAGATCGAAACAATTCTACAACTGGAAAGAATCGAATCAAAATCTTCCTACCGAGCCACAAATCTCCTTCACTGTTACCGAATCCTTTTTTGTAATCATCCCAACCTCGGTAAAAATCCACATCTCCGTTTACTCTGCACTGGAAGACCTGCAACGGTACAAATAATAAAGTTTCAGATACGGTATGCATCCTATTCTTGAGTGCATTTATGATTGTGGTTCAAACCTTATTTTGAAGTTCTGTTCACCAAAGTGCAAGTTGACTCATGGCGTTGCAAAAAAGATTTGAATCGCTACTCACAGTCCATCCCTTGCCTGCAATGCATTTCTTCTTCTGATCTTTAATTTTGCTTTGAAGTTCCTTCTGCATCTCCTACATTGTTTCCGGGCCCTTCATGAAAAGTACACAGAATAGAACCTTAAACGGTGACGTCAATCTACTCGTATACGAACCCCACAGTCCCCCTTCGAGATCCATTTACCGTTGACGAATCTTCTCACGCAGAATTTCGCTGGAAAAGAGAAAATATGATCCGATCCGAATTGGAACACAAATTCTTCGTACCTGACGAACTAAGGTAGATCAAGAATCCGTACGTGAAAATAAGCCAAATATTGAGCGACATTTTTGGAAGCAATCTGATAATCAATTCAGATGCCGCGAGGTTGTGTATCCTACTGATCTCAATAAAATAGACGTTGTTGGATAGATCAATGCATAGATGCAGAATATAATGCGACAAACTTTAACTGAGCCTCAGACCACGTTTACAACACGTTTACAATGACGATACACTGCATTACCGCTTTTATTATCATTTGGATGAAGTCAGCTCATTGATATCGTTTATGAAATACATCGAATCGATTGTAATAGCAAACTCACTCGATGAAGCATCAGGTCTGATATTTGTACCTCAACAAGGAAACGTTTAATTTCCAACAAACTATGATTTTGACGACTCACGACCGCCTGGATGCGACTTTACCATACGAGACACTGGTTCTGTTAGCCTGCTGTAGGTCGATTAGTTCCAACGGAACCAGTGTCTCGTATGGTAAAGTCGTATCCAGATGGTCGTGAGTTATCAAAACCATAGTTTGTTCGCGAAGATGAGAGTTAGGGGAGATGTGGTACCGATGGATCAAAAATTACAAAATGATCTCTGGCCCTTAAATCTTCAGCCGAGAATAGCAGATCTTTTGCTGGCTCAACACTTCGATACAAGCTCTACCTATCGCGGACATTTACATGAATATCCGCCTTTTCAAAAAATATTTATAAACGTTTAAAATTTGTTGCTCGAACGTGTCATCGGTCCCCACCCGGTGGGTCCAAAGGCACACGACCCTGGGACCTATGAGACATACGCTCAAAAACTCAAATTTGTTAACTTGTTTTGTTGTGTACTATAAGCTAAGCTACAGCAAACCAATGAAGAATGTTTCGTCGCGACGTTCAAGAATAAAATACATTATATCAACTCAAATGTTGGCATAAAATCATGTTTTGATTTACGTCTAAATTTACAAAATTAATGCCACATACATATTATCCGCAAATCGACATTTGACTTTCAAATACATCGTAATAGC
The DNA here is from genome assembly GCF_051294905.1 of Botryllus schlosseri. Taxonomy (NCBI): domain Eukaryota; kingdom Metazoa; phylum Chordata; class Ascidiacea; order Stolidobranchia; family Styelidae; genus Botryllus; species Botryllus schlosseri. The sequence goes on from NC_137242.1 coordinate 6,162,678, forward strand.
GATAAAACACCGCAGGTAACTATGATTTACAGCCTATATATATGTAGGCGAGTTTCTGTTGTTAAGTGATTAGTTGATCCATCTGTTTTGCTTGATTTGGCTATGGTACCATAGGTCCACCTCCCCATAAATATTGTAATTAACTTGAAAATAGTCCACTCGAGGATGGTATTGATTCAAAAAATATGTGCCATTATATACCCTGATACAAGTCCAATACCTCACATCAAAAATTATGGCGGGTTTGTTAGTCTGAATGGTGATATAGAAAAATGCAAATGTCGATCCAAATTTACTTTACACCCCCTAAAACGTAAATCATTCGTCACAGTCCCCATAACTCATCCAGGTCGAATTTTTTTGCATGTGAGGAAAGATTCTGTCAGCATGTACTTGTAGACAAAATCACGGAGTGTAATCCTGGAATTATCATGGAGAATTTTTCAAGTATTTTCGGTCCCAGTGATCCATCGGTACCACATCTCCCCTACTACATAGCCTGTTGTAGATTAGTTCTATGTAGTAACTCTCATCACCGCGGTAGTATAAAGAAACAGAAATTCGCCACAATTAATGTACATGATGCGAATGACGTTACCCTGCATTGTAAGATCGTGGTGGTTTATGGGCTTGATAAGCCCGGATCTGCACGCACGTTTTTCTGGGTTGTCACATAAATATTAGAATCTCTGTTGCCGAACGATGCCACAATGTCGGGAAAATTCTAACGCACCTCCGAGAACCCCGCAAGGTTAATACGACTAGACGCCACTATTATTAATAATAAATAACGAGATGTATCGCAAGCGGGCTTTCAAACGGTATGTAGGTGCACATTTGCACCCGAAATGAAGGCTGCTCCTGCATCAACGGCTGTAGAAACAATGCAGTTCTGTGGCGGTTCCAAGAATTTGTCCTCGGCAGGAACACGGAAGTTGAGCGTCACATCACGATCGGCATTTGCGCACGAACTCTAGTAGCCTTGAACACTGGCGGCGTCGCAAGGACCGCAGGCTTCCCCTGCTCTGTGGGAGGATGAAGATATTTGCAGCGAAATTCCGCGCATTTGCTGGAAAAGTAGAACAATTTTGGTGAAAAAGTGAAACAAAAATAAAGTTTCGAAAAACTCGCCAAAAACGGCGTCTTTGCAAACCGTCACTCAGTCGTCTTTTACTTCAACAAAATCTGACACACCGAAATTATACATCAAAAAAAAAATGCAAATCAATATTTTCACGAGTTCTCAGCTTTTCCGGTCCACAAAATAGAAAATTATTCAGTTTCTCAATTGCAAAATGCAAGTTCATCCATCAACAAGGGGTTACCTTTTCACAAAGGCATCAAAAATTCGTAAAATAGACATTTTTAAATAATATCATCTACAAATCCACTCCACATCACCAGTTTTTCAATGAAAGTGACGTTTTCTAAATTTTCAAAGGGGGTCAACAGATTCTGGACCTCTGAATCAAACAGGAAGTCAAATTTAAATTTCATTCAAGAATTTGGAACATACTCGTGTCGCAGTATGCCCTGCTTGACATTGACATTACATTTTGTCAAAATCGATTCCTTATTTCATATTGCTCTCGTCCCTTATGCTCAGCGATATTCAGTCACGATGGAGAACTTCTGGGTAGCTTGCTTGTAGTAATTTCAAAACGGTAAATTGCTTCCACAAGGAGTTTATTACGATTTATACCTCTATCACAAATTTTAAGAGTTACCTGAAATCGATGTGCTAATAAATGTTGAAGAAAGATTTGTACTAATACAAAGGCCTGGTTGACGGTCAACTGACTAACGGTTGTTCGAGCACCATTTTGTTTAAAAGTTCGGGAATTTGAGCGCAGAAACTTCAATAGAACGTAAAAGTGACAGCAGAAAATTACTCAATCAATTAAGTTTCCAATATCTACTCTGAACTTACATTTGTCGTAATTCCATTTCGGCAGGACTTGCATGTAACCACAAATGTTCTATCAAAGAGAGCAACAATATTCTCAATCAACTTCCGTTTCCAATATTTGCTTTCAAGTCGCATAGGTCGTAGTCATAGGTCAGGGGTGGCCAACCTGCGGCAATAGAAAGAAATTTGTGCGGCCGTGGACACGTAATTCAATTAGTATGTGTTGGCGACCGTCGACATGCGATTTGAATTTACGAATCTACTCTCGGCGAGTTGATAGATATTAAATAATCTTGAAAGTTTCTTCGCGCTGCGCGCTATTCAATGTCACTTCATTTTTCGATTTTAATATAGTAGGGCCTTTGCAATTAGAGTCCCACATTACAGATTCGAACAGCAGAGGAAAATGATGCGCCCCATATAGAAATACCTATACCTACTCGGAATCGTGTACTCCTCACTATACCTGCAATCCTGACGGGAGGTCAAGAAATAGCAGCATTTTATTAATCATGATGCATATTTGGATAGGCCAATTGCTATTAGTCACTTTGTTGCATGCTGCTATTTCTTGACCTCCCATCAGGATTGTCGGTATATTGGAAATACATTGGATTCGCCCAAACGTACCAGAAACAAATTTATTTCGTGAGGAGCACACGATTCCGAGCTGGTATATCTATATGGGACGCATCATTTCGCTCTGCATTTCGCATCTGTAGTGTGGGGCTCAGATTGCAAAGAGTACTCCTGTATTAAAATCGAAACATGAAATCGCATTGAATTGCGCGTAGCGCGGAAAAATTTCAAGATTGATTAAAATCTCTTCAAAACTCGTAAATTCAATTTGCATGTCGACGGCAGTAGTTATTATGATCGGTCGCGAACGGCTAATTTTTTGCATGGGCTCTTATGGGTGCGGTCGCACATCGTATGGAAAACTCGTGGTGGCACATCGTACTTTTGGACCCCCCCTCTCGGTCGCACATCGTAATGCGTTCTTATGGGTGCGCTCGCACATCGTACTTTCAGGTATAGGCATCTGTCGCATATCGTATTGAAAACTCGTGTTGGCACATCGTACTTTTAGGTATAGGCATCTGTCGCACGTCGTACTTTCGCGTGTCGTATTTCGCGTATAGGCAGTGGTGGTGATTCGCCATGTGTTCTTATGGGTGCGGCCGTGAATCGCCCTTTCAGGCATCTCTCGCACGGTGTTGAATATGTATCAAGTAAATAGGCATGTGAATGAACCTTTGTTAATGTGTATATCGTAAATTATTATATATGATGTAGTTTAGTCGTGACAAATGACCGATCGTGTTCTAAGTCTTTCGTCGCTATTGATTTCTACGTAACCTGAATAGTACTTTCAGATCGGATTATTCGCACCTTGTATACCGCTGTTTCGCACCTACAGAATAGTCTGCTGTTCACAGTCGCGACTTCACCGCGATAGCGCAATTTTCGCTTTAACACGAGTGAGTTGATATTTCTTACGGCGGGGGTCGCATGCGGCTATTGCGTCTTATGGGTGCGGTCGTGATTCGTACTTTCGGTATAGACTGCGGGCGGTATGTCGTACTTTCAGCAAAGAAGGCGTGAAATAGTTTGCTAAGTCTAGGAATCACTTGTAAGGTAATATTTTGGTATTTAGTTTACCACAGAGCCGGCGTAGACGGTGATTCGAATATCAACAATAACAACGGTCACAAATTACCACTTCAAATAGCTGTGAAATAGTTTGCAAAACCCCGCGATCGCTGACAAGATAATGTCTCGGTCATAACCATCTTTCACGACTTGGTGTTACAGGCATATTGATCGCTCACGCGGTGAAATTTTAGTAATCAGTTTGTCACAGAACTTGATATCGCTGGTAAGATTTACCAAGTAACGAATAACAGACCGCCAGTGTCGGTAACTTGAATAGCGACAAATTGTCACTTATTTCCGCTCTAACCCTAATCCTCTGTGAAGTGAACGCTTATTCAAAATGGTGTGATAATTTTAAAATCCGACGACCACTCACCGGATAATGCTTCAGACATAACAATCCCTCATACCCACTCACAAGGTAATATTTCGGTAATTAGTTTGTCACAGAACCGTCGCAGGCGGTGATTCGAAAACCAACAATTTGTCACTTGCCCGCGATCGCTATATGTTTCACACCTCCAGAATAGTGGCTGACTTTAGTTGCGTGATAAGATCCATGAAAATATTCAATCAATGTGTTAGTTTATCAACTTGAAATGAAACTCACTACACAAATCAAGTCGATTCGTATCTGAATGTTCTAAATCGGTACAACTCTAATCCTTTGACAAATCCCTTAACGCGTTTTTGTTGAATCGAACGTAACCCGAATATTACTGACGCCGACTTTCAGCCGCATCGAATTATTCGCACATTCGCCGCTGTTTTCACACTTATAGAATCAATACCAACTATAACTCTACAAGAATCAAGAATCACAAGTATGTGCATTACACAGTTATTGTCTTTATTAACTTGAAATCAAACACTTAACAAAAACACGAAACTAATCATTTGGCAACTCTAGCATTACCAAAAAATTCCAGTATTGTTGATTGAAAATCCTTGAGTCATTATTATCAAAAATGTTATAGCACCGCATCGGAATCCATTCGCGAGATGTACTAAAGGTAAATCCAGATAATCCAAAATGAAATATTTGGACTTTGACAAACATGACTACTAACTTTGATCCAGTCACATTTCAAGATTATACTTTGAAACAATCCTTGAAACTTACAACTCTATTCACGACTGAGTTTTCCGTTTGTCAGTTTCAGTAAATACTATCGCGATATTTTAATGTGTTACTACACACAATAGAATCATTCAATGAAATAGCACCTGTTGTAAATATTTCTAACTTGACAACCACTTGTGCATACCGCGATCGACTTGTGACGCGATGAGTTAAATCGGAATATTTCAATCTATTTGTCGAAACCTTGAACAAGCTATCGGGTTATTTTTTTTTTTGTTGTAATCGAGTGAACGGAAATAGTATTACGTCTCAACATTTTAACATCTTCCCATATACAAAAGAGTAAAATACAAAAAACCTTGTCAAGTCAATCCGTTTGTAACTTACCCAACCAAAGTAAAAAGTATCCTTATGAAAAGTAGACAAGACTACGCGAGTAATCACCACAATCCAAAATCCATAGCAAGTTCGGTTGTATTCATAGTCCACCAACTCGTACTTTTATTCAACTGTAAAAGTCGTTACTATTCCGCAAGACAAAGAAATTACTATGTGGTATATTTTGTAAGACAAAAGTAATTACTTCTCGGTGTCGGCGACTTGAGATTAACATATGTTTTGAGTATATGATATTTGAATGTCTGACCAACGTAGTTAAGAATTCATTTTATACGATCGAACACCGGTATTACATTGAAAGTTATCATGCTGTAAACATAAGGATTGACACATGGATTTGACATATGTAATAGTTGATCATGACTTGATTATTAAATTATTCGCGTTAATTAGACCCGGCGTTGCGGTAAAGGTTATTATGACAGCAACAAACTTTTCACCGCCGTGGTTATTAACATATTGATTTGTAAAACTATACTTGTCTGAAATGTTCTTGGTTTGAAAGATATTCCGTGTTGGTACAAATCACTCTGTGTATTACGGATATCAGAAAATATTTTTACAAATGTAGTTGTTTCCAGTAACCAAGACTAAAGATGACACAACAATTTCGTTTGGAATATCTTTACTGGACGCATCCTATTCTACTAGACTTGAGTAATACACAAAACTCATAGCATTAACAAAATCGCAATAGGCGCTACACTGAAATCTACAAAATGTGTTTGTATTGTTACTCAAAGTAGTGATCATAAATTATCATTTAAATAAGTAATTGTAATCATAAAACCAAACTTGTGAAAGTCATTACCATAACAAAAGAATATTGTAGGTTGCTTGCTAAATGTATGCCGGAAATATTTGTAGAACGCTCACGACCAAAGAAATCGGAAATTTCTCCCCATTGTCATTCGTCAAAGTATATGTTGTCACAATACTCATCCCGTAAAAGATCTTACTTGTATGTGATTGAATCGCCGGTAATTAACTCGCTAAATCAAACCATAAGGAAATTTCACTCAGTCATCGGATTATGATATTAAACAGCGTCGCTTAATCGGCATAGAGCGTTTTTCTAAATGCAAATCGTACCTGACCAACAGAAAACAATTTTCACTCACCTCGTAATGAAACCAAGTGGTGGGCCTACGTTCAATATTTTGTTTGTGTCAAATACTTTGCAATAAACACACACACTGGAGTGGTTGAGCTTTACATCATCAAGCTGTCATCTGTAAATCGAGATCACATCCGACTTGTAACTGTATCGTTTACCTAACCGAGTTGTATGCACAGTTTCATATTTTTATCATTTAGTGATTGCTGAACATACCAAACGATATACATTCACTTCCGAAATACTGCGTTGATCTCAATTCCCTTTGTCGTGATAACCGAAGTACATTTGTTTCGAATTCGTAACAGCCGACTTTTCTATGACACGATAAATTTTGACAAGTTATGCTTAGAAGATTGGTTGCATATCGCGAAAAATAACATACTGCTCATATTGATACTGTTAATCGGTATTTTCACGCGAGTCGATTTTCAAATGAGTAAAATTTATTACATGAGTTTCTCCGCTTAATGTAAATGAAAACTCAGTCGTCTTTTAACATCACATAGACATTGATAAAAAGTAAGCAATCAAACACAACACTTTGTACGACACTAATTATTGTTCCACACATCTCATTTCATACTAAGTGTATACGAAAGATATTCATGTTACACGAAAATATTCGCTCATGCTACAAACCTGTACAATGATTGGTGGTGTAAGTCCAGCACAATTGTGGTATCCACCCGAGTTTAGTTAACACAATTTACGACACCGAGGTCGCGTCATCTTTCGTAAAACAACAAACCAACCAAGCCTTCAGGATATGTCCATGTCATAGCAATAAATCAGCTACTCCAACAACAGAGTACATATGTTTTTAGTTACGGTGCTTACATCTTACACACAAATCAACCTACTTTGCTAACGAAAAGCGCTGAGTCATCACATGGTTGTCCTCACAACAATACAACTAAAACATACTATCATACAAAATGGCCGTTATAGTTTGCACACCAACGATACATCGTACAAGTAGCAAGTCTCGAGAATCCAGTCATTCAAAAAACGTGAAAGTGTTTCTACGCCAAGTCGGTATGTTGACGAAAGCATATATTGTAATATCATGATCGATTTACATTCGTTGGTCACAAAATGTCACTACTCTAAATAATTATTTTTCACTCAAAGCCTACTTGTCACCATTCGTTTCATCAAGCACGAATTCAAGAAACCTGCTACGACATGAATTGTTATTTTTATGTTGTGTAAATAGGTAATAATTAATTTTAGTAACACTATATCAACATCATCGAGTTGCGCGAATAGATTTACATGTGGTCTTGTGGTTTTAATCGAAGTATACAGCACGGTCTAATGTAGAGTCATCTCTACTGTACAGCAACTCGGTAATCGAAATGCATTAAAATTTAAACAACGATCTTGTTTCGTCGCACCAAAAATATGTTTACTATCGCGATACTCTGCACAGGCCGTGTAAATCCTTTTCACACTCGTAATAGTATACCAACAGCTACCGGCGACAACGTTTAACAATACCAACAACACTAAACATACGATACCTACCCAAGTAAAATTACCATTTTCACCTAGAGGTCGATCGTTACCCGAGTAGAAATACCATTGTCATTTGGAGATTTATCGTTTACCCAGTGTAACAAACCCCTTTTCCTTTGGAAATATATTTTTTCTCTGGGTAACAAACCTTTTTCCTTTGGAAATATATTTTTTCTCTGGGTAACAAACCTTTTTCACTTGGAAATATATTTTTTCTCTGGTTAACAAACCTTTTTCACTTGGAAATATATTTTTTCTCTGGGTAACAAACCTTTTTCACTTGGAAATATATTTTTTCTCTGGTTAAACCTTTTTCACTTGGAAATATATTTTTTCTCTGGTTAACAAACCTTTTTCACTTGGAAATATATTTTTTCCCCGGGTAACAAACCTTTTTCCCTGAGCAACAAACCATTTTCACTTGGTGGTCCGTCGTTTACCCGAGTAAAAATATCATTTTCTTTTGGAGATCCGGCGTTTACCCAGTGTAACAATACATTTTCACTTGGAAAAATACTTTTACCTAGAGTAACTAATCATTTTCTCCTGGGTAACAAACCCTTTTCGTCTGGAAACTATCATTTACCTGAGTACCAATACCGTTTTCACTTGGAAATCTATCTTTTCCCTGGGTAACAATACCATTTTCGTTTTGAAAACTGACAACCACACCGGTCAATTTGATATTTTTTGTATATTGTTACAACAGACAGCGACAAAATATACACCAACAACGACTCCGATACATTTGTCTAATCAAATATTCACTTGCTCTGATGCATCCCATCAAAATCATTGGTTACTCACATACAATAACAATGTGCTGTTGTACATCGACATGTATGTTTTCGGAATTGGTGAATAAAGGGGTTTCCGATATGTCCGTGATGTCCGGGTTCGTGCTTTGGATTTTCCAGAGTCAAAATGTCTGAATAAAACACCTCCTCGACTTTGGTAACTGGTTGATACACGGATAATGGTGTTTGGAAAACGGATGAATTTATGTTCCCCATCGCGCTGACAACATCGGGTTACTTGTGAGTTTCCTCGGGTCTGTTTACTATATTGTGTCTTTACTGGTCAATACATGTCGCTCCAGTCAGCTGAAACCGGATCACTAATATGAGAAAGTGTGGGGGCCGGATCCGGATATTCACTCATGACCCAACGACCGATATTCAAGTAAACATGTTACAGACCGTGTTTTGTCTCCATGAAAAATACCTATGCATACACCATCACATCAAGTACGTCACGATTGTTCACAAGTATTTGCGTAAACGAGGTGTATGTACAATGTGTCGATGCACAAACATCATGGGACACAAATTAACGTTCTCAAGTCTCATCATGCGCCGACTCTGTACATTCAATGTGGGCATAGACGACTTGGAGACAGGCAAGCGGTCATATTTGGACGTAACATGGTCTTAGTATGAACCGACCTCCACCCAACTTGTGAAAAATAAATCTCACACGAGTACAACCCTTTCACGGGTTCACACCTTGATTTTGCAAGATTGTTCGGATTCTCAGGTAGACTTGTATCGTGATCCAGACTTCGACATAATCGGGTTGCGTAACTCGCTCAATCCCTCCACGTATTGTTCGTCCTAACCTGCGAACTTTTTGCTGAAACCGCAGTGTTTCACCTGGTTTTCGGTATTTGGCGATCACCATCGTTATCAATCTTGCAGGTGATGAATATGCCCGATGTTGCTACTCCCACACAACGACTCCAGCTAAACATCGTGAGCAGTGACTCCGGATTGAAATCGTAAACAGGGACTCTTTGTGTGTGTGTGTGAATCTCGAGTTCGAATGATGAGACTTGAGAACGTTAATTTGTGTCCCATGATGTTTGTGCATCGACACATTGTACATACACCTCGTTTACGCAAATACTTGTGAACAATCGTGACGTACTTGATGTGATGGTGTATGCATAGGTATTTTTCATGGAGACAAAACACGGTCTGTAACATGTTTACTTGAATATCGGTCGTTGGGTCATGAGTGAATATCCGGATCCGGCCCCCACACTTTCTCATATTAGTGATCCGGTTTCAGCTGACTGGAGCGACATGTATTGACCAGTAAAGACACAATATAGTAAACAGACCCGAGGAAACTCACAAGTAACCCGATGTTGTCAGCGCGATGGGGAACATAAATTCATCCGTTTTCCAAACACCATAATCCGTGTATCAACCAGTTACCAAAGTCGAGGAGGTGTTTTATTCAGACATTTTGACTCTGGAAAATCCAAAGCACGAACCCGGACATCACGGACATATCGGAAACCCCTTTATTCACCAATTCCGAAAACATACATGTCGATTGTCGATGTACAACAGCACATTGTTATTGTATGTGAGTAACCAATGATTTTGATGGGATGCATCAGAGCAAGTGAATATTTGATTAGACAAATGTATCGGAGTCGTTGTTGGTGTATATTTTGTCGCTGTCTGTTGTAACAATATACAAAAAATATCAAATTGACCGGTGTGGTTGTCAGTTTTCAAAACGAAAATGGTATTGTTACCCAGGGAAAAGATAGATTTCCAAGTGATAACGGTATTGGTACTCAGGTAAATGATAGTTTCCAGACGAAAAGGGTTTGTAACCCAGGAGAAAATGATTAGTTACTCTAGGTAAAAGTATTTTTCCAAGTGAAAATGTATTGTTACACTGGGTAAACGCCGGATCTCCAAAAGAAAATGATATTTTTACTCGGGTAAACGACGGACCACCAAGTGAAAATGGTTTGTTGCTCAGGGAAAAAGGTTTGTTACCCGGGGAAAAAATATATTTCCAAGTGAAAAAGGTTTGTTAACCAGAGAAAAAATATATTTCCAAGTGAAAAAGGTTTGTTAACCAGAGAAAAAATATATTTCCAAGTGAAAAAGGTTTGTTACCCAGAGAAAAAATATATTTCCAAGTGAAAAAGGTTTGTTAACCAGAGAAAAAATATATTTCCAAGTGAAAAAGGTTTGTTACCCAGAGAAAAAATATATTTCCAAGTGAAAAAGGTTTGTTACCCAGAGAAAAAATATATTTCCAAAGGAAAAGGGGTTTGTTACACTGGGTAAACGATAAATCTCCAAAGGACAATGGTATTTCTACTCGGGTAACGACCGACCTCTAGGTGAAAATGGTAATTTTACTTGGGTAGGTATCGTATGTTTAGTGTTGTTGGTATTGTTAAACGTTGTCGCCGGTAGCTGTTGGTATACTATTACGAGTGTGAAAAGGATTTACACGGCCTGTGCAGAGTATCGCGATAGTAAACATATTTTTGGTGCGACGAAACAAGATCGTTGTTTAAATTTTAATGCATTTCGATTACCGAGTTGCTGTACAGTAGAGATGACTCTACATTAGACCGTGCTGTATACTTCGATTAAAACCACAAGACCACATGTAAATCTATTCGCGCAACTCGATGATGTTGATATAGTGTTACTAAAATTAATTATTACCTATTTACACAACATAAAAATAACAATTCATGTCGTAGCAGGTTTCTTGAACTCGTGCTTGATGAAACGAATGGTGACAAGTAGGCTTTGAGTGAAAAATAATTATTTAGAGTAGTGACATTTTGTGACCAACGAATGTAAATCGATCATGATATTACAATATATGCTTTCGTCAACATACCGACTTGGCGTAGAAACACTTTCACGTTTTTTGAATGACTGGATTCTCGAGACTTGCTACTTGTACGATGTATCGTTGGTGTGCAAACTATAACGGCCATTTTGTATGATAGTATGTTTTAGTTGTATTGTTGTGAGGACAACCATGTGATGACTCAGCGCTTTTCGTTAGCAAAGTAGGTTGATTTGTGTGTAAGATGTAAGCACCGTAACTAAAAACATATGTACTCTGTTGTTGGAGTAGCTGATTTATTGCTATGACATGGACATATCCTGAAGGCTTGGTTGGTTTGTTGTTTTACGAAAGATGACGCGACCTCGGTGTCGTAAATTGTGTTAACTAAACTCGGGTGGATACCACAATTGTGCTGGACTTACACCACCAATCATTGTACAGGTTTGTAGCATGAGCGAATATTTTCGTGTAACATGAATATCTTTCGTATACACTTAGTATGAAATGAGATGTGTGGAACAATAATTAGTGTCGTACAAAGTGTTGTGTTTGATTGCTTACTTTTTATCAATGTCTATGTGATGTTAAAAGACGACTGAGTTTTCATTTACATTAAGCGGAGAAACTCATGTAATAAATTTTACTCATTTGAAAATCGACTCGCGTGAAAATACCGATTAACAGTATCAATATGAGCAGTATGTTATTTTTCGCGATATGCAACCAATCTTCTAAGCATAACTTGTCAAAATTTATCGTGTCATAGAAAAGTCGGCTGTTACGAATTCGAAACAAATGTACTTCGGTTATCACGACAAAGGGAATTGAGATCAACGCAGTATTTCGGAAGTGAATGTATATCGTTTGGTATGTTCAGCAATCACTAAATGATAAAAATATGAAACTGTGCATACAACTCGGTTAGGTAAACGATACAGTTACAAGTCGGATGTGATCTCGATTTACAGATGACAGCTTGATGATGTAAAGCTCAACCACTCCAGTGTGTGTGTTTATTGCAAAGTATTTGACACAAACAAAATATTGAACGTAGGCCCACCACTTGGTTTCATTACGAGGTGAGTGAAAATTGTTTTCTGTTGGTCAGGTACGATTTGCATTTAGAAAAACGCTCTATGCCGATTAAGCGACGCTGTTTAATATCATAATCCGATGACTGAGTGAAATTTCCTTATGGTTTGATTTAGCGAGTTAATTACCGGCGATTCAATCACATACAAGTAAGATCTTTTACGGGATGAGTATTGTGACAACATATACTTTGACGAATGACAATGGGGAGAAATTTCCGATTTCTTTGGTCGTGAGCGTTCTACAAATATTTCCGGCATACATTTAGCAAGCAACCTACAATATTCTTTTGTTATGGTAATGACTTTCACAAGTTTGGTTTTATGATTACAATTACTTATTTAAATGATAATTTATGATCACTACTTTGAGTAACAATACAAACACATTTTGTAGATTTCAGTGTAGCGCCTATTGCGATTTTGTTAATGCTATGAGTTTTGTGTATTACTCAAGTCTAGTAGAATAGGATGCGTCCAGTAAAGATATTCCAAACGAAATTGTTGTGTCATCTTTAGTCTTGGTTACTGGAAACAACTACATTTGTAAAAATATTTTCTGATATCCGTAATACACAGAGTGATTTGTACCAACACGGAATATCTTTCAAACCAAGAACATTTCAGACAAGTATAGTTTTACAAATCAATATGTTAATAACCACGGCGGTGAAAAGTTTGTTGCTGTCATAATAACCTTTACCGCAACGCCGGGTCTAATTAACGCGAATAATTTAATAATCAAGTCATGATCAACTATTACATATGTCAAATCCATGTGTCAATCCTTATGTTTACAGCATGATAACTTTCAATGTAATACCGGTGTTCGATCGTATAAAATGAATTCTTAACTACGTTGGTCAGACATTCAAATATCATATACTCAAAACATATGTTAATCTCAAGTCGCCGACACCGAGAAGTAATTACTTTTGTCTTACAAAATATACCACATAGTAATTTCTTTGTCTTGCGGAATAGTAACGACTTTTACAGTTGAATAAAAGTACGAGTTGGTGGACTATGAATACAACCGAACTTGCTATGGATTTTGGATTGTGGTGATTACTCGCGTAGTCTTGTCTACTTTTCATAAGGATACTTTTTACTTTGGTTGGGTAAGTTACAAACGGATTGACTTGACAAGGTTTTTTGTATTTTACTCTTTTGTATATGGGAAGATGTTAAAATGTTGAGACGTAATACTATTTCCGTTCACTCGATTACAACAAAAAAAAATAACCCGATAGCTTGTTCAAGGTTTCGACAAATAGATTGAAATATTCCGATTTAACTCATCGCGTCACAAGTCGATCGCGGTATGCACAAGTGGTTGTCAAGTTAGAAATATTTACAACAGGTGCTATTTCATTGAATGATTCTATTGTGTGTAGTAACACATTAAAATATCGCGATAGTATTTACTGAAACTGACAAACGGAAAACTCAGTCGTGAATAGAGTTGTAAGTTTCAAGGATTGTTTCAAAGTATAATCTTGAAATGTGACTGGATCAAAGTTAGTAGTCATGTTTGTCAAAGTCCAAATATTTCATTTTGGATTATCTGGATTTACCTTTAGTACATCTCGCGAATGGATTCCGATGCGGTGCTATAACATTTTTGATAATAATGACTCAAGGATTTTCAATCAACAATACTGGAATTTTTTGGTAATGCTAGAGTTGCCAAATGATTAGTTTCGTGTTTTTGTTAAGTGTTTGATTTCAAGTTAATAAAGACAATAACTGTGTAATGCACATACTTGTGATTCTTGATTCTTGTAGAGTTATAGTTGGTATTGATTCTATAAGTGTGAAAACAGCGGCGAATGTTCGAATAATTCGATGCGGCTGAAAGTCGGCGTCAGTAATATTCGGGTTACGTTCGATTCAACAAAAACGCGTTAAGGGATTTGTCAAAGGATTAGAGTTGTACCGATTTAGAACATTCAGATACGAATCGACTTGATTTGTGTAGTGAGTTTCATTTCAAGTTGATAAACTAACACATTGATTGAATATTTTCATGGATCTTATCACGCAACTAAAGTCAGCCACTATTCTGGAGGTGTGAAACATATAGCGATCGCGGGCAAGTGACAAATTGTTGGTTTTCGAATCACCGCCTGCGACGGTTCTGTGACAAACTAATTACCGAAATATTACCTTGTGAGTGGGTATGAGGGATTGTTATGTCTGAAGCATTATCCGGTGAGTGGTCGTCGGATTTTAAAATTATCACACCCTTTTGAATAAGCGTTCACTTCACAGAGGATTAGGGTTAGAGCGGAAATAAGTGACAATTTGTCGCTATTCAAGTTACCGACACTGGCGGTCTGTTATTCGTTACTTGGTAAATCTTACCAGCGATATCAAGTTCTGTGACAAACTGATTACTAAAATTTCACCGCGTGAGCGATCAATATGCCTGTAACACCAAGTCGTGAAAGATGGTTATGACCGAGACATTATCTTGTCAGCGATCGCGGGGTTTTGCAAACTATTTCACAGCTATTTGAAGTGGTAATTTGTGACCGTTGTTATTGTTGATATTCGAATCACCGTCTACGCCGGCTCTGTGGTAAACTAAATACCAAAATATTACCTTACAAGTGATTCCTAGACTTAGCAAACTATTTCACGCCTTCTTTGCTGAAAGTACGACATACCGCCCGCAGTCTATACCGAAAGTACGAATCACGACCGCACCCATAAGACGCAATAGCCGCATGCGACCCCCGCCGTAAGAAATATCAACTCACTCGTGTTAAAGCGAAAATTGCGCTATCGCGGTGAAGTCGCGACTGTGAACAGCAGACTATTCTGTAGGTGCGAAACAGCGGTATACAAGGTGCGAATAATCCGATCTGAAAGTACTATTCAGGTTACGTAGAAATCAATAGCGACGAAAGACTTAGAACACGATCGGTCATTTGTCACGACTAAACTACATCATATATAATAATTTACGATATACACATTAACAAAGGTTCATTCACATGCCTATTTACTTGATACATATTCAACACCGTGCGAGAGATGCCTGAAAGGGCGATTCACGGCCGCACCCAAAAGAACACATGGCGAATCACCACCACTGCCTATACGCGAAATACGACACGCGAAAGTACGACGTGCGACAGATGCCTATACCTAAAAGTACGATGTGCCAACACGAGTTTTCAATACGATATGCGACAGATGCCTATACCTAAAAGTACGATGTGCCAACACGAGTTTTCAATACGATATGCGACAGATGCCTATACCTGAAAGTACGATGTGCGAGCGCACCCATAAGAACGCATTACGATGTGCGACCGAGAGGGGGGGTCCAAAAGTACGATGTGCCACCACGAGTTTTCCATACGATGTGCGACCGCACCCATAAGAGCCCATGCAAAAAATTAGCCGTTCGCGACCGATCATAATAACTACTGACGGCCGCCAACACATACTAATTGAATTACGTGTCGATGGCCGCACGTTTGCCACCCCTGGCCTAGGCGATGTAAAGAGGAGGCATTGCACACTGAATGAAAAGTAAAAGAAGATAATATAAAAAGCAAGCGACAAAATGTGGTGGCTTCGCTCAACAACAAGGCTATTTCGCTAAGCTGCACAGTGCACACTACTCGGAAGGCAGCGACAAAGACGATAAGCTTTGTAGTATCCCAAATACGTTTTAATGTCTTGATATAGAAAAATGCAGATAGGGGTTTGTAGAGAGTTCAAAATGTATCATGTTTGACATTGCTTCGAAATATGACGACAAATAAATAATATTTTTTGGCAATTCTCATCGCCTAATATCAACACATCCACCGAGAAGCATATAGTAACAGTGTAAACACTGCTTTCGACTAAGAAATTAGATGTAGTATGTATTGGCGGCTGTCAACATCCAAATTGAATTTACAAATTGACTTCCAGATTTACGAGAGATTTTAAGTCACATTGAAATTTTCCTCGCGCTGCGCGCGATTTAATGCGACGTACTTTTTCAATTAAATATAGTGGCGCCTTTTGCAATCTGAGTCCCACAGTACAGATGCGAACTGCAGAGGAAAATGATGCTCCCCATACAGAGATACCAACTTGGAATCGTGTGCGTCTCACGAAATAAATGGATGACATCATGTTTGGTCTGCAGATTCCATATTGATCAAGTCAAGACGTCATTTTTATCAAAATAACTCAAACCGCGGCGATGTTTGTCGCAATGTGCGTAGAGTCATAAGCGCCAAGTGGCTGCTGCGACACTATAGCTGGGAACAGGTTGGCTATGATTCCTTCGTAAAGCACGACGAACAAACGCGAGCTCGCCTCCTAGTGTTGAAACGATTCGAACACGCGCAGCATAACTCCGCGACGCGACGTTTCGCTGCCCACCAGCGGAGTTCGTCTGATTTAAAAAGGACACGAGTATAGAGGCAGAAGCAACACAAGTAAGTAATACGCACAGTAATTTGATTTTTAGTACGCATTTTCTCAATATTTTTACAACATTTATTAAGGCTTGCGTGAATCGCATGTGGCCCGCGGGCCGTAGTTTACCCATCTCTGATCTACACAGCCAAAGATTTGTAATTTCGCACACATCAAATAAAACATCGAAGCAATAAAAATCATCGACATCTGACATAAATCATGACCGAGCTCTTCTTTGCAGATTGCAGTTACTCGTAACAGCGGCTCGCCAAATCAATAGGCATACGTTCATTGTTCAACTACGAGAAGCATTATTCATTATGGCAGAATTCTATGCTCACTCTATCTTATTCTCATATGGCCGTACTCGAAACGGGAGCGAGCCGTTGTTTCGCAATTCTCAAAATCTACCACAATAGCCATCTGCTCATACATCATGTTAGCGTGTATTGTTGCTACAATCAGGGCTTTGGAGCAGCCGCAAATTTGCATTGCTCCAGCTCCGGCTCCGGAGCTTTCTTCTATCATACATTAGCTCCGGCTCCAGCTCCGGAGCTGCATCATTACCACTGCTCCGGCTCCAGCTCCGGCTCCGGCTCTGAAAACTATCGAAGGTATCTGTCGATATCAGGGGCGGGCAACCCGTGGCCTGCGGGCCATATGTGGCCCGCGAGAGGGTTCTGAGTAGCCCGCGAGCTAAATTTCCGATTATATTATCGAAATTCCCTGTTATTATAGAAATTGAATTGCTCAGATTATGAACTTGCAAGGCCAACCAAAAATATGATTAGTCTGGCCACGGCACTTGGGATGTTGATGACTAAAATATCAGTTCCGACGCATTGGCAGATCCAGGGTCCAGTCACATTTTTAGTAAATCGTCGTACACTACAATAAACTAAAAAAGTAGTAAAATTTTTCTTCGCGCATCGTGTTTAATTGTCACACAATTTCTTTCTTTGTAGCCTACCACCACCTGAAAATGAAAAAAAACGCCTGATATACACTGGCGTAGCAGCATGTGCTGCCGCCCCTGGCTCTCGCTTAAAATGCCGCCACCCTAAGTAGACCGCAGCAAATTTCGACATAGATTCATGTTCAAACAATCTTGTCAATAAAAATAATTACAAATAATATGCCGCGTCTCAGCCTCGCCGCCTCAACGTTAATAAGGCCAAAAATAATAAAGACAAGAAATAGCGAACGAATGCATTGTGAAAATAGAAAATCAATAGCCGCATCAAAGCAAAATCAGCGATAATATCCTCAAATTCAAGTTTTTGAACGCAGTCTATTTCTATAGACAGAATGCATTAGGCTTACCATATTCTGGAAATCTAAAAAGAGGACACTTTTTCAGAAATTCGAGACTTGCAAAACCGGAAAAGAATTCTCAAAAACCGGTGAATTTTTCCCACTTTGTGATCGGTTGACTAAAAAAAAAGGTCATCTTTCCGCTCAGAGCTCAAAATACCGTTTTTCTCTCCGCATTGCTAGGTGGATGACTAAAAAAAAAGGTCATCTTTTCGCTCAGAGCTAAAATCACCGTTTTTCGCTCCGAAATACCCGCCGGAGCGTCACTTCTGTGCTAATTTACGGCATATCACTCGCAATTTGCTCTAAATCTGACCTAAATTTTCAAAAAAGAGGACAAAATCTCAAAAAAGAAGACAAAAGGGCGTCCTCCGAGGACATTTTCAAAAAAGTCAAAAAAGAGGACAAATCCTCTTAAAAGAGGACGTATGGTAACCCTAGCATAGAGCTGATAGCCGATCATCATTACTGGTATAGAACGTAAATAAGATTTAATCAGTTCAAGCTTTGAGAAGCTCCTCAACACAGCTCGCAATTGAAACACCAATGGTCAGATAAAGTTTCAGACACGAGCATAAATATGGTGTCGAATCAGGTAGCTTTGCATTAACTAACCACTGTAAAACATCAAACGCTGTTGCTTTACGATCAAACGTGGTTTTACTGTTCCGCACCAGCCTCTTAACCCTTTTAAAATCTCAAGTTGAACAACTTCATATAACCTTGACGGCTATTTCGGAGTGGTTCCATCGCCATGTTAACATATTAATTCGTGTTTTCGGAATCAGCGCGGCACTAGCTTTTGATTGAGACCTGTTTGATTAAATTTTATTAAGGTAATTAAACATCTTCGGGCGCATACCCGTTGACAGGAACGAAACAGCACTTCGTCAGTTCCCAAAAAAAACTTGGGTCTTGGGCTCCCATAGGGTGATAAACCGACCCCCCCCATCGTGTTGATCGCTTTTTCCACGAAATTAGCCGTGCTGTTTAGTGAGCCAGCGCTAAGCGCAAAAATTTTCCATAATTAATGATAAAATCGCTCAATAAGATGTTATTTCGTCTGCTACATCAAAAAATATAGAATCGGGCAAACGTACTTAACTAAAAGACGCACACGATTTCAAATTGGTCTTTCTTCACTGGCGTATAATTTTTCCCTGCGGGATGGAATTCGTCTTCTGAGGTTCAGATTGCCAAGACATGAACATTCGGCGCCAGTCATTTAGGCGCCTAGGCTATGGACAATTAAAGCTATATGTATTTTGTATATATGACAAAGTTTTCGGTCAGCGTAAGGGCAGTCCTTTTCGGTCAAATGTTTTTACGCTGCCGATCGTTCTGGCATATACTTCTTGGAGTCGCATGTAATATGTCCTAAAACGTTATATGTCTTGGTGCGTCGTGACGCGGTATTGACCATCGCCGATATGTCCATTTCTAAAAATCTTGCGTGCTCTTTTCTTGGGGGAAGAGTAGCCTACAAAATAATCATGATATTTGGCACCTTGAAATCGCACGTAGCGCGAAAATATTTCGAAAAATTGCATAAATTTTCAAAAAATACTCTATAATTTATGCTATAATTCACGAAATAATTTTGGGCCCCTTCGAGCTCCCTCCCCCCCCCGAATTGGGAGGTTTGGGGTGCGGCAGTTACGGTCCTGCGTATCGCATCTCCATCGTCAAAGCATCTCAATGGTGCAGGCGAAAAAGAATACCATATCTCTCTCTCTCTCACTGTGCAGCCTCATTTTGCCGCCCCCTTGGAGCCTGCCGCCCCTGGCGCAGAGCCAGAACCGCCAAGTGGCTGCTACGCCACTGCTGATATAGCCGATTGAGTCTAACTATTAGGGATGGTGTGAACCTATGAAAGGTTCAGGTTCGTGTGAACGCGAACCTTTTTGAAAGGTTCTGTGTGAACACGAACGTGAACCTCATGACGTCACGTGACGTCATATTGCTAATTCCAACCCTATCCTTCAATGAAATGATAACCTACAATAATGTACAGATTGTACATGATACCTAGCGACGATTCGGGCGACATAATGTCTCAATGCTGAAGTACTCTATACTGACGCTTTAAACGTCGCCAAATGTATCAACTGGGGAAATCAAATGATATAATAATCTCGTGAAATCAATATCTTCCGCCGCTTTGCCAACAATTTCGATGAGGACTTACCAGGGAATATAATAACAGGAAAGGAAGTAGTTTATTTTTGTCCTTGATGTTTTTTGCCGCATATACACCGAATCATGACATAAATACACACTTTCCGCGCATATGCCCACCATGAGTACATGATGTGCATATGCCGCCAGGCAAGGAAGATGCAGATATAGCCTTGTAGCAGTGTTGGGATGACTCGAGTCATGACTTGACTTAAGTCAAACTCGAATCACCTTTTCATATGAGACCGGAAAATGTATTCGACATCATATATTGATATTGAGCAGAGTGTGAAACGGGTATCTATGCTTGCTACTGATATTACCCCATTAACAAGTCATTCAGTCAATCGCACCGATTTGATTTTAATGATACAGTAAACACGAAGTGAAGATTGACCCCGTAAGCCTGCTAGTTTTCTTTTACATCAGAAAACGATATCAATCTCATTGATTGGTTGAATAAGCATCATTCTCTGACTACATAGCTTATTTCGCTCGTGATGTTTTGTGATTGCGGGTCAAGCTCGCAGCATAGAGTCATTAAATATTTACAAACGGAAAGCTGGATCTTTCGAGCAAACTTTTGCAACAAAGCAAGCAAAACTTTTGAGATTGTCACGGTGCATGCTCGTTTAGTGTCGATTTTTTTTATGCTGCCAGCGCCATGAATAGATTGGCCTGCCGTTAACATGCAATAAATTTAAACCAGCAATGTTATAATGAAGTGAAAATTGTAACATATGAAAAAGGTTCACAGTGCAGAACCTACCAAGGTTCTGTTGTGAACGCGAACCTCTAAATTTCCGAGGTTCACACACAGAACGCGAACGTGAACCTCACGTTCACACCATCCCTACTAACTATATTCGTAATTACGAGAGAATGTCTTTTCGCGTTTGCGCTCGCAGAAAGATCGTCGACGATGAAATGTGGGCACAAAATGATTGTCGTATATTATATCTTCGATATTGATATTTCCAGATGCCGAATAGTCTTGTCCTTGCAAACTGAGCCCAGCGGGCGGTATACAGTCGACCCGCAATATACCCAAGTAATGATAATATTAACTTTGAAAATTTTACGCGCCTGACGCGGCTAGTGGGCAGCGCACTCGTTCATCAATTTCATTTGGCCCTTTAGCCGAAAAGGTTGGCCACCCCTGATCTATATAGACTACTACTTTACCCGTAGGTTAGTTATCTATAGTAATCTAGAGTCTGTCAGCCGTCAGTAACATCGGATGCATGAAAACATAGGTGCCGCCGTGCCGGCTTGTAACGACATAATGAATACTTGTCAATTGTCGATAACATCATAGTTGCACTAGAACGCTACTCCGTGCCATTGCTGTTGTGCAGCATTCAAATTCTGATGCGGCGTTTTAACACTGGCACTGTACTCGTTAACATGAAGCCATACAGCTCAATTCAATCTTTAAATGTGCTATTATTATTCAACTGTAACTGTAGTAAAAGCAACATGGGCGGATATAACGACGTGATCAATAGAAATTCGATTTGTATACCAAATGGCCAAAGGTTTGACGTTCGATATTGGCGCACTCGTTACCAGTCCATGCGATGTCGATCAAGTTTACCGGAATATAATATTTTCCCGTTGAAACGAATCGAATAATCGAATTAAACACTGTGCCATTCACATTGCGCCATGCCCATAACGAATTAAACTATGCAATATGCACATTGCACATTTACAAGTCACTGTGCGCGATAATCCGGAATACTAGATCAAGCAGGCATCAAGAATGAATTTACGAAACAGATGATTACAAATTGGAAATCGCGTTTATTTATTTATTGTGAGAAGAAAAAGAGTGGCGCCTATCACCGTTAGATCTTGTGCGCCACGACATTGGAAATCGCGTATCAAATCGGTAATTTGTCTCCAACATCAAGTGCCATGGGGTTTGGGGCTACTCTTATGTCATCCCCTATTTACGCTCGAAAATCTTTACTGGAGGGAATGACGATGATGTGCAGTAATGGATTCCAATTAGCATGCATAATTGCATACTCAATAACACTGTCCAATTTCGCGTCCCGATTGAAGAACTGGTCCGCGGACATATGAGCAATGAGCATGCGACACTTCGGCATGCGACATTTTGGCAGGCGACACATAAGCATGTGGGTTAAATTACGGGTTAGGGATAGGTTAGGGTTGGATTTATGGTTGGGTTAGGGTTAGACGTTAGTTTAGGATATACATAAGGGTTAATTTCAGGGCTATGCTTCGGGTTAGGGTAAGTTTTTGGGTTATATATAGTCACATGCTGAATTGACGCATGCTGATGTGATGTGATAGTCATCATTATTTTCGAACCGTATACCAACAAGGTTATGCTGATGATGAAATTGCGCGTATGCCGAATACCCACAATATTCACAGGCATATTTCGCATACCGAGGTTCGGCACTAATGTATGAAAATTGAACATTGAACATATGACTGATCTGCTGTTAAATCCCTACGATCAGGGTTAGTTGAAAAAGGTAGTGCCAAAGAGGAAAAGATTCTTAATTTCGCGAAGGCCTGCTGTTGAATTATGTGAACTCGGCAGATATGGTTGTTGCATATATGATAGGATCTTATGAAATACGACGGAGCCGGTGCTACCCCTCAAATAACTGGTTCCAGCTCCGGATCCGGCTCCGACTGAATTTTAAGTAAAGTTCCGGCTCCGGCTCAAGCTCCGGTAAAAATGCACGGCTCCGGGCTCCGGCTCCGGCTCCAAAGCCCTGGCTACAATGAAAATTGATGGGCTCGGGAAATCCTCCGCTATGAAGTTGGGCAACTGATTTACTGTGACGTAACACGCAAATGACGTCACAGTTAAAGGAATGTTGTTCTCCTTCTCATTGCAATCGTTGATATTGTCTTCCAATATGTGATGAAGAGCCAAGTTCTAAGTAGCGAAATGAATGTAATCGTGAGTAATATAATGATTACTTTTCCATTGTAATCGTAATGGTGATCGACTACTTCGAGATTACGCTGTAATCGTAATCGTAATCGCGTCATTCAGAAGTAATCGTAATCGCAATCGATTACATTCATTAAGTAATGACTTATGACTAGTAGCTAAATTAGGGTTACCATATTTGGGAAATCTAAAGAGAGGACACTTTTTCAGAATTTTCAGCTTGCAAAACCGGAGGAGAATTTGCAAAAAATGGTAAATTTCACCCACTTCGTGGTCGGTTGACTGAAAAAAAAGGTCAACTTTTCACTCAGCTCCCGAAATACCCGCCGGAGCGTCACTTCGGTGCTAATTTACGACATCTCAGTCGGATTTTGATATAAATATGACCAAATTTCTCAATAAAGAGGACAAAATCTCAAAAAAGAGGACAAAAGGGCGTAGTTTAATGCATGTTGCCCCTTGCCCGCCATCCACCTAATGCAGATACTACGACTGCGAGCTGCCGTTGACAGCTCGGTTATGATTTATATCAGCAGCCATGGTTTTCTGGTTCTTGGATACGGAAATCGTCATGTTTTATTTGACGATTACAAAATTTCTAACCCATGTCCTGTGTACTGAACATACTCCTCGCCAAAGAGTCAAGTTCAAACTAAGCACAACCAAACATCAATAATTACGTTACTATTTGAAACTAGGCAGAGTGGTGATTATTATCCTCATCCTCCTGTGAGGTAGTGGTGTATATGGTGTATATTTATAACAGGACATGTGACATGTCGGTGGTTCTTTCAATCAGTGATTCTCAACCGTCCGTCAATTTGTTTGCCAGTCCACGAATATATAATAATCGAGAGCGACTTCATTAGCGACCCCACTAGCGACTTCGCTGATGCTCGCTAGCGTAGGTGTGGAGCAAAGAAGGAACCGATGTCTTGCGGACAGACTCTCTCACTATACGAATAAACGTTGGTGATCTCACAACGAGATTTAGGGAGTAGCCAAGCAGTATTTGTCTGCATCATGAACTACTTCAACTATTTGTTCGACCCAAGTGGCCGAGCTACTTTTACAAATGAGTTTGATTTTTGTAGGCCATTTTTAGTTATATTTGCATCAATTTTATAAGTGATGTTGTCACTTACAAAACTAGACGATACATTTAACGGAAAAAAGCAAGGCTGTGGAGTTGGACTCGGAGTTTCGCTAATTTTTCCCTTAATGGAGTCGGAGTATCAAGCGAAATTTGAGCACTCCTTGGAGTCGGAGTTGTGAAAAAATACTGGCTGGAGTCGGGGTCGGAGTTTGTGAAAATCCTGCTGACTCCGACTCCAACTTCCTTAATGTGACAACAAGTGCTTTCAAATGTCTCTTAAATTACTAATATAAATAAAATAGGATTTGTATGTACCAACAATCACTGTTATTAGTAACGATATTAATAAAATTAGACATCATTTGCAAATATAATAATAATCACAAATTGGTGCAATTTTTGGAATTATACCATGATACTGTGGAAGAGTAAATAAATCGTTTGGTTTTGTAAGTGACGACATCACTTGTAAAATTGATGCAAATATAACCAAATGCTGCTTCCCACTTGACAAAATCAAAAATATTGCTCAGTCGCTTGGGTTAAACAAATCTTTCAGAAAGAGTACCAGTATAGTCCTCTAGTCCATGAATACTTGCATGTAGAATGTAGATTGTAGACTTATGCTGTTTGACTACTCTCTAAAGTTCGTTTCTGTCCAACTTTTATTAGTAGTGAGAGCGTGTGTGCCTGCCATCGGTATAGTGCAGTGGTTCCCAACCGGTGTGCCGCGGCACACTATAGTGTGCCAATTGGACTGCTCAGGTGCGCTGTTTGTAAATGGTCGAACCGGACCTCGATCGGACATATCAATCTCACATGTCGACACATGCGTCATTCATATTCAACACTGGTGGTTTTATAGTATCCCCTATTTCTTTCCATCCGGTGTGCACTGTGCAGTGTGCATGTGTGCAAGTGCATGCTTCTTATTCACATCACCTAGGCCAGGGGCGGATCCGGCCCGCGAAGGGATTTTGTCCGGCCCGCGGAGAGTTTTCCGTCTTACATGATAGTGTGGCCCGTGGCCCCAGTCTGCCGAGATTTTTCACTTCTTGCTTACTATGTCCAATTTTAGTGACAGTATATGTTATGATATACGAGTATGCGCAGCGTGCGAGAGTGGAGCTTAAGCGTAAGTTCGTCGAAGCGAGAAGCAGACTTGCATTATCGGCATTTGCGATGTACTCAACCCTAATGTAGTTTGTAGTAATCATGGTGTTGTCGACTACAACGGTCATTTTCACCAGGCTGATATTTTTTATTTTCATTCCGTAAGCGTCGACTTGTAGCACGGCACGCTTCTAGACTTTTGTAAGACGTTGGGAATATTTTGGAAATCTGAAAAGAGGACACTTTTTCAAAATTTTCAGACTTGCAAAACCGGAGGAAAATCCTGAAAAATGGTAAATTTTTCCCACTTCGTGGTCGATTAACTAAGATAAAGTAAGGTCAACTTTCTCGCTCAGCGCCCAAAATACAGTTTTTCCTTTCACATTATCAGTTAGTTGACTAAAAAAAGGGTCAACTTTCCGGCTCGATCTCCCGAAATAGCCGCTGGTGCGTTACTTCGGTGCTAAATTACTGTATCTCAGTCGATTTTGTCATATATTTAACAAAAATTCTCAAAAAGAGGACAAAATCCGCAAAAGAGGACATTTGGGCGTCCTCCGGGGACACTTTCAATAAAGTCAAAAAAGAGGACAAATCCTCTTAAAAGAGGACGTATGGTAACCCTATAGTGAGACACCGCTTATACCAGCGGTCGCCAACTCAAAACGGGTCGAGGGCCACTTTTCAAATTACGTAGAGGACGCGGACCGCATTAATTCAATATCGAGATTGTTGAACAATGACGCTATCTCGTCACCTCCTCAACCCTGATGAATTGATATCTTGGTTAATTAGGAGTACCGGGGTTATCTAACGCCTTGAAATCTTAACTAAAGATTGCTCCGTGTGGTAATTGATCAGACAGAAACAGATATGGCGGCGCCTGTATGACAATACTGTTCTCAATCCACATTGTCTTCGTCATTATCGGCGAGAAATGGCTTTGAAGCGACATTGCTGTCGTTGAAATACATTCATTAAATACGATTTATTCCTTGCAGATGTGGAAAAATGGGCGAATAATGTATCGATCCAGCAATCCGGCCCGCCAAGTACTTAATTTTCCTATATCCGGCCGGCCGACTGGAGAAGTTGCCCGCCACTGACCTAGGCCCTGGTGGGGTGGGTGTCTGATTCCAAAGACTACTCCAAGTCTACAGCATCTTCATCTCTTTTCATTGTATCACAGTCTTGTGGTGTTTTGAAATGATAAAATTATCAATAAACTGGAACTGATGGTAATAGCTCTTAACGACAAGGATTCCATGATTATGAACAGAAACTTCCAAAGCATGTCTACTGTACAAAGGGCGCTCACTGTCAAAATCGTATAGGGCAGTGGTTCAAAACATATGTTGCGGACCGGTGAACCTCCAAAGACCAAAATTAATCTCAAATTGAATAACGACAAATGTATGTACCACATATGTAGCATTGGAAACTTCATTTAATGCTGGTTCATATTGTATATATACACGTGGTTCTTTCAACGTTTTTCCAAGGCGAAGGTCGCGAAGTCTTGTTAAAGACCGCTAATTTGATTGTGATTGTTGGTATCCTCTGAAAGAAATACGACTTTGCCGTTGGCTACAACCTCTATTACTCCCAGGTATCTCTTAATTGTAATGACGTATTTTAACGAAGTTTGATTAAAAGCCTCCGTAACTTTCACATTATAACTTGTCCGAAATGAGTTCCAGGCTACGTTTAAACATTCCGGCAGGAAGTATGCTACGGACCAGCAGTTGAGAACCACTGGTATAGGGCCTTTTCCCACATTTTGACACGCATTGTACTTCAAGGGACAATATACCTAGTTCAATACATTTTGTTGAGAACGCCCCTGAAGCATTTTTTGAGAATACCACTATCTAATGATGTGGAACTATGTTAAAGGAGACTTTGCTATCGAGATGTAAGCCCATGAATTATATACCCACATTTTACTTGAATTATAATTACCCTCACATTTGCGACAGCATATCGCACACCTAGAGATTTGGTGAATTTTGTCAAAGGAAAGTTTGCGACGAAAGCTCAGGGATGTACAGGACATATCGTTTTACTATAGAAGTATACGCTTCATCCTTATCAGAACTACTACACCATATATACTGCTGCGCCATATTTCTTCGGCGCCCCCATGTAGCCTAGTTCATGTGTGTTTTACCCCCTTTCAAATCCAAATGGACTGGAAGGAGGGCTGGCGCCAAGGATAAGAACCACGTGTAGCTCTTCTTCGAATTGTCCAAGCCAATTGACGTATGCGATATCACGATCAGGCGTTCGATATGGCGACTGCAGTTTGTATCTGGCTCCGTTGTAATTGCGGTATGAAATATAGCTTGTAGCGTGATCCCCGTGCATCGGCGGAATACTTGCATTGCCATATCTCTCGGTAGATACAATATTTTGGTATCAAATTAACCATGGCTGACACTCCGGACAGGTATTGCACGAGTTACGAAAACAGGAATTCCATTATGACTGTAACGGAAGGTAACGGGTTGGATAGCAAAATAAGCAGCTGAGACTTCTTGATGTTTTAATATTTCATTTTAAAGATGAGATGAGGTTCTTAATGTTGAATTATTAATAATACTTCAATTTACATGTTGAATTTAGGCCTACATGTCTAGGTCAAAGCGGGTTGTTTAATTGAATGACCGCTACAAGTCGCCTTGGCTCCTTCCGATCGAGTCATTTTATCGCAATCTTGTGATGCGGTGAAATTATTACTGAATAAGTGAGCCAAAATGGTCATCGCGAACGCTTCGCCCGCCAGGTTCGGCCAAGTCACGGCCGGATCACGCCTGTTCATTGAAACACGGCCGACTTGTACAACGCATGTGTGATGGCCTTCAGGCCGTCTGTCGGCCGCACACGGAAAAGCAATAAATGGCGTTGTTCGATGGTCGGTTACGATTGTAAGATGATATTTTCATCCGATCATGATATAAATAATGTTCTATGGGATATACAATGCGGTGTCATGGACCAAGGATGAGGATGCCAAAACTACCAGTCGCGGTCTCATAATCTGGAATCCATAACTATGGTGCCCTAACCCTGAAGTCACAATTTTACTATGTTAATCTTTATTCAGCTGTCCATTTTAGACGTTCTTTCTTCCTCTTTCCATTCGCTTACTTATTGAGTACGTTTTTCATCTGAGCCTTTTCTACTTTTTTTTTGTCGTAAAACGGCGCGGGGGGAGAAGCCCAGATAAAACTACGACGGCGGGAATTGAACCCGGGTCGACAGCGTAAGCGAAGCTCACCACTGTGCTAGCAGTATGACTCCTGTTTTGACATGGTTCAGCGTTTAAGAAAGTCGTAGGAGGAAAAAAGGAAATGCCCTATATAAATGCACCGCTCAGACTGCAGCGATTTCAAGTTTCGCGGCGGTTGAAAATCGACACTGCAGTACAGGCTTAATGCTATCGGGTACCTTTGACGTTGAATATCAAGCAAGACCGGTGGAATTTATAGCCCGAATCGTCAGTTCAGGCTTCGCGGTGGTTGAAAGTCGACAGTCGACACTGCAGTACAGCCTTACTACTATCGCATACCTTTGACGTTGTATATCAAGCATGGCCGATGGAAATAGCTCCGAATCGTCAGACAAAACAAGCAGCATCGATCCACCAGCTGTGGGCGATGATAGCTCAAGGCAGATCGTTACTATTCGCGAGGATTACAAAGACTCCGAAAGGTTTGCGAATAGTTGTGAAAATACATCAGGACAACGACACATCTCTGCAGTGTAACAGACCTCCGTCTGTAGTTGATCACACACGATTCAACAATGCTGCAGAGACTTTATTACACGTCCGTCCGCCGAAGCGGCCAGAAGCCAAAGAGGAAGTGAAAGCACAATGCGATGATACTATAACTGACGTAAGGGGCAGTATAGAGCACGGCTGCCACATTATTCCCCACCAAACTTGAGAAGTGCCTATAAAAGCACTCTCACAAACTACAGTAAAAAAACAGCAACATCAAAACCGACAAGTTCAAAATCACCAACAAAATCGCAAACATCCGCATGACCGCATCACAGTAGCAGAACACTAACCCTAAACTAACAACAATGAACAATTCCCTAAACTAAAACCCTAACGCCGCGCCACATCAACGGGAGAGTCACATGCTCCATCCCCTCTTCATAACATCGGACCGGGAGAGTCACAAGCTCCATCCCCTCCACGCGCGCTCACATCAGTTCCGCCAGTGAAACAGTCATTACGAAGTGAAGCCATCAGTCAAGTCTTCAAACTTCTCACATCGATGCAAAACTGCTTCTTCAATCGGTTCAAATAGCCAATGCCGTAATCGAATTTCCACCAACTTTCAGCATACCGTTACTGTCCAGGAATCTTCAGACTTGCAGCCAAATTAATGAAGTAACGTTTTTAGCGTGCTCGCCATTGTAACAGACCTCCGTCTGTAGTTGATCACACACGATTCAACAATGCTGCAGAGACTTTATTACACGTCCGTCCGCCGAAGCGGCCAGAAGCCAAAGAGGAAGTGAAAGCACAATGCGATGATACTATAACTGACGTAAGGGGCAGTATAGAGCACGGCTGCCACATGCAGCGCCGACAGTGTAATGGCGTTGCGTCCGGCCTCTCGGTCGGCAGGTCGTGAGTTCGATCTCCGGCCGAGTCAGATCAAAGACTACGTAACTGCTATCCGCAGCTACCCTGCTAAGCCAGTGGTTCTCAACCTTTTCGTCTTCGCGGACCCCTTTTGAACCGTCACGGACCCCCGCGGACCCCCACAAGTTTTCGTTAAAAATTAGTTCAATTGTGGTGCTACCATCCTTCGTGGTGAGGTTTCAATTCCTTCATTGGAACAGATTAGGAAAAAGATCAGGAATTTCTCTTTCAAACGACTGTTTACTAATTTGCTGAGACTGACAACACCAAATACAAAATGTTTGCTAACATTTCGAATTCACCCTGTTTGGCGTTGCTATCTCCAACATTTCATTCCTCTACAAACCCTACCAAAACATTTCTAAACAGCAATATGTTTGCATCGACAGGCTATTGGCAATTTGACAATTAAAATATGTTTGCACAGTCGGATATTTCATCTCAGACGACCATTTTAATGAAGTGAGTCGTATTGTTTTGGCAATTATGAAACGAACCTGTCTCATGCTCTCCCTAATCAAAAATAAATAAAATTAGGTTATCAACCATTTCATAAATTTAGAGGTTTCGCAGACCCCCTGAAAATGCTTCGCGGACCACCATTTTGCTCCAACCATTTTTTATATTTACTACAGGTCGTACCAGATCTACACATTTTTAGTCCTGGATATAAAATTCACAATTCACCTAATGACACCGCCCGCTCCCGACCCTCGATGACACCGCTTGTGTATTTCAGTGTCCGTTATTTTGTTTTCTGTGTACCTTTCTCCTCCAACCAATCACTCCATCATTTTGCTCCAACCATTTTTTATATTTACTACAGGTCGTACCAGATCTACACATTTTTAGTCCTGGATATAAAATTCACAATTCACCTAATGACACCGCCCGCTCCCGACCCTCGATGACACCGCTTGTGTATTTCAGTGTCCGTTATTTTGTTTTCTGTGTACCTTTCTCCTCCAACCAATCACTCCATCATTTTGCTCCAACCATTTTTTATATTTACTACAGGTCGTGCCAGATCTACACATTTTTAGTCCTGGATATAAAATTCACAATTCACCTAATGACACCGCCCGCTCCCGACCCTCGATGACACCGCTTGTGTATTTCAGTGTCCGTTATTTTGTTTTCTGTGTACCTTTCTCCTCCAACCAATCACTCCATCATTTTGCTCCAACCATTTTTTATATTTATTACAGGTCGTACCAGATCTACACATTTTTAGTCCTGGATATAAAATTCACAATTCACCTAATGACACCGCCCGCTCCCGACCTTCGATGACACCGCTTGTGTATTTCAGTGTCCGTTATTTTGTTTTCTGTGTACCTTTCTCCTCCAACCAATCACTCCACCATTTTGCTCCAACCATTTTTTATATTTACTACAGGTCGTACCAGATCTACACATTTTTAGTCCTGGATATAAAATTCACAATTCACCTAATGACACCGCCCGCTCCCGACCCTCGATGACACCGCTTGTGTATTTCAGTGTCCGTTATTTTGTTTTCTGTGTACCTTTCTCCTCCAACCAATCACTCCATCATTTTGCTCCAACCATTTTTTATATTTACTACAGGTCGTACCAGATCTACACATTTTTAGTCCTGGATATAAAATTCACAATTCACCTAATGACACCGCCCGCTCCCGACCCTCGATGACACCGCTTGTGTATTTCAGTGTCCGTTATTTTGTTTTCTGTGTACCTTTCTCCTCCAACCAATCACTCCACCATTTTGCTCCAACCATTTTTTATATTTACTACAGGTCGTACCAGATCTACACATTTTTAGTCCTGGATATAAAATTCACAATTCACCTAATGACACCGCCCGCTCCCGACCCTCGATGACACCGCTTGTGTATTTCAGTGTCCGTTATTTTGTTTTCTGTGTACCTTTCTCCTCCAACCAATCACTCCATCATTTTGCTCCAACCATTTTTTATATTTATTACAGGTCGTACCAGATCTACACATTTTTAGTCCTGGATATAAAATTCACAATTCACCTAATGACACCGCCCGCTCCCGACCCTCGATGACACCGCTTGTGTATTTCAGTGTCCGTTATTTTGTTTTCTGTGTACCTTTCTCCTCCAACCAATCACTCCACCATTTTGCTCCAACCATTTTTTATATTTACTACAGGTCGTACCAGATCTACACATTTTTAGTCCTGGATATAAAATTCACAATTCACCTAATGACACCGCCCGCTCCCGACCCTCGATGACACCGCTTGTGTATTTCAGTGTCCGTTATTTTGTTTTCTGTGTACCTTTCTCCTCCAACCAATCACTCCATCATTTTGCTCCAACCATTTTTTATATTTACTACAGGTCGTACCAGATCTACACATTTTTAGTCCTGGATATAAAATTCACAATTCACCTAATGACACCGCCCGCTCCGGACCCTCGATGACACCGCTTGTGTATTTCAGTGTCCGTTATTTTGTTTTCTGTGTACCTTTCTCCTCCAACCACTCACTCCACCATTTTGCTTCAACCATTTTTTATATTTACTACAGGTCGTACCAGATCTACACATTTTTAGTCCTGGATATAAAATTCACAATTCACCTAATGACACCGCCCGCTCCCGACCCTCGATGACACCACTTGTGTATTTCAGTGTCCGTTATTTTGTTTTCTGTGTACCTTTCTCCTCCAACCAATCACTCCATCATTTTGCTCCAACCATTTTTTATATTTACTACAGGTCGTACCAGATCTACACATTTTTAGTCCTGGATATAAAATTCACAATTCACCTAATGACACCGCCCGCTCCCGACCCTCGATGACACCGCTTGTGTATTTCAGTGTCCGTTATTTTGTTTTCTGTGTACCTTTCTCCTCCAACCAATCACTCCACCATTTTGCTCCAACCATTCTTTATATTTATTACAGGTCGTACCAGATCTACACATTTTTAGTCCTGGCTATAAAATTCACAATTCACCTAATGACACCGCCCGCTCCCGACCCTAGATGGCACCGCTTGTGTATTTCAGTGTCCGCTATTTTGTTTCTTTTCTACCTTTCTCCTCCTAGTAATCACTCCAACCATTTTTTATTCACTGCTGGTCATACCAGATATACACATGTTTAGTCCTTTATATAAATATTTTTAGTCCTGTATATAACAAATTTTAGTCCTGTATGTAAAGATTTTTCGTCCTATATCTATAATCTATAATTCACCTACTTACCCCGTCTGTACTCCTCCCCTGGATGAAACTGCTTGTGTATTTCTGTGTTCGCGATTTTGTTTTCTGTCTACCTTTCTCCTCCAACCAATCAATCCAGCCATTTTGCTCCAACCATTTTTTATTCTATACTGGTCATACCAGATCCACACATTTTTAGTCCTATGTATAAAAATATTTTAGTCCTATGTATTAAATTTATAATTCACCTAATAATTCTTCCCGCCCCCGACCCTAGATGGTACTACTTGTGTATTTTAGTGTCCGCCATTTTGTTCCCTTTCTGCCCTTCTCCTCCAAGTAATCACTCCAACCATTTTTTAATCACTACTGGTCATATCAGATCTACACATTTTAGTCCTATATATAAAATGTTTTTAGTCCTATATCTAAGTTTAGAATTCACCGCGCCCTTGGATGACACCGCTCGTGTATTTCAGTGTCCGCCATTTTGTTTTCTGTGCACCTTTCTCATCCAACCAATCACTCCACAATTTTGGTCCAACCATTTTTTTATTCGCTACAGGTCGTACCAGATATACACATTTTAGTCCTATATATAAAATGTTTTTAGTCTTATATTTAGGTTTAGAATTCACCGCGCCCTTAGATGACACCGCTCGTGTATTTCGGTGTCCGCCATTTTGTTTTCTGTGTACCTTTCTCCTCCAACCAATCACTCCATCATTTTGCTCCAACCATTTTTTATATTTATTACAGGTCGTACCAGATCTACACATTTTTAGTCCTGGATATAAAATTCACAATTCACCTAATGACACCGCCCGCTCCCGACCCTCGATGACACCGCTTGTGTATTTCAGTGTCCGTTATTTTGTTTTCTGTGTACCTTTCTCCTCCAACCAATCACTCCACCATTTTGCTCCAACCATTTTTTATATTTACTACAGGTCGTACCAGATCTACACATTTTTAGTCCTGGATATAAAATTCACAATTCACCTAATGACACCGCCCGCTCCCGACCCTCGATGACACCGCTTGTGTATTTCAGTGTCCGTTATTTTGTTTTCTGTGTACCTTTCTCCTCCAACCAATCACTCCATCATTTTGCTCCAACCATTTTTTATATTTACTACAGGTCGTACCAGATCTACACATTTTTAGTCCTGGATATAAAATTCACAATTCACCTAATGACACCGCCCGCTCCGGACCCTCGATGACACCGCTTGTGTATTTCAGTGTCCGTTATTTTGTTTTCTGTGTACCTTTCTCCTCCAACCACTCACTCCACCATTTTGCTTCAACCATTTTTTATATTTACTACAGGTCGTACCAGATCTACACATTTTTAGTCCTGGATATAAAATTCACAATTCACCTAATGACACCGCCCGCTCCCGACCCTCGATGACACCGCTTGTGTATTTCAGTGTCCGTTATTTTGTTTTCTGTGTACCTTTCTCCTCCAACCAATCACTCCATCATTTTGCTCCAACCATTTTTTATATTTACTACAGGTCGTACCAGATCTACACATTTTTAGTCCTGGATATAAAATTCACAATTCACCTAATGACACCGCCCGCTCCCGACCCTCGATGACACCGCTTGTGTATTTCAGTGTCCGTTATTTTGTTTTCTGTGTACCTTTCTCCTCCAACCAATCACTCCACCATTTTGCTCCAACCATTCTTTATATTTATTACAGGTCGTACCAGATCTACACATTTTTAGTCCTGGCTATAAAATTCACAATTCACCTAATGACACCGCCCGCTCCCGACCCTAGATGGCACCGCTTGTGTATTTCAGTGTCCGCTATTTTGTTTCTTTTCTACCTTTCTCCTCCTAGTAATCACTCCAACCATTTTTTATTCACTGCTGGTCATACCAGATATACACATGTTTAGTCCTTTATATAAATATTTTTAGTCCTGTATATAACAAATTTTAGTCCTGTATGTAAAGATTTTTCGTCCTATATCTATAATCTATAATTCACCTACTTACCCCGTCTGTACTCCTCCCCTGGATGAAACTGCTTGTGTATTTCTGTGTTCGCGATTTTGTTTTCTGTCTACCTTTCTCCTCCAACCAATCAATCCAGCCATTTTGCTCCAACCATTTTTTATTCTATACTGGTCATACCAGATCCACACATTTTTAGTCCTATGTATAAAAATATTTTAGTCCTATGTATTAAATTTATAATTCACCTAATAATTCTTCCCGCCCCCGACCCTAGATGGTACTACTTGTGTATTTTAGTGTCCGCCATTTTGTTCCCTTTCTGCCCTTCTCCTCCAAGTAATCACTCCAACCATTTTTTAATCACTACTGGTCATATCAGATCTACACATTTTAGTCCTATATATAAAATGTTTTTAGTCCTATATCTAAGTTTAGAATTCACCGCGCCCTTGGATGACACCGCTCGTGTATTTCAGTGTCCGCCATTTTGTTTTCTGTGCACCTTTCTCCTCCAACCAATCACTCCACAATTTTGGTCCAACCATTTTTTTATTCGCTACAGGTCGTACCAGATATACACATTTTAGTCCTATATATAAAATGTTTTTAGTCTTATATTTAGGTTTAGAATTCACCGCGCCCTTAGATGACACCGCTCGTGTATTTCGGTGTCCGCCATTTTGTTTTCTGTGTACCTTTCTCCTCCAACCAATCACTCCATCATTTTGCTCCAACCATTTTTTATATTTATTACAGGTCGTACCAGATCTACACATTTTTAGTCCTGGATATAAAATTCACAATTCACCTAATGACACCGCCCGCTCCCGACCCTCGATGACACCGCTTGTGTATTTCAGTGTCCGTTATTTTGTTTTCTGTGTACCTTTCTCCTCCAACCAATCACTCCACCATTTTGCTCCAACCATTTTTTATATTTACTACAGGTCGTACCAGATCTACACATTTTTAGTCCTGGATATAAAATTCACAATTCACCTAATGACACCGCCCGCTCCCGACCCTCGATGACACCGCTTGTGTATTTCAGTGTCCGTTATTTTGTTTTCTGTGTACCTTTCTCCTCCAACCAATCACTCCATCATTTTGCTCCAACCATTTTTTATATTTACTACAGGTCGTACCAGATCTACACATTTTTAGTCCTGGATATAAAATTCACAATTCACCTAATGACACCGCCCGCTCCGGACCCTCGATGACACCGCTTGTGTATTTCAGTGTCCGTTATTTTGTTTTCCGTGTACCTTTCTCCTCCAACCACTCACTCCACCATTTTGCTTCAACCATTTTTTATATTTACTACAGGTCGTACCAGATCTACACATTTTTAGTCCTGGATATAAAATTCACAATTCACCTAATGACACCGCCCGCTCCCGACCCTCGATGACACCGCTTGTGTATTTCAGTGTCCGTTATTTTGTTTTCTGTGTACCTTTCTCCTCCAACCAATCACTCCATCATTTTGCTCCAACCATTTTTTATATTTACTACAGGTCGTACCAGATCTACACATTTTTAGTCCTGGATATAAAATTCACAATTCACCTAATGACACCGCCCGCTCCCGACCCTCGATGACACCGCTTGTGTATTTCAGTGTCCGTTATTTTGTTTTCTGTGTACCTTTCTCCTCCAACCAATCACTCCACCATTTTGCTCCAACCATTCTTTATATTTATTACAGGTCGTACCAGATCTACACATTTTTAGTCCTGGCTATAAAATTCACAATTCACCTAATGACACCGCCCGCTCCCGACCCTAGATGGCACCGCTTGTGTATTTCAGTGTCCGCTATTTTGTTTCTTTTCTACCTTTCTCCTCCTAGTAATCACTCCAACCATTTTTTATTCACTGCTGGTCATACCAGATATACACATGTTTAGTCCTTTATATAAATATTTTTAGTCCTGTATATAACAAATTTTAGTCCTGTATGTAAAGATTTTTCGTCCTATATCTATAATCTATAATTCACCTACTTACCCCGTCTGTACTCCTCCCCTGGATGAAACTGCTTGTGTATTTCTGTGTTCGCGATTTTGTTTTCTGTCTACCTTTCTCCTCCAACCAATCAATCCAGCCATTTTGCTCCAACCATTTTTTATTCTATACTGGTCATACCAGATCCACACATTTTTAGTCCTATGAATAAAAATATTTTAGTCCTATGTATTAAATTTATAATTCACCTAATAATTCTTCCCGCCCCCGACCCTAGATGGTACTACTTGTGTATTTTAGTGTCCGCCATTTTGTTCCCTTTCTGCCCTTCTCCTCCAAGTAATCACTCCAACCATTTTTTAATCACTACTGGTCATATCAGATCTACACATTTTAGTCCTATATATAAAATGTTTTTAGTCCTATATCTAAGTTTAGAATTCACCGCGCCCTTGGATGACACCGCTCGTGTATTTCAGTGTCCGCCATTTTGTTTTCTGTGCACCTTTCTCCTCCAACCAATCACTCCACAATTTTGGTCCAACCATTTTTTTATTCGCTACAGGTCGTACCAGATATACACATTTTAGTCCTATATATAAAATGTTTTTAGTCTTATATTTAGGTTTAGAATTCACCGCGCCCTTAGATGACACCGCTCGTGTATTTCGGTGTCCGCCATTTTGTTTTCTGTGTACCTTTCTCCTCCAACCACTCACTCCAACCATTTCGGTCCAACCATTTTTTATTCACTACAGGTCGCACCAGATCTACACATTTTTAGTCCTGGATATAAAATTCACAATTCACCTAATGACACCGCCCGCTCCCGACCCTCGATGATACCGCTTGTGTATTTCAGTG
Source organism: Botryllus schlosseri (assembly GCF_051294905.1). Lineage (NCBI taxonomy): Eukaryota > Metazoa > Chordata > Ascidiacea > Stolidobranchia > Styelidae > Botryllus > Botryllus schlosseri. The sequence goes on from NC_137242.1 coordinate 6,200,817, forward strand.
TCCGTTATTTTGTTTTCTGTGTACCTTTCTCCTCCAACCAATCACTCCACCATTTTGCTCCAACCATTTTTTATATTTACTACAGGTCGTACCAGATCTACACATTTTTAGTCCTGGATATAAAATTCACAATTCACCTAATGACACCGCCCGCTCCCGACCCTCGATGACACCGCTTGTGTGTTTCACAGTGTTGGGATCAAGTCACTACCTTCGAGTCACGAGTCATCTCGAGTCATTGCACATTTTGACTCGAGTCAAGTCAAGTCAATCGATTTTTCAAGGTGACTCGAGTCAAGTCAAGTCACTCGTTTATTGGAGGTGACTCGAGTCAAGTCGAGTCAAGTCAAGTCAAGTCACGAGTCAAGTCACAATTCAAGTCAAATTGAATTTTCGAAGTAGGATTGATGATGCAGAGTCATAACGTTTTGCTAACTGGGTGAAAGACAGATTAATTGGCCATTTGTCTTCAATCAAATAACGAATATGAAGTTAAATATACTTGCACAAAGGCGCTGTATCGGTCGCGCACACGTAGAACTGCCAATAAAATACGTGAGTAATTGCATAGCAACATTTTACAGTCTGGTATTATCAGCCTAAACAGAAGATAGAATACAAGCCTCGAAAAGTTGAAACGAATCGATATGGTACAATTCGCTACGTCCATCTATAACACATCAGTGTGATTATATACGCATGGAGTATGTTCGTTCGATTTAAACTAATCAAGGGGATTGGTAAAGGTGAGCCCTGCGTAAAGCACAATCTAAGCACCGAGTCGTCTTCGAAACAAAGATATGTCGCTATTAGATTAATCTACAACGACGACGTAAGCTGTGATCGTCTCGTTTGAGGTCAATTTATTTGTGATGTAACAATGGAGGATCAGTGAAACGTACAGTCAGTGAATGATTGTTTGCTCTCACAAGTCACGCCGGCGTATCGCGAACAATCCGAACATACTTAACATAGGGCGATTTAATCGACACCGTTTACTTGATGACTTGAAATTGACTCGTAAATTTTGCTCCGAGTCACGAGTCAATCCACATTTCTGAAGCGCCGAGTCAAGTCAAGTCAAGTCATTTTTGCAAAGTGACTCGAGTCAAGTCAAGTCATACGAAAAAGTGACTCGAGTCTGACTCGAGTCAAGTCATGACTCGAGTCATCCCAACACTGGTGTTTCAGTGTCCGTTATTTTGTTTTCTGTGTACCTTTCTCCTCCAACCAATCACTCCACCATTTTGCTCCAACCATTTTTTATATTTACTACAGGTCGTACCAGATCTACACATTTTAGTCCTATATATAAAATTCATAATTCACCTAATAGGCCTTTTGCAGGACTTCGATCACGTGACTAAGTCGCATAGCAACCACAAATTGGTTAGCAAGCTACTTTCTCGCGCACCTGCTTCAGTGCTAAATATCGCATATTGTACTGTTGATTTCTGGTTGTAAACGTTTCGGAAATTTGTTGTACAAGTCATCAGAGATTCACCTATGCTAGATGCCAATCCTGTACAAAGCATATAGAATGATATCGTCAGAATTACGCAGAAATCCGTCGTTAACGTAGCCGTATTTCGGATACAGTATATTATCGTTTTCGGGCTGTAAACTTTTTATATAAAACGCAAGTGTCATTGAAATGCGCAAGGATTCAAATATGTTTGATGTCTTCGATTCATGAAGTATGTAAACTCCTTGCGTCACAATGATCGACATTGTAGCCGTTATTTGGTAGTCAACTACCGTATGATTTTATGACACAAAATTCGACATTGCAGGACATTGACTGCGTGATATTTATTGCAGCATTAAGTTAGGTGTAGATAGTAACTATACTATACTGTAGTTGTATTGTAGTGGCATAGCCTTTATAAAGGCTATGGTAGTGGTAGTTGGTAATCATTGCAGCATTTTGATGATTGATATCGATTGCAATATATATAGGATACTGCTATTTTTAAGCCTAGAGACAATGACTGCCAGTGCCAGTACGTTGATGTGTTAGGAATTCATGCCATGTGCTACATACTATATATATATTAAACATCCTATGCTATTGTATGGCTTCTCAGTTGAAAAATTCAAAATATTTAGACCTCTACACCTATATTACAAGTTATTGATCATTCTGTCATGCTGCCAAGTGCCACTACCCGAAGAAAAATGATCATCAGCTCCAATTGAGGGTGCAACAAACTGTCTCGAGGCCTGGATTACTTGATTGATTGCCTGGATTGGATTACTTCACTCTTTGGCACAGTTCAAATATCTTGAGTTTCATGACATGGCTATACCACATGTATACGAATTAATGATCTGTTGGATTATCCCAAGAGAGCCGAACATAGGCAACTAAGAAATTGATGATGCCCTCGTCGAGAATTCAGCCTGGAGCCAATTATAATCACCACATAAAATTCGGTCATGCAGTAGAAGGCAGCGTGGTTTCATGCCAACAGAAAATGTCAGCAGAAGATCTGGCCACTGACTAACTGTCGTGAACTTCTTTCGCGATGTTGATGTCTGCTTCGAAAATGATATTTCATTTGTGTACAGCAAGACAAGCGCTCTTCCGTAGATGCTATGAATCTGTCTAGACAAGTGGCTATGGAGGTAGATGAAAATACATAGGCATAAGAGTCTCGGCAGTTAATGAACTTGATAAGGTTAACATGCATTTTTCTTCCAACTATTTCTTATGCTCTGGGTATCGAATGCACAAAAATTAATAAATTGCACTTCTTTCCAAGTTTATTTGTAAATTCAATGAATCAAAGAATATCATAAGCTCAGAATATTACGGAGTCAATGCAAAAGAAACAATGTTCGTCGTCTTTAGAGGATGTTTCTGAGTTGGTTGAACCAATACACAGAGGGGGTCAGCAACAAAGTACTATTTTACCTGAGTACTAGCGTCATTTTGAGTTTAGGCTACTTCCACTTCTACTTGACACTTTTTAGGTAGTACTTTTTTGTCAGGTTGGGGATTTTGTCAACTAGAAAGTAGCTTTGGCGCATGATTGCATCCGCTTCAAGCGTGAGGTTGTCATAACAACCGGGCAAAATAGCCCCAGTACCACGGTAACTAAATTAATTTTTGAAAATTGCACATATTTGTGGTGTCATCACCCTTTTGCGTTGATCAAGAAGATGCAACATGAAATGTTTACAGTTGTCACGTGGCATTAATTTCTAAAACTAAGGGACCCTCAACCAAATCTACTTCATGTAACGAATCTCTTGACTACTTTTCAGAAATTCATTTCTACTTCCACTTGAAGTACTTTGGACATGTCCTGGAAGTAATTAGTGCTACTTGTACTGGAGTATAAATTGAGGCATTACTTGTACTCAATTCCCAATAACAATGACCACGTTGACCACCTCTGGGTATAGGATGACCGATCTTGTCACTGCGTTTGAGCTGCTCTAAGAGTTATTTGATAGTTACTTCCCTTAGTTCGCTAAATAGCGCACATATGTGACATCAACTATTTATCAAAATCGCGTGTGATTTGCCAAATTCACTTCAATCGCAGTTGTGAAGTAGTGCTAATAAGATCGGCATCGTATAAGGCAACAATAAAGTGCAGTGCTTTGCTTAGTCTTGGTGGCAGGTTTTCCCAAAAGATACTTCCGATGTGTTCAGCGGTTTTATAGCAGCACCCAAACCAGCAGACAGAGTATATCCTGATCCTTGCGGGTCCCGGCTGCTTCAGTCATATCTTCCATCCAAAATCAGGCTCCACAACAGACAAATAGTTCTGCTTGAACTAACAAATACTCTTACCGGAATATAAACCAATCGATTTACTTCAAATGCATAAATTTAAGTACATATGATCAGAGTTGAGTACCGTAATACGACTACGTTACCGATGGATTTCTGCGTAATTCTGACGATATCATTCTAAATGCTTTGTACATGATTGACATCTAGCATAGGTGAATCTCTGATGACTTCTACAACAAATTTCCGAAACGTTTACAACCAGGAATCAACAGTACAATATGCGATATTTAGCACTGAAGCAGGTGCGCGAGAAAGTAGCTTGCTAACCAATTTGTGGTTGCTATGCGACCTAGTCACGTGATCGAAGTCCTGCAAAAGGCCTATTACACCGCCTGCCACCGACCCTCGTATCTGGTCAATACCGAGAATGCTATTACCGAGAATGCTATTACCGAGAAGGACAATACCGAGAATGGACATTACTGAGAATGGACAATACCGAGAATGGACTTTACCGAGAACGGACAATACCGAGAATGAACATTATCGACAACGGACATTACCGAGAATGTCTATCACCGAAAATAGCATCACCGAGAACCACCATTACCGAGAACAGCCATTACCGAGAATGACTATTACCGAGAATGCTCTTATCGAGAATGACTATTACCGAGAATACTATTACCGGGAATGACCGTTACCGAGAATGGATATTACCGAGAATGCTATCACCGAGAATGTCTATTACCGAGTATGGCTATTACCGAGAATGACCTTACCGAGAATGCGTATGCGAAGCTCACCACTGCGCTAGTGGTATGGCTCCTTCTTTGACATGGTTCAGCGCTTAGGAAGGTCGTCGGAGCAAAAAAGGAAATTCCCTATATAAATGATATGATAACTCGCACCGCTCAGACTGCAGCGATTTCAGGCTTCGCGGCGGTTGAAAATCGACAGTCGACACTGCGGTACAGGCTTACTGCTATCGGATACCTTTGACGTTGTATATCAAGCATGGCCGGTGGAAATAGCTCCGAATCGTCAGACGAAACAAGTAGCATCGATCCACCCGCTGTGGGCGATGATTGCTCAAGGCAGATCGTTACTATTCGCGAGGATTACAAAGACTCGGAAAGGTTTGTGAATAATTGTGACAATACAGCAGGACAAGGACGCATCTCTGCAGTGCCGATAGTGTAATGGCGGTGCGTCCGGCCTCTCGATCGGCAGGTCGTGGGTTCGATCTCCGGCCGGGTCAGACCAAAGACTAGGTAACTGTTATCCGCAGCTACCCTGCTAAGCCAGTGGTTCTCAACCTTTTCGTCTTCGCGGACCCCTTTTGAACCGTCACGGACCCCCGCGGACCCCCACAAGTTTTCGTTAAAAATTAGCTCAATTGTCGTGCTACCATCCTTCGTGGTGAGGTTTCAATTCCTTCATTGGAACAGATTAGGAAAAATATCAGGAATTTCTATTTCAAACGACTGTTTACTAATTTGCTGAGACTGACAACACCAAATACAAAATGTTTTGCTAACATTTCGAATTCACCCTGTTTGGCGTTGCTATCTCCAACATTTCATTCCTCTACAAACCCCACCAAAACATTTCTAAACAGCAATGTGTTTGCATCGACAGGCTATTGGCAATTTGACAATTAAAATATGTTTGCACAGTCGGATATTTCATCTCAGACGACCATTTTAATGAAGTGAGTCGTATTGTTTTAGCAATTATGAAACGAACCTGTCTCATGCTCTCCCTAATCAAAAATAAATAAAATTTGGTTATCAACCATTTCATAAATTTAGAGGTTTCGCAGACCCCCTGAAAATGCTTCGCGGACCACCATTTTGCTCCAACCATTTTTTATATTTACTACAGGTCGTACCAGATCTACACATTTTTAGTCCTGGATATAAAATTCACAATTCACCTAATGACACCGCCCGCTCCCGACCCTCGATGACACCGCTTGTGTATTTCAGTGTCCGTTATTTTGTTTTCTGTGTACCTTTCTCCTCCAACCAATCACTCCATCATTTTGCTCCAACCATTTTTTATATTTACTACAGGTCGTGCCAGATCTACACATTTTTAGTCCTGGATATAAAATTCACAATTCACCTAATGACACCGCCCGCTCCCGACCCTCGATGACACCGCTTGTGTATTTCAGTGTCCGTTATTTTGTTTTCTGTGTACCTTTCTCCTCCAACCAATCACTCCATCATTTTGCTCCAACCATTTTTTATATTTACTACAGGTCGTACCAGATCTACACATTTTTAGTCCTGGATATAAAATTCACAATTCACCTAATGACACCGCCCGCTCCCGACCCTCGATGGCACCGCTTGTGTATTTCAGTGTCCGCTATTTTGTTTCTTTTCTACCTTTCTCCTCCTAGTAATCACTCCAACCATTTTTTATTCACTGCTGGTCATACCAGATATACACATTTTTAGTCCTTTATATAAATATTTTTAGTCCTGTATATAACAAATTTTAGTCCTGTATGTAAAGATTTTTCGTCCTATATCTATAATCTATAATTCACCTACTTACCCCGTCTGTACTCCTCCCCTAGATGAAACTGCTTGTGTATTTCTGTGTTCGCGATTTTGTTTTCTGTCTACCTTTCTCCTCCAACCAATCACTCCACCATTTTGCTCCAACCATTTTTTATATTTACTACAGGTCGTACCAGATCTACACATTTTTAGTCCTGGATATAAAATTCACAATTCACCTAATGACACCGCCCGCTCCCGACCCTCGATGACACCGCTTGTGTATTTCAGTGTCCGTTATTTTGTATTCTGTGTACCTTTCTCCTCCAACCAATCACTCCATCATTTTGCTCCAACCATTTTTTATATTTACTACAGGTCGTACCAGATCTACACATTTTTAGTCCTGGTTATAAAATTCAAAATTCACCTAATGACACCGCCCGCTCCCGACCCTCGATGACACCGCTTGTGTATTTCAGTGTCCGTTATTTTGTTTTCTGTGTACCTTTCTCCTCCAACCAATCACTCCACCATTTTGCTCCAACCATTTTTTATATTTACTACAGGTCGTACCAGATCTACACATTTTTAGTCCTGGATATAAAATTCACAATTCACCTAATGACACCGCCCGCTCCCGACCCTCGATGACACCGCTTGTGTATTTCAGTGTCCGTTATTTTGTTTTCTGTGTACCTTTCTCCTCCAACCAATCACTCCATCATTTTGCTCCAACCATTTTTTATATTTACTACAGGTCGTGCCAGATCTACACATTTTTAGTCCTGGATATAAAATTCACAATTCACCTAATGACACCGCCCGCTCCCGACCCTCGATGACACCGCTTGTGTATTTCAGTGTCCGTTATTTTGTTTTCTGTGTACCTTTCTCCTCCAACCAATCACTCCATCATTTTGCTCCAACCATTTTTTATATTTATTACAGGTCGTACCAGATCTACACATTTTTAGTCCTGGATATAAAATTCACAATTCACCTAATGACACCGCCCGCTCCCGACCCTCGATGACACCGCTTGTGTATTTCAGTGTCCGTTATTTTGTTTTCTGTGTACCTTTCTCCTCCAACCAATCACTCCATCATTTTGCTCCAACCATTTTTTATATTTATTACAGGTCGTACCAGATCTACACATTTTTAGTCCTGGATATAAAATTCACAATTCACCTAATGACACCGCCCGCTCCCGACCCTCGATGACACCGCTTGTGTATTTCAGTGTCCGTTATTTTGTTTTCTGTGTACCTTTCTCCTCCAACCAATCACTCCATCATTTTGCTCCAACCATTTTTTATATTTACTACAGGTCGTACCAGATCTACACATTTTTAGTCCTGGATATAAAATTCACAATTCACCTAATGACACCGCCCGCTCCCGACCCTCGATGACACCGCTTGTGTATTTCAGTGTCCGTTATTTTGTTTTCTGTGTACCTTTCTCCTCCAACCAATCACTCCACCATTTTGCTCCAACCATTTTTTATATTTACTACAGGTCGTACCAGATCTACACATTTTTAGTCCTGGATATAAAATTCACAATTCACCTAATGACACCGCCCGCTCCCGACCCTCGATGACACCGCTTGTGTATTTCAGTGTCCGTTATTTTGTTTTCTGTGTACCTTTCTCCTCCAACCAATCACTCCACCATTTTGCTCCAACCATTTTTTATATTTACTACAGGTCGTACCAGATCTACACATTTTTAGTCCTGGATATAAAATTCACAATTCACCTAATGACACCGCCCGCTCCCGACCCTCGATGACACCGCTTGTGTATTTCAGTGTCCGTTATTTTGTTTTCTGTGTACCTTTCTCCTCCAACCAATCACTCCATCATTTTGCTCCAACCATTTTTTATATTTACTACAGGTCGTACCAGATCTACACATTTTTAGTCCTGGATATAAAATTCACAATTCACCTAATGACACCGCCCGCTCCCGACCCTCGATGACACCGCTTGTGTATTTCAGTGTCCGTTATTTTGTTTTCTGTGTACCTTTCTCCTCCAACCAATCACTCCACCATTTTGCTCCAACCATTTTTTATATTTACTACAGGTCGTGCCAGATCTACACATTTTTAGTCCTGGATATAAAATTCACTATTCACCTAATGACACCGCCCGCTCCCGACCCTCGATGACACCGTTTGTGTATTTCAGTGTCCGTTATTTTGTTTTCTGTGTACCTTTCTCCTCCAACCAATCACTCCATCATTTTGCTCCAACCATTTTTTATATTTACTACAGGTCGTGCCAGATCTACACATTTTTAGTCCTGGATATAAAATTCACAATTCACCTAATGACACCGCCCGCTCCCGACCCTCGATGACACCGCTTGTATATTTCAGTGTCCGTTATTTTGATTTCTGTGTACCTTTCTCCTCCAACCAATCACTCCATCATTTTGCTCCAACCATTTTTTATATTTATTACTGGTCGTACCAGATCTACACATTTTTAGTCCTGGATATAAAATTCACAATTCACCTAATGACACCGCCCGCTCCCGACCCTCGATGACACCGCTTGTGTATTTCAGTGTCCGTTATTTTGTTTTCTGTGTACGTTTCTCCTCCAACCAATCACTCCACCATTTTGCTCCAACCATTTTTTATATTTACTACAGGTCGTACCAGATCTACACATTTTTAGTCCTGGATATAAAATTCACAATTCACCTAATGACACCGCCCGCTCCCGACCCTCGATGACACCGCTTGTGTATTTCAGTGTCCGTTATTTTGTTTTCTGTGTACCTTTCTCCTCCAACCAATCACTCCATCATTTTGCTCCAGCCATTTTTTATATTTACTACAGGTCGTACCAGATCTACACATTTTTAGTCCTGGATATAAAATTCACAATTCACCTAATGACACCGCCCGCTCCCGACCCTCGATGACACCGCTTGTGTATTTCAGTGTCCGTTATTTTGTTTTCTGTGTACCTTTCTCCTCCAACCAATCACTCCACCATTTTGCTCCAACCATTTTTTATATTTACTACAGGTCGTACCAGATCTACACATTTTTAGTCCTGGATATAAAATTCACAATTCACCTAATGACACCGCCCGCTCCCGACCCTCGATGACACCGTTTGTATATTTCAGTGTCCGTTATTTTGTTTTCTGTGTACCTTTCTCCTCCAACCAATCACTCCATCATTTTGCTCCAACCATTTTTTATATTTACTACAGGTCGTACCAGATCTACACATTTTTAGTCCTGGATATAAAATTTACAATTCACCTAATGACACCGCCCGCTCCCGACCCTCGATGACACCGCTTGTGTATTTCAGTGTCCGTTATTTTGTTTTCTGTGTACCTTTCTCCTCAAACCAATCACTCCACCATTTTGCTCCAACCATTTTTTATATTTACTACAGGTCGTACCAGATCTACACATTTTTAGTCCTGGATATAAAATTCACAATTCACCTAATGACACCGCCCGCTCCCGACCCTCGATGACACCGCTTGTGTATTTCAGTGTCCGTTATTTTGTTTTCTGTGTACCTTTCTCCTCCAACCAATCACTCCATCATTTTGCTCCAACCATTTTTTATATTTACTACAGGTCGTACCAGATCTACACATTTTTAGTCCTGGATATAAAATTCACAATTCACCTAATGACACCGCCCGCTCCCGACCCTCGATGACACCGCTTGTGTATTTCAGTGTCCGTTATTTTGTTTTCTGTGTACCTTTCTCCTCCAACCAATCACTCCACCATTTTGCTCCAACCATTCTTTATATTTATTACAGGTCGTACCAGATCTACACATTTTTAGTCCTGGATATAAAATTCACAATTCACCTAATGACACCGCCCGCTCCCGACCCTAGATGGCACCGCTTGTGTATTTCAGTGTCCGCTATTTTGTTTCTTTTCTACCTTTCTCCTCCTAGTAATCACTCCAACCATTTTTTATTCACTGCTGGTCATACCAGATATACACATTTTTAGTCCTTTATATAAATATTTTTAGTCCTGTATATAACAAATTTTAGTCCTGTATGTAAAGATTTTTCGTCCTATATCTATAATCTATAATTCACCTACTTACCCCGTCTGTACTCCTCCCCTAGATGAAACTGCTTGTGTATTTCTGTGTTCGCGATTTTGTTTTCTGTGTACCTTTCTCCTCCAACCAATCACTCCACCATTTTGCTCCAACCATTTTTTATATTTACTACAGGTCGTACAAGATCTACACATTTTTAGTCCTGGATATAAAATTCACAATTCACCTAATGACACCGCCCGCTCCCGACCCTCGATGACACCGCTTGTGTATTTCAGTGTCCGTTATTTTGTTTTCTGTGTACCTTTCTCCTCCAACCAATCACTCCATCATTTTGCTCCAACCATTTTTTATATTTACTACAGGTCGTGCCAGATCTACACATTTTTAGTCCTAGATATAAAATTCACAATTCACCTAATGACACCGCCCGCTCCCGACCCTCGATGACACCGCTTGTGTATTTCAGTGTCCGTTATTTTGTTTTCTGTGTACCTTTCTCCTCCAACCAATCGCTCCATCATTTTGCTCCAACCATTTTTTATATTTATTACAGGTCGTACCAGATCTACACATTTCTAGTCCTGGATATAAAATTCACAATTCACCTAATGACACCGCCCGCTCCCGACCCTCGATGACACCGCTTGTGTATTTCAGTGTCCGTTATTTTGTTTTCTGTGTACCTTTCTCCTCCAACCAATCACTCCACCATTTTGCTCCAACCATTTTTTATATTTACTACAGGTCGTACCAGATCTACACATTTTTAGTCCTGGATATAAAATTCACAATTCACCTAATGACACCGCCCGCTCCCGACCCTCGATGACACCGCTTGTGTATTTCAGTGTCAGTTATTTTGTTTTCTGTGTACCTTTCTCCTCCAACCAATCACTCCATCATTTTGCTCCAACCATTATTTATATTTACTACAGGTCGTACCAGATCTACACATTTTTAGTCCTGGATATAAAATTCACAATTCACCTAATGACACCGCCCGCTCCCGACCCTCGATGACACCGCTTGTGTATTTCAGTGTCCGTTATTTTGTTTTCTGTGTACCTTTTTCCTCCAACCAATCACTCCACCATTTTGCTCCAACCATTTTTTATATTTACTACAGGTCGTACCAGATCTACACATTTTTAGTCCTGGATATAAAATTCACAATTCACCTAATGACACCGCCCGCTCCCGACCCTCGATGACACCGCTTGTGTATTTCAGTGTCCGTTATTTTGTTTTCTGTGTACCTTTCTCCTCCAACCAATCACTCCATCATTTTGCTCCAACCATTTTTTCTATTTACTACAGGTCGTGCCAGATCTACACATTTTTAGTCCTGGATATAAAATTCACAATTCACCTAATGACACCGCCCGCTCCCGACCCTCGATGACACCGCTTTTGTATTTCAGTGTCCGTTATTTTGTTTTCTGTGTACCTTTCTCCTCCAACCAATCACTCCATCATTTTGCTCCAACCATTTTTTATATTTATTACAGGTCGTACCAGATCTACACATTTTTAGTCCTGGATATAAAATTCACAATTCACCTAATGACACCGCCCGCTCCCGACCCTCGATGACACCGCTTGTGTATTTCAGTGTCCGTTATTTTGTTTTCTGTGTACCTTTCTCCTCCAACCAATCACTCCACCATTTTGCTCCAACCATTTTTTATATTTACTACAGGTCGTACCAGATCTACACATTTTTAGTCCTGGATATAAAATTCACAATTCACCTAATGACACCGCCCGCTCCCGACCCTCGATGACACCGCTTGTGTATTTCAGTGTCCGTTATTTTGTTTTCTGTGTACCTTTCTCCTCCAACCAATCACTCCATCATTTTGCTCCAACCATTTTTTATATTTACTACAGGTCGTACCAGATCTACACATTTTTAGTCCTGGATATAAAATTCACAATTCACCTAATGACACCGCCCGCTCCCGACCCTCGATGACACCGCTTGTGTATTTCAGTGTCCGTTATTTTGTTTTCTGTGTACCTTTCTCCTCCAACCAATCACTCCACCATTTTGCTCCAACCATTTTTTATATTTACTACAGGTCGTACCAGATCTACACATTTTTAGTCCTGGATATAAAATTCACAATTCACCTAATGACACCGCCCGCTCCCGACCCTCGATGACACCGCTTGTGTATTTCAGTGTCCGTTATTTTGTTTTCTGTGTACCTTTCTCCTCCAACCAATCACTCCATCATTTTGCTCCAACCATTTTTTATATTTACTACAGGTCGTGCCAGATCTACACATTTTTAGTCCTGGATATAAAATTCACTATTCACCTAATGACACCGCCCGCTCCCGACCCTCGATGACACCGCTTGTGTATTTCAGTGTCCGTTATTTTGTTTTCTGTGTACCTTTCTCCTCCAACCAATCACTCCACCATTTTGCTCCAACCATTTTTTATATTTACTACAGGTCGTACCAGATCTACACATTTTTAGTCCTGGATATAAAATTCACAATTCACCTAATGACACCGCCCGCTCCCGACCCTCGATGACACCGTTTGTGTATTTCAGTGTCCGTTATTTTGTTTTCTGTGTACCTTTCTCCTCCAACCAATCACTCCATCATTTTGCTCCAACCATTTTTTATATTTACTACAGGTCGTACCAGATCTACACATTTTTAGTCCTGGATATAAAATTTACAATTCACCTAATGACACCGCCCGCTCCCGACCCTCGATGACACCGCTTGTGTATTTCAGTGTCCGTTATTTTGTTTTCTGTGTACCTTTCTCCTCAAACCAATCACTCCACCATTTTGCTCCAACCATTTTTTATATTTACTACAGGTCGTACCAGATCTACACATTTTTAGTCCTGGATATAAAATTCACAATTCACCTAATGACACCGCCCGCTCCCGACCCTCGATGACACCGCTTGTGTATTTCAGTGTCCGTTATTTTGTTTTCTGTGTACCTTTCTCCTCCAACCAATCACTCCATCATTTTGCTCCAACCATTTTTTATATTTACTACAGGTCGTACCAGATCTACACATTTTTAGTCCTGGATATAAAATTCACAATTCACCTAATGACACCGCCCGCTCCCGACCCTCGATGACACCGCTTGTGTATTTCAGTGTCCGTTATTTTGTTTTCTGTGTACCTTTCTCCTCCAACCAATCACTCCACCATTTTGCTCCAACCATTCTTTATATTTATTACAGGTCGTACCAGATCTACACATTTTTAGTCCTGGATATAAAATTCACAATTCACCTAATGACACCGCCCGCTCCCGACCCTAGATGGCACCGCTTGTGTATTTCAGTGTCCGCTATTTTGTTTCTTTTCTACCTTTCTCCTCCTAGTAATCACTCCAACCATTTTTTATTCACTGCTGGTCATACCAGATATACACATTTTTAGTCCTTTATATAAATATTTTTAGTCCTGTATATAACAAATTTTAGTCCTGTATGTAAAGATTTTTCGTCCTATATCTATAATCTATAATTCACCTACTTACCCCGTCTGTACTCCTCCCCTAGATGAAACTGCTTGTGTATTTCTGTGTTCGCGATTTTGTTTTCTGTGTACCTTTCTCCTCCAACCAATCACTCCACCATTTTGCTCCAACCATTTTTTATATTTACTACAGGTCGTACCTGATCTACACATTTTTAGTCCTGGATATAAAATTCACAATTCACCTAATGACACCGCCCGCTCCCGATCCTCGATGACGCCGCTTGTGTATTTCAGTGTCCGTTATTTTGTTTTCTGTGTACCTTTCTCCTCCAACCAATCACTCCATCATTTTGCTCCAACCATTTTTTATATTTACTACAGGTCGTGCCAGATCTACACATTTTTAGTCCTGGATATAAAATTCACAATTCACCTAATGACACCGCCCGCTCCCGACCCTCGATGACACCGCTTGTGTATTTCAGTGTCCGTTATTTTGTTTTCTGTGTACCTTTCTCCTCCAACCAATCACTCCACCATTTTGCTCCAACCATTTTTTATATTTACTACAGGTCGTACCAGATCTACACATTTTTAGTCCTGGATATAAAATTCACAATTCACCTAATGACACCGCCCGCTCCCGACCCTCGATGACACCGCTTGTGTATTTCAGTGTCCGTTATTTTGTTTTCTGTGTACCTTTCTCCTCCAACCAATCACTCCACCATTTTGCTCCAACCATTTTTTATATTTACTACAGGTCGTACCAGATCTACACATTTTTAGTCCTGGATATAAAATTCACAATTCACATAATGACACCGCCCGCTCCCGACCCTCGATGACACCGCTTGTGTATTTCAGTGTCCGTTATTTTGTTTTCTGTGTACCTTTCTCCTCCAACCAATCACTCCATCATTTTGCTCCAACCATTTTTTATATTTACTACAGGTCGTACCAGATCTACACATTTTTAGTCCTGGATATAAAATTCACAATTCACCTAATGACACCGCCCGCTCCCGACCCTCGATGACACCGCTTGTGTATTTCAGTGTCCGTTATTTTGTTTTCTGTGTACCTTTCTCCTCCAACCAATCACTCCACCATTTTGCTCCAACCATTTTTTATATTTACTACAGGTCGTACCTGATCTACACATTTTTAGTCCTGGATATAAAATTCACAATTCACCTAATGACACCGCCCGCTCCCGACCCTCGATGACACCGCTTGTGTATTTCAGTGTCCGTTATTTTGTTTTCTGTGTACCTTTCTCCTCCAACCAATCACTCCATCATTTTGCTCCAACCATTTTTTATATTTACTACAGGTCGTGCCAGATCTACACATTTTTAGTCCTGGATATAAAATTCACAATTCACCTAATGACACCGCCCGCTCCCGACCCTCGATGACACCGCTTGTGTATTTCAGTGTCCGTTATTTTGTTTTCTGTGTACCTTTCTCCTCCAACCAATCACTCCATCATTTTGCTCCAACCATTTTTTATATTTACTACAGGTCGTACCAGATCTACACATTTTTAGTCCTGGATATAAAATTCACAATTCACCTAATGACACCGCCCGCTCCCGACCCTCGATGACACCGCTTGTGTATTTCAGTGTCCGTTATTTTGTTTTCTGTGTACCTTTCTCCTCCAACCAATCACTCCATCATTTTGCTCCAACCATTTTTTATATTTACTACAGGTCGTACCAGATCTACACATTTTTAGTCCTGGATATAAAATTCACAATTCACCTAATGACACCGCCCGCTCCCGACCCTCGATGACACCGCTTGTGTATTTCAGTGTCCGTTATTTTGTTTTCTGTGTACCTTTCTCCTCCAACCAATCACTCCATCATTTTGCTCCAACCATTTTTTATATTTACTACAGGTCGTACCAGATCTACACATTTTTAGTCCTGGATATAAAATTCACAATTCACCTAATGACACCGCCCGCTCCCGACCCTCGATGACACCGCTTGTGTATTTCAGTGTCCGTTATTTTGTTTTCTGTGTGTCTTTCTCCTCCAACCAATCACTCCATCATTTTGCTCCAACCATTTTTTATATTTACTACAGGTCGTACCAGATCTACACATTTTTAGTCCTGGATATAAAATTCACAATTCACCTAATGACACCGCCCGCTCCCGACCCTCGATGACACCGCTTGTGTATTTCAGTGTCCGTTATTTTGTTTTCTGTGTACCTTTCTCCTCCAACCAATCACTCCACCATTTTGCTCCAACCATTTTTTATATTTACTATAGGTCGTACCAGATCTACACATTTTTAGTCCTGGATATAAAATTCACAATTCACCTAATGACACCGCCCGCTCCCGACCCTCGATGACACCGCTTGTGTATTTCAGTGTCCGTTATTTTGTTTTATGTGTGCCTTTCTCCTCCAACCAATCACTCCATCATTTTGCTCCAACCATTTTTTATATTTACTACAGGTCGTACCAGATCTACACATTTTTAGTCCAGGATATAAAATTCACAATTCACCTAATGACACCGCCCGCTCCCGACCCTCGATGACACCGCTTGTGTATTTCAGTGTCCGTTATTTTGTTTTCTGTGTACCTTTCTCCTCCAACCAATCACTCCACCATTTTGCTCCAACCATTCTTTATATTTATTACAGGTCGTACCAGATCTACACATTTTTAGTCCTGGATATAAAATTCACAATTCACCTAATGACACCGCCCGCTCCCGACCCTAGATGGCACCGCTTGTGTATTTCAGTGTCCGCTATTTTGTTTCTTTTCTACCTTTCTCCTCCTAGTAATCACTCCAACCATTTTTTATTCACTGCTGGTCATACCAGATATACACATTTTTAGTCCTTTATATAAATATTTTTAGTCCTGTATATAACAAATTTTAGTCCTGTATGTAAAGATTTTTCGTCCTATATCTATAATCTATAATTCACCTACTTACCCCGTCTGTACTCCTCCCCTAGATGAAACTGCTTGTGTATTTCTGTGTTCGCGATTTTGTTTTCTGTGTACCTTTCTCCTCCAACCAATCACTCTACCATTTTGCTCCAACCATTTTTTATATTTACTACAGGTCGTACCAGATCTACACATTTTTAGTCCTGGATATAAAATTCACAATTCACCTAATGACACCGCCCGCTCCCGACCCTCGATGACACCGCTTGTGTATTTCAGTGTCCGTTATTTTGTTTTCTGTGTACCTTTCTCCTCCAACCAATCACTCCACCATTTTGCTCCAACCATTTTTTATATTTACTACAGGTCGTACCAGATCTACACATTTTTAGTCCTGGATATAAAATTCACAATTCACCTAATGACACCGCCCGCTCCCGACCCTCGATGACACCGCTTGTGTATTTCAGTGTCCGTTATTTTGTTTTCTGTGTACCTTTCTCCTCCAACCAATCACTCCATCATTTTGCTCCAACCATTTTTTATATTTACTACAGGTCGTGCCAGATCTACACATTTTTAGTCCTGGATATAAAATTCACAATTCACCTAATGACACCGCCCGCTCCCGACCCTCGATGACACCGCTTGTGTATTTCAGTGTCCGTTATTTTGTTTTCTGTGTACCTTTCTCCTCCAACCAATCACTCCATCATTTTGCTCCAACCATTTTTTATATTTACTACAGGTCGTACCAGATCTACACATTTTTAGTCCTGGATATAAAATTCACAATTCACCTAATGACACCGCCCGCTCCCGACCCTCGATGACACCGCTTGTGTATTTCAGTGTCCGTTATTTTGTTTTCTGTGTACCTTTCTCCTCCAACCAATCACTCCATCATTTTGCTCCAACCATTTTTTATATTTACTACAGGTCCTACCAGATCTACACATTTTTAGTCCTGGATATAAAATTCACAATTCACCTAATGACACCGACCGCTCCCGACCCTCGATGACACCGCTTGTGTATTTCAGTGTCCGTTATTTTGTTTTCTGTGTACCTTTCTCCTCCAACCAATCACTCCATCATTTTGCTCCAACCATTTTTTATATTTACTACAGGTCGTACCAGATCTACACATTTTTAGTCCTGGATATAAAATTCACAATTCACCTAATGACACCGCCCGCTCCCGACCCTCGATGACACCGCTTGTGTATTTCAGTGTCCGTTATTTTGTTTTCTGTGTACCTTTTTCCTCCAACCAATCACTCCACCATTTTGCTCCAACCATTTTTTATATTTACTACAGGTCGTACCAGATCTACACATTTTTAGTCCTGGATATAAAATTCACAATTCACCTAATGACACCGCCCGCTCCCGACCCTCGATGACACCGCTTGTGTATTTCAGTGTCCGTTATTTTGTTTTCTGTGTACCTTTCTCCTCCAACCAATCGCTCCATCATTTTGCTCCAACCATTTTTTATATTTACTACAGGTCGTGCCAGATCTACACATTTTTAGTCCTGGATATAAAATTCACAATTCACCTAATGACACCGCCCGCTCCCGACCCTCGATGACACCGCTTTTGTATTTCAGTGTCCGTTATTTTGTTTTCTGTGTACCTTTCTCCTCCAACCAATCACTCCATCATTTTGCTCCAACCATTTTTTATATTTATTACAGGTCGTACCAGATCTACACATTTTTAGTCCTGGATATAAAATTCACAATTCACCTAATGACACCGCCCGCTCCCGACCCTCGATGACACCGCTTGTGTATTTCAGTGTCCGTTATTTTGTTTTCTGTGTACCTTTCTCCTCCAACCAATCACTCCACCATTTTGCTCCAACCATTTTTTATATTTACTACAGGTCGTACCAGATCTACACATTTTTAGTCCTGGATATAAAATTCACAATTCACCTAATGACACCGCCCGCTCCCGACCCTCGATGACACCGCTTGTGTGTTTCAGTGTCCGTTATTTTGTTTTCTGTGTACCTTTCTCCTCCAACCAATCACTCCATCATTTTGCTCCAACCATTTTTTATATTTACTACAGGTCGTACCAGATCTACACATTTTTAGTCCTGGATATAAAATTCACAATTCACCTAATGACACCGCCCGCTCCCGACCCTCGATGACACCGCTTGTGTATTTCAGTGTCCGTTATTTTGTTTTCTGTGTACCTTTCTCCTCCAACCAATCACTCCATCATTTTGCTCCAACCATTTTTTATATTTACTACAGGTCGTACCAGATCTACACATTTTTAGTCCTGGATATAAAATTCACAATTCACCTAATGACACCGCCCGCTCCCGACCCTCGATGACACCGCTTGTGTATTTCAGTGTCCGTTATTTTGTTTTCTGTGTACCTTTCTCCTCCAACCAATCACTCCATCATTTTGCTCCAACCATTTTTTATATTTACTACAGGTCGTACCAGATCTACACATTTTTAGTCCTGGATATAAAATTCACAATTCACCTAATGACACCGCCCGCTCCCGACCCTCGATGACACCGCTTGTGTATTTCAGTGTCCGTTATTTTGTTTTCTGTGTACCTTTCTCCTCCAACCAATCACTCCATCATTTTGCTCCAACCATTTTTTATATTTACTACAGGTCGTACCAGATCTACACATTTTTAGTCCTGGATATAAAATTCACAATTCACCTAATGACACCGCCCGCTCCCGACCCTCGATGACACCGCTTGTGTATTTCAGTGTCCGTTATTTTGTTTTCTGTGTACCTTTCTCCTCCAACCAATCACTCCACCATTTTGCTCCAACCATTTTTTATATTTACTAGAGGTCGTACCAGATCTACACATTTTTAGTCCTGGATATAAAATTCACAATTCACCTAATGACACCGCCCGCTCCCGACCCTCGATGACACCGCTTGTGTATTTCAGTGTCCGTTATTTTGTTTCTGTGTACCTTTCTCCTCCAACCAATCACTCCACCATTTTGCTCCAACCATTCTTTATATTTATTACAGGTCGTACCAGATCTACACATTTTTAGTCCTGGATATAAAATTCATAATTCACCTAATGACACCGCCCGCTCCCGACCCTAGATGGCACCGCTTGTGTATTTCAGTGTCCGCTATTTTGTTTCTTTTCTACCTTTCTCCTCCTAGTAATCACTCCAACCATTTTTTATTCACTGCTGGTCATACCAGATATACACATTTTTAGTCCTTTATATAAATATATTTAGTCCTGTATATAACAAATTTTAGTCCTGTATGTAAAGATTTTTCGTCCTATATCTATAATCTATAATTCACCTACTTACCCCGTCTGTACTCCTCCCCTAGATGAAACTGCTTGTGTATTTCTGTGTTCGCGATTTTGTTTTCTGTCTACCTTTCTCCTCCAACCAATCAATCCAGCCATTTTGCTCCAACCATTTTTTATTCTATACTGGTCATACCAGATCCACACATTTTTAGTCCTATGTATAAAAATATTTTAGTTCTATGTATTAAATTTATAATTCACCTAATAATTCTTCCCGCCCCCGACCCTAGATGGCACCACTTGTGTATTTTAGTGTCCGCCATTTTGTTCCCTTTCTGCCCTTCTCCTCCAAGTAATCACTCCAACCATTTTTTAATCACTACTGGTCATATCAGATCTACACATTTTAGTCCTATATATAAAATGTTTTTAGTCCTATAACTAAGTTTAGAATTCACCGCGCCCTTGGATGACACCGCTCGTGTATTTTAGTGTCCGCCATTTTGTTTTCTGTGCACCTTTCTCCTCCAACCAATCACTCCACAATTTTGGTCCAACCATTTTTTTATTCGCTACAGGTCGTACCAGATATACACATTTTAGTCCTATATATAAAATGTTTTTAGTCTTATATTTAGGTTTAGAATTCACCGCGCCCTTAGATGACACCGCTCGTGTATTTCGGTGTCCGCCATTTTGTTTTCTGTGTACCTTTCTCCTCCAACCACTCACTCCAACCATTTCGGTCCAACCATTTTTTATTCACTACAGGTCGCACCAGATCTACACATTTTAGTCCTATATATAAAATTCATAATTCACCTAATTACACCGCCTGCCTCCGACCCTCGTATCTGGTCAATACCGAGAATGCTATTACCGAGAATGCTATTACCGAGAAGGACAATACCGAGAATGGACATTACTGAGAATGGACAATACCGAGAATGGACTTTTCCGAGAACGGACAATACCGAGAATGAACATTATCGACAACGGACATTACCGAGAATGTCTATCACCGAAAATAGCATCACCGAGAACCACCATTACCGAGAACAGCCATTACCGAGAATGACTGTTACCGAGAATGCTCTTATCGAGAATGACTATTACCGAGAATACTATTACCGGGAATGACCGTTACCGAGAATGGATATTACCGAGAATGCTATCACCGAGAATGTCTATTACCGAGTATGGCTATTACCGAGAATGACCTTACCGAGAATGGACAATGAATACTATTATCGAGGTAATGTCCGTTCTCGGTAATGTCCATTCTCGGCAATAGCATTCTCGGTAATGTCCATCTCGGTAATAGTAGGGAACCTCGACCCTAGATGACACTGCTTGTGTATTTCAGTGTCCGCCAATTTGTTCCATTTCAACCTTTCTTCTCGAAGTAATCGCTCCAACCATTTCTTCCCGACCATTTTTTTATCACTACTGGTCATACCAGATATACACATTTTAGTCCTATATATATAATTTATAATTCACTTAATGACCTTGATCGACCCCTCCCCTAGATGATACTGGTTGTGCATTTCTGTGTTCGCGATTTTGTTTTCTGTTTACCTTTCTCCTCCAACCAATCAATCCAGTCATTTTTCTCCAAGCTCCAACCATTTTTTTTATTCAATACTGATCACACCGGGAATTGCGGGTTCGAGTCCGACCGAGGTCGACTTCCGAATTTCGATACCTAAGTGTTGGAGGTTTACCTAGGCTCCTCCTCGCCACCTCATCCGTGTCAGCGGTGCCTTACAAAAGCCTAGAGGTGGGCCGTGCTATAAGTAGGGTTCTGGTTTAAATCATTTTGCCCTTGATTAAAATCGATTTTAATCAATTAAATAATTCAAATCATGATTTTTTTTGATTTTTTTGGTTTTTTTACTCATAATAACAGCAACACCAACAAAAGAAAATGGGATGAATGACGACCATGTCAATCAAGGTGATGAAGAATAATGCTTACACTTTACTAATGTGGGGCAGTGAATTATCATCCATATAGCTGAAAACGTTCAACCTATGTGGTAATGATAGCTGAAAACCTATATGTGATAATGATGGGTCGCGCGAATCATTACTGATCGGTTCTAGTAGCGAGAGAGAGAGAGAGAGAGAGAAAGAGAGAGAGAGAGTCTTTATTTTCATCCAACCGAAATACACAACAAACGGCAGTGATAGCGGTACAGAAAATATGAGTGCACTGTATTCGGTATTGGATAGGAATGATCGATAAGACCGTGAAGGTCATCTAGTCTGATCACACCAGCATCAAACAGGTACACTTGACTCTGAACAGTCTGGCTGTAAAAAATGTTTAGTTAAGAAAGGAAAATAGAAGAAAAATTAAACGATGGTAGCAAATGATCAATGAAGCAATGTCCGGGCGAGGTAGGGCAACAGTGTTAGTGTAACGACAAGAGGTGATCAAGTCGGGCTTTTTTGAATCTATTATAGGGCAATTCACGGATATGTGGTGGTAATGCATTCCAAATGATAGGTCCCGAGTAGTCGATAGATCTCTTAGTTAGCGAGGAAACATGTTGAGTCAAATCGGGACCATCCATAATAGTTGTATTCATCTTGATCGATGGAGTGGTTTCTGCCAGAAAACTGGATCAGAGATAAGGGATTTTTTCAAATTCGATAGAGACTCCCGATTGCGCTTCGCTTGCTATATCCCAGCAGTGCCTCGGAAATAGCAGCAGCATGTTCCAGACAACTAACCAGTATTCAATAGCAAAACGCTAACATATTGTTTGACTATCGCTCTTTGTTCTTTTCCCATCTGTCTGTCAAATAGCTGAACTATACCGCTGCGGTGACGAGATGTTATCTCCGGTTTATATAAAATGCACATGATTGTCCGATAATAATACCCACATTCACGCATCTCGTCCGAAAATTTGAAAAAAACAAAAAAATCAATAAAATCAAAATGGTAAAATTAAAATCAAAAATCAACGAAAAAAACCTGATTTAAATCACATTGATTTAAATCAGCCTGATTTAAACCAGAACCCTAGCTATAAGTCGGCAGTTACGGAAAAATAAGAAGAATATCGGCCTGGTGTAAATGACCATAGTAGTCGACAAACACCTTGATTACCCCAAAACAAACAAACAAACACCGGGAATTGAACCGTGTCAACGGCGTATGCGAAGCTCACCACTGCGCTAGTGGTATGGCTCCTTCTTTGACATGGTTCAGCGCTTAGGAAGGTCGTCGGAGCAAAAAAGGAAATTCCCTATATAAATGATATGATAACTCGCACCGCTCAGACTGCAGCGATTTCAGGCTTCGCGGCGGTTGAAAATCGACAGTCGACACTGCGGTACAGGCTTACTGCTATCGGATACCTTTGACGTTGTATATCAAGCATGGCCGGTGGAAATAGCTCCGAATCGTCAGACGAAACAAGTAGCATCGATCCACCCGCTGTGGGCGATGATTGCTCAAGGCAGATCGTTACTATTCGCGAGGATTACAAAGACTCGGAAAGGTTTGTGAATAATTGTGACAATACAGCAGGACAAGGACGCATCTCTGCAGTGCCGATAGTGTAATGGCGGTGCGTCCGGCCTCTCGATCGGCAGGTCGTGGGTTCGATCTCCGGCCGGGTCAGACCAAAGACTAGGTAACTGTTATCCGCAGCTATCCTGCTAGGCCAGTGGTTCTCGACCTTTTTGTCTTCGCGGACCCCTTTTGAACCGTCACGGACCCCCGCGGACCCCCTCCAGTTTTCGTTGAAATTTAGCTCAATTGTCGTGCCACCTTCATCTGTCTTGTGCAAATACAGTATTAATTGTAGGCTATTGATAAACAGTCACGAAATGAATTTTCTTGAAAATAACATCACACGATATGTACAAATTGGGCAGACTTTTATTATTATTGAAAATCCGCGTCTTCGATGTGATATGAACCAGTGCCGAAAATCCACTTCCACTAAGATAGGTGGTTACGAATGTAACGCTTACGACGATAGCTTTTGGTGTGAGTTTATAATGAACATGTCACGTCCAGTCTTGGCATTTCTATCTAGCATCTCATCTTGAAGTTATTTAGTGGTTATATCATCGGAGAAAATGGATTTCGTGTTGAGGTTTCAATTCCTTCATTGGGACAGATTAGGAAAAATATCAGGAATTTCTATTTCAAACGACTGTTTACTAATTTGCTGAGACTGACAACACCAAATACAAAATGTTTGCTAACATTTCGAATTCAGCCTGTTTGGCCTGGCTATCTCCAACATTTCATTTTTCTACAAACCCAGCCAAAACATTTCTAAACAGCAATGCGTTTGCATCGACAGGCTATTGGCAATTTGACAATTAAAATATGTTTGCACAGTCGGATATTTCATCTCAGACGACCATTTTAATGAAGTGAGTCGTATTGTTTTAGCAATTATGAAACGAACCTGTCTCATGCTCTCACTAATCAAAAATTAAAAAAATTAGGTTATCAATCATTTCATAAATTCAGAGGTTTCGCAGACCCCCTGAAAATGCTTTGCGGACTCCCATTTTGCTCCTACCATATTTTTTATTCACTACAGGTCGTACCAGATCTAATCATTTCTAGTCCTAGATATAAAATTCACCTAATGACACCGCCAGCCCCCGACCCTAGATGACACCTCTTGTTTATTTCAGTATTCGCTATTTTGTTTCCTTTCTACCTTTATCCTCCTAGTAATCACTCTAACCATTTTGTATTCACTACTGGTCATACCAGATCTACACATTTTTAGTTCTATATATAAAATGTTTTAATCCTATATCTAAGTTTAGAATTCACCGCGCCCTTGGATGATACCACTCGTGTATTTCAGTGTCCGCAATTTGGTTTTCTGTGTACCTTTCTCCTCCAACCAATCACTCCACCATTTTGGTCCAACCATTTTTTTATTCGCTACAGGTCGTACCAGATATACACATTTTAGTCCTATATATAAAATGTTTTTAATCCTATATCTAAGTTTAGAATTCACCGCGCCCTTGGATGACACCGCTCGTGTATTTCAGTGTCCGTTATTTTGTGTTCTGTGTACCTTTCTCCTCCAACCAATCACTCCACCATTTTGCTCCAACCATTTTTTATATTTACTACAGGTCGTACCAGATCTACACATTTTTAGTCCTGGATATAAAATTCACAATTCCCCTAATGACACCGCCCGCTCCCGACCCTAGATGGCACCGCTTGTGTATTTCAGTGTCCGCTATTTTGTTCCCTTTCTACCTTTCTCCTCCTAGTAATCACTCCAACCATTTTTTATTCACTGCTGGTCATACCAGATCTACACATTTTTAGTTCTATATATAAAATGTTTTTGGTCCTATATTTAAGTTTAGAATTCAACGCGCCCTTGGATGACACCGCTCGTGTATTTCAGTGTCCGCCATTTTGTTTTCTGTGTACCTTTCTCCTCCAATCAATCACTTCAACCATTTTGCTCCAACCATTTTTTTATTCACTACTGGTCATACAAGATATACACATTTTTAGTCCTTTATATAAATATTTTTAGTCCTGTATATAACAAATTTTAGTCCGGTATGTAAAGATTTTTCGTCCTATATCTATAATTTATAATTCACCTACTTACCCCGTCTGTACTCCTCCCCTAGATGAAACTGCTTGTGTATTTCTGTGTTTGCGATTATGTATTCTGTCTACCTTTCTCCCCCAACCAATCAATCCAGCCATTTTGCTCCAACCATTTTTTATTCTATACTGGTCATACCAGATCCACACATTTTTAATCCTATATATAAAAATATTTCAGTCCTATGTATCAAATTTATAATTCAACTAATAATTCTTCCCGCCC
This sequence comes from Botryllus schlosseri, assembly GCF_051294905.1. Taxonomy (NCBI): domain Eukaryota; kingdom Metazoa; phylum Chordata; class Ascidiacea; order Stolidobranchia; family Styelidae; genus Botryllus; species Botryllus schlosseri. The sequence continues at coordinate 6,226,707 of NC_137242.1, forward strand.
CCGACCCTAGATGGCACCACTTGTGTATTTTAGTGTCCGCCATTTTGTTCCCTTTCTACCCTTCTCCACCAAGTAATCACTCCAACCATTTTTTAATCACTACAGGTCGTACCAGATCTACACACTTTAGTCCTATATATAAAACGTTTTTAGTCCTATATTTTGGTTTAGAATTCACCGCGCCCTTAGATGACATTGCTCGTGTATTTTAGTGTCCGCCATTTTGTTTTCTGTGTACCTTTCTCCTCCAACCACTCACTCCAACCATTTCGGTCCAACCATTTTTTTATTCACTACAGGTCGCACCAGATCTACACATTTTAGTCCTATAAATAAAATTCATAATTCACCTAATTACATCGCCTGCCTCCGACCCTCGTATCTGGTCAATATCGAGAATGCTATTACCGAGAATGTTATTACCGAGAAGGACAGTACCGAGAATAGACATTACCGAGAATGGACATTATCGAGAACGGACAATACCGAGAATGGACATTATCGAGAATGGACATTACCGAGAACGGACATTACCGAGAATGGCTATTACCGAGAATGTCTATTACCGAATGTACTATCACCGAGAATCACAATTACCGAGAATGGACAATACCGAGAATGCTATTACCGAGAATGTCCATTACCGAGAATGGCTATTACCGAGAATGACCTTACCGAGAATGGACAATGAATACTATTATCGAGGTAATGTCCGTTCTCGGTAATGCCCATTCTCGGCAATAGCATTCTCGGTAATGTCCATCTCGGTAATAGTAGGGAACCCCGACCCTAGATGACACTGCTTGTGTATTTCAGTGTCCACCATTTTGTTCCCTTTCATCATTTCTCCTCGAAGTAATCGCTACAACCATTTCTTCCCGGCCATTTTTTTAATCACTACTGGTCATACCAGATATACACATTTTGGTCCTATATATATAATTTATAATTCACTTGATGACCTTGATCGACCCCTCCCCTAGATGATACTGGTTGTACATTTCTGTGTTCGCGATTTTGTTTTCTGTTTACCTTTCTCCTCCAACCAATCAATCCAGCCATTTTGCTCCAAGCTCCAACCATTTTTTTTATTCAATACTGATCATACCGGGAATTGAACCCGGGTCTACAGCGTAAGCGATGCTCACCACCGCGCTAGTGTTATGGCTCCTGTTTTGACATGGTTCAGCGCTTAGGAAGGTCGTCGGAGGAAAAAAGGAAATTTCCTATATAAATGAAATGATAACTCGCACCGCTCAGACTGCAGCGAGTTCAGGCTTCGCGACGGTTGAAAGTGGACAGTCGACACTGCAGTACAGGCTTACTACTATCGGATACCTTTGACGTTGTATATCAAGCATGGCCGGTGGAAATAGCTCCGAATCGTCAGACAAAACAAGTAGCATCGATCCACCCGCTGTGGGCGATGATAGCTCAAGGCAGATCGTTACTATTCGCGAGAATTACAAAGACTCGGAAAGGTTTGTGAATAGTTGTTACAATACAGCAGGACAAGGACGCATCTCTGCAGTGCCGATAGTGGTGCGTCCGGCCTCTCGATCGGCAGGTCGTGGGTTCGATCTCCGGCCGGGTCAGACCAAAGACTAGGTAACTGTTATCCGCAGCTATCCTGCTAGGCCAGTATTTCTCAACCTTTTTGTCTCCACGGACCCCTTTTGAACCGTCACGGACCCCCGCGGAACCCCTCCAGTTTTCGTTCAAATTTAGCTCAATTGTCGTGCCACCTTTATCTGTCTTGTGCAAATACAGTATTAATTATAGGCTATTGATAAACAGTCACAAAATGAATTTTCTTGAAAATAACATCACACTATATCAGGGGTTCTCAGCCCTTTCTTGACCGTGGCCCGTTTTCCGGTTCGAAAATGTGCTGTGGCCGGTGGGCCATTGTTGGAGTTGTTATTATGTTGGAGTCATAATTCTGTTCAGTGCGTGGTAATCGACGGCGCCGATAGGCCTATTTCTCTAACATATGCGCATTTTTCTCCTAATTTACCGATGATATTTAAATGTAGACCTTTCGGCCCACGAAATCGTACCAGGCGCGACGAAAATTTTCATGTCTAATAAATATCCTCAAACAATTCACCAACGAAATAATCTTGGGCCCCTTCGAGCTCCCGCAATTGGCGGATTGGATGCAACAGTTACGGCCCTGGTAGATTATAGGCTGAAACCCTGTGTATATTAATTATGATCATCCGCGTCTCCATTCGCGTCGCGAAACACAATGATCAAATCCACGCATCCGCCGTGTTATTGGGATTTTAGTTCAACTATCGTGGGAAATAATATAATCATTCTGGGTCAGCTTCAAACTATTCATTGGTGAATGGGGTACTATAGAGAAGTGGAGAAAGATTTATTTAATATGCGTGCTGTACAATGCACCTTGTATGTCTTGTACCAGACCAACTGAAGTTGCGATGTCAGAATATTCAATCCAATGATACAATCAATTTATGTGGCTCTTGCATTAAGTACAATGATTTCCAGGGAGGACATTTTAAACCGACTCCAAATATCAATGCGCTCCGCTAAATCCTCAATCCATTACGATTCGTTGCGGTGGTTCAGATACCTCTACCAGAAGTTGCTAATAATTTGCTATTACGGCTATTTTTATCTTACAATAATACGACTTGCCTAAGTGCAGTAAATCTATACCTCAATTACACATCATTCCTAGTTTACTGGACACCCCTTTCAACGGCGTACGACATATGACCCTTCCGGAATACTTCGTAACTTCAGCATTACCTTCCAGTTATCATATACTCGAAATTAGTTTACTTGCTGTTAGCCGTAGTTTGTCATGGCCAGTCGAAAAACCCGCCGTTTCTGCCTCCCGTTTTCGACTTGAACATGCTGACTCCATACGTGCCACTACTTCGCATCAGAGTCGGATGAAAAGCTTTATGTAGCCTACGTATAATTAGATAATATGAATATATTTTTAGTGATTAATACAACAAATATAACTAAACTTGTATTAATTCAAAAACTCTCTAAATAGCTTTGTGGCCCACCTCAAATGCTCCTGTGGCCCCCCAGTGGGCCATGGCCCACCCTTTGAGAACCCCTGCACTATATGTACAAATTGGGCAGATTTTATTAGTATTGAAAATCCGCGTGTTCGATGTGATATGAACCAGTGCCGAAAATCCACTTCCACTAAGATAGGTGGTTGCGAATGTAACGCTTCCGAAGATAGCTTTTGGTGTGAGTTTATAATGAGCAAATCACGTCCAGACTTTACTCCATGTCATTGCATGTACAGTTGTACACATTGTACAGCGTTAAGACGTGACGTTTTAATACTGGTACAGTGCTCGTTAATATCAAGCCATACAGTCCAACTTAATCTTGAAATGGTGCGATTTGTTCAACTGTAACTGCAGAAATGAGCGCATGTCGCGACCTTATCAGCAGAAATCCACTTTTTACCAAATATAACCAATGGTTTGAAATTCGACATTGGTGCGCTCGTTACCAGTCCTTCCGTCGTCGATCAAGTTGCGTGGAATATAGGTTCCCCTTCAAACGACGCGAATAACCTCATAATTAGTGCCACTGAGAATCTGGTGTTGCATCAATATTCCAGAACTTAATGCAACGCCGTACACTGTACAACTCAGTAACCAATTAAACTGCAAGCTCGCAAGTGACATTGCGCGACAAGTCAAGAATACGAGCGTATCAAGCCGACAAGAATGAATACACAAAATTGATGTTTACGAACTGGAAACCGCGCATCCAATCACTAATTGCCCTCTTATATTCAACAACAGGACAGGGTTCGGTCATTGCATTGACTAGCTCGCCTCGCGACAATGGTATGCGGACTAGAATAGCAATCTGGGATGTCCGGCTCCACTTGAATTTTATATAGAGCTCCGGCTCCGCTGAAAATGCACGGCTACAGGGCTCCGGCTCCTTGCTCCGGCTCCAGCTCCAAAGCCCTGTCATTAATACTACGATATATCGCAGAAAGAACATCAGCTCACCGTCAATCGCGAATAAACTTCAGGACAGAGGCGACACAATCACACAGCCAACTTCGGATGGAATGCTATGCATTGTATGCCTACATCATCCAGCATTCGTATCGTTTGTATGCTGTTGCATCTACGGGCCTGTGATGTGCCTTGACTGCGAAGCGAGATGGGTGAGATGTCCGTTCTGTAGACGCCCCTTCACCCATCTATAACGTAGAGGACTACATACTTTTGTTTGGCTCATTTTTTGATGTTGCTGTATGTGTATGTACACTACCAGCTCGAAAATCCATTTTTGTATCACCGGCGCTTTTCAATTCAATCATAAAAAACAAAACGCACTGTATTAGGAGAATCAAAAGTTCAGGAATCAACCGATGAGATGTTCTTCTGTGACCAGACGCTTCTTTTCTGACCAACATCCTCACGTAATCCCGCATCGTTGCAAACTGAAACTGAATCAAACAAAACTAAAATCTTACGTTTTGGTTGATCACGAAATAATGCAAGCCTATACTCAGCCGGACAAGGGGATCCAGCTATAGTTCAATTATTTTCGTCGGTACGCTGATATGTAGAGTTGCGTTTAAAACAAAAATCAATTTTAAACAAACATGTTTGAAACATGGCCCTTGTTTAAAACATGTTTTTTTATTGTTTTTTTTTCTCCGTCATGACGTCACGAATCCTTGATTGTGACGTCGCAGTGGATTAACATTGACAATTGAAAATATAGGGTAAATATGGCTCCTTCGACGAAAAAGGCTTCCGACCACTGTCATAAACAGCAGACCAAAAATATCTTAACCGGTACTATACATCGTTATGCAGAATTTTTACGGTCGGATGTCATCATCATCATAACACGCATTCCGTATACCAATGATCTATATCAGTGGTTCCCAACGTTTTTCTACTCATCGCCCTCTTTTCAAGCTCCACACCGATCATCGCCCCCCAAATATTGGGAACCGAAAAATGAGCATACAAACTGAAACTGCATGACCATACAAAAAAAGGTCATTTCTCCAACTTGACTCAAATATGGCCGTTTTAACGCGCCGTCGCCCTCCTATCACCCCATTCGTTATTTTCGCCCCCTATCGCGCCCTTCGTCCGTTTTCGCCCCCTTCGTTATTTCCGCCCCCTAGACCGCCAAATCGCCCCCCCCCCCCCCGGGGGGCGATATCGCCCACGTTGGGAACCACTGATATATATCTACTTAATACTATGACTGTTGAACCGACGACGATTTCGAGGGTTCCAGCCACTCCACCAGTGATGAGAAGATAGTGCTTTTCGAGACTCCGAATCCCTCCGACAACTTTAGTGCCTGAGGAAAACTCCCTCCGACTCCGAAGAGCTCAATCCCAGACTCCGAGATACTCCGATGAATCTCGTCAAGTATCCGAAACATAATTAACTACAGACAATGCTCAACGAAAATGTCTTGCTAGATCACTAGGTTAAGATGGCTCGTGGTCATTCATACCATTTGGTTGGCCTTATAGTATTGTCTACTCTCCAGTCCCCAATTGCAGTGCAGATGGATGATTTTTATGCACTTGGAAATCATTTTTGCATGCTACCCGTCATATTACAGCTTTACAAGGTGTCGACCGTCTGTGTTTTGGCTTGTAATCATAATCAATAGTGTATTCTTGTCAAACCTATCCAAAGATATCGGAGACAAAAGTTACGATACTCCGAAATTCTCCGAAAAAACATCTGTAGTAAACTGCGACTCCGCTCCGACTGTCCCAAACCGGCAAAACTCCGCTCCGAATCCACTCCGACTCCGCTCCGATGCTCATCACTGCACCCCACATCGCATGCGTCGACTATATTGCATGGGTGCATATCGTTCGTAGGTTCATACTACATGTATTTACACAATTATGGCATAATTTTACAAAGTGTTTCAAAACACTATTTGTTTCAAATCCAACCGTACTCGAACGATCTTCGTTATGATATTAGATATGATACTAGTTTTAGCTTCAAAAGTACAAAGAAATGCAATAACCTTCTGGTAAATATAGATCGATCCAGTACAACCGCGAGTGTTTTATAATTTTTCTAGTGCGCCACAAGCCGACAACGTTTGGGAACGACTGATGTTGCGTAACCAGTTTGAGAGTAAATATCACAAACTTCTTCATGGCGTATGCCAAAATGTTACTAAAATATTTTGATTTGCAATTACCGATTTCAGTTAAGTGAACTGTCCTTTATCGAATACTGTGCCTGAACTGAACTAGTGCCTCGCTTTGAGATTCACTGATTTTGATACTGGTGAATTTATCGAATGTTATATTCGATAGTCCATCCATCATATACCTAGGGCTGCATTTAAAACAAACGGTGTTTTAAAACACTTTGTTTAAAACATGTTTTAAACAGTGTTTTAAACAAAGACCTTTAAAAAAATGTTTTTTTTCAAGTTCTAAAATTATGCCATAATTGTCTAAATACTTTCAAAAAAACATGTCGTATGAGCCTACGGACAATTACAACTGGATATAGCCGACGTTATCGATATGGAATGGTTGGAACACTCAAAATAGTCGGTTCAACAAAAATAGTACAGATATTTCGTCAAACGAGCTATAAGTTTTAAACAAGGGCCTTACCGGTGATAGAGTTTGCTTGTTTTGAAATCTGAGTTCAGTTTTGAGACTGAAAATGTGATATTCTGACCCCGACCCCTCCAAATCCATACATATCTTATTGTTGTGTTTGGTATAATATAATTAGGCATATGTGCTATTTTAGGTGTGTTTGTCCTCTTTTCTCAGTAAAAGTGAATGGTCCTTTAAGGGCGCTCAAAAATGCCCAAATTTCGGGTTAGGTGCTGATACTTTCAACAAGACTTTCATGCGAGACGTATTTATTTCCAAAAAATTACAGTAGCCTTGAAACATACTGGATTGCTGGTTTAAAATAGGTTTTCGAACAAATTGCCCTACCAGCCCTGCCTTCTTGATTGTTATTGCGAACATTGTTCGACGTTCCATGTACCCATCTGTACCTTTTTACATGCAAGGATCCGTCGCAATCTTCATGACGCAAGTTAGAACTTAATACACCTATTAGTTGGATCAGTTTCGAGTATCTTGACGGTTGTATATAATTTCAATGACATTTCGTGTAAACCAGTGGTTCTCAAACTTTTTTAGACACGCCCCCTTTATGATAGTGAAAAGACTCCCGCCCCCTTATCGTAATATCACAAAACCAGAATGCTAGCAATCCTAACGATAGTCTGATGGCATGGAAGGTTATGACTGTTGATGAGAGAATTCTCAAATATGAAATTCGGACTATATACAGAAATTGGAGGTAAATCGCGCGGAACGCAAAAAAAATTTCAGTTGACCGCATCTTCGCGCCATGCTTCAGTTTCCCCAGTTTGAGAACCACTGATGTAAACAGTCTGGCGAACTTGTTTAACACGATCATTGCCTATTGGCAAAGGATAATGGAACGGCAAGGTATCCATGGGCCGAATCTGCAAAATAGATCTGACTTGTTGATTTTGTGTCACTTGTGCCTGCTGGGGAGATGTCCACTTTTTGGGTGCGGAAAATACGGTATACCAAATTGGAATAGTGCTCGGTTGCTGTGACGTTGTGTACCAGGTCGTTTATGTTTACATTGTTCCAATAAATATCTCTTTCGGCGAGCAGAACGAAGTCGATTGCTGGAGAAATTGTGACGGGATGAGTCTCAGGATATTTTCTGTAGAGAAGAGCATGCCTGGTCATATTGCTGTACAGTGTACATTGTACAGTGTGCCTGTGCATTGCAGGTAGGCTACTCCGTTAGCCCGAATATCTGGAGCAATGAATAAGGAAATGCTAGACAGTTTTACCGTTGTGTTTGTTGGTGGGAAAAAATACTGATTAATTGATCCATCTGCCTCATCACACCAGCTATAAGCAAACGCTTGTAGGTCAATGCTAGGGTTACCATACGTCCACTTTTTTTGAGATTTTCTCCTCTTTTTTGAGAATTTTGAATAAATATAGAGCAAAATTCGACTGAGATACAGTAAATTAGCACTGAAGTAACGCTCCGGCGGCTATTTCGGGAGCCGAGGCGGAAAGTTGACCTTTTTCAAAACTATATTCTACTATACTGAACGAAGGGAAGGTTGTCCTTGCAGAAACCGCAATCACGACGGAATTTTCTATCAACAGTAGCGATCACGGATTCTTATTGGCGATGCAATGTAAAAACCAAATAGGTAGATAAACGGAGCACCTTTTGATCCCGATGTACACGGGAATGTTTATCGAATGAAGGCGGCCTGTTGCTCGTGATCTTACGTTATTCGCACCACGATTAAAACGAAACGCATACACCGTGGATATGGATCGTTAATCGCTATTGCAGGTCGGAAAGAGCATAGCAAGTTTAAAGATTCGTTGCGAACGGTTGGTTTGCTGTCATGGCCCTTTCTAACAGTCAGTAACGCACTGTAATCATTCGATTTCGCAAGTTGTATGACGTATAATCTACAAATCTTTGATGATGTCACCGATCCGACGTTTTACAAACCTCGCTCGAGTTTCGTCCAGATCACTTCCGTTCGCATTTCCATATCCAAATCCATATCCAAACCATTTGACTACGGCAGGGGTCGACTCAAGAAGCACTGGCGTAACCTATGCCGTTGCATGCATCAGATAAGCGGTTGGTGGTATTTAGGGTTGTATTTAAAATATAAATAAATTAAAAACAAACATGTTTAAGACAAGGCCCTAATTTAATTTATAGCTATTTTTTAGCCATTACGTCACGAATATTTAATTGTTACGTCATAATGGAGTGACATTTTCAATTGACAATGTAGCTCCTTTGACGAAATATCTGTGCTTTGTTGAACCCACTGTTTGAGAGAGAGAGAGATATGATATTCTTTTTCGCCTGCACCATCGAGATGCTTTGACGACGGAGTTGCGATACGGCCGTGAGGTCATCTAGTCTGCGCCCCCGTTTTTTTTCTCCTCCATGCTATCCGTGATTGCTGAGCGCCTAGCAGGATAGCTGCGGATACCAATTTCCGAGTCTTTGGTATGAACCGGCCGGGGATCGAACCCAAGACCTGCCGATCGAGAAGCTGGACGCATAACTACCTCGCTGAGGGTTCCAACCATCCCATATCGATATACGTCGTCGGCTAAATCGGGTGGTAATTGTCCGTAGGCTCATACAACATGTTTTTTGGAAAGTACACAATTACGGAATGATTTTACAACTTGAAATTGAAATTTAAAAAAAACGGCCTTTGTTTAAAACACGTTTTAAACAAAGTGTTTTGAAAATACCGTTTGTTTTAAATGCAACCCAAGTGGCATTTCTTGCTTGGAACGACAATTCTTTCAGATATACGAGTGTTTGGCACGCCAGTTGGATATATTTTGAAATTTGGCACACTGCATACGAATGGTTACCGATCCCTGGACTATAGTATTAACATGTGAATACGCCAATCTGGGTCGTATAGAACATCGCAATACGATTATAACTCGCATTAAAATGGCTACGTATATGCCGGAGTCTGACTTGTGTGGAAATAATTGAACTGTAACGCAATGCCGCACAGCGTAGATCTATATGTGAATTCATGTCCTCCAAAGTACAGAGTCTCGTGAAAGTTTGTTCCCGTCAGTATCGCAAAAGTCGTAAATCAAGATCGAGGTAGCGGATCCCTATCGAAAACAGCCACTGTCATCAGAAACGAGCACGCCAAGTCAAACTCAAACGTTGTTTATTCGTCACTTCTAATATGTTGCACGAGATAGACACGTCGTCACAGTGATTACAGCCGCTGCCCAGGCAGCGATTCCGCGAAACGGAAAAATCGGCAAAAAATCAACGAGCCGCTACCGTAAATATTACGATAGAAATCCACACCAAACGAATCACAAGAAAGAGAAATTAAAACAACGAACACGGCGATAAATCGAGGACTGCTTGGAGTGAAAAGGGTGGCCGGAAAAATCGCGCAAAATAAATTTCAGATTCAGAACAGTGGATGGTCATGGTCATTTAGATTGTGCCGACGGACAATTGCACAATGCACATTCTCTCCTGATAATATTCGCCCAAATCCCTGAAATGACTAAGCACAAAATCGCAATGAATTGATTTCGCAGACTTCATAAAGTAAATCGTGTCAATGATACCAAAGCTAAAGATTCCATGCGACATATGCATTGACAAAGTTCTGGAAGAGTCTAAAAAGCAGAATTCAGAGTTCAGTCGCGTACGCGCAGCCCGATAACAAAGGAACGCTTTCGATGGACCAGAAAATAGCCGCACGATCAGTTAACGGTTAGCCCAACCCCCTGTCACCGCAATCTCTAGACATACAAAATAAGCAAAGGTCGTACAGACGACAGAACGATGCAAGCAAGATCAAGATGCAACAATAAATATACTGTGACCAATTCAATAGAATAATATATATGGTAGGATATATACGTCAGTACGGTCATATCTCATTTAACTGATTGCACAAAGCGCTCTCGCTATGTGTAGAAAAATAGCAGTGTGTAGAATCTAGACGCAATGCAGCATACACATTAGGGCTGTTCAAAAATAACCTTTTTTCCTGAATCTTGTGGGTTACTTGATTAAATCGTTAGGTTGCCTTAAAAAATGACGCACACCAAATTTGAATTCATTCCAACCAATATTCGCGGATTTCGTAGAGTTTGAAAATTTTGAATTTGCCTAAAAATGCAAAAAAAAATTTTTTTCAAATTTTTCTGCCAACCCCATGAAATTGTTGCGCTGCCATCAAAAACGATGCAAAACAAATTTGACTCAATTCGAAGCCGTAGAAGTGGAGTTATTTCAGTTTTTCTTTGATAATTCTGGGATTATCCTTGATTGGTGGATCATCCCAGAATTATCATCAAAAAACTTGAATAACTCGGCTTCTGCAGCTTGCAATTGAGTCAAATTTGTTTTGCATCGTTTTTGAAGACAGTGCAACAATTTCATAAGGTTGGAAGGAAAATTGGAAAAAATTTTTTTTTGCATTTTTAGGCAAATTGAAAATTTTCAAACTCTACGAAATCCGCGAATATTGGTTCGAATGAATTCAAATTTGGTGTGCGTTATTTTTTAAGGCAACCTAACGATTTAATCAAGTAACCCGCAAGATTAAGGAAAAAATGTTATTTTTGAACAGCCCTAATACACATATTAGTACACCGCGAATATCAGTGTTTAATGCGTCATTCACGGAGAGCAAGACGCATTTCCCCGCAAATCTCGGTGAGCAGCTCTCGAGATATTCGATTTTAGCGTCCGAATTAGAGCCCGACCAACATAGTCTTTTTTATTGCCAATGCCTATATATAGAAACTCCAGCAATAACGCTGACATTTTCAGCCGACATTCAAAAGATAGGGCATCCATAGCTTAAGGCGCACTACCAAAACGTCAAAGCATTCACTTGAATGCTTTACAACCATTGTTATTGTAATGGATGGACTGGACATGAAACAAATTAGAAAGGCTGCATCTCGACACCTGTGAAATATATCAATATTGCCAGCCTAGCAGCCGCTGAATACAGTTCTTCGTGTACCTACGTGACGAAAATTCATCTACCACCGACAAATAACCAAGCTCCAACGGCAGAGTTCCAACGAACTCACGCAGACGCCAGAAAATCGAATAATGTATTGGCGAGGCACTCGAGGTCAGTTGCGCGACATTTATTAACCCCATCAGTTCCAAGCAAGCACTTGCTCGGCAGCGCCACACTCACGACCCGGAGTGACAGTGCAAAATCGCCTTGCATTACCGCTATGTACGACGCCTGTTGTGGTGCTGCTGATGAATTCACGTATACACATCATTTCTTTCGGATGCCAGGACAGCAATCGCATTCCGGTGTGTACCCGAGAAATGATAAAACAGTGAACACCGACCAGCGACCGCAATTTCGCAGGCTCGGAAATCCCGTAAGCGGAAAGAGTAGAAAGAACGCGTCAAGTAACAACGTAGTGCGTGTTGGTGCTGCTACCGTCGGCTTTTGAATGTTCCCTTGCGCGAAGCTACGCGGCGGCTAGGCGCCTTCGACATGTGTTCCCGTTTCCTGGCATGCTTCTTCGGCGAATTGGCGCGAAACTTACCGAACAAGACTTTGAATCTAAACGAAATGGGTGGCGGCCATTATTACAATCTTCCTGTTATTATCACTGTGTGATAAAAACTGTCGGAGAAGCGCGTACCTAATAACTATACCGTAGCCGTGTGTGCTGTGTACCGCAAGTTATTCGCGAGATCCAGGCCTTGAATAAATCAGTATGCAGTGGTCAGTGTGCACTTCTTCAAAACACACCGAAACCGCAGAGATGCGGGCAGCCAATATTGCGCAGCCAAATGTGTGTAGCTGTCGCAGAATAATGCAATACACCAGGGGTCGCCAACTCCAGAAGGGTCGCGGGCAGTGGCGGCTCGTGACAATATCGGGTGGTGGGGCAAGGGCTGCGAGCGACTTTTATCAACATGACGTCACAATGGCGTTTTCCAACGTAAAAAAGTAACTTTATGATGCTCACATGAATTTCCCGACAACAGTGATTTTAACGTAGGTGCCGCGAGAGGTTTGCCGGCGAGCCGTGACTTGAAGTGTGGTAACAAATGTTTTATTCATTTATTTTTTACCAAAGGATTATTTTACAAAATGTACGTGAACTAAGAATCGTCCCTATGCCACGAATCAAGTATCAGGTCATCCTTAGTAGCATGCATTATGATTTCATGGTATAGTTATAGATTACGCAAATCGATAGACCCTAATTTTTCTAAGCCCGTCCGAAAGTGTTTCGTACACGATCCTGGTGTGTTACGACCACTGAGCTGGTGGTTACGACCAGAGATGGGCGGATTCCAAAATTTCGGGATCCGAATCTATCCGGATCCGGCTGGCAATTGGAAATTCATAGTCCAAAGAAATCCGGCTGGTGAATGTCCACTTGTCCAGTTCGGAATCCGAAAAAATCCTGCCAGAACAATGCTAATTAATCATATCACAGCAAAAAAATCCGACCGTCACCCCAAATTCAAAATCCGGATCCAGTCCGGCCAGGTAAAAAAACATTGAAATCCTGCTCCGGCTCCTGAACCGGACTGTGGCCATCTCTGGTTACGACCAGGTGATAATAGGCAACCAAAGGGGAGGCACCCGGCGTACGATTGGATCAATAGACTGGACAACTTCTAGACCTCTCATTTTCGCTCTAAAGGCAACTGCGTAAACTACGTACGGAGCAAAGATTCAATACGATTCATGTTCGCACTTGACTTGACCTGACTCATTCCAATGACTAGAACTCGAGAGATTGCGTAAGCCTAACTGGAAAGGTCAACGAGTTCGGACACATACGCAATTGTTATCTCATAGATTGGGCCTGTCATATTGAATCCAGAACATCAATTTGAATGGTCTTTGAAGAACTAAGGACAGCAGCCTCGGAACTTCGGTCTCGGAACATCATAGGACATTTTGGCCTTGAAACTGGAGACTGTGACACAACACATACGGCTTACAGTCTATAAGTCTGCTGCGAAATCGCCGTTGGAAAATATACTAATCAATAAATACATGAATAAAAGCCGTAACTTAGTATACTGTTACAAGAAATAATCGAGAAGTAGCATACGCAATCTCATAACCCATTCCGGTATGGTACACTGTCAAAATCAATACAAACAGACGAACACCGAACTTTGAGTAAAATAGATCGAGGAATAGGCTGATCGAATGATCAGCTGTTAGCCGACATCGAAAATGAAATAGCTATCGCATTTGACAGGGGATTGTAAGCAAATGGTTTGAAGGCCACAATTTCACAGTGAAATGGACATTGGCGAACATAAAATTATGTGAATATTTGAATGCAAACCGAGAATCTTGGTCAGCTGTTTCATGCGATCATCGAGATATACTATTGGAAATATCATCACCGATCTCGTTATGGAACGCAGACTATAGATTAGCACAGACCGACACCGGCTATTGCTTGAGATCCGCAATGACGTAGGTAGGCTAAGTATCAGATCAGCGCGCATCTCTACCATACTCGACCTCGAAAACGAAATAACTGCCTCAATCATTGAGTGTCAACTTTAAGACTTGGCACCGTGTTCGATACTAAAATCCAGACATACCGTGCGAAAGCTCATGACAGATCTAGGTGTGGAACATCGTTGAAATCAATAGAGACCAATAACGGCTTTTGCGTAAATTTGTTGGCGATAAATGAAGAGTCAGCTCTTACTCGACTTTGGAAACGAAATTACCACCCACATAGTTCAGTGACAAACTTAAAACTTGTTACAGCGGTCGATACTAACACTTATCGTGCCAAATGTCATGACCGATCTCGGTATAGAACAGGGGTCTCCAACACGCGGCCCGCGGGCCGCATGCGGCCCGCGAGGTCCTATTTTGCGGCCCGCGACCTGATTTGAAAAAAATTCAGAAAAACGCTTAGTAAATCATGTTGAAACGCTAAAATTGATTTCAGTTGAAACATAATGTTGTTGTTTTTCAAAGTGAGCCATTCTATGTGCCCACTATCACTATTACTCACTAGTTGATACGGCTTCGGCATGGTAATATCATTCCATGGATGAAGAATTTGCTGGTACGGATGGGCATATTGCCTTGACGTGCAATGGCCCACTACTGCCAAGACCGAGACGCCTGCAAAACGACTTCGGGCGCTCCAAAAGACCATGCTTTACGAGGAGATAGTTGTCTAGCAAGTAGGCCTACCGTGTATAGCTAACCCCAATATTGATTCTTCAATCCATGGGTGGCCAATCTGCAGCAGTAGAAGGAAAATTATGTGGCTGTCGACACTTGTAATAACAACCCTAAGTTTTCACAGATTCCCCCTGCATCAGCTGTATCTGGGAATCTGATCACATTGGCCGAGAAAGGATAAATATTTTATAGTAATATGTGAAACTATACTAATATTTATTGACGAAATTCACTCATGAACATGAAAAATTTTTCGCGCTTCGCGCGACTACAGATTGGTTCTCTGTGGCTCTTTACAACATAACTACTAACGATTTGGTGCGCATAGTAAGCCGATATGTCCATATAGATTAGTTCGGAGTGTACCGGCAATGGACATGGACATGATAACGTGGGTATTTGGTCCCAGCTAGTTTATCACGACTAACCACCGGTATGCGGCCGCAGGCTACATGAGTACGCGAAATGCGGCCGTGAATTACAAAAATGTTGGCCACCCCTGTTTTAGCGGCTAAAGAGTGTTGTCATTGTCAGGTATCGTGTACAGCTCATAGTCCAAAATATAATGACATTGATGATCATGATACTTTTTGTTGTATTTGTGTTTGCTCAATAAAATATTAGTTCGTTTGTGGTGACTATAACCGTCGCCTATGTTAGAAAGCACAGCGTTGTAATAACGTAGAGTTATCAGACGTGGTTGTTGAACTGCGTTGCCTACTTTTATATCGATATTGATGTCATGCGGCCCGCGGCCTCCAGGAATTTGGAAAAGTGGCCCGCGACCTATTTTGAGTTGGCGACCCCTGGTATAGAACATCGTCAAAATCAATGGAGACCAATACCGGCTTTTGAGTAAAATCTGTTTGCTTTACTATGTACATGATAGATCAGCACACACTGAACTTCGGAAACGGAATTACTACCATTATCTTCAAGTAGCAAGCCTGAAACTTGGAGCAGTGTTAAATACTACCTTCACGACATATCATACCAAGTTTCAAGAAATATCATGGTGCGAAACACCGTCAAAATCGACCTATTCCAGCAAAGGTCGACTCAACGCATATTACGGTAACCGAGTTCAGATATAGATACGATTGTTACATCACACCTTAGGGGCGAGCAAGCATATTTGCCCCGGTTGCTCGGCCATTTTACGAATAGGAGAGAGTAAATCACCGTTTCTTTATTGTGCGCGGCTTTGAGAGAATAGATAGTGAAAGCTTGTTATGAGCGCTACCGGGGCAAGCCCCGGCTAGGCATTCACAAAGCGAAAACACAGAAGAGAATTCGATTTTCGCAGAGACTTCGCTATGTATGGGCGTTTGCAAGCGAAAGCACAAGAAGAACGCGGGTTTCGCTGTGATCTCGGTATATATTGATTGCTGTGCGTCTATAAATGGTTAAATTGTTATTGAACAGAATTTTAGGTGGGGCAATGCCCCAGTTGCCCTATAGGACGAGCCGCCACTGGTCGCGGGCCACTTTTCAAAATTTTTTGAGGCCGCGGGCCGCATGACTTTAATATCGAGATATAATCCGGCAAGGCAGTGTCATAGCTATAGGTTTTTATAACTCTACGCCAATACAACACTGTTCTCTCCAACATGGGCGACGGGGATGTTAGCTACGGCAGCATTCCAGTGCATTGTCGTAACGGGCTGACTTGGGGCCAGATACTGTCCAGTGTCCATGTCCATTGCCGACGAACTCCAGACTAATCGGTTTTCTCACATCGGCTTACTATGCGCACCGAAATGCTATGAACAACCACAGGACTTCATATCCTGGTCGCGCGAAGCGCGAAATCTTTTTTATATTACTGAGTGAATTTCGTCATTAATATTAGTATAGTTTCAAATATTACTATCAAATATTTATCCTCTCTTAGCCCACGTCATCACATTTACCGGAAGAGTTACTGCAGGAAGTTTCTTGAGAAATTTAGGGAAGTTATTAATGCTGCACTGCATCTTTGGGTGGGCCAATTCTTAATAGTCCCCTTCGACTAAAACACGATTGCAAATTGATATTTCTTTATGGGGCGCAACATTTTTCTCTGCTGTTCGTATTTTCACTGCGAGGCTCAGATTACAAAGGACACTGATATGTTAAAATCTATAATCAACTCGCATTGAACCGCGCGTAGCAAGAATGATTTCAACCTCTTATTATTAGGGAGTCTGCATTTCAAAATGCTTCAGCAATCGTTCTTCCGAAATTTCAAATCAGGTTGCGGGCCGCGTGTTGGTGACCCCTGCAATACACAATGGTGCATGATCACTTGATCAGTCGCTTGATAAATGTACGGAATGTCGTAAGATCGGCGAAATTATCAGCAACACCGTACCGCTACTCATCGTCAGTAAGCCAATAAATAACTTGTTCTCAAATCTGAAGTATGATGTTCCATTATTTGAAAATATTGCTTTGTTATGAGTATGAGAAATAGTCCGTGAAATTGCTATTAAATTTGGGAGACACATGTTATATAAGATAATTAAACGATCATAAGGAATAGGATATGCGGCGAACTATGCTTGAACAGTAAGAGGGAGTACAGTACTGCAGTATCCTAATATAGTGTGTTGACCTAATTCAAAGCAAAACCAGGCAACCAAACTAACATCGCATCTATACCCGCGGAATGCCAGATCGTCAACAATCAACCAGGACCATTGCTGTCTGCAAGCTGTCATCAACTGTCAAAGCTCCTGATCGTTGTTTTGGGTATTAGCGCAAATAAAAATCAGTTATGCCGCTTGGATTATGTTCACAGCCGTTGTGCAAATTTTAATTCATTCCGTACAGTCGATTCTAGCTAATTGGCTGCACTGATAATATTTATTGTCGACCACTATATGTCATTATGTAGTCATTTACTGAGTTCCTCGAAGGGAAAGCCAGTGGGATGTCTTAAATATGCCTTGTAAATGATGAAAATCTCAAAATGGCGGCAACGCAAACAGTCCGAGATAACCTTTAACTTTGAATGCAAAATATCCTGGTACACGTGGTGGGCTTACCTAAAAAAATCCTGTCAAGTACTAGATTACTAGAATAAAGAAGTTTTCGGGAGCTGATGCTGCTGAACGTTACCGGTATTCAACACAAAGTCCGAGTCTGATCTAGTGATCGTATTCTTGTTTTCGCGAACATAAATCGATTTGCAGACGTACGCGCCACCATACCGGCGAAAGAGATGCAGCTATTGCTGGCAGCGTTCCGGAATCCAAGAATCAACCCACAGCATGTGCGCCTAGATTACGTGTGGAGTTGAGATTTCACAGCCGCGCAAGTATACAATCGATTAATGTATTCACATTTGAATAAACCCGAATATTTTCGATATGTCCGATTGATTTAATTACGTGCCGGAGTTCTGTACCTCCACGCTAGCGTTTTGCTGCGTGGATAACAGGCATAAATGATTCGGAAGCGCGGTATCAACTATTTCCTGCGTACCGTACAGGCATAAATGACTCGGAAGCGTGGGGAATTTTCCTTGCTCGGCGCCACAACGGGTGTCGCGTTTTAGTACAGCTTCCGCTCGAAACCACTTTTGATGTAATTTGCGCTCGGATTGGGGTGTGTCTATTTTGCCAATGTCGACAATTGACAATATCGCCAGCTACAGATACAATGATTGTGTGTGACTGTAACACTTTATGCGTTCTATATCTTCTTTTGTTATTGCCACTTAGCGAGTCCTACTATCGCATTTTGTAGGATATAATATTCAATATTAGTTTACCCTGGTTATTTTATGACCTAACTTTAAGTGAATAACCATTTACTCTGGTTCCGGTTGACACGAAGAACGTCATGATCATATACCAGTACCATGTACCAGTCAATACCGATAAACCGCTGTTTTTTGTTTGTTACATACTGCATATTTATACGTGTTCAATTTTTTGGCGTCATCAGTTGACGAAATACTCTCTCTCTCTCTCTCTCTCTCTCTCTCTCTCTCTCTCTCTCTCTCTCTCTCTTCTCTCTCTCTCTCTCTCTCTCTCTCTCTTTTCCAGTAGAACAATGACTTCGTTTGTGGTGTAGTCGAGATAATTGCCGACATTGACAAAATAGACACACCCCGGTCCGAGCGCAAAATGCATCGAAAGTGGTTTTGAACGAAAGCTACTGTCGCGCCGATTCCGAAAACATAAGTTCTAATCTGTTCATGGCACACCGCAACATCGGCAGGCAAAACTCGTGGCGGCGGCCAATATCCTGTAGTTTGCTACGCGCGCGAAGCGTTTCCACACGGAGTCAGACCGGATCTTTACGGCGTTGTCAATTGTGACATGCGCTAATCGGGTCGGCTGCGTGTTATGTTACATCGGACTTTTTTACGCGAATTTTGGTAGGAGCCAATTGTTCTAAAACCACTGATCAACAAACCAGTGTGATCCACACAATCTGATTTCCTGTCTCCTACACTGGTTTCTTTAAATGCTTCCTTGCTTCGGACTGAAAGGGTTTCCTCCCAAAACTACTTAAAAACTTCCGCTAACTCCCAATCAGCACCAAGCGTGCCAGACATTATAATAGCAATCAGTTTTCGGTAGTTGCTCTCATTTTCAATTAAAGGCCCTCCAATCCACCATTATGAAGCTGCAGCCAGAAATAACAACTCTATAACCCAGGAATATTTCATTTTTCATTTTTATAGCCGAATTTGTCTATGTTATACTTATACCGTAACCGTACGCACGTTTGTTATTGCCGTTTGCGACTCTGCGTGCTTGTCATTGTTATCATACGATAAATATAACACGATCGGACAGTAGGCTTAGGTTGGATTTTGTGGGTGCTTAAGCATTCTGAATAATTATTTTGAAATTTGCGCGAAAACAGATTCCGATTGAAGAATACTATCACAATCACCCTACATCCGCAACGGTGCGCGGGAAATTGGAATAGACATAGCAAACGACCTAATGCAAACCTGAACAATGTGCACTGTGCAGCCCGCAACGCAAAGTTCGGAATTTATAACTGTTGAATCTATTTATTAATGTTAATGCGCCGGCAAATACTAGTGTAGAAACTGATCCGGAAATGCGTTTACTTTGACGTCTGGTTTATTAATGTACCATGATTACGTTTGAGTAAACCAGGTTTAAAATAAGCCAATATTGCAATTTATGCCGTAACAATCAAAGTAACAAGTCACAGTTTCCGTATTCAAGGTCAAATCTTGTTTATTGCCAGGCCTGTGTTTCAAACTCTTACGTTCAATACGATTCCAATTCCTAATCCGTAATATAATGCAATAAGTCAGTGGCGGCTCGTGACAATATCGGGTGGTGGGGCAAGGGCTGCAAGCGACTTTTTATTAAGATGACGTCACAATGGCGTTTCCAACGTAAACAAGTAACTTAATGATGGTACGGTAACATGAATTTGCCGGCAACAGTGATTTTAACGTATGTGCCACGAGAGGTCCGCCGGTGAGCTGTGACTTGAAGTGTGGTAACTGCGTAAACGGCGTATACGGAACAAAGATTCAACACGGTTCATTTCATGTTCGCACTAGACCTGGAAATGACTATAACTCGAGAGATAACGTAAGCCTAACTGGAAAGGTCAACGAGTTCGGACATATACGCAATTCTTATCTCATAGATTGGGCCTGTCATATTGAATCCAAAACATAATTCTGAAGAACTAAGAATAGCAGCCTCGGAAATTCGGTCTCGGTACAGCATAGGAGATTTTGGCCTTGAAACTGGAGACTGTAACACGACACACACGGCTTTATTACTGTCTATAGGTCTGCTGCGAAATCGCCTTTGGAAAATATATTACCGAATAAATACGTGGATGAAAGCTTTAAACTTAGTACACTGTTACATGACATCATCGAGAAGTGGTCTCATGGCCCTTTTCGGTATGGTACACTGTCAAAATTAATGCGAACAGACCAAAACCGAATTTTGCGCAAAATTTACTGAGGAATAGGCTGATCAAGTGATCAGCTGTTAGCCGCCATCGAAAACGAAATAGCTATCGCGCTTGACAGCAGGGGGTTGTGAGCAAATGGCTTGAAGACCACAATTTCACGGTGAAATTGACATTGGAGAATATAATATCAAAGTAAATATTTGAATGCAAACTGAGAATGATATCATCATCTCAGTTAACGTTACCGCAGATACACCGGCTTTTGCGTGAAATCCGCAATGCGTTGTATGCTAAAGTGTCAGATCGGAGCACATCTCTACCATACCCGACCTTGATAACGAAATTACTGCCCTAATCACTGAGTGTCAACCTTGAGACTTGGCACAGCGTTCGATACTAACACCAAGACATACCGTGAAAAGCTTATGACGGATCTAGGTAAGGATCATCGTTAAAATCAATAGATACCAATACCGGCTTTGCGTATAATCTGTTAGCGATGAATGACGAGTCAGCTCTCACTCGAATTAGGAAACGAAATTACCACTAACACAGTTCAGTGACAAACTTAAAACTTGGTACAGCGTTCGATACTAACATTAAGACTTACCGTGCCAAATTTCATAACCGATCTCAGTATTGAACATCGTCAAAATCAATGGATACCAATACCGGCTTTTGAGTAAAATCTGTTTGCGATACATGACGGATCAGCACACACTCAACTTAGGAAACGGAATTACTACCCTAAATTTTAAGTAGAAACCCTGGAACTTGGGGCAGTGTTAAATACCACCATCACGACATGACATACCAAGTTTCAAGAGTTTTCATGGTGTGAAACACCATCAAAATCGACCTATACCAGCAAAGGTCGACTAAACGCATATTACGGTAATCGAGTTCAGATATAGATACGATTGTTACATCACACCTTAGGGGCGACCAGGCATATTTGCCCCGCTTGCTCGGCCATTTTACGAATGGGAGAGAGTAAACCACCGTTTCTTTATTGTGCGCGGCTTTGAGAGAATAGACAGTGAAAGCTTGTTATGAGCGCTACCGGGGCATGCCCCGGCTAGGCATTCGCAAAGCGAAAACACGAAGAGAATTCGATTTTCGCAGAGACTTCGCTATATATGGGCATTTACAAGCGAAAGGACAAGAAGAATACGATTTTCGCTGTGATTTCGGTATATATAGATTGGTGTGCGTCTATAAATGGTAAAGAATTGTTATTGAACGGAATATTAGGTGGGGCAATGCCCCAGTTGCCCTATAGGACGAGCCGCCACTGCAATAAGTGCACGTGCTTAGCGGTCATCCTCACTCACAAACGCTGTTATGTCAAGCGATGAATGATCCGGATGCGCAGGCCAACATTACAAAGTTTCGTGGCACTAAATATCTGTGTATCGAATTCAGCCGTGAACCTGCGAACACCGAGCAGGTCTTCGTGTTTAAAGAATGTAATTTGAGTCGGCATTATGTGAAAAGTCACACAGTGAATACATGCACTTGGCTGATGCGGACGTGCCAGCGAAGCTAGCAACACCACAAGGCTATTTTACCTAGCCACACACAGCTAGCGACGCAGCCTAATATTAACGTATTTACTCAGCAACACGTGTAAACAATGTAATTCGCCGCATTCATTTTAGAAATAAACTGCACGCCGCAGAACAGTTTACTCTGTTTGATTAGCCTGATCGCAGAATTTGGGATGTTGATGACTAAAATATCAGTTCCGACGCATTTGCGTAGCCAGGTGCCAGTCCCATTTTCGTATAGCCTATCTTTTTTGTATATGACCAATTGACCAATGACCATAGAGTAGAATATTTCGTGGAAGATTTATTTGATTTCATATTTTTGAGCACTTCGCGCGATTTGTTGTCACTCGAATTCTTGCTTTTAGTATTGGTGCCCCTTCCAGAAAACTAAAATACCCCCATTCAATTTACAAAAGTGAGTCGAACTATATTCGGAATCATGAAAGAACGTGTCGTCCAACAAGCGACTTCGCTTATGCACTCCCAGAAAGATCTTCGGCGATGAAGCCTTTGCACAAAATGATAGACGCATGTTCAGCGAAATCTTCGATACCGATATGGCCATTGGCCAAGCGCCGAATAATCCTGTCCTTGCCAAATGAGCGCAGCAGGATACAGAGGCGACCCGCAATATATGCGAGTAACATTAGCGTTGACCGAAGCCCTCCAGATGTTTGCCCTATAATCCTATGGGGGGCCCAAGACCAACGTTTTTTGCTGGAGGGGGGGGGTTGACGAAGTGATGTTACATTCCTGTATTCAACGTTACCTATTTCTGTTCGCTTCTATCGGACGACTGAAAAAGGTCATCAACATTCAAGTGACCCGCGCAATGGTTCGTAAATCTCATGTGGCCCGTGGGCCGAAAAGGTTGGTCACCCCTGATCTATACTGCTACGACATATATCTTCAGCGTCCCAGGTGTTCCATCCCTCCCAAATGCAGTTTGCCTGCTAGTTGGCGCTGGCGTTGCAAATTGTCGGAGTAGATCGACCTATGCGGATATGGTTCAGCGGCAAGGTTTCTCGCAGTCGCATTGCTCCGAGGACTTGGACTCGACCGAAGCCACTGCAGCGATGTCAGCTCTCTACAGAGGCGAATATCGAGACTGAAGGGCTGGCTTACTGTTATCAGAAACATTCGAGATTAGATTGCATAAGACGAATGGCCGTTGGATTTACACCCGAATCGTCAGACGGTGTTGGCGACGATAGCTCAAAGCAGATCGTCACTCTACGCGAAGATTACAACGACGCTGCAAGGTTTGTGAAAAGTTGTGAAAATATATTTACAGCAACAGATAAGGGCAGATTTTCAGTGAATAGCCAGCCAATGATTTTTCTCGCAATAACGTGTAAATGTTCGGTGACGTGTTTATTTTTTATTTTTTCGAAGCCATGACGTCGCGCATATTCAATTGTGAGGTCATAGTGGATTGATATTCACAATTGAAAATATAGGGTAAATATAGTTCCTTTGACGAAATAGGTTTCCAACCCCTGTCATATACGGACCAAAAATATCCCCATTTTGAATACTAGAAAATCATTCAATTCAATTCCTTCCGGCGATCGATGAGAAGTCTGCCTGGTATAAGCGCTGCGATTTCCCGCCAATACGATCGCATTCATGCCGATGCAGTCTCCCCGAGTCTCATTAATCGTTGAGAGATTAGCAGATATGGCGACGCCTGTATGAAAATTGAGTTTTTTGATCCATATTATCTTCCTGATCATCAGCGCAAAACAGACTCCCTTGCAAATAACTTTCCTAATTAACAAATTCAAACTACAAACATAACCATCCCTCGGGTTGCGTTTTTTTTTTAATGCAAAGACGTCACTAATATTTAATTGTGACGCTACAATTGATTGACATTGACGCTGGAAGATGTAGGGTAAAGGTGGCTCCTTTGACGAATTAGACTTCGTACCCCTGTCATTAACGGAATAAAAATATCTTTAACCAGGACTAGATCATCATGCAGCGTTTTTACGGTCTACGGTCATCGTCATCAGAACATCCACTCCATATATATGATCTATAAATATATACGTGCTCTGTTGAACCGACGACGATTTCGAGAGTTCTAACCATCCCATATCGTTTTAAAACACCATTTGTTAAACTGCAACCCTGGTCATCCCATCCCAGTATATTAGGTAAGTTGCTCGCTCCGCCGTTTAAATCTAGGATTGCTGCATAACTGTCATTTCTGATTATAACGCGTGCTCAAACGTCGGAAAACTGGCTTGATGAGTGCTGTCGTTATACCATCACATCTGTGTATACACAGAAATTTGGTGCAAACCACTGGTTCTCAACCTTCTTGACCTCGCGGACCGGTCAAACGTCGAAACAGATGTTGCGGACCAATGAACCTTCACCTATCAAAATTAACCCTGATATGTGCAATTGGAATGTATTCTTGGAACCTTCATTCAATGCTGCCATTTTGATACTAAATATATTGATTAGGGCTCTTCAAAAATGACTTTTTTATCAAATCGTACTGGCTACTTGATAAAATTGTTAGGTTACCTAATTTAAGCCTACACACAAAATTTGGTTCAATTCCAGCCAGTAACCGCTTTGCTACAGGAGAAGAAAGTTTCTATTTAATTATGTAGTAATTAATTAATAAAAAATTTGAAAATTTTCTGTTCACCCTATGAAAGTGTGGCACTTCTTCGATGGCAGTCAGAGATCGAAAAGTGTTCACCATGATCACCAATGAATGCTTACCATGAACACGAATAAAAATTTATAAACGTCAAAATATATTTTGTTTTGCGTTTGGAGAGGGTCAAAGTTGAGTTTTGAGTATCCTAAGATTAGGGTTGGAGTATTAGGGTGGGGGATATCAGGGTTGCGGGAGGGGGATATTAGGGTTGTGAGAGGGGGTATATTAGGGTTGGGTTAGAGGGGATATTAGGGTTGGGGAGGGGAATATTAGGTCAGGGTAGGGGATATTAGGGTTATGGAAGGGGGATATTTGGGTTGGGGGAGAGGGAGGGGATGGGGATATTAGGGTTAGGTTAGGGGTAATATTAGGGCTAGGTTAAGGGTAATATTAGGGTTGGGTTAGGGTATATTAGGGCTAGGTTAGGGGTAATATTAGGGTTAGGTTAGGGGTAATATTAGGTCTAGGTTAGGGAATATTAGGATCGGCGGAGCTTTGGCCAACCCTAATATCCCTCTCACCCAGCCTTAATATTACCCCTAACCTAACCCTAATATCCCCCCTCCGCCAACCCTAATATTACCCCTAACCCAACCCTAATACCCCATCCCCTAACCTAACCCTAATATCCCCGTACCCCAACCCTAATATTACCCCTAACCTAGCCCTAATATTACCCCTAACCTAGCCCTAATATACCCTAATATTGCCCCTAACCCAACCCTAATACCCCATCCCCCAACCTAACCCTAATATCCCCGTACCCCAACCCTATTATTACCCCTAACCTAGCCCTAATATTACCCCTAACCTAGCCCTGATATTGCCCCTAACCTAACCCTAATATCCCACCTCCCCCAACCCTAATATCACCCCTACCCCAACCCTAATATCACCCCTACCCCAACCCTAATATTACCCCTAACCTAACCCTAATATCCCCCCTCCGCCAACCCTAATATCCCCCCTACCCCAACCCTAATATTACCCCTAACCCAACCCTAATATCCCCGTCCCCAATCCTAATATCCTCCTTCCCTAACATCCCCCAACCCTAATCTTGGGATAACTAACCCCAACTTTGACCCTAACCTGCTTTCAATCTCCCTTTCCCCCACCCTAATATCCGTCTCTCCAAAGGCAAAAAAACAACAATTTATTTTGACGTTTAGAAATTTTTATTTGTGTTCATGGAAAACATTCATTGGTGATCATGGTGAACACTTTTCGATCTCTGACTGCCATCGAAGAAGTGCCGAAAGTGTTAGGCTGTATATAGAAACGATCCTCACCAAATTTGGTTCAATTCCAACCAGTGGAAGCGGAGTTATTGCCGTCGAAAAATTTGGATTTGAATAAAATAGTATTTACGGTGACCGATTCTTTGTTTATTTATTATAGTTGTGCTCACCGTAAATACTATTTTATTCAAATCCAAATTTTTCGACGGCAATAACTCCACTTCCACTGGTTGGAATTAAACCAAATTTGGTGAGGATCGTTTCTATAGACAGCCTAACACTTTCATAGGTTGAACATAAAATTTTCGAATTTTTTATTATTTATTTTTTTATAATAAATAGAAACTTCCTTCTCCTGCAGCAAAGCGGTTACTGGCTGGAATTGAACCAAATTTTGTGTGTAGGCTTAAATTAGGTAACCTAACAATTTTATCAAGTAGCCAGTACGATTTGAGAAAAAAAGTCATTTCTGAAGAGCCCTAATATTGATACGTGGTTATATTGAAGTGTATGCTAGGCGAATCTCGCAGAGTCCTGTTTAAGACCACGTACTTGATTATGATTGCTAGGTTTCCTTTGGAGGAAATGCGACTTTGATGTTTGCTATAGCCTCTGTTATACAGTCAAGTGACGTTTAATTTCACTGTCGTTATTAAGCGTAGTTTGCTTAAAAATCTCCGTAGCTTTCATGTCTCTTGTCCGAAACGAGTTGTAGACTACGTTTAAACAGTTTCGTACAAAATGTGCATCATTGTGGCTGACCCCCAAAGTAGACCATGAACTCTCTATTACGACATCATGCAGAAAAATATGTTCCAAACTTTTAAATCAATTTAAAGTACTTCGATTTTGTGTTCCCATGACGTCGCGAATCTTCAATTGTGACGAAACGTTCAATTGAAATCATAGTATGTCTCTTTCAGAATTTCTATTGAAAATCTAGGGTCAGTATGGCCAATTTGACGAAAAAGGTTACCGGCCCCCTGCTATAGAGCAACTTCTGCGCACGAATCGCGGTCTATTCACTGTAAACGGGTTCGCCTGTTCTCACGAGCTGGCGGATAAGCGCTGTATCGCGTCGCCGGTGCGTGGCTTTCTCACATATTTTGAAGTCAAAACATTTCTTCTTGAACCGTAGGCTTATACTTAATACTTAACGCGAATAAACTTCAGGACAGAGGCAACACATTCACCCATGCAGCCAACTTCGGATGGAACGTTATGCATCGTATGTCAACATCACCCAGCATTCGCATCGTTTTTATGCTGCTGCGTCAACGGACCTGTGATGTGCCTGCGCTGCGAAGCTAAATGTGTGAAATGTCCGTTCTGTAGACGCACCTTCGCCCATCTATAACGCGGGTCACCGACGGAGTGGATGTACCTTTCGATTGCATTACGTAGGACCACTTTCGTTGTCTGACTGATTTCTTGATTTCGCTGTATTGTTTATGGGCCGCCAAGTTAAAAAATCGATTTTTTTTGTGTCATCGATGTCTTTCAATTCACTCACAATTCATTCTCCTATTAGGAGAATTCAAATTTCAGAAATCAACCTTTCCACGACATTTTCGCTTATGATCCAACGTTTTATTCCTGACCACGTAATCCCGCATCATTGCAAACTAAAACTGATACAAACAAAGCGAAATGATGTACGTTATGGTCGATCACGAAATAATGGAAGCCCAGACTCAACCGAGCGGGGAGATCAAGGTGGTTCAATCATTTTCTTCGGTACACGCATATGGTACTAGGTTTAGTGTAGGACTTTGTTTTCTACGAAATTTTCGCATACAGTTCCGGCTTTAAGGGTGCATAGTAATGCAATAAATCGATGCAGTACAACCAGTTTGCAATCAAATGCCCATATTTCTTCTTGCCAAATATTAAAATGTCATGTTATGCTGTGACTGTGATGTGATACAGCTAGGGTTGCATTTAAAACAGACAAGTTTAAAACAAGACCCTCGTTTAAAACATGTTTTTATTGTTTTTTAAGGTCATGACGTCACGGGTATTCAATTGTGACGTCATAATGGAGTGACATTGACAATTGAAAATATAAGGTAAATATAGCTCCTTCGACGTGAAAGGCATCCAACCCCTGTCATATACGGATCAAAAATATCTTTCATTAGGACTATATCGTCACGCAGCATTTTTGCGGTCGGCGGTCAACAACATTCATTCCGTACCAAATCTACGTACTATAGCTGTTGAACCGACTATTTCGCGGGTTCCAACCATCATCGCATATCGTATACGACGGCTACATCGGGTGGTAATCGTCCGTAGGCTCATACAACATGCTTCTTGGAAAGTATTTACACAATTGTGGCACAATTACAACAACTTGAAAAAATACAAAAAAATTTTAAAGGCTTTTGTTTAAAACACGTTTAAAGCAAAGTGTTTAAAACAACCATTTATCTTAAATGCAACCCTGTATCCCTGAAACAGCCTGCTACCGTTTTGATATCAGTGAGCTCGCCTACAACGTCGTTCACCGTCCCGTTTCCATCTTATATGTTCGTATCAACAAGCACATCCATCGCATCGGACCTGATGTGTGGAACAGTATCCCACCGGCCATCCGGCAGTCGACGAGCATGTCCTGATTCAAGTCGAAATACAAGCAATTACTACTAAATAAATACTACTCCATCCTTAAGATTACCAGACCACGACTGACCTATCGATCTCGCCTTCCATGACATACTACCCCATTTCTTGTTGCTTGCTTTTTTCCTGTACTATCTTCTTTACTTTTCATTCAGTGTGCATGCCTCCTCTTTACATCGCCTAGGCCAAGGTGGGTGTCTGATAGGGATGGTGTGAACGTGAGGTTCACGTTCGCGTTCTGTGTGTGAACCTCAGAAACTTAGAGGTTCACGTTCACAAATGAACCTTGGTAGGTTCTGCACTGTGAACCTTTTTATTACATTACAATTTTCAAAGTTTGCTCGAAATATTCAGATTTCCGTTAGTGAATATTTAGTGACTCTCTGCTGAGAGATGGACCCGCAATCACAAAACATCAAGATTGAAATACAACTACATGTAGTCAGCGAATGATGCTTATTCAATCAATCAATGAAATTGATATCGTTGTCTGATATATATAAAAAAAAACTAGCAGGCGTACGGGGTCAATCTTGGCTTCATATGTTTATTGTATTATATAAACCAAATCCGTGCGATTGGGGTGTTGGCAACTGCTGTATAATTGTTAATGGGGTAATATCGGTAGCAAGAAAAGAAACACGTTTTACACTATGCTCAATATCAACGTAGCAATGCTCAGACCCCGAATACATTGTCCGGTCTTGCCTAGACCGTTAAAGCCTTTTATTCCCTTGCAAGTCCTTGCCGAAATTGTTGGCAAAGCGGTGAAAGATATTGATTTTATGAGATTATTTTATCATTTAATTGCCCCATAGTTGATAAATTTGAAGACGTTTAAAACGTGAATATGTATTTCAGCCTTGTGGCATTATGTGGCCGAGTCGTCGCTTGGTATCGGGTACAATGTACATTGATATAGGCTATCACTTCACTGAAATGTTGGATTAGAATTAGCAATATGACGTCACGTGACGTCATGAGGTTCACGCTCGCGTTCACACAGAACCTTTCAAAAAGGTTCGCGTTTTCACGAACCTGAACCTTTCAGAGGTTCACACCATCCCTAGGTCTGATTCCATAGACTATACTCCAAGTCGCTTCGAAACCCGTTAAGCAACTTTTCATCTCCTGTAAGCCTGCGCGAGTGTTTTATAATTTTTCTAGTGTGCCACAAGCTGATAAAATTTGGGAACGATTGATGTAGCATATCTAGTTTGAGAGCAAATACCCAAAACTTCTTCATGGCGTATGCTAAAATGTTACTAAAATGTTTTGATTTGCAATTACCGATTTCGGTGATGTGAACTGTACTTGATCGAATACTGTGCCTGTACTGAACTTGTGCCTCGCATTGAGATTCACTGCTTTTGATACTTTTATACTGCTTTTGATACTGGTAAAGTTATCGAATGTAATATTCGATAGTCCATTCATCATATACCGGTGATAGATCTCGTCATACTTGCTTGTTTAGAAATCTGCAAATCGGAGACTGAACATGTTACATTCCGACCCCCGTCCCCTCCAAATCCATACATATTTTATTATTGTTGTTGGTATAATATAACTAGGCCTATGTCCTCTTTTAGGTGGGTTTGTCCTCTTTTCGCATGAAAAGTGAATGTTCCTTTGAGGACGCCCAAAATGCCCAAATCTCTTCTTTTGGATTTCGGGTTAGGACTGCTTATACTTTCAACAAGACTTTCATGCGAGACGTATTTAGTTCCAAAAACTTACTGTAGCTTTGAAACATGCTGGATTGCTGGTTTAAAATAGGTTTTCGAACAAATTGCCCTACCATCCCTGCCTTCTTGATTGTTATTGCGAACATTGTTCGACGTTCTCTGTACCATCTGGGCCTTTTTACATTAGAGGATCTGTCGCAATTTTTCTGACGCAAGTTAGAAATTAACACACCTATTAGTTGGATCAGTTTCGAGTATCTTGACGGTTGTATATAATTTCAATGGCCTCTCGTGTTAACCAGTGGATCTCAAACTTTTTAAGGCACGCCCCCATGATGATAGTGAAAAATCTCGCGCCCTCCTTATCGTAATATCACAAAATGCAACCAGAATGCTAGCAGTCCTAGCGATAGTTTGATGGCATGGAAGGTTATATGACTGTTAATGAGATAATTCTCATTATGAGCAATAGATATAAGTCGGAGGTAAAAATTTTCAGTTGAACGCGGTTTCTCCCCTCCCCCCAGTTTGAGAATCACTGGTGCAAACAATTTCGCGAACTCGTTAAAACGACCATTATTTATTGGCAAAATATAAGGGAAAGTGTTCATGGGTCGCAGAATGATTTGTTTGTTGTGCCTGCAACTAACAATGAAATATCAAACTGTCGTTTTACTTGCCGGGAAAATATGCCCCTTTTTGGTGCTGAAAATATGGTACGCCTAATTGGAATGGTGCTCGGTTTTTGTGACGTTTGTACCAGGTCGTTTCTGTTTGCATTGTTCCAATAAATGTCTCTTTCGGTGAGCAGAACGATGTCAATTACTGGAGAAATTGTGACATTTGAGTCAAGATGTTTTTTATGGAGAAGGGCATGCCTTGTCATATCGCTGTACAGTGTACATTGCAGGCACTCCCGTTAGCCCGTGTATCTGAAGCAATGAATAAGGAAGTACTCGACAGTTTTAACGTTGTGTTTGTGGGTGGGATGAATGCTGATTAATAGATTCATCTGCCTCATCACACCAGATGTATGAAAAGTGTTGTATGTATGCAGTTGTAGGTAAAGGCTCTGCGATAACTCGTACGCGGAACCATTCGAGATATTATTCTACTATACAAAACGAATGGAAGGTTGTAATTGCAGAGACCGCAGTCACGGCGGAATATTTAGTCAACAGTGGGGATCACAGATTCTTAATGACAATGCAATGTGAAAAATCCAATGAGAAGATAAGCAGAGAAACCTTTCATCCAAACTATAGGCAGCCCGTTCTCAATGCGCACGGGAAATCGTTAACGAATGAAGGCGACTTGTTGCCCTTGATTTTACTTCATTCACTCTGCGAAGAAAACGAAGCGCTACGCATTCACCGGGGACAATGGACATTAGGGTTGTTCAAAAATGACTTATTATGTCATATGCTACTGGCTACTTGATAAAACTGTTAGGTTATCTAATTGAAGCCTGCATACCAAATTTGGTTCAATTCCAACCAGTACCCGCATTGCTACAGGAGAAACAAGTTTTTTCTTCATTATATAAAATGAATAAAAATATTTCAAAATTTTCTGTTCACCCCATGAAATTGTTCGGTTGTCTATAGAAAGGATGTTCACGAAATTTGGCTCAATCCCAACCAGCGGAAACGAAGTTATTGATGTCGAAAAATTTGGATTTTAATAAAATAGTATTTACGGTGGGCACAACTATAATAAATAATTAAAGAATTGCAATATGTAGCGCAATTGGAATTGGACATTTCCGACAGTTGACTATGGAATTAGACTGTAACAATGCCGTGCAGCGTATACCATGTCCTCCAAAGTAGGGGAGATGTGGTACCGATGGATCAAAAATGATCGCTGGCCCCGAAATGTTCAGCCTAAAACAGCAGATCTTTTGCTGGCTCAGCACTTTGATACAAGCTCTACCTATCGCGCACCTATACATGAATATCCGTCTTTTCAAAAAATTTATGGACGTTCAAAATTTGTTGCTCGAACGTGTCATCGGTCCCCACCAGGTGGGTCCAATGGCACACGATCCGGGGACCTATGACACATATACCCTAAAAAACTCAAAGGTGACTACTTTTCTTGCTCAGTATTATAATCTAAGCTGCACCAAGCCAAAGAAGAATGTTTGGTCGCAACTGTCAAAAAATAGAATAAATATTAACTCAAATGTTGTCATAAAATCACGTTTCGATTTTGGCTCGAACTTATAAATTTGTGGGTACATACATATTGCCCGAAAATCGACAGTGTGACTTCCAAATACCTCGTTATAGCGATAAAACATCATATGCAATTATTAGATGAAGATTTTCTGTACGTAGGCATGTTTCATTTGTTTAATGTTTAGTATGCTTGATTTGGCTATTGTATCATCGGTCCCCACCCTACGAATTTTATACGTGAATCGAAATAAAGTCCACTCAAGGAAAGTACTGAAAAAAAGAATAGGTGCCATTATATAGCCTGATACAAGCCCTACACTTCACAATAAAAATGATTGCTGGTTTGTTCGTGTTGAAGGTTACAAAGAAAAATGTATATGTCGATCTAAATTTAGTTTAGACCCCCCAAAACAAAAATCATCTGTGAGAGACCCCATAGCTCGCGCACGTCGAATTTTTTTGTATGTGAGGAAAGATTTTGCCAGCATGCAATTGTAGACAAGTTCACGGAGTGTAATCATAGAGTTATCATAGAGAATTTTCAAAGTATTTTCGGCCCCAGTGACCCATCGGTACCACATCTCCCCTACGCAGTCTCAAGGAATTTTCTTCCCGTCATCATCGTAAATCAAGATCGAGGAAGGAACCCTATCGAAAACACCCCACTAGCAACAGAATCAAACACGCCAAGCCAAACTCAAACGTTGTTTATTCGTCACTTCCGATATGTTGCACAATATAGACACGTCGTCACAGTGATTACAGCCGATGCCAAGGCCGCGATTCCGCGAAACGGAAAAAGCGGCAAAAAAATCAACGAGCCGCTACCATAAATATTACGATAGAAATCCACACCAAACGAATCACAAAAAAGATAAATTAAAATAACGAACACGGCGATAAATCAAGGACTGTTTGGGGTGAAAGGGTGGCCGGAAAATTGCGCAAGATATATTTCGGATTCAGAACAGTGGATAGTCATTTATATTGCGCAGGTGGACAATTGCACAATGCACATTCTCACCTGATAATATCTGGCTAAATCTCTGAAATGGCTAAGCACAAAATAGCAATGAATTAATTTCACAGATCTCATAAAGTAAATAGTGTCAATGATACCAGAGCTGAAGGTTACATGCGACATGTGCATTGACAAAGTTCTGAAAGAGCCTTAAAAGCAGAATTCAGAGTTCAGTAGCGCACGCCCAGCCCGAGAACAAAGGAACGTTTTCGACGGACCAGAAAATAGCCGCACGACCAGTTAGCCTGACCCCCTGTCACCGCAATCTCCAGACTTAACAAAAGCCAGGCTCGTATAGACGATAGAACGATGCAAGCAAGATCAAGACGCAACAATAAATATACTCTGTGACCAATTTGATAGAATAATATATATGGTAGGATATATACGTAAGTACGGTCGTATCTCATTCAACAGATTGCACAAATCGCTCTCGCTTTGATATGTATAGAAAAATAGCAGTGTGTGTAGAAGCTAGACGCAATGCAGCGTACACAAAATAGCTAACCGCGAATATCAGTGTTAAATGCGTCATCAACGAATAGCAAGACGCATTGCATTTTACCGCAAATCGCGGCGGGCAGCTCCCGAAATATTCGGTTATAGCGTCCGAATCAGAGCCCGACCGACATTGTCTTTTTTTCTAGCCAATGCCTATAAATAGAAACTCCACCGATAACCTTGAGATTTTCTGCTAATATCCAAAAGATAGGGCATCTAAAGCTTCCGGCGCGCAACCAAAACGTGAATGCTTTACAACCATATTGTTATGGATGGATTGGACATGAAACAAATTAGAAAGGCTGCATCTCGACACCTGTGAAATATATCAATATTGCCAGCCTAGCAGCCACTGAATACAGTGTGTTGTGACTGTCTACCATGTTGTGACGAAAATTCATCAAATACGGATAACTAACCAAGTTTTAACAACCGGTTACGATTTGCAAATGTAGATCTCGGGAAGTCACGCAGACGCCAGAAAATCGAACGGTGTATTGGCGAGGCACTCGAGGTCAGTTGCGCGACCTTTATTAACCCCGACGTTGCATTACCGCAATGTACGACGCCTGTTGTAGTGCTACAGATTGATCCACAAATACATATCATTTCTCTCGGATCCCATGACCGCAATCGCATTCCGGTGTGTACCCGAGAAATGATAAGACAGTAAACACCGACTAGCGACCGCAATTTCGCAGGCTTGGAAATCGCGTAAGCGGAAAGAGCAGAAAGGGGCAAGTAAGAATTCAGTGCGTGGTTGTGCTGCTACCGTCTGCTTTTGAATGTTCCCTTGCGCGAAGCTACGCGGCGGCCAGGGGCCTTCGACATGCGTTCCCGTTTTCTGGCGCGCATCTTCGGTGAATTGGCGTGAAACTTACCAAACAAGACTTTGAATCTAAACGAAAAGGGTGGGTCATTATTACAATCTTCCTGTATTAATCACTGTGTGTTAAAACGCAGTGGAGCAGCGCGTGCCTATACCGTTGACGTGTGCGTTGTGTACCGCAAGTTATTCGCGAGACCTAGGTCTTGAATAATTAATGCGGAGTGTTCAGTGTGCACTGCGCGGTTTTTCAACATAAAATTGAGACTGAGCGACGCACGATCATAGGCACCGCGGTACGCTACGTGTGCCTCGCGTTCGCGTACGCTGCGATTATTGTGGGTCATATTTGCGTCATACTCGTGGTGAAAACGGTTTCTGCCGGCAATCATTTTTCAATCGGGGAAAACACGCTCCGTTTGGGACAGTAGGGTCTAGATAGCTCTTGTAAAGACCTGGTAATCTAAGCACCAGAAATTACCCACAACTCATTATAGCGGAAAAGGGCTTTACTGCTCTATAGTTGACGACAAAATAGGAAAAGGAGTTGTCTTGTTGAAAATTGATTGCCCAATGCAGTGAGCTTCTGAGCAATAAGTTGCGCTTAACTGGCCTGAAATTGCCAGAAACATTTGGCAGCAGTTGTGTCATTGATAAACCGGCTGCCTACTTGTTGGACATTTGAATAAAAAAGCGTTACGTCTCTGCATTCTCATTTTGCGTGATAATTTTCGATTGGTTTGTGCGGATGCAATGTTGGCAAGAAAAAAAAGTGCGGATAGTTCTCAAAATGGTAGAAAAACACGTCTCCAAATTACATTGTGTTTATGCCCATGAACCAAGCCGCGTTCACAA
This sequence comes from Botryllus schlosseri, assembly GCF_051294905.1. Taxonomy (NCBI): domain Eukaryota; kingdom Metazoa; phylum Chordata; class Ascidiacea; order Stolidobranchia; family Styelidae; genus Botryllus; species Botryllus schlosseri. The sequence continues at coordinate 6,262,616 of NC_137242.1, forward strand.
TAATTCGCGACTCAGATTTTCGTAATTGTCTTTTTGATCGGAGCGCGAAATTCATCGTGTTATTCAGTATGCCTGAGAATTCATTCCCGAGTTTAATCGTTACTTCAATTAAGATATGAGAAAGTCAATCAGGAAATGCGATGCAAGAACCGATTGTGTTGACGAAGGGACGAATCACTGATTGGCAGCGATTTCCTCGTTTGTAATCAATCATCTAGATTCTAGAGCTAGACCATTGTTTTAACTGTGTTTGAAGAAAAACCAATTTCAGCTACGCTGCACCGCAGTTTTTGTCGAAGTTCACGTTAAACGCACATTGGTTATACATTCAGGCATTCAGGTTTGTTATATTGGACGGTAATTCCGATACAAAACCATTCAGCATTCTGAGAAAGTTAATGTGTGACACCCGAGCTCACGTCGCGTACCACCAGTCGATAAACACGATAACGAGTGCTTCTCATCTCCAGTCGCGCTTAAACCATGAGGAAGGAAACAACACGAAAACAATAAGCCATAGGAATCTTATTAATACGCGATGGAATGCACCAATTTATAATCAGATTAAAACTCTCTAGAAAAATGATGAAAGGCATGTGCATTGCTGCGGTCAAAGGCTGAAAGAGCAGCCGTTTGCGCACCCCGATATATTGGGTTACTGTATAACCGATACCCAAGCGTTGTACATCTATAGACATCACTCCGGTTGCCCGACATATGAGCATGCGACACAATGGAAAACGACAGTTCAGCATGGAACACATCAGCATGCGTCACTTCAGCATGTGACTGTATAACCCAAAAACTTACCCTAACCCGAAACATAGCCTAACCTAACCTAACCTAGCCTAACCTAACCTAAACCCTAACCCTAACCCAACCATAAACCTAACCTAACCTACCCCTAACCCGTAATTTAACCCACATGCTCATGTGTCGCATGCCAAATTGTCGCATGCCGAAGCGTCGCATGCTGTAATGTCGCATGCTCATATGTCCACGGACCCATCACTCCGTCTCGAGAACGAACGAATACGCAATTCGCGACGGCGAGCGATGTTCACAAATTCAAGTTGAAGGAGCTATAATAACAAATGTTCAAGTCTGTTCTGCAATCTGCTCCGCAATGACACTGATTTCAGATGATATATTGATATTTCGAGTCTGCAAGCCTTGTACACAGATTTAGCTTGGAATTGAATAAATCCAATCGAAAATAACTCCCGCTCCATTATATTCACATATGTTGTAGAAAGGTCCTCCTACTATCCTGTATATGCATTCATTTAATGAGTTTCTCGAAGGGAAAACCAGTGTAATCAGTTAAATACGCCATGTGTATTGTATGAATAATTCTAAATGACGACGAAGCAACCAGCCCGGAAAACTAGAAACTTTGAATTCAAAATATCCTATCGTAAAATAACTTTCGTTCGATCAGACTATCTTTTGTTGTAGATAGGATCTTCTACTATCCAGTAAATGCATTCATTTCATGAGTTCCTCGAAGGGAAAGCCAGTGTGATACATTAAATACGCTTTGTAAATTGCGACTCATTCAAAATGGCGGCAACGCAGCTAGCCTGACAAAACCGGTGACTTGAATTCAAAATATCAGCCTGGTACCTGGTGACGGGCTAAAAGAAAGAGTTTGTCAAGAGCTAGAATCGGTGAAAAAGGTTTTCGATGGGGATTGTGCGCGTTTACAGCGGAAGCTGATGAACGAGTCACTGAACTATACATAGGTACATGAGTAATAGTACGCAACACAACGTTCGTGGTTGATCTGGTGATCATATTGTTGTCATGAAAAAATCGACATACAGACGTACGCGGTGCGGGCAGCATGCGTAACCAGTAACCACTCTAGCGAAGATGTAATTGTTTGAGCCTTTCATCATTTCCAGTAACATAATAAAAGAAACTTAAACGCTGATCATACGATACGCCGAGCTTTCACAAGTTACCAGCAAACCGCAAGCATAGCATATCGGGACGCCTTGCCAAGAAGCATTATTGAGACTGCTCTAAAATAGACTTGAAGAACGACAATGCAGTTAGGTTATATTCCTTTACAAACAGATGTAGTTTGTGTATAGGCGCGGGTTTGCAAATCCCAGAAGCCATGTAGACTATATAGGAAATGACTTCCTGGCGAGATGATGCGTCATGTAATTGCTGTGATGATAAATTTTCTATACAAATCCCGATTCTCTTGGTACGGTGGGCCCGAGAATGGCCACAAGTCGACTTAGTAAAATCCATCCGTGTCAGGCAACCATATCCACATAACACAATGCCACCGATCCCGTATATAACGACGAATAACCACCAGATAATGACAAACGATGTCTACGGAGACATAGTCGATATAATCAGTATTTCCAAGGGTGTTTGTCAGGTTTCACAATAATACGCGATTTTTTGTTCAAGGCAAAGGCAGAAAATCTTCTGAAACAGCAGCATGGTTGTTACCGCGAAATGCTAGCCGCGTCCGTCGCTGGCGTGAAAGATTTCGTACCGAAACTGCATAGCGTCAACGAACTGAAATGACCTCAGCAGTCGGCTAAGTTGAAAATGTTTCGAGACGGGCGCATGTTCGCTACCTTGGAAGGTCCGACATTGCCTCCGCCGGACTAAAAGGTTTGTTACCGAAGCTTACAGTATGGCGTAGGCGAACTGATATGACCTCGACGGTCGGCACCAAGCCACTGACTCGACATAACGCACGGCTACACTACCGGTTATGAAACTAGCAAGCGACCTAATTCTGTGCTGCGGAAGTGCGAAAGGCCGCTTACATCCCTGCGCGCCGGAGGAATTCCATGCGGTGCGAGAGGACATGACAAGACAAATTAGCGTCTAATACAGCACAGCGGGATATCGCGTCACGGCCGATGCACGGCTAAAGTGATTCACATTTCCTGCAGTTTGATTTCATGTGGCGCGCGGCGTTCTCGTGACGTCCCCGCTCGCGTTACAATTTCACTAAACCCGTGTGAGTGCGGTCTTCGCGAGCTGCCAAATGCGCACATTTGATTGAATGATTGCGCTCTGCAACATCCTGTTTGCTTCCGTGAAAGCGACATTTGCCGACGGTTTCTCTGCGTACAGCAAGCGCGAACAGTGCCCGGGTCGAGCAAGTTCATCACGGCGGACGCTTTAGCCGCGCAACTTGACCTGAGCGAAACGGGCTCGCGCAAACACGTTTTCCAAGGCGCAAACACCCGTTTAACCACGAGAGGACGAAATGCAATTGTCGCGTATTTTCGTAAATTAACGGTTGCCCGGCATTTAGGCATGTGGCACAATGAAAAGAACAACAGAGGTGGTCAGTAACGGTAGTGCTTTTACTTTTTAAAGCAGAATTCAGTAACTTTCGCTACATGCACGGGTGGATACGCTACAAGACTACTTCTATTTACACTCGAATTATTGTGCCCAGCGGCCTCAGCTATCAGCAGACCTGCGCAAACTACTGGGTTTTCAAAATTTACAACTAGAACAAGGCGTACGCACGTTTCAAAACTAGCAACTAGAACCAGGGCTAACGAACTTTCAATATCCGCAACTAACTAACTAACTAACTAAAACACAGCTAACTAGATTCAATCCCCAAGCAACTCATTCATTGTCAGGAATGGAAACGGTTTCGACCCCGAAAACCCACCCTGTGTGGCGTCGCCACCGTTCGTAGTGACGAGTCGGAGCTAGCAATGGCTACAAGAACATCCCAGTACAGAACACCAGTGCCACGATACACGTGAAACGACGACAAGCTCTACACCAGTGGTCGGGAACCTTTTTTGTCCGAAGAGCCATTTTGACCCTATTTTTCCATCTCAACTTCTAAAGAGCCATACATGCAAATCAACTGTTACGTCCCAATTGAAAAATCGTGACGTCATGATAGCATCAATTCGAACTCACTACATGGGATTCCTCGTGTGCGCCATATTTTCATGTAAAAACTGGTATTTATTGTACGAAAACAAAGCTCGCAACGATAGGTAAGGCATAAGACGGACCAAGCCTCGCCATTGATAACGTAATTCATCGTTAAGTAGCGTAGAATTTATTGTAACTGATATTAATCGAATGCAACTGTCACACTGATTCTGAAAATCCAAATACTCATCGACTTCTCAATTCTCAAAGTATTTGGCGGTAACATAACGTTGCGCCACACGCCTACATTTTATCGCCAGTACTACACAGAGCTATACTTACCAATCAAGAACGTGAATAGCTATGACGTTGCTTGTAATTCGGGTTTGTAATTGTGACATCCACAGCAGTTCATTTAGCGCCGTGGATCAGGAAGACGATGCATATTTGAAAAATGCGTTTTGAAATGGGCGTCGCCATGTATGCTATGCTCTTTGATTAATAAACGTATCGCACTATTCAAGATTTCGAGTCCGGTGAATAGAATTCGCGAGTGATATTGGCAGCCGGCGAGACCATAACTTAAACTTGATGATTTTGAAAAGAGAGGGTCCGAGCCCCCAAACCTGAAGACGACATTGTCTTTACTTCTTAAAGATTTGTTAATACTGCCACGCGAATAATTATACTGGCCATGGCGAAAATTTGTTAACAAATCGCTACAATATTGATCAATTCAGTACAGAAAATAAATATTTGTCAAAGAGCCATATCTTATACCCAAAAGAGCCATATATGGCTCGCGAGCCATAGGTTCCCGACCACTGCTCTACACAATGCAGATTTACCTGTTGTTGGGGAACAGGTTGGCGATGATTCCTTCCAAAAGCACGATGAACAGACGCGAGTTCAGCTCCGGGTGTTGAAACAATTCGAACACGCGCATCACTCCGCGTCGCGACGTTTCGCTGCCCACGAGCGGACGCAGCTCGTCTGCAATGCACAGATATATTATGGTCAAAAGAGTCGTGGATGATACCGAATCGAAATAGCTGTGAATCCTTGCATTTATACTCAATTATTATGAGTACGATTGCGAAATGAGATGCCTATAACATGCTCGCAAGCTACATCCCGCTCTTCAAAGGTAGTAATTACACCGAGGTGTCATGCGTTGCTAATTAGAATTAGGTTTGCTGAAGTCTCACGACAGCGAATTGGCGCCAATAACAGGGATCAAAGCGGCGCCTGCCAAATATCAGATGTTTACTCAAGTCACCAGCCTCCAAAATCGACGGGAAATCAGGAAACAACGCACAAAGTTAGCGGCCAGTCAAGGCACACATCATCAACTACTCACCAGGTATAGCACCGAGCAGTTTCGACTTCGTTAGCACCCTGGTTCGCATCTTGGAAGCCTCGTCTTTCTCCGACGGCGTCTCGGCCAAAACGCCGTTGGGCCAGAACGAGTCGCGGAATTTAGAAACATACTCCGAAACCTGCGCAATAAAAACTGTTTTGTAGTTGAAATACGACTACATACTCGAATCTGATACGATTCATACGAAGTATATTTATGCAGGTTTAATAAAGGAAATAGGAATACAGGATGCAGGAAACGATATGTCAAATAGCGTGACGACATCAAATCAACGCTGGGAGGTCAGCTTACAAAAGACGAGATCCTACATTGTATTTGAGCTTGGCATTCGAATGCTTTATAATAGGGTAGAGTACTGGCGAATAAAATACTGAACTCGGAACGAATAGGTAGCAGAATTTGGATTCGTCTTGAATCTGAATTTCGAAAATACAGAGCACATCAGTTGAAAACAAGCTATTCCTTCATCAGGTACCAATTTGAAATATGCATGCTTAGTGGCTTGTATCGCACCAGCGAGGGAATGGTATGGCATATCAGGAAATTTCCGTTACGTCCATCGTTTAAAGCTAAAGCTATTTGAACAGCTTCTTGGAGGTACAGAACTTCAATATCTAATTGAATGAAATATTCATATTGAAATGAACCCGAATATTTTCGGCTGACAGCCGTCCGGGGCGATCGTCACCAACTAGTATAGAGAATGGAAAAGAACATCGTTCCAGGAACGCATAAATCAGCATGTCCCTAGATTTATTAGGACACGCGCATCACACTCGGTGAAAAGCCCACCCTAAACTCATTTACTTGATGCTGAGCAATCAAAGGCCATAAATTCTGCCATTCGCAAATGTCTGTTTGATAATCCCGCTTGTGCGTAAAATTATCGAGACGACAGATTTCGTGTCGTCGGGAGGGGCCGTTCGCACTTTCATTTGTGTGCCTTGGAGTCGACTTTTATCGAAATACACCAGCCAACGCTGTGTCAACAAAAAGAGTTTGTGTAACATCTAAAACTAGTACATTGAACGCTCCCGTATTCAACATTTCATGCTGGTTAAAAACGATTAAAGCCCGTAGAACAGGGGCTCTCAACCTGAGGGGCGCGCCCCCCTTGGGGGGGGGGGTGAAACATCTGAAGGGGGCGTGAAGAAGCGGTCATCTGGAAAAAAATTTCGCGGTCCGCGCGATTTACCTACAAAGCACGTGTGTTTCTCTCTATATGGACCCCATTTCATATATTTTTATTCTCTCATCAACATTCATAACCGTCCATACCACCAAACAATCTGTTGGGGTTGCTAGCATCCCAGTTGGATTTTGTGATATGACGATAAGGGGGCGAGAAATTTTTCATTATCAAAAAGGAGGGCGTGTCTAAAAAAAGGTAAAGAACCACTGCTGTAGAATGATAGACACCATATTTTGTGATACGATTGTTGATATACAATGCTCTTTCCAATTCAATCAAGGTTTAAAGGCTCAGTGGAAAACAGTATCAAAACTATATTTCTCGTTAGTAAATTAACCTTCAGTTGCGAGGAGCGTGTAATTGCAGTACTCGAAAAATCATCTTTTACCACTCGACTCAAATCATTGTGCCCAGCCCTACCGAACACTCGCCTTAGAAATGAACAACCCAGATTATAGATACTCGATTTTGCCCAGCGCTACACACAAGTTGTTCTGACTACGCAGTATAGTACAGCTCATATTCAGTGCCGCGTTTATTTTGCCAATTTATTAATACAATATTGATACGCTGCATTCATAACGAGAATAGTTATCAAGTTTTTAATCCCAAATTCACCAAGGGCCGAATTCACTGGTAACCTTCTCCATCTGAATCTAAACGCATCCCAGCCCCATGATATCTACACCAATATGTACTCCGCCCCCCACGTGTCGGAGGCAAGCCTAATTCAATTACTAATTCACTTACGGAAAAATAGAATATAAAATCAATGGCAATAGCACAAGGTACCTGTTCCGAGGCGACCGCGTTATCCACAAACTCGATGATCTTCCGATTCATCCTGTCGCCAAAGACGGCGCGAATCAGCTGCTGCAAGGCAGCCACAATCTGCCTTCGCAGCCACTGGTTCCTGTGCTTGAGATCAAAGACTTCGTCCATCAACAGCAGAATGATACGGAGTGGTATGTTGCCCTCGATTTGCTGCAACACAAATGCGTTCAGTAATGTTTTATGTTCGTCCGCACCAACGAGGTGTTGGGACTATGGTAATGCAAAGAAACCGTTAGGTAATCAAGTACTACTACTTATCAAAGCACGCAAGAGCCTGCTTTCTATTCTTCAGTGGTTCCCAACACAGTGGTCGCATGGTTAATTTTTTGGGTCACTTGTTTTCAAACATATTGTATCTGAGGTAAAACATTAACAGTAAATGATAATCCAAATCATGAAGAGATCACAAAACTTATAAAAATGTACACGATGGCCTGGATGAAATGTTACTCAGTGTTCAGGCCCATTTTGCGTCGAAATTGCATAATAATTTGATCTGGAAAAGTATTACGACTATTTTTTTTCTGGCTGCAAAATTTGACGGGTGTAAATTATTTCTTTTAGTGGGTTGCCTTAAAACATGTAGGGAACCACTGCTTTACTTACTGTTCACACTTTTGATTTCGGTTAAGTTATCGGATAGGTTCTGCCAAAGATTCATAGTTAGCAGTGTTCAGCATTTTTATGACCGCGACCCAATTTCCTATTTGAAAATGTTCTGCGACCCACCTCTAAATTCGGTAGGCTAATAACTAAGAAAGAGTCACACCTTCGCCAAGACTTACTCGCAACCGATCTCATAAACCTATTATGAAATAAAACGCACCAACCCTGTTCTAGTTGAAACACGTCAGATTTGGAAATAGGCTCTACTGCCAGAGATGCAATGTCAGCGATATCTTTATCGTCTCAAAACTCTGATATCAGACGGTCTCCAGTACTTGCACACATACAAACAAACTTCCACTTCACACTGGTCTAGTTAAACTCATAGCTTTAACTTGCTTTGTTTCCAGACTATAACACATGCTAGCTGAATACATCCTCACCGTTGCAGTGATCTGCTCCGAGACCCGGCAGTCGTCGAACAAGAGTCCGTCCTCGTCAATTTTTTCGATGCTGCCGAAACGGGACATCTTCTGAAAGCCTCCGGACACCTTGCCCTGGGCCTTTTGAAAGCCGTCCATCAGCTGGTCCGGGGCGTTCATGACAAAGTTGGTGACGCTGCGCATGGAGCTTCGCACGGCAGAGTCCATCTGCATGAGAAAGATCGATTGAATATTTGGATTTGAAATGAGTGAAGACACAAAAAAAAGGTGTGTCAATCAAGTCAATTGAGGGTAAACTAACTACTGGTATTTTGAGTAGTTCTAGTTCAAGTTCTAGTTGCGGATTTTGAACGGTGAACAGTTCTCGTTCTAGTTGCGCGTTTAAAACAATTTAGTTGTTGTACAACTAGCAAGCACGTGCCGTGGTTTGGCACGAACCATGATATCTGTGTTCTGTCGTGTGGTAGTCTTGCAACCATTTCTAGCCCAGAGCCATCACTACTCACGGTGGCGTAGCCAGGGAGTGGGTATCGGGGATAGAAACCTCCTTCCGTATTAAACTCAAAACCCCGTCATTTTGAAATGCCCCTTTTATCGCCATATCTCTTAGCTCCAGCTAAATTAAATCGTTGCTTCGGAATTGAAACTAGTTGGCTGTGTTTTAGTCAATTCGTTACTGATTTTACAGGTCGTTGGTTCCAGTTGTAGTTGCGCATTTTGATTTGTACAAGTTTTGGCGCAATTTCAAAAACATATTCAGCTACCCTGATATAAGGGCTATTTCAAGTGGTTCTAATGACAATTGCAGTTATGAACGCACGCAAACTTATACCAAAACAAATTTCTGCTTTTCAAAATCAGAAGTATATACAATGAACGAATATATGTGTATTGAAATAAACAAAGTCCTTTCGAATTCTCTACCAATTGCTCACGATGACCCATGACGAGTGTCACCCGGGAATATTCGGATTTATTTCAATATGAATATATTAGTTAATTGTACATTAAAGTGCAAAAAACCAAATAAATTCACTTCAAAACTGATCAAGCCAAAGTGGAAGTAGTCTAAATACGTAACCAGTCGGGTTAGTGGTGCTAGCAGCAGCATTATAATGACTCGTCTCGAGTCGCGATATTTTGGTGACTTGACTCAACTCGAGTCATTTCTTCAAATTTGTAAAATGACTCGACGAGTCAATTTTTGTATGGATTCGACTTGCACATGACTCGAGCCAAGTCGTATGACCCGAGACTAGGACTATCAAGACAGACATTTCATTGTAACTTTGAAGAAGCGTAAAGTCACCACATTATTGGTATTACGTCTGTAAGTCCTGATATACTTCAAAAATAAGACAGAAACTGAAAATTACGATATTATGAATGCGAGCCATTCTATATCACTCAAGCAGAGTTGAAAACAGTGGATTGAATCGGACTGAAGTCAAAATTGAACAGTCGGACTCGACTGGACTCGGATTCGGGTCAAAACACTATGACTCGGACTCGACCCACCACTCGCTGACTCGGATTCGGACTTGACTCGGTGCTGAATTGAAAATGACTCGACTTGACTCAAGTGAAAACTTTAACAGTGAGACTGACTTGCGACTCGGAACCTTGTCACTCGGTTACAACTCTGGCGGTGAAGTTAATGTTAGTCGCTAGCTAGAACCAGCCCCTTGCTACATAACGAAATCAAAATAATATCCCACCTTCTTTTTCAGAGTCCTGCTGTTTTTCTGATACGCTTTCGCGTCGAGAAACGTGTGTATGCTCTCCAACGCTTTGGGCGGGTGTTCCACAGACAACACACCTTTGAGATATTCGTTGAGGTCGAGCCGGCGCCTTTCCAGAAACTCTAAGTTCAGGTCCTTGAAAATGGTCTTGCCCGGAAGTTTCAGATTTCCCAGGTCGCTTCTCTGCAAGAAGTATTCGCAACGAATTTTAAAATTAACACTGGCATCGGACAGGTTTTGAAAATCTGGAAGTTACGCTCCTTCCAGTTCTACTGAGTCGCAAACCTGACTAATTTGCCCATCTCAGAGCATGCCCGATAGCCATTTCACATAAGACAGTTAGGTCGTAAATACTTGAAATGCTTGGTTCGGCGCGACGGAATGGAATGGAATACTGGAAGACTACAGTTTTGCCACAAAATGTAAATTTACAGTTACCGAAAGATCAAGACACAATAGCCTGCCATGCAGACTTGTACCCTGTACCTTGTACCTCATTTTTCAAAACTTGCAACTAGAACTAGAACAACTCATTATTCAAAACTCGCTACTAGAACTAACTAACTTTAAAAATTTGCAACTAACAAACAAAAACACCACCAACTAATAACTGATAATACGAATTTCCAAATTGCGAATGAGAGAAGAATTTCATATTTACAAATCTATCATCCACAGTATTAACCTTACATGCCATCAAACTATCCGTTAGGTTTGCTAGCATCCTGGTTTCGTTTTGTGATATGACGATAAAGAGGGGGGGACGAAATCTTTCACCTTCATAAGGAGGAGGCGTGTCTTAATAAGCTTGAGAGCCACTCTTCTAAGGTAAATACTTCCTATATTATTTTATGTTTAACTTCTGGCGCGACAGCTCGATCTCACGGCCCACGCAGTTTGAAAGGTTTCAGCTGCTAAACATCACAGAAATCCTAAATGAGGTTGAGATAATTCGGATCACGGGTGTGATTTCAGATTGGCCACCCAGTTTTAATTGTTTCAGTGATGTGCTTATAAAACGATTCGCGCGTGACTTAGGTATATTCGTTCTCTTTATGCGTAGAATTAGGGTATTTATATTTTATAAACACATATAGTAGAAGCGTGTTTGAAGCCAACATGGTTACGATGCTGTCAGCATTGTGTGTCCTGGAACCGAACCAAAAGTGGATTGAGTAAATCTATGAACAGATCGCTGCTCAGAGATTTAAATTTCAATCGTATTCTAAGAATCAGGACAGCCGATTTTCATCTCTGTAGTTTTGACAAATTGGTTATTGAGGTCGACCAGCCTATGAAATCCCGCCACTGTTTCTGGCACGTGTACGATATCATCGAAGCAATGTTTGGTTTGCTTTAAATAAGCATATATATCATCTCCATGTCCTCACTATATAATCAAATTCCAATATTGCGTTTTTGTTTAAAATCCATGTTTTATATAGTGCGGCCCGCGAATGGATTCAGATGTTGAATGCGGCCCGCGAGCTCAAAAGTTTGCCCACCCCTGATCTAGATGATTGCAACAAATGCAACGCAAATGGGCTACATAAAAAAGAACGCCGTTAACACGAGACGCTAGGCTGGATGAAAAATTTGTTTTATAGTAATTTTAGTGCATCGTCATAGGGCAGGGAAAGATCAAATACCAAAGTGATTGGACCCTGAATCGATTGGTAGGCTTCGAATCGAGTCGAGTTTTTCATCATCAATCATCACTTCATGGGAGCGTGGATGATGTGGAAATTTTAAACATGTACCCTTTATGAAAACACAAGGAAAATAATGCCAGTTCAATCCATATAAAGATTATTTGGTATATTTTTCATTGCAGTTTGTTACAAATCTGTAGGTTGATCTTAAATTCCCTGAAAAGTCATTTCCGCTGGGGGACGTAGGTGCTGCATGTTCTGTATGGTGAGGATGCAAGGGTTTCTTGTTTGGAAAAATTATCCAAACTATAATTCTCTTTGACAATGCAACTCTTATCGGAAAAGAGAGAGAGCATCATTCCAGGAATCAAAACAAACGTCTCTCATTACTTGACATTACGATTAATGCTGATTCGATGCTATCCCGATATCGCCATCACTCACATTTTCGCGCAAGCTCTGATGCAGATCGCTAAATTCGCTGAATCTCCGAAAAGTGTCCCATTTGTCGAGTTTGGTAGTGCCGTCAGAGCCTTGCCAATACCGTATCACGTTGATCGCAAACAGGGCGTAGGACTTTCCGTGTTCTGTGCATATCCCTGTGAAATTCAGCCAAATGAACAACAGACTAGCGCATGGCGAATTACTCGCAAGATTGACCTGGGCCTTGAATATAGCAATGAGCAGTAGGGCTCTTCAAAAATGTCTTTTTTCTCAAATCGTACTGGCTACTTGATAAAATTGTTAGGTTACCTAATTTAAGCCTACACACCAAATTTGGTTCAATTCCAACCAGTAGCCGCATTGCTACAGGAGAAGAAAGTTTCGATTCATTGTATAAATAACAAAAAAATTTGAAAATTTTCTATTCACCCCATGAAAGTATTAGGTTGGCTATAGAAACGATGTTCGCCAAATTTGGTTCAATTTCAACTAGTGGAAGCGGAGTTATTGCCGTCGAAAAATTTGGAATATGAATAAAATAGTTGAAGAGCTTTTTGGAGGTACAGAACTTCAATATACAATTGAGTAGTATATTCATATTGAAATGAACCCGAATATTTTCGGCTGACACTCGTCAGGGGTAATCGTCAGCAACTAGTAGAGAATTGGAAAGATCATTGTATTTCAACAATCGTGTCAGCCGAAAATATTTGGGTTCATTTCAATATGAATATACTATTCAATTGAATAAAATAGTATTTACGGTGACCAATACTTTAGTTATTTATTATACTGGTGCCCACCGTAAATACTATTTTATTCAAATCCAAATTTTTCGACGGCAATAATTCCGCTTCCACTGTTTGGAATTGATCCAAATTTGGTGAACATCGTCTCTATAGACAACCTAACACTTTCATGGGGTGAACAGAAAATTTTCAAATTTTTTGTTATTTATTTTTATATAATAAATAGAAACTTTCTTCTCCTGTAGCAAAGCGGTTACTGGTTGGAATTGAACCAAATTTGGTGTGTAGGCTTAAATTAGGTAACCTAACAATTTTATCAAGTAGCCAGTACGATTTGAGAACAAAAGTCAATTTTGAAGAGCCCTAATGAGCAGTTGGAAATTCAAATAAATAGAGACGCTTTTGACAACAAATCATCAATATAAACTTGAAATATATGTCGCATTTCAAGCTGAGCCTTGACAAGTTCCTATGCCAGAATCCAAACAACAACTATTTAGTATTATAAATGACGTATCTATGGGTTCACAATTAACCAGCCCGAGTTCAAGAACAGACCCAAACTGAACATTAGTGATAAGCAATGTTCCCTCTAAGCTGCGCGCACTGCTGATAAAGTCGCCGCGCACAGAAAAACCAGTTCCACGCACAAAAAAGCTGAAGTGATGACGTCTTTTCTAGTCGTTACGCAACGTTGTCTAAGGCAGTGCTCTTCAACCTTTTTCGGAGTGGTACACCCTTTTAACGTTTGCTCAAAACTCGTACACCCCTGTTCATTAGGGGTCTTCAAAAATGACTTTTTTTCTCAAATCGTACTGGCTACTTGATAAAATTGTTAGGTTACCTAATTTAAGCCTACACACCAAATTTGGTTCGATTCCAACCAGTAGTCGCATTGCTACGGGAAAAATAAATAACGAAAAATTTGAAATTTTTCTGTTCACCCGATGAAAGTATTATGTTGTCTATAAAAACGATGTTCTTCAAATTTGGTTCAATTCCAACCAGTAGAAGCGGAGTTATTGCCGTCAAAAATTTGGATTTGAATAAATTAGTATTTGGTCACAGAGTCTATTCGCCGCCAGTTAGGCCGCCTGTCACGCAAATTGGAATTTATTTCGTGTCAGCCCCAAAACAGCATGACATTACGAACGATAATCAACCTAAAGGTAACAGTATTGGGGAGAGAATAGGTAAAGCTACTGCTGCAGAAGCGGTAATTCAGATCAGCGATGATAGCAGGCGCACCAGCCTACTGCGTATCAGGCCTGCCCCACACCACACACAGTCGACAGAAGCACATGGGCTGCATGAGATGTCAGTAACCTCAGATCCTATGTCGCTATACACAGTCTATTGTCGCTAATTTGCATCACTAGTAACAAAATATTAAATTACAAATGTATGGCGAAATATTGGACATAACATCGGCATTTTAAAACAAAAGGATTTCGATTTCATCATGGATGCTGTTTCGACCCTGGCTGGCTACGTCACTTTTTTATTTTCATTGCGGTATTTATTAACGTCGGGTATGAAGTACCGATTCAAGAAGTCTGAGCTATCGCGGCGGTTTCCTCAAAAATCACTAAAAGACAAATGACTAGCTGAACACATGTTTGTTAACTGCATACTTTCCAACACCAAACGGAGCCATTGGTCTATTGCCGACGGCTAAATGATTACGGGAGATTTGTGCTTATGACATCACAATCAAACGGTGTACAGTATTACACTTGAGATAACATCGTACCATGCTCACAGGGCCGTAACAGCACTTCGTCAGCTCCCCCCCAAATCGTTGGCCTAGGGCCCCCATGGGGTGATAAACCTAACTTATGGGGGGCTTCGCCCCCCAGACCCCCCCTTGGCTATCCGCTCTTTGACGCTATTTCACATCTCCACTGGGTGTACGTTATGTGAGACCGCTTTTCCCGCCTAGGCGCGCGAAGCGCGAATAATTTCAGTAATTCAAGAATGTAATCGGGCAATATGATCGGGAATTACATATATATTGCTATCAATTTTGATCCTCTCTCTGCTCACGTAATCAGATTTACCGGTAGAGCTGAGCGAAGTCTGTTTTAAAATTGTAGGACATCCCAATAATAATTAGACATCTTTGGGCGTATACCCGTTGGCAGGAACTAAACAGCACTTCGTCAGCCCCGCCCCCCCCCACAATAACTTGGGTTTTGGGTTCTCATAGGGTGATAAACCGACCCCTCATCACAGTGTTCGCTTTTTGTCGAGAAATTTGCTGCACTGTTTAGTGTGCCAGCTCGAAGCGCGAAAATTTTCGATAATTCATGATACAATCGGCCAATAAGATTGCATTGCATATATATTGCTATCAATATCATGTCCTCTCTGCTCATGTTATCAGATTTACCGGAAACTGTAGGGCCCATAAATAATAATTAAACATTTTCGGGTGGGCGGACCCGTTGGTATGACTTCGTTACATGATTTTATTTCGTGACCTCCTGTCTGCTATATCAAAAATATAAAATTGCTCTAACGTACTAAACTAAAAGACGCACACGATTTCAAATTGGTATTTCTTCACTGGCATATATTTTTTTCTTGCTGGATGGTATTTGTCTTCTGAGGTTCAGATTGCCAAGACAGGAACACATGGCGCCAGTCATTTAGGCGCCTATGGACAATTTAACCTATTATTTGGTATATATAACGAAGTTTTCGGTCTGCGTAAGGGCAGTCCGTTTCGGCCAAGCTTTTCGCGCTGCCGATCGTTCTGGCACACTTCTTGGAGTCGCATGTAATAAGTACTAAATCATTATATATCTTGGTGCGTGGTGACGTGTTAATGGCCAACGCCGATATGTCCATTTCTATAAATGTTGCGTGTTTCTTCTTGGGGGAAGAGTACCAAATAATGAACATAATTGGCAACTTTAAATCGCGCGCAGCGCAAAAAATTTTGGAAAAAATTGCATAAATTTAAAAAAATACGCTATAATTTATGTTAATTCACGAAATAATTTGGGGCCCCCTTCGAGCTCACCCCCCCAATTGGGGGGTTTGGGGTGTGGCAGTTACGGTGCTGCATGCTCATTAACCTGTGCGTCAACCTGTCCTGACCCATAAACCTGCCTTTGTGATAGCTAGCCATCGGCTCATTGTAATTCGGATCTGGTACACCCCTGTACACCCCATCCGAGTGGTACACCCTTTGCAAATTATGGTACACCCTAGGGTGTACGACCACCCCGGTTGAAGAGCACTGGTCTAAGGGACCGCGCAGAGAGTTGATGAGTGCGCGCAGGCTCATGAAAAATTAGAAGGAACATTGGTGATCAGTAGAAATATTGTCGATAAGAGACATCCCAGAGATCTGATGTGTTTTTTGATGGATACGTTTATAGTTGTCTCAAATTCAGAACAATCAAGATTAGGTTGGCCACGATAGTAGTTCGACAACTCTTGAGGCTCGCTATTTACATCGCGAAAACTTACCTGTTTGAGTTATGATTGCTTTAAATTTGGCGTTGACTTCGTCACCGTCATTCGAGACATCATCCTAACAAAAGAAATTACAAAGTTTAGTAATTGTTGCCGCGAAACAACAGTCAATAGAAGCCATTGTGAGGCCTCTGCAAAACGTAGCCCAGATCTGAATAGTATATTTAACAATGTGATTCAGGAGGAAAAGAAACAGTGAAATTTTTCTATTGGCGGAAGTGTGCAGCCTATTACTCAAAATTAACTGCGCAGTCAATTATATCCACTCAGTCGGTTGATTTCTTAAGAAAAGGGAAATGCTGAAACCTAAAAACGATTGAAGAGCCTACCGTAGAATGACTGACGACATATTTTGTGATACGATTGCTAATATACAATGTTCTTTACAATTCTCTACTAGTTGTTGACGAGTTTCAGCCGAAAATATCCGGGTTCATTTCAGAAGGAATGACAGGCGTTTATCGCAGACAAATTTTGCCGAACAGCATCAATCATTGTCCTCGCGTCACGACACAATAGGCGCCCGACATATCTCGTGCACAATAAGTTCATCTTACATGAAGTACTTTTGGTATACTTCCTAATCGTATAAAAGGGTAACAAATATAACGGTGCGTTGCAGTAGAAGTGTAATCAACCAAGATTTAAAAGCCGAGGCAATTTACGTTGAAAGTCAGGAAATTTCTCCTTTACTAACCTAGCCTAAACGAGTGCTGCTCAACATCAAAAGAATGTGTTCAAATCAACCGGTTAACTACAGCAAAAACAAAGATGATTAACTGAACCAGCTCATATCCTGCCAGAGCAACGTGTCACACCGCAATGCGACTTAATCACGCTGAAAGTAGTCTTCTGGTCCGTCGTGACATAGTAACGCGTAAATTACCCACACACTACTTAACTTCAGCACGCACTGCATGATTCATCGCGTCAAGTTATGACACGCAGACCGCTCGGCACTGCATTGTCAGGAAGGAGCTGGTAGACGGATGTGCTGCCATTAACAGTGTGATGAGGGCCGAGGCTGTATGCTTCCTTTTGGTGGTATTACTGTGGGTGAAGTCCGGAGAATTGGTTGCGTTGGATAACGCCATTCGTTGGTGTGTAGATGGCGATGGGTCTCAGCAATATAATACGTCCGAATCGGCGTGCTTCAATTGCTCAGGAAAATATCACATCACAGCAAGGTATCAAGTTGAATTGACAGAATTCGATAGGCCAAATACATATTTCCTATCGCCGTCAATAGGGTCTGTTATTTCATACCTTTGTAATCTAGCTATAATAGCTCAATTCATCCAGAATACATGTGATCAGGATGGAATTCTTCGCAAATTGGAAAGTTTGCTACGAAAATGCTGCTTTCACCCAAACTATTAGATATCAGCTGTCATGTTTAGTAATTTGATCAGTTCGAATAGGTAAATATTAAACTTTAACAAGAGGGATGCTTCAATAGCTTCAGAACCAGATAACGTTTGAGGAAACTGTCTTCAAGCAAAAGATATTTGAAGTTTTCTAATATCGACTAACCAAAAGGATCACATTTCCTGAATTATATCAAGATGGCATGCAAGATTTGTATGATTCCGAGGCTTTGGCATAATCAAGGAAAACCTAGTAGACTAATTGTCACAGTGGGTACCACTGTACTGACATATGATATTGGAAGGCAGAAATGAAGAGATTTAGTTGCGCAAAGGTACAGTTCATGAACTTGAGTGCATCTCCAATAACAAACTGGGCAAATGTTCAATATCCACGGTACAAATTTTGAATGGGATCTGTTTTTTGTAATGCCCGACTCAAAAGAGACACGAAAACCAACACCCAGGGATCAGAAATTCGTCCAAATATTGCTCAGGTTCAATGTGATCACAAAAGTGACCCGCAGTCCCAATACAATTGGTTAATGCATATATCTATGCAAGGTATGTATAGGTGTAGGCAATGTTGAAAAATTTGTACACAGCAGGCCTAAGAGTACTTGCCACTTGCAAATCACAGGGATTGTCAAAGCAATCATTGTTGGTGCTCAAGTAGAAGTAGAAGTAATGATTTTTGAGGCATGTCAAAACAAACTCGAGTGAAGATAGAAAATTATAGTCTACAAATTACTCAATTCAGTAGCTCCAAAACGTAGATCAGGGTTGTAATGACTCGAGTAACGAATTTTTGGTTACTCAACTTGACTTGAGTCAATTTGTGTATTACTTGACTTGTACTCGTGTCATTGTGCATGGCTCGAACCAAGTCATGTGACTCAAGACTAGGACGGCCAAGACAGAAATTTCATTGTAACTTCGAAGAATAGTAAAGTCACCACATTATTGGTATTTCGTCTATCAGTCCTGATACTTGGAAAATAGGGCCAGAAACTGTTAAGACTGAGGAAAATTACGATATTATGGATGCAAGCCATTCTATATCACTCGAGCAGAGTTGAAAAAGTGGGTTGAACAGGATTGAACTCAAAACTGAACAGTGAACACAATGACTTGGACTAGACCCTCTACTCATGGCCTTGGACTCCGCCCTGTCTCGTTGGGGAATAGAAAATGACTCGACGTGACTCAAAGCAAAACTATAAAAGTAAGATTGACTTGTGACTCGGAACCTTGTGACTTGGTTACAACCCTGACGTAGATGTCACATGACATCTGCTGTTAACAGTTGATCGGAGGTGACAACTGAAATAACAGGAAATCTTCGAGACTAACGCAAAATGACTAATCACACTACAAATAGGTGCAACTTTTCAAGTCATTATTACTCCTATGACGAGAGATGGTCATAATAGTCAATGTTGGTACTCAAGTAAAGGTAACATCGTAAATTTCTGTTGAAGTAAAGTAGAAATAGCAAATCCAAAGTAAAAATGGAAGTAATGTAGGCCTAATTAATTGTAGCCCAATGAGGATGTAGTACATGTACTCTATAACTGACCACCTCTGCCAAACTGACATCGTACATATCCAATTTACCATCAGGACGAAGGTGCAAAGCTTAAAATGCTGTCCGAACGGAACTATACAAGCCAAGTGCTACGACGGTGAACTAAGCTGCGGAGATGGAGGATTTTATAGAAGTAGAGTCGGAATCGGAATACTACAATGCTGAATACTATCAGCGCTAACACCGGTTGTATTAACAGTTTCTGAGAAATGCGACGGAATAAAGAACTGCATGAATTTCGCAGACGAGAGAAACTGCACCAAAGAATGCAACTCAGCAACATTCTCTTGTGAAAATAGCAGAATTAACTCAAATCTGGTGGGCAAATTTCGCGTATCTATTGAGAAGTGAAAAACTCAATGTCGGAGAGTATCATGAGATCTACGTTTCACGTTTGAAATCTTTTCAGTACCGTAGACAATCGTGAACCATAGCTCATTACTAGGGCTGGGCATTGCTAAGCCAGTGTATGATTCTGAATCGCGTATCAATTTCGATACGGTAGTCCGAGTCGTGTAGTGAGAGCCGCTGTGTTATTATATGAATGAAAATTGTGAAGATAATTTTTTGACCACACATGAGTTATGGACAACGGAACAAGTTGAAGCTAATCAGTCTATGCCCCGCCAAGTGGAGTACGGCACTAGATATCGCAGCCATTTCAAAACGTATAACACAAACAGAGCCAGGAGTACATCTCAGTCCGTAACAATCGTCTAGAAAACAGATTCAGTTTCTACATGACATCATTCTGTTTTCAGACTATCCAATGCATCAACAGTAGTCAAGTGTGCGATAAGACCAAAGACTGTATCAGCGGACTGGACGAGTCCAATTGCACGTATTACGGATCGCGCTGCGATGGTTTCGTATGCACTACCGTCGAACAGTGCGTTGGCATTAGGAAAGTATGTGACGGGCAAAAGGATTGCCTTGACGGCACGGATGAGACGATGTGCCCAGGATTCGAGGTTCACGGCTTTGAATGCCGGAATAAGGAAAGAAGCATCAACGCGTACGCCATCAACGAAGTGAGATTATAAAAATATGGCTGCGTGTAAAGAATCGGGTGTCGTTACTAATGATTCATAAATGTCAAGTATTGAGAGACTGAATTTATCCTATCCTAAGATTTCGGATACTTTCATCACACTGTGGGAGCCATGAAACTTCCGTTGGCCGCACCCGCACACATAGGTCGTCCGTAAGTCAGTACCTTAGTGCTTAGACTTTTGAGAGTACTCGAGTAGGTTTTGCCTGCTTGCAGTGGTCACTCCAGGTAATGTATTTTAGCTACTTTCACTTCTTCTGGACAGTTTTTAGAGAAAATAACTTACTCTCTACTAGAAATTAGTTTTGGAAAGAAAGTGTCTGTCCGTAATAAGTAGCTTGCCAAGAATGGAGAAAGAGCGTTCAACAGCAGCAGTTGTTGGCTGGCAACACTGAAGTTGTGCGTACACTACTAGTGACACACCGTGTTGCTTCATTCTGACAATGTTCTCTACATCACAATTTTTCGTCATGCGCGTCTTGATATAAGATACAATGCCCACGTAGTCTTGCTTCAGTTTGGATATTGCGGAACGTTGAGCATAACACCGTGTGAACCTATTTGTTTCATTTGACCATTTATGATTCAATGGGCCGTCTACAACGGTAGGCATGTAAAGTAGGCTACAAGCTGTAAAATGTCAAATGATAAGTTTATCCATAGCCTTTATATAGGGTATTGTTTATCGACAGTGCAAACATCTACGATACAAACGTAATGCAAGTTCCAAAAAATTTTTGACTTTGTAAACATTTTGACACTTGTTTGACCTAACGCTACAATTATGACAAAAGTTGGACTTATTTTGCTATGTCAAAAAAAATCGCATGTCATGTTGTGTTAGTTGCTAAGATAAATCCTTCCATTTTCAAAGTAGCCACATCAGATTACCTACTAAAAGTAATGGGAACCTCGACCAAACCCACTCGAAGCTACTTGCTCGAGAGCAATTCACACCTTCATTATCTATTTCCACTTGAAGTAGTGTTGACAAGTCCTGGAAATTGCTACTTCTACTTGCAATTGAGTAGCAACACGACCAATTTGACCGGCTATGCCGATCCAACAGACGCTTCAAAATTATCTAATGTCATTGCAGATATGTGACGGCACGAAACAGTGTGGGGACGGCCAAGACGAGAACAACTGTTTCGATTGGTTAGAGTGGAGTGCGTGGTCGAAATGCCGATGTGACGGCCAATGGAATCAAACGAAATTTGTGTCGCGAGCAAGAGCGTGTGCGACGCTATGGGCCGAGATAAATGCAACGGGAAAATGCAAAGGAGAAGAAACCCAGGTGACATGCAGCTTCATCAAATATTCACGAGGCGTGCTTGTAATGCGATTTGGAAAATTTGTAGCTGCGAATTTTGTCGCTTCGATGAACTTTTAGTCACACATACTTTTGGATGGGCCCAATGCGTTTCTCTATTCATTGCATGGTCAAACGCAATCTCAAGTGAGTGAATTTGAGCCAAATCCTATTAAAGAGACCGCTCGTGTGTCGACTACTGGCTGTGCTCTAAGACTACTTCCAATTCAGCAGTATCACGGTAACTAAGTAGTCATTTAGCGTTAGTCACAAAAATGCACCCAGCAGCTTTGATAGTGATTGTTTCAGATTAACTGCTACAATTTTGCGATCCTTCGAGCAAATCTGCTCTTAAACTTCAGGTATTCAATTTCTGCGTCGGCTGAAATAGTTTTGACAAGTCTTTGAAATTGCTAGTTCTGCTCGTAATTGAGTAGTAATTACTTACCTACCATTGCTTCCCTAATAGTGTCTTTCAATGCTCATGATTTGGTAACAATCACCGGAGATGTTCTAACATAAAATAAATTTTTACCCCTTTATCAATCTTTGGTTGAAGGAGAGAGCATATGTCTAATATGTGGGTCATTAACGAAAGCTTGTATTGTCTTCAGGTAACTTCTGTATTGTTGTGTGAATATACGTTTTAATAAGCGAATCCCTAACGCAAGCTAATGTTGTCTTTAGATAACGGATTGCAATTGCGCAGCACCACAACTCAGCAGGACACAAATCATATCATACTGCGTCATCGGGGCGATACTGGGCGTCGTGCTTTTAGGCGGGCTGATCTTTTGTCGCATTTCGCGACGTCACAGAAAAGCCTGGATGTCGTACACCAAAGCCGTGTCATTTTTTCGAAATCATCGATCCGAAACGCTCATCGACCCTGTACGAGTCGAGTTGAGCGAGGAAAATCACCTCGAAACATTTTCGGGTGAGAGTTGTCGTAGTTAACATTGATGGCGGTACCGTAGTCATGATACCTATCTAAGTGCTCAAGTAGGTTAGGTTACTCGTGCTAGGTACAAGTTTGCTCAATTGCTTACTCGTTACATTTTTAGAATACTTTCACTTCCACTCCCACAGTTTTTGGGCAAAACTGCTTACTTTTGACACTACGGATTTTGAAAAGTCGCAAGTTGTTTTATGATAGTAGTTTCATCCTAAACATTGGAATCGCCATACAGAAAATGCACCACAGGAACTGAATATGTTTTCGAACACTGCGAATATTAGTAGTGATAATGCGTTTACCGCAATGATGCATCTTTCAATTTTGAAAGTAGCCACTCCCAATTAATTGCTAATATTATGCGACCCTAAATCAAATCTAATTTTTGCAAGTCACTCACTTTCTGACCTTTAACTTTTTGACATCTACATGACTAAATTTTGGCACGGTCTCAGATGTTGATGTGTCTACTTGTGAATTGAGCCGAGATTTGCAGTGTTACTCTGACTTCTGCTCTAGCAGCACAGCAGAATACTTTGACTAATCTCTGTACTAAGTTCTTTCTTTCTTCTTCTTGAGTAACTTAACATCAAAACTTGATGGTGCTACTTTTTTACGCAGAACGAATACTACCATCTTCACCCCCTTTTAAAGACAACGACCGACCCGTATTACAATTCCACCTCGTCTCAACTCACGACTACGAGAGCCAAGACGAAGACTCCGTACTGACTCCCATGGAAGAAGACCGCACCAATCCGTTAGCGAATCTCAAAAGCCCTCACTACCATTCGTATCAAGGCGTGTCGCGAGAGGAAAACATTTACAATCGCTTGTCAGCGAGAAGCGTTGAATCGTTACTGAGCCCTGCGCGTTCCACGGCAGGAAGCCAGCATTCCTCGGACGAAGAAGACTTTGGCAGCGCGGACCTGATCGCGCAAATTCAGATTGCGCACATGGGGAATCTGATAGCCGATTCGGATTTGAAAATAAACTGACGATAAATTAAAATGAAATAAGAAATAAAAATTTTTACGTGGATATGGCGTGCTCGATCCATGAAATACCTCAATGGGTGACAGCAGCACACGTGTTTAGTAACAAAGTGCCAAGTTTTTAATCAGTAGAGTAGGTTTCTCTTCTTGTGTTACTTACTATCGTGGCTGGATTTTAAGGCAACTTTCCCTTCTACGCAAGTTTTCTAGGGAATATTACTTTTGAAGAGTAGAATGTGGTTACGATCAGGGTTGTAATGACTCGAGTCATGATTTTTAGGTGACTCGACTTGACTTGAGTCAATTACTGTATTGGCTCGACTTGCGCTCTAATCATGGCTCGAACCAACTCATACGACTTGAGAGTAGGACGGCCAAGAAAGACATCGCATTGTGACTTCGAAGAGTACTAAAGTTACCACAATATTGGTAATTTGTCTATCCGTCCTGATACCTGGAAATTAGCCCAAGAAACTGTTTGAGAATGAGGAAAATTGGTATATTATAAATGCGGGCCATTCTATATCACTCGAGCAGAGGTGAAAAAAATTGGGTTGGACCGGACTGAACTCAACACTGAACAGCGAACGGAACGACTTGGACTCGGACGCGAGTCACAACACTATGACTTGGACTCGACCCTCTGCTCACTGAGGGTGAAATAACAATGACTCGAGTAAAAACTATAAAAGTGAGATTGACTTGTGACTCGGAACCTTGTTTGTTTGTTTACAACTTTGGTTACGATTTTGACTGCTCCCCTTCTAATTCACATTTTTCCTTTTTTTTGACAGAACTCGGCCTAAAATACTTTTTTACTTACATGGAAATCGCGACATCTACTTTCACTTAAGTAGGAACTTACGTTGCGTCTACTCGAATAGCAATAATGACTACTCTTACCACTTCCGATAACGGGGTAGGAAGCCAGTTACACTCAAGTAGAAGTAACTATTTCCAAGATATGCAAAAGCCAGGACTTGGAAGTAGAAAAAGGGATCAAAATTCCTCAATAATTAGTTTTAAAACTGAATTTGGTGGAGGGCTAACGGTCCCCGGTCAAGTCAGACCAAAGGGTCTGATCAGTAAAACATGTGTATGCGGCTTCCCCCGCTTAGCGCTCGTCATTCCGGGATAGCATGGAGGGGTGGTGCTGGCGCAAGACTTAGAAATCCTTACAATGCTATTTCTGCACTTTCCATGTCCAGCCGCATATGCACATGATACGCTCATAGTATGCATAATTGCATATGCACGGATCGTGCACGGATCGTTTGTATGCGTATCAAGAGTCGAAGCATATGCCAAAAAAATATCACGGACAAAAATATACAAAGTCCTATTCCTATTAATATTTGCACTTACCGGATTAGATACAGTTTCGCTGCCGTTTGCTTCCTCGGTCGACTGATTGCTGCAGTCGCGCAAAAGATCCAATTCCGCCAACAATCGGACGTAGTGCGGGCTCTTCTTGAACGCCGGGTACAGTTTTTCGTCTCTCTGCATGATCATAAAAACCTGCGACGGAAATACGCAGGTCGATACGCGTTGCGCGACCGGTCATGTCAAATTCTCCCGTCTTCTTCAACAACATTTGAAGTCACATAACGGCAAATTTTTCGTTCAAATTAGGATTAAGATGACTCAAATGTTGATACGTTTCCGGCACAAATCCAGAGTATAACCCAAGAGCGAAATATGCTTAAAAATTAGGTTTGTTTACCAACCAACTGTCAGCATTGAAACAAGTGTCAATTGCATCAATTTCAGTCGAGTAGAGAGAGTTAATTTTTCAAGTTCTGAAATTATACGTCCGTTGCCATTAATAGTTACATTATCAACGAGAATGAAAAGCTTTGACTATTCAATTCTACCGTATCAAAGCCACTGAAACATGTAACATAAAGCTAGGTACAGTAGTGGAGATGGTATTTCTATGCAGTAATATTCACTGCATAGTCACAAATCGTAAAGAAGTAGGTATGGTTGAAAAACGCCAAAATACCTTTAATGCGGTGTATCGTTGGAGTTATAAATTTTTTAGCCTCACATAACATACATCTTAGAACTAATGTATGACATCGTAACGAGAGATAATTGAATACTTGACTAGGAGCGTTATACTAGACTCGGAATCAAATCACTGGGAGAATTTCGTGATTGAGTTGAACAAACCTTTTTTTGTAATTCGTCAAACACATTCGGAGAAGGCTCCTCGTTGTTGAGTCTCCGTTGAATCTCCTTGTCTGTCACGGGGTCCAGGTCCACCCGCGGACTGGCCTGGTTGACGACAGCAATGCTTTTAACGGGGTTAAACAGATGTCGCAATGTCAATTACCGTTTTACTCAAATATTGGTCGTATATGTTTTTGCCGATGGCACGCAACATTTCCATGTTCGGAGTGCCCTTCACTTGACCTTAAAACAAAAGGCTTGTAATATATACATCTTAAAAACACGAATACTTTGTTGCGCCGATAGCAGACGTCAAGACGATGTATATAAATGTTAAGGCCTCTATAGCTTCTACACCCTATTTAACTTCCACTCGTGAATGAATATAACTTTATTTGTTACACAAGCTTTCGGAGCGCCAGGTCTTGAAAACATGCTACGTTTCGGGTGGGCGCTTGGCAGCGATGTTAGGCACATTGTTTACCGCATTTAGCCGTAGTTTAGCTTTGAAGCCGACAATTATCAAAATATGCCAACCACCTCTGAGTTTGTGTACCATCTAAAAATAGTAGGCCTACATTGAGCTCAAGCGTTCTCTTCGCCTAGAGCAGTGGTTCCCAACCAGGGAGGAATTCCCCCCTTGGGGGAATTTTGAAATTTTTTGGGGGGAATCTGGCTTAGTTGTTTTAGGGGGAATCTGGCTTTGGCATTGTATCTGAAGATACACTGGGTTTAAAGGTTTTTAGATTTTTATGGTATAGAACTGTTAAGGAGAAATTAGTACTTTACAATTGTATGTTTCTTTGGCGGATTTAAAGCTAGGTGTACGTTTAAATGCCTTCCGTAGATACTACACCCCCTGATAAAGTGTGGCTCACAAGACGATTTCGTAGGGTCCGCGACAGCCTCTTGACCAAATTGCTACTAAGCAGGAAAATGTCAATGCGAATTCAGCACAAGGCCGCTAGTGAAATTGTGTAACTTTTTATGCCAACATATGAGCTAACGTGAAAAACATACGAAATTCATCGACTCAACTCAAGTCTTTTGCAAGCGGACTTTGTGATTTATTTTTTGTCAGCGGCTACCCGACCGGTCAAAAACAGGTCAAATTTGACTGTACTTTACCAAAGTTTAGTGCGGTCCGCATTCGCCATAGTTCGGACATATCTGAATATGTGTTGCCATTAATTGCTCAGTCAACAAATGGCTGCGCGTTAAAAAGCACATTTTTTTAGTCACAGGCAACGTTTTCGTAGGGGGGGTGGGGATTTTAGCTCAAATATCGGCCAAGGGGGGCACGAGACGAAAAAGGTTGGGAACCACTGGCCTGGAGTATTCAAAATTTCATGCTGGTGACGTCATATTTTGTCCTACGATTGTTGATCCACAATGTTCTTTCCAATTCTCTACTATTGCTGACGATTACCCCTGGCGAGTGTAAGCCGAAATTATTCGGGTTCATTTCAATATGAATATACTATTTAATTTAGCCGCATATGACAAAAAAATATAGACACAATATTAGAACACTTATTATTTGCGGTTACGTATGTTTCTTCGACAAACATGAATAGAATGTAAAACACCTGCAGAATACAGAATGAGAAATAGATACTAGGCCCTACTTTTCTTAAAAACCAGAATATGTAGAAAAAGTATTCCGAAAATTACCAGATAACTGCTGAATTTTCACAGCGTTCAATTGCTGCTCGGCCGAAGCCCGGTACCCGTCCACAGTTAACCAGAAGAAAAGATAAGCTTGCATCTCGATTGTCTGCATGTAATCTGGAAGCATAACAAGACGAAAATGAATTGCAGTGGAGCGCGACGTTTCTCAACCAGAAGTATTGGCAGTAATTTGAAAAAAAAACAGATGACATACAAACTAGATTAATTTACAATGAAACTACAACCGACTCAGACATTAGTACTTCCAGCTCAACAATATACCGGTATCGTATATTGTGGTTCAAAAAACAACTTTTCAGCATTTTCACCAGGGACTGAGCCCGTATGGTCCACATAAAGCAATGCAAGAGTACTGATAACATTGAGAATATTTGTAGGAGTTATTATTTCATTCGACACACCAATAAGTATCGACCAGAGTTGGTCGATACTGATATTTCTCCTGAGACACATACGGTACATCAGTTGGGCTGTAAATTTCAGTACCGCACATAGCGCCTTTATGATGCTGTTTTGGATAGCCCACATGCTCATAACAGTCGGCATGCTGTCAAATTAATTTACAGATGGGAATAGTTGAGAATAGTTCAACGAAAACCTGAAGATTTACGTTCAACTCCGCTAAAACACAGGATCTTCTGAAAAACCGCAAGTACCGTATCCGTAACGGTGTTGGCATTGCTGCTCGGATTACGAGAATGAGATACATGTCACGTGTACACCACATTATTTCGATCAAATGGTATTTTTCCGTTTTATGAAGGACTTCGAAGGAAGTGTCATTGAGCACAAGAAATGAGGGAGAAGATTTGAGAGATTCTGATGCGCGAATTCGAATCTAGTAGTGAAATGCATTCATTGAGAGCACCAAAATCTTACGCCCTAGCCACTAATAATTATTTTATCGACAATGTTTATAAATCGCTCCAAAGTAGCCTTAAAACTGCTATTAGTCATATCACGGCATCCACAATGCTATGTGTATTCGCGGGAAGGACATTTCATCAAATCACTATGAAAAGGTAGGCCTACTGTCAAGAAATATGATGTAGGAAGAGCTTCTTGCAGGTACAGAACTTCTATATACAATTGAATAGTATATTCATATTGAAATAAACCCGAATATTTAAGCTGACACTCGTCAGGGGTAATCGTCAGCAACTAGTAGAGAATTGGAAAGAACATTGTATATCAACAATCGTATCACAAAATATGACGTCACCAGCATGAAATTTCAAACGATAGAGCGTTCAATGTACTATTTTCAGGTGGTACACGTATCAAAATACACCAGCCCAAACTCTGTCAACAAAAGGAGTTCGTGTACCACCTGAAAATAGTACATTGAACGCTCTATCGTTTGAAATTTCATGCTGGTGACGTCATATTTTGTGATACGATTGTTGATATACAATGTTCTTTCCAATTCTCTACTAGTTGCTGACGATTACCCCTGACGAGTGTCAGCTGAAAATATTCGGGTTTATTTCAATATGAATATACTATTCAAATATGATATAATAGTTTTTGATGCAACGTTACTGGAATGTATTATTTTCTTTGTCGCTGCATTTACCGTACAGATTTTAATTTTCAAAATTTCCGAACTCGACGCCGTGAGGAGTAATACTATTTTTACCCATCCCTTGTCCCCATGTACATTTTCACAACACCGACCCCAACAGTAGCAAGAGAATATGATTGCGAATCGTTTCGTCTCCATTCTACAATATACTTTCATCCGCAAATCCACGCAGCACTGACCGATGAAAAATTGAAGAGCGATGTTATTTCGTAACGTTGTGCCAAGCGGAAGACTATAAAGCGTCGAGGACTTGTCCGCCATCAGCGACTCGTAATTCTAAAAGGAAAAACAGGACACAATCGACTTAAATTAGCATCGCCACACGAAATTCACACCATTTTGGCGACATTGACTTACGCTCGGGTAATGGATGATTTGAATTCGGACAAGGCCGAGGTCATTCAGGTGACACTCATACAGACACTTCAAGGGATATTTGAGCGAGTAATTTCAAAATTGTTTGTTCAAGTAACAGATGATTCAGATAGATACAATTTCGTTTGTGCAGGTTCAAGTTCATTGAGTCATAGTTCTTACGGGTGATGGGGTAGGGGTAACACACGATGGGGTAGCCAAAACGTGCTCACATGTCGGTGGGAGGAACTGTGTTTCTGTCACTCAAACGTCACTCATTAATGTGTCACTCAATAAAACAGTCTCTCTGCCACTACGTTACTTCGTTGGAATCTGACACAGTAGTGTAGGTAAGCAGATCTACTTGAAGTAGAAGTATGGGTAATTTGTTACATCCACCTCTTGATCTGGAGATAATGATACTGTACCGATACTAATTCTGAAATTCAACCCAGGTCTGATTTCTTTGCTCTCATAAGATGACCCACCACCTTCGAGATTACGCTGGGATTAACCATACAAACGCGAATTCACAAATGTCATGTCGTCATACTTACGGGATCGAAGTCGCTTTCAAAAGCCATTTCTCCCGTCTGCAGTTTGTTAATGCGGTTTTCGCACAGTATCCGCACGTATTCCATACTGCTCAGCTGCTGTTTGACAGTGGGATCTAAAAAACCAGATTCGAGTAACCAATTCAACCATATGCGATTGATAAGCCACCCACCACAGCACCCACGGTGTTACCACAGAGTGCTACGAAATAGGTATGGTTGAAAAATACAGAATAATCGTTGATATGTCGTGTACCTGGCAATGGCATTATATTCTACTAGGCCTACGTCACATAAAAGGTATATTATAAAGGCAAATATGAACTTTCCACATCATTCATGCTCTTATGACCAGACTGCGACGACTAGATAATTCCAGTCATTTAATTAGACTAATTACGGGAAAATGCCAAAAAATCTAATTTGTGAAATGATTCTACATTCTAATTTTCAATTCCTGGTCTTCTGAAAATGCTACAGGGGAAGTGTATTGTGTTTAAACGGGCCCAGTTTGCTGTACAGACATTTGCGATTCTTGTACTTGTGAGAATAATATTGGGTTTGATATGACCTGAACTATTCAATTTCCAAGTTTGCGAATCCGTTAAATCTAATTCTAGTGTAATTTGGAAAAAAGCGGTATAGTTATAATTCAAATTCTAATCCAATTTAGAAAAGCTAAAAAAATTTTAATTGTCTAAGTCTGGCTGTGACATCATAGTGAGCGATCATCGAATATTTGACTCGACTCAAAGACGAATGCTCTATTCAGAATCGATGTACTCGTGCACTCATGTACTCTATTTTGCCCACCCCTATACGAGAACTAATGCAATATTCATTGTCGATATTAATACGAGAGCGACAAAATCACAACGGATTATGAGGTAACGGTACCATCGCCGACTGCGTCTCTAGCCCGTATCCGAGCAATCTCTTCGTCCGTCAGATCTCTCGTCGCGATCAGTTCGCCCACTTCGGAGCTGTGTCGCGTAACAGATAGGAAGGCCTCGCTCGTCAGACAATTGTCCGAAATCTGAAAAGTAACGATACGATGACGCGAGCAAATCGTCGCATATACAATATTCATATCGAAATGACCCCGAATATTCAAGGTAATCTTCAGCAACTAGTAGAGAATTGAAAAAACATTGTACATCAACTATTGTATGATCGAATATGACGTCAAAGGCATGAAAATTCAAGTAATCGTGGCGACCAGACGGCTTCAGCCCAATGTGCTATTTTTAGATTATACAAGAACTCATTATGTTGGCTCAAACTTCTTCAATCCATCTGTTTGCCCCGATTATTATCATTTTCACGCATGTGACATCATATTTGGTGATACGTTTGCTTATATACAATGAGCTTCTTGGAGGTACAGAGCTTCAATATACAATAGAATATTATATCCATATTGAAATGAACCCCAATCTTTTCGGCTGACACTCGCAACTAGTAGATAATTGGAAAGAACAGTGTATATCTACAATCGTATTACAAAATATGACGTCACCAGCATGAAATGAGATCTCAAATTATATACAATGTCCATCGGTCCGGTTTCGGCCAGAACAACATTTTACACTCTGTGTTTTGTAAAGTAAGTAGCAGTTTTGGGATAGGCTAGGCTCACTTTTGTGTCGAAATTCCGTGCCCAAAAATGGGTATTTAAAACAGACGTAGCCTGTAACGGAGTACCTGTACTATTTCAGTGTACTCAATTAGGTTTTGCCTTCTGCCAATGCTTCCCCGAGTGGTAGCATATTTTCATATATACTTCCCACTTGTACTCAATAGTGCTTCAGGCAAAATCACTTACATTTTATGCTTCGTACTTTGTAATATATACATAATTCTAAATTTTTCGAGTAATCAAGTAAGTTTCGGTTAATTGCACTACTATTGCACTAAATGCCATAATTGCGTCGTACCATCCATACCCTTATGCTAGATTTTTTCAGACACCAGACCTTACACTTCAATCATTGGTTTTTGATTTAGCTTATGATCAGTTACGTTTGAGCTGAGCTACAATGGGATATTAGAAAGGATTAGGGACCAAAATCGCTAAAATATGCTACCTTCGTCTCCAGTTCAAAATTTTTGCTCCGCGTTTAATGCGAATTCCATATCTGAAAAGCATCTCAAAAGCCGTATCATCTTCCATGCGACCAAACATCGTGTTGGGATCGCAAACATTCCGGTTGCTCGTTATAATATGTTTTGATATGAGATAAGGGGGGAGGCGTAAATTTTCCGTAACATCGAGGCGGGTGTGTCAAAAAAGCTTGAGAACATCTGTTTTAAGGCAAAAGTATCCTTTGTAAGGTAAAAAATAGTTTTGGCATATGGTTGCATCCCTTTTATGAGCAAAAGTGTCATAAAAACTGAGCAGATGAGCCAATGCATCAAATTTTACTGAAATGGCACGAATTTGTAGTGTCATACGTCATTTTGCGTTAGCTGAGAAGATACTCCCTGCAATTTGGTAAGTGGCTACCTCCGATTAACTGTGAAAGTGCACGACCTATGGACAAAATCTCAATTTTGAAACTGCGTACTCTAGCAATTTTCAGAACTTAATATTCTTCTTCCACTCACAGGTCTTTGAAACTGCTAGTCCTACTCGAAATTGGGTAGAAATTGACAGCCTTCTGCTTCTACATTAAGTTGCATTGCATCACATTTTTAAATCCGAATCCCTTTGACGCATAAATCGATAGAAGCACTAAAAAATTGACATTCGGCAAGCAATCATTCGTAGACACGGGAAAGGCTACATGTTTTCAGTGACGAATACGGCACTGATTCAACGTATTTCAAGCCAGGGGAAGAATACACAAAAATCAATACTCACCAGCCAGTTTATATATTGATTGAGGTAATCGGGATCGCTATAAAGATTTAGGAGCGGTAAAAATACGCCTTGCACAAGAATTTCCTGAAAAACAACGCAGTTTCAATTGATGTCAACAATTCAAGCGTATTGTAACATTACTATTCGCATTACAAAATGTAATTCCGACATGTTGCAAAATTCGAGTTACAATTTAATTCCATGTATTCTATTGTGGTAATGATATATTTTACAAGAGTGGCATTACTTCTGATACATGATACGTTCGAATACGGGGAAGTCATACGTAGTCTCGGCGTTAACGAACACCGGGCGGTCGTTAACCGATGACATGTTACTGAGTAATTTGTGACGCCGCAAAGTTATTAGTTGACATTGAAATGCGGTTTATACGAGAATAGATAAGCATACAGACAGTGAATATTGTTATAATATGTAATAATTATAACCTCACGCACATGCTCACATTATTGCCAGTCCAAGTTCACAGGGTACCAAGAAAACGCAGTAAGACTAGTGTGGATCGCGTGAGATCAAGCATTTTTTTCAAATATAACATACAGAAAATAGCCTACCTTTAACAGTGCTTTTAATGGCAGGCAATGCAATTCTTTCGGTGGCAGTAGAAGGTAAAGTAATACTTCACTGAGTTCCTGAAAATTCAAAAGACAAATATTGACATAACATACGCCACCCCAGATACATACTTATAGGGACAGGGAAGCTAGGAATGGTATATTAGAATGAGGTCAAATACTGTCTATTAATGACATGATGATATTAACATGAAGTTGGACCGCTATGTCACTGTTGAAGTAATAATAAACTACAGTTCCTATACTAAAATCACTCGATTGAAGACACCATAATTTTTCACTCGAAGATCAGTTCTTGACGAGAGGTGTGTTTAGGGTGAGAAACTTTGAGTATATTTAGTGCACATAAACCACTAGTATGTTGAGTTTCGTAATAGCCAACATGTCCTCTTGGTTGCCTAATAGGATAAAAATTATAATATAATAATTACGTGGGTCTCATAACATTAGATTTAAATCGGATTCTGCACCTTAATCTTATAATCAAACCAGTGCCTGAATATGACCCCAATTTAATCGAGGACTGAGCCAAACTTTTTACTGCACATCAAGAGGAATCCGAATGTGATACCACATTAATGGAATCAAAAGCCTCCCTCCATAGTCAAAAGTCTTTGTTTCGACCTACACGACCATGAGTGAGATTGCAAATAGCAAAACTTCAAATAAAGTCGCAGCTGTATTTTCCCATACAACAATCCATAACTCTGGAAACATCGCACGTTTCTGACTCACTGTATTCCTAGTTCATTAGATAAATGCAATACAATGCACTGTAAGTAGCATTTGTCCCGGTGAAATATTGCATTTTGTGTAACGAGACTGGCAAACAGCGCCATTGTATCATGGCACGTGTGATTTAGCTAAGCGATTGTTACAAGAGTCAAAATGAAATCACAAATGCATCAACGTCATTTAGAAAATCGAGTTCGACATTCTGCCGGGGTAATTTCCTGATACTTTCACCGGCCGTGTTAGTCACCGCGCGACGTGCTATCATCACGGACATTTCAAACCCTGAACTAAATCTGGACTGGAAATTGGACAAGCTCCAGCTTAAAATGCAATTTCGGCCTTCACGCATAACCTTTTCTAGAGGAGATGGTCGAAGAATTTACCGTACCGCAAGCAGTGCTGTCCAAAATCCACGGCCTTCAGTGACACATTACAAAACATTATAAAACGAATCTCCATGACTACCAGGGGATTGGCATGAAGGTACAATTAGCCATGATGTGAAAATTCAAATATATTTCCTGTAATCATTTACACAAGCGATATAACTATAAATCGATCAGTAATAGTTGTGTCCAGACTAACAAATCTATAAATACACAAGTCCCAATTGAGAAATATAATATACACTGGCGAAGGAAGAGTTGAATCACTGATGCGCCTACTTTATACATAAGTTTGGTCTCATTCGCAGGTGACAAAGATATAATAATTACCAATTCTGTACTGTTCGATTTAAAACCATATATTGCTTCATCAGCCCACTCAATTAGTCAATCCACGAGTTGCAATCGTGAAGTGTAAAGAAGTACTGGCATTAGTATAAAAGAAATTCTTTCGATTTTCGTATATCATATTAACATCATATCATACATGCGTTGTGAGCCCGTAATATCAGTCAATGCAATTCAATCGTGTACGTAATGAGCACACAATGCACATGATTAGACCATCAGTAGTAATGTAATTACTAGAGACGCACTTTGCTCTAGGCATAATGCATCGATTTTGTGGGCGCTGCACAGCGCACGCACGTATTGGAATAACAACTTCCACCCCTATAGTGCCATATGCCGCATGCCCGCACATCCTCATTATCGAAATCCACTTGCATTGTCCATGGAAAGCAGTCTATTGTGTGCTTTATTCTTACAATGTATTGAGAATATCCTCAACAACATAAGGCTATGACTAATAGTGAAAATAGCCGAAAGCAACGGAAATTCTTCACCTGGAAGTACGAGATTTGCTTCTCTTTGTCGCAAGAAACAATCTCCCGGCAGACCTTTTCGACGTTGATCTCGCATTCGAAGAACGTATCGATGATACTAGGATTCGATTTCTGCAAAATCAGCGTGGCCTTGTTAAACACACGTGCTAACAAACTCAGTCCTAGTCAGCATTGTCGTAAGAAGTATTTGGAGCATGTAGTTTAAACGAGAAATGCGAAAACGCTTCAATTTCAAGCTGTCCAACACAATTATGATTACTATATTCATATCGGTGACATCATATTTTGTAATGCGATTGTTGATATGCGATGTTCTTTTGAATTCTCTACTAGTTGCTGATGATTACCCCCGACGAGTGTCAGCCGAAAAAATTCTGGTTCATTTCAATATGAATATACTATTCAATTGTATATTGAAGTTTTAAGAAGCTCTACAATTAATATAGGATCGTTTGTAAGCATGTGTACTATTCAAACTAATGCGATGGACTGCAATTGGCGACAATTTAATTTACAACAAACATGAATTATTATTAAACAGAAACCGGTCGATGTTACCAGCACACATCACAAGCTTTAATAATTGCTACTTAGAGGAAAGGAATAGCAAATTCGCTCGGAAGTATCGGAAAAGACGCTCGGGTATTCACAAGAAGCCAGTACTACATCAGTAGAGGTTCAGCAACACATTGGACTTTTTGGCGCATCTTATTTTCAAGACACATAACAAGGCGAGTTAGTCGTTACCATTAATAATTGATATAAATAAATTCTTAACATTGAATAGGACAATTAAAGATAAGCCTACTTTAATGTGCCACTTTAGAAAGATAAAATTATTTTGTATTTGATATTGTTGGATACGGTAATTTTTTCAATGTGACAATTGAAGCCTTTAATGGACGTGAAAATTGTGTTATCAGGTGACAATCTCAATTCAGATTAGCCTATTCTCTTTCGAAGCATAAAGTTTGCAAATGTATAAGAATGGTGAAGATCTATTGGAGAAATTTGATAACAAATTCACCGTGAGCAGCAATCCTTACGATCTACTTTCCGCAATCGAACACAATCCTAGACAGTTCTCATTCAGATTCGATAACCAGTTTATGAAAATCATATCATTTTAACCTTTGGGGCGTCCGCTTTATTGAGTGCAGTGTTACTTGAAGATATCGATACGTTGTCCTGGCTTTCACCCGAAGAATCATTGGCCTGAAATAATACGAAACATAATTAGCACATCAGCTCAATATAAGATATAAATACGAAAATATTATGTCGCCGGTCATCCACAAATAACACATATGCAACATTAATGATGTGTAGGCTATAGCACCGTCTCCTAAAGATGGCACAGCTAAGAGTGGAATAATCATCAGTCATTACATTGATTTATCGAGACTATTTACATGACTACCTACAATAGAGCATAAATAGAAACCTTGGTTCGAATAGACTACTAAAATACACAGTGAAATGCATTGCTTGTTGATTTACAAAAGTACATGAACTTAGCATTTCGTCTAGCCGTATAATCATTCCATTCCATGCCATGCAGTCATCAAATACAGTCGTGAATTGGTTATACCTATAGAGTAGAATACCAGTAATAAATGCAATCCTAAGAAGGCCAAACGTACTTTAAATATGGGTTCAACACCAGTGGGCTGGGCTATACAAGGAATTGTGTACACAGCTTGTAATGGCAGCATGGGTGAAATATGCCACCTGACCCAGACATTCTCATGCATAAGCCTTGTGCGTCAGATTGTGAATAATGTGGAATGCATACTGCGTTCAAAACAGTGCAGGTTTGGAAATGCTTCTGTGAACGTCACAAGGAAGATTTACTGATCAGTCAAAGAGTAGACTAGTTCTTTTCTGATCCCCCTGACAAAACTTCGTACTCAACAGCGTAAATGACTCAAAATACTGAGATGACGTTAAAGATATTGTGATGTGCGAACCATAGTAAATTATCTGCAATCACGGGGCATAAAATTCACAGTGATTAGAATTTAATCTCCATTATTTGCAGCACACATGCATAAGTTCATACAGTGCTGCATGCGTTAAACCCGCAAAAACTCGCTAATGCATGCATCACATTTCACGGAAGTGTAACCCTGTTAATATTTGCCATCAGACATGTACGTCACTACGTCTGGATCACTGCATGTCATAAACCGAGTTATTCCGCACAATTAATATGTATTCTGATTGTCATGTTAAGTGCTACCGACAATAACACAGTAAGGCGAATACCGAATATGTGAGAAATTTTTACTTCCTCAACAGCACATCCATCAGGATACTCATTATTTCAAATGAGCCTATGTGAGCTGGAATGCTAGCA
Source organism: Botryllus schlosseri (assembly GCF_051294905.1). Taxonomy (NCBI): domain Eukaryota; kingdom Metazoa; phylum Chordata; class Ascidiacea; order Stolidobranchia; family Styelidae; genus Botryllus; species Botryllus schlosseri. The sequence goes on from NC_137242.1 coordinate 6,300,445, forward strand.
AACCTCCTTTGTTATCTATTTCTTAGCCGAATAGTACAGAAAATTTTATGACCGCACCGCACCGGCAACATGTCAAAATGTCGACACAAAGCATTACGTAATACCTTAAAAGTTATCAAACAAACATTTTTGACTTATCAATAACTCGTGTCATATGATTCGACTGGTAGCAAATTTCAAATAGACAAATAAAGCCAGTTTTATTAATTATTTGCCTTGCATGCAGAAAGTTGGATCTGCATTTGCCTTGCATATAGGAAATTCTATCTGCTATTAATCTCTAAAACTTATTACACATACGTATGTGACTGTACGTGTACAGTCTAAATGTAGGCTATATCATTACATCATAATTTGTAATGATTAGCTCAGCCATACAAAGTGTAGGACTTACCAAATATCAGATTTTATGCAGCTTACACTAATAAGGACCAATTACATCTATACAGTGAATGCTTATGAAAATTTGTAATAACATTTGAGACCGGAATGCCCATCCCATAGCAACGCCAGTTGATGAATTCACAACAATATAACAGTCACTTAACCTGTGGCATAACCACAACAACACATTGGCCAATCGGTTTAACAAAACAATTTTTCCATTAGGCCTTAGCAATATTATACTACAAGCAAACAAACCATAGCAACACGTCCAAGATACAACTTGATTGGAGAATGACATGGCTACCTGTTTTACAGTAGGAACTAAACAATTAAATGAGTCTCTAATGGCGTAGTGCACAAATTCTAACAATTACAACTAGCATGCCACCATGGCCAGCGAAACAGTTTTGGAATCAAACTACCTACATATTGGGCATAGTAATAGGTAATCTAATTCATTACGAGTTGTATTTTCCACTGGAACTGTAGAAACCAACTATTTATCTCATATAGCACATGCAATATTACTTGTTTTTGCAGATGAACTACAACTTGCATATTCTACCACATATGCCAACAAACGCTATTGTTATGCCACTCAATACCTCACACGTACAGTTGAAGGGGCATGTGTTTGACAAATACCAATTGAATCAGTGCTATCAATTAACATCCATGTGTTCCCTTGTCGGAACCTACCGGTTCCAATGCACAGCTATAAATACAAAGAAACAAATCATTCATAATTCATGAAGGACACAAGAGACATTAGCATTTTCCAGATATTGACATAGATTACACAAAACAGGATCTTATCCAAACATATGACTTTGAAAGGTAGGACAACATTCACTAGCCTACAGTGAAATGTTTTAGGAACATTTTATTATTACATCGAGCGGTACGAGTGAATTAAATTCTCGAGTCAGGTCTTTTAGGAAATTTGAGTGGTGCAGTAGATCAAAACAAAAAGTTGAAAGTTTCACAACCAACACAAATCTTCAACATCCACTCTTTTAGAGCTGAGGCCTCCCAAAAAATTGACCGCAAGCACAAATTACTAAAATATCTCAAATGTACCTACATATTTAATACATTAGTAGCCTACCACAAAAAAAAAGGTCAGGGTACATTACATCAAAGTTCACGCACATAGGCCTACAATTTCTTGTCTACCATGTCATCAAATTCAGTATTGATCATACCGAGGTGAGCATTTGAGCTGAATTGATACTAGAATGACATAGTTCCAGATGACATCATAGCCTAATCATCAATACGATTTCGAGACAGAATATGATTGACAAGAAGGATAGACCTACTGATTGCAGATGAGTTCACCAGTGAGTGAACACTGAACGGTAACTTGCTGTGCTAGAACGGTTTCTGAATATCATGCGGCCTTTACATTTAAACTTTGGGTGACTAGTGGGAAGTGCTTTGTGTGGCGGCATATACGGTGTGCTGGTCCATACCGGTATTTTTGCATTCCCGGAACAGATGAAATGCATAATCAGTATTAATCTGTAGCATTATTTGAACTTAACAATAACTTGTAGCCCAATTTAAGAGACATAGCAGATAGCATGCACAAAAAGTACCTAGTAATAATAATAAAGCTCATGTCTTGCTACTAGAATATAACCTCAAATATAGTCTTGAACACAATAACCCGCATAAAAATTTTGGATTGTCAAGTATTTGACAACTTTTAAGTGCCACATAAGTTTTTTCAGGTTTGAAAAGTAAAAATTCACCCTAAAATTGCTCCAAAAACCCTGCAATCAACCACCAGACATCACTTACGCTTACTCTCTGTCAAGTACAACAACAATTTTATTCAAATATTCATGTGATTATTTCCGTGCCAGGCCTGAATTGCTGCAATAGTAAATAACATTTCTTTACGACATGTGTGGACGATCGGACAATTTCATCCTGTAAAATAGGCCTACTTGGAAATACTTTGACTACCGCAATTGATGCTGCAGCCGGTGGGGTCAACAATAACTAGGAAATTAGCCCGCAAGCACATTTGAGTTTGAGACCCCTCGCATCAAATCTACTTCAGGTAGAAGTAAAACAAGTTGCCCTTAGTCAAGTCTGTAACTGAGCAGTGTTGTGTTGAAACCGTAGCAGAGCTTATCGCTGACAAAGACGCTGTCGGTAATACTTTGTAGCCCAAGTGGCCTGACTAGATGTACATTCAATTCACTATCGTCCTGCGTGGCCATATTGATTTGGATTTATTTTAATCGAATAAATACATTATGTTAGCTCTTAGCTGAATTCATTGTAATGACAACGTATCATCAAAGAAAAGATTCCTCGTCCATGACATAGAATCAATGTCTTGGACAAATATTATTTATTTTCACACACACCATAATTTTGTGAATGCCAGCGATTGGCGGAAACTACAATCGGAAATGAAACTAGTTGTGGCTAGGAAAACAAACCAAATCATGAATCAAATGCGAAGAACATTATCTCAATGGGCATTACCTCAAACAATAATTACTCGACTATCGAGAGTTGTACAGTTGTTACCAAAAGTCATGATTTCGGGCAAACAACAAAACACTTGGCAGTTTCAGAAAGACATATCCGGGAGATTACTGGTTCCTACTGCGCGAAATATTCGGCAATCATACTTGCAAAGACGAAGGCTCATAGGAAGCATATCGGGCAGAATTACTTTCCATTGTAACAAGTTGCGCAAGGCCGCAAGAAGATACCCCGGCGTAAATAAAAACATAGGTCTCTCTACCATACTTTCAGGTAAAGTTTCATAATCACCATTTTACTTAGAGCACACAGGCCAGACAAGCCTATCCAACGCAGTTTGCAAAAAAATCAATATTGAAGGTAGACAGACACTTTGGAATTCCGAACATTGTGATTTTTGATCCCATTATGTCTGCGTTAGCCGTGTGCCATCATATTAAACGCAAGGTATGTATTCCTTGTAAAAAATGTTTCGACTCAAGAATATGTTTCCCACCACCCTACGGTGAGATTTTTGCAGGAGTGTGTGGGGCTGCTTGTTTCGAGAGGCATGCTACGTATACCTTGGTTTCGAGTGCTTGGCTAATCCATTTTTATAATCATGATTACCACAATCCAGAGTTACAAAAATATGGACGGTCGGCACTATTATAACTGTAGCAATCATGCAGCAATTACAGTACATATAAGCATAAGTTATCAACCTGAGAAATGAAAAGTCAACCTGCATAGAACACATGAATTAGTGTCAAATAAATTGTCTTGCATTATACAGCTAGGCCTACGAGCAAATCATAAGAGCAGAAAGGCATCTTGCACACAAACAAATTGGGTGCATACGTTTCAATAAAAAGGCAGCGTAAATCAACTTCAAGCCATGCTAATTTCAATGAAAATAAATCCATATTGTACTCGGCAACAGTTGCAAATTAATCGTTGCTGTGCACGTGAAATACCTTCATAGCATTGACTCTGTGCTTCCAAGATCGAGCTACCTCCTGAATACACCCGTTATTGAAAGTAATCACCAACCCTTACATGCATAACGCATTCGGCAAAGAAGACTGCACTACAAAGACATATAGCCTCCAAACAGTTTTAGTTACTAAACAGTCAATGGGTTTGGCATCTCTGCAATTGGCATGATAATAATTAGTTGACAATCACGTGAACATCAACATGTATATCTATCATAGATTCCTCTGTCACATGTTTATATTAGACGGATCAATTTCTGTTCGAATGCACGAGAAATACCTTGTCTACATTACGGTAGAGGGATTTTACTGTCTCCAATTCCGCACAAGGACGATTTACCATCATCATATAGTCTACGCAAACAAAAAAACACAAGGCAAGAAAGGTGACCGTACCTTTAATTTAGCAACTTTATCTTGAGCCTTCCTATACAGTCGCACGTGCGAAGCAAAATCATCCACCAATTGCGTCGTAACAAACGTCTGCCAATCAATCTTTTTTGCACTGAAATTGATGCACAATCGCTAAGTCAACATCGGTGGTTCTCAGCCGGGGGAGGGGGGGTCCGCGAAGCATTTTCAGAGGGTACGCGAAACCTCAAAATTGCTAAATGGTTGATAACCTAATTTGTATTTTTTTTAAATTAGAGAAATCACGAGACAGTTTCGCTTCGTAACAGCTAAAACGTCATAACTCACATAAACAGAATGTCTGTCTTCGATGAAATATTCTACTATGCACACTCATTTTAATAGCCAAATTGCCAATAGCCTACTGATACAAACACATTGCTGTTTAGAGATGTTTCGTTGGGGTTTTGGAAAAATTGAAATCCATTTTCTGCTGTGACATGCATAACCGCTATTCCAGATTAACTTCAAGTTGGGCTGATGGATAGAAATGACTATGCTGGACGTTCTATGTTCACTAAAAATCTGGTCATTTTGTTGAAGTTGATCGCTAGCCTACAGTTGATGCTTGCACAGGACAGATGACGGTTGCACGATACTAGAGCTAAATTTGAGCCAAGACTTGGGGCTCCGTGGGGGTGCGTGACGGTCCAAAAGGGGTTTGCGAAGACAGAAAGGTTGAGAACCACGCAAATTTCAACCCAAATTATAATATTGCATGCGATTTCCCCCCCCCCAAAAAAAAAAAATTTCCATAATCTCACTTCATGCTAATTTTCCGTGTGACTTCGTTTAACGTGTCTTTGACATTCTTTATAAATTCCTTGTCATCAGACAGATCATTGTACCAATACGCGACATAATCTCGAATAAGATAGCCCAGACACTGAAAAACAAGCATGAATTTATGAACAATATTCCTGCAAAAAGACCATGTGACCATGTCCTATTCTGACATCGCGGTAAAGTGAGATAATCAAGGTTTTGAAACATTTTAACGCACTATGATTCCATTAAACATAACTGAAATGAACATGACAATGTGTCATATCTGAAAATTGCTATGGCAACAATTGTTGCCATTCACGAGGTGAAATGTTAGAGGTAAATGAATATTTTACAAGTAGTAGTATACTCAAGTTGACATAATATTGCAGAAGATACTTATCAACTGCAAATTGACATAGAATTGCCAAGTACCCAGTGAGGCAAACAAAATACAGTAACAATCTTATATTTGAATGCTTCACTAGGCTACTATTTCAATAATAATAATTTTACTCACGAATATACATAGGCCTTCTGTGGATGCAGTACATTAAAATACTCTTCATAGAAAAATAAGTAGGCCTTGGCTATATCATTAACGCTAAATATACAATCAAATATGTACATTCTATATAATTATACGAAAAACCATATGTAGCTGTGACAAACCTCTTTCAAATTAGAATCAATGCTAGCGGATCCAGTGAGATCGACTTCTGATTCAAATGCCGTCCATCCAAAATCACCATTCAGTGCCTAAATTACCACCGCTTGGTCATAATTCATCCACAGCTGTAACCATAAGCATAAAAATACCTTTTCAATGCCACTGTATGTCATCTTTTTCGCGTCATTCACCATACAAAATCGACGAACATCTGTGCTATGGTTTACATGATGACACAACATTGCGACCACCCTGGAACGCAGGAGTAGAAAGATATAGTTTGATTGTGATGACCACAGATCTGCTAACTTTTCACATCAAATTATACTGGGTTAGATTGGTATTTACCTCACACTGGTCGTTTGGATATAATAACTATATATTACATATATACGCTGGCAGTTATGAATATTGATCTTACAGTCCACACCCATGTCTTATCTCAGTCAGACTTTACCATCAACAGCTGAGCAAGACCTACACTGTATGCCTACAAGTAGCGATAAGTTTACAGAGTAATAAATAACACAATCATCTCATGCCCGAAATGATATTTATGCGAGTCAATATAATATAAGATAATTCATGTAACCACTTCAGAACCATATTGCGCGATTACGTGCTCTAGACCACAAAACCGACTTGGGTGTTAGGGAGTTTAATGACAGGATTTTATACTGAATATTTGCTTATTTTGAGTTCAATTTTTTAGAACATGCAACTTTTTGCCCCATGACACACAAACAAATTGTAACCTTACCCTTAACGCGAACCCAAACCACCCAGAATGCAATGTTTGCTGGCTAGCATGTGCTAAATTTGCAAGAAAATTAGTAGAAATTTCACGCCCGAATTCATTTTCTTGCGATCATAAACGCTGCGGATGAAACGGCTGATGACATATCACTCATCCCTGTCAAGACATAACGCCTCAGTACCCTTGATAAAGGGTTTGTCAGCTCCGAAACAACAGTAGTACACATTGTACCATTACCAGTGTCGTGTTAAAAGCCAATATGAGTTCATTGTACTCAAATAATATCACTCAATAACAGAGGAATCTACCACCGGTAGCGGCAGAAAAATGTTGGTACCCATTGTTACTAGTACAAGCATTTGGTCTCCATTATATAAAATTAGGCACGCTCGTTGCACATTGCATTACTTACCCGCCGGCAAAGCAAACCGTGGTAAATAACAAGCAAAGTATTCCAATCGGTCCAAGCGTTGATGCAAGCAGCAGACCAGCAATAACGAGCCAGAAAAATCCCCATGAATTCACATTCTGCAGAAAAGCGACGGAATCTCCTTTTACAATGACACATCCATACTGCTACATTCATTTTAGCATACCTTTGTCAGAGCATCCATTGCCAGGCTCCGCGGGCGCAGGTCAATGCTAGATTCATTAAATGAATCACGATACAATGGTCGAGAACGGCAGCTTATATCATCAGGTACATCACAGTGAAATTACTGAACTTAATTATAATGGTGGGGGTCCACCATGCGTGGCTGCGAAGGAACAACAATAAATTTGAACAGTACGTGAGCACTAGGGCTCTTCAAAAATGACTTTTCTTCTCAAATCGTACTGGCTACTTGATAAAATTGTTGGGTTACCTAATTTAAGCCTACACACAAAATTTGGTTCAATTCCAGCCAGTAACCGCTTTGCTACAGGAGAAGAAAGTTTCTATTTATTATATAAAAATAAATAATAAAAAATTTGAAAATTTTCTGTTCACCCCATGAAAGTGTTAGGCTGTCTATAGAAACGATGCTCACCAAATTTGGTTCAATTCCAACCAGTGGAAGCGGAGTTATTGCCGTCGAAAAATTTGGATTTGAATAAAATAGTATTTACGGTGAGCACAACTGTAATAAATACACAAAGAATCGGTCACCGTAAATACTATTTTATTCATAATCCAAATTTTTCGACGGCAATAACTCCGCTTCCACCGGTTGGAATTGAACCAAATTTGGTGAGCATCGTTTCTATAGACAGCCTAACACTTTCATGGGGTGAACAGAAAATTTTCAAATTTTTTTAGTATTTATTTTTATATAATAAATAGAAACTTTTTTTTCCTGTAGCAAAGCGGTTACTGGCTGGAATTGAACCAAATTTTGTGTGTAGGCTTGAATTTGGTAACCTAACAATTTTATCAAGCAGCCAGTGCCCAGTACGATTCGAGAAAAAAATTTATTTTTGAAGAGCCCTAGTGAGCACACAAAAATAGCTTTACTCTAGATTAGAGATCACCTCATCCATGAAGTACCCCATTGCTATAATACATTATTCAAAAATACCACAAATATCAGACTAAAGACACCAATTACAATATAACGGACGCGCCATTAAACGCAAGCAGCATAAATAACATGGTGGACTGTCAGCGATTGGAATTCTCCCAACTTTGCCAGGGAAATGATATTACCAGAATCATAAGATTAAATCTGGCTTGATATGGAAAAAATTCCACAGGTTGCTTTCGGCAAAAAGTTGTGGATGACAGAAGGGTTTCTTGAATAGGATAATTTAGTGAATAAACAGAAAGTCGCGCGTTAATGGCGAGACGTTGCGACCAATTCCACTCTGGCGCATAATTGGATCAAAAATTAATGATCCTGATATGATCCAAACTGCTGAATGAACTATGGACATACCAGGATATTGCAATTATCAAAGTCATTTTACAGTCGTATGAATCACGAATAATTGAAAATGCGACGCATAGTCATGAAAAGTATCTGCCCTCACATCACATTATTGTGCACTGTGCAGAGGTTCTGGCCATGGCGCAGTGTTTGGCTACAAATAATACGAAGAATATCAGGTCTCACTGCCTGCTTAGATAGAACTAGTGCAAAGATATCAGATCCCGGGCATGTATGGCTTAAAAGAGTACACAGATAACAAGTTCGGGTCATGTCTGCCCTGTATGGAATCGTTGTCCTGTGCTCACACTATATTTTATTTTTCAATCATTTTTTATTGAATTACTCCAACTTGGAAAATCATCGCTGCTCACCTGATATATCAGGCAAAAAGGCCAGCGATTCCAATCAGGATGTCTGCCGTGGTTATGATTAATGCGCCATGCAAATATCCGGTCAGAAGCACGTCTACATACGGTGCGGAAACATCAGGCTACTTTCTCAGGCAACTTATCAGAACGAATAAATAGCGATATTACGTTTACCTAGAACTGGAAGATAAGAAGGAACAGACGACCTACGCAACGAAACTCTCTGTCGAAGGTAAAGCTTACCGATCAGAAACTTATGGTGAAGTGTAAACAAATCATCTTTACTGGAGTGGAGAGCCATGTCGAGATTGTGCGATGAAGCATAACGATTGGTAGGGTGGGAGATTATTTTTCCTGGCGAGCCTAATGCGAACCAAAAATACGTTGACGGGTCGAGACAAAATTATATCCTATGTTCTGTGGCGTTTAGATATGCGGAAACTATAAATCGCCAAGCTTATGGATCATTTCCACTGCGGTCATTGCCCCGAATATTTCAATGACTTCTTTACCTCAGAATCAAAACCGCACAAGTACAGCACACGCACGTCCACATCGTCCAAATATCATATGATCGACCGAAAACATCATCGCCCCATCAAATATGCTGGACCTGACGTGTGGAACAGTATCCCGTTGGCCATCTGACAGTAAGCTTTATCTTCTGCAGGGAGTTTCGTTGCGTAGGTCGTCTGTTCCTTCTGACCCCCCGAAACCCCATCTGGCTACGCGCTTGCCTATAAATAATAAATATACACGATACCTAGCGACGTCTGGGGCCACATAATGCCACAGTTCTGAAGTACATATTGATGTCTTAAACGTCTCCAAATGTATCAACTGGGGCAATCAAATGATGTAATAATCCCAAAAAACAGTTCCGTTGCTTTGCCAACAATTTCGACGAGGACTTGCAAGGGGATATAATAGGCTTACCATACGTCCTCTTTTAAGAGGATTTGTCCTCTTTTTTGACTTTTTTGAAAGTGTCCTCGGAGGACGCCCTTTTGTCCTCTTTTTTGAGATTTTGTCCTCGTTTTTGAAAATTTAGGTCAGATTTAGAGGAAATCGCGAGTGATATGCCGTAAATTAGCGCAGAAGTGAAGCTCCGGCGGGTATTTCGGAGGGGAAAGTGGTGATTTAAGCTCTGAGCGAAAAGAAGACCTTTTTTTTTTTTTTTTTTTTTTTAGTATATAGAGAGATAGAGAGAAAAACGTTATTTTGAGCTCTGAGCGGAAGTGATGACCTTTTTTTTTTAGTTAACCGATCACGAAGTGGGAGAAATTTACCGGTTTTTGAAAATTCTTCTCCAGTTTTGCATGTCTGAAATTTCTGAAAAAGTGTCCTCTTTTTACATTTCCAAAATATGGTAAGCCTAGGATATAAGCTTACGCTTTAACTAGGGTTACCATATTTTGGAAATCTGAAAAGAGGACACTTTTCAAAATTTTCAAACTAGTAAAACCGGAGGCAAAATCCAACAAAGCAAGTAAAATTTTTAGGATTGTCAAGATGCATGCTCGTTTAGTGCTGATTATTTTATGCTGCCAGTGTCATGCATAGGATGGCTCGCAGTTAAAATGCAAGAAATTTCAACGAAATATATTATAATGAAGTGAAAATTGTAATGTATGAAAAATGTTCATGTTCACAGTGCAGAACCGTAGCGTACCGCTCCATGATTAACCTATAATTACCCTCGCTGATCACTTATATGTTACTGCTACGTCTTGCTGTGTTGCACTCTTTTATGTCAGTCGTCTTTTAGTATCCGTCGGACGAGCATCGTCGTGTTTTAGTTGTTTTAATAAAAAGGTAGTGCTGACGTGTCGACTTTGTCTTACCGAGCCGCGGACCTAGAAGAACGCGCGCCCACGACAGAGCACGCTATACTACCAAGGTTCATTTGTAAACGTGGACCACTAAATGGCTGAGGTTCACACACAGAACGCGAACGTGAACCTCACGTCCACGCCATCCCTCGTTTGCTACAATTTCTAGTTCATTCAATACCGTTACCGCAGCACGCTCAACATTAGGGTTGCATTTGAAACAAGGTCAATTTAAACAAACATGTTTAAAACAAAGCCCTAGTTTAAAACATTTTATATATCGAAGTACATATTGACGTTTTAAACGCCGCCAAATGTATCAACTGGGGCGATCGAATGATATTATAATCCCATAAAATCAATATCTTCCGTCCCTTTGCCAACAATTTCGACGAGGACTTGCAAGAGAATCTTACACCGTAATGGTTTAGGTCAGACCGGGCAATGTATTCGGCGTCTAAGTATTGCTACGTGATATTGAGCAGGGCGTAAAACGGGTTTCTCTACTTGCTACCGCAGGGATGGGCAAACTTTTGAGCTCGCGGGCTGCATTCAACATCTGAATCCGTTCGCGGGCGGGACTATATAAAATTGAGATTATAAACCAAAACGCAATATTGGTATTTGATTATATAATGAGGACATGGAGATAATATATATGCTTATTTAAAACAATCCAAACATTGCTTTGATGATATCGTACATGCGTCAGAAACAGTGGCGAGATTTCATAGGCTGGTCGGCCTCAATAACTAATTTGTCAAAACTATAGCGATGAAAGTCGGTCGTCCCGATTCTTATAACAGCATTGAACTCTAAATCTCCGATTAGCGATCTGTTCATAGATTTACTAATTCCACTTTTGGTTCAGTTCAAGGGCACTCAAATACCCCAATAAATACCCCAATTCCACGCATACGGAGAACGAATCTACCTAAGACACGCGCGAATCGTTTTTTATAAGCACATCACTGACATAATTAAAACAGGAGTGGCCAATCTGAAATCACACTCGTGATCCGAATTATGTCAATCTCGTTTAGGATTTCTGTGATATTTAGCAGATGAAACCTTTCAAACTGCGCGGGCCTTAAGATCGGGCTGTCGCGGCAGAAATTAAACATAAAAAAGAATATAGGAAGTATTTACCTTAGAACAGTGGTTCTCAAACTTTTTAAGACACGCCCCCCTCATTATGATGGTAAAAGACACCCCCCCCCCCCACTTCATATCACAAAACGCAACCAGGATGCTAGCAAACCTGACTGATAGTTTGATGGCATGGAAGGTTACGACTGTAGATGAGAGATTTTTAAATATGAAATTCAGACTAAATACTTGGAAATAATTATGAATGGGATGTAAATATTTTCAGTTGAGCTCAGCTTCGGGTCCTCCTTCAGATGCTTTCACGCCCCCAAGTGGGGTGCGCCCCCAGTTTGAGAACCACTGCCTTAGAATTATCATGGTGAAATATGCTAAGAAAAAGTTGAATCAAGTCCCTGCATTACTTCGATATTTAGTACGCATTTTATCAATATTTTTAAAACGTTTCTTTAGACTCTCTCGGGTCGCACAGAACGGTGTGGCGGGCCGTAGTTTCCCACCCCTGTGCTACCGATTACCGATCTAACAAGGTATAGGCCTACAGCAGTAGCCAACACTCCAATCGTACGAATTTGGTTTTCATGATAGAATAAACATATGAAATCAAGATTGCCCGTACGCCTGCTAGATTTTTTTTTTTTTACATCAGACAACGATATCTATTTCATTATAAGCATCATTCGCTGACTACCCACATGCAGTCACAGTCTAGGCCCTATTATGCCCTTGAAGTTGTGTGATTAACTGATTATGGGTCAAGCTCACAGCAGAGAGTCACTAAATATTCACAAACGGAAAGCTGGATATTTCGAGCAAACTTTTGTAAAAAATCAAGTAAAATGTTTGAGATTGTCAAGGTGCATGCTCGTTTAGTGTTGATTTTTTATGCTGCCAGTGTCATGCATAGAGTGGCCCGCGGCTGAAGTAGGCTACATTAAATTTCAACCAAAGATGTTATAATGATGTGAAAATTGTAATGTGAAAAAGGTTCACAGAGCAGAACCTATATACCAAGGTTCGTTTGTGAAGGTGAGCCTCTAAATTTCCGAGGTGCCCACACAGAACGTGAACGTAAACCTCACGTTCACACCATCCCTAGTAAATATAGCTTCTTTAAATAAATATCTGTACTATTACTGTTGAACCGACTATTTTAAGGGTTCCAACCGTCCCATATCGATATACGTCGGCTATCGGGTGGTAATTGTTCGTAGGCTCATACAACATGTTTTTTGGAAAGTATTTCCACAATTATGGCATAATTTTATAACCTAAAAAAAAAAACAATTTTTTCAAGTCCTTTGTTTAAAACACTGTTTAAAAACATGTTTTTAAAAATTTAGGCCTATTTTAAAATACCGTTTGTTTTAAATGCAACCCTATCCAACGTATAGGACACACCACGCCCGGATTCGATGCGAGAGATAGTGACATGTCAAAACTCAAAACTGAAATTGGTTTTATACTATACTGGAATTGCCACCGTTTCCACGGATAAGATTTCGGATTACTAAAATCTTTAGAATATGTATAAAGCACGACACTTAGTAACTAAAAGTAGTGTTTTTGATATGACAAAACTTGTAGTAATGTTTCATTACTATGAATAGGTCTATATTTTATATGGGAGCAAATACGCCAGACACCGTCGCTCAAACTGTCGTTCAGGGCCGTGCCGTACCCTAAAGTTTCTGGTTTCTAGGCTACAGCAATTCACTAGAAACCGTATCACCTCAGGGTGGGAAGTATTTATCATACTTCTCATTTATGACCGTAACGGATCTGTATCTGAGCAACCGGTAACTTCAGATTTTGACCCAACGGTATTTGAAATGAAGCAATTCAGCATAATATGGCCTGACGAAATCGGCATATAGAATCATGAGTTGTGATGTTACGGTGAAATGGAATAATCGCCTAATGCGATGGTTGTCAACCGGGGTGCCGATAGGACTGCTCAGGGGTGCCACGACAAAATGAAAATAGATAGTTGCCGTCGACATCAAAATTATTAGTAGCATTTTGGAAGGTGACGACTAAAAAAAAGGTCATCACCAGCAACGAGGTCGTGATATTGGGACTTGACTGAAAGTGAGGAGTGATGACTTATTTTGGTCACAACCATCATCATCATCATCATCATTGGTTTATTAGCAATTTTATCAGTTCAATACACCACAAAAAATGCGATACAATGAAAAGAAAGGAAGAGGTCGAAGCGACTAGGAGTTGTCTATGGAATCGGACACCCACCTTGGCCTAGGCGATGTAAAGAGGAGGCATGCACACTGAATGAAAGTAAAGAAGATATAGTATAGAAAAAGGAAGCGACAAGAAATAGGGCGTCATGTCATGGGAAGCGTGATCGATAGGTCAGTCGTGGTCCGGTAATCTTGAGGATGGACTAATATTCACCAGCAGAATTTAGAAATGAACAGTGGTCAAATTGAATTTTTGTCAGTCGCTTCAATCACAAAGTCATATCTTTGGTAAATAAACTGATGACGAAATGTATTTTAGTTGCGTGATTACGCGATTTGTCGTTTTTCGAGCAATAAAAGTGATTTCACGGTGAGTCTTATTTCGAATCATATTAAACAAACTTCCAGGCTGATATAAATGAAAATTTTGATATATATCGCAATATAAATAACTTCGTTAAGTTATATACAATACACGCAGCAGTATGGTTGCGCAATTAGCCCATTTCGACTTTTTCAAGCTATGAGTGATTTCATGGCTAGAGTTGTTTCGAACCAAATTAACTATCAACTTCCCATTCTAAACATGATCACAATATATAACTGTTATAAGGTAACGTGTGAGCTGGATCATTGCACATCTCGAAAATGCAACACAAGAAAGCTACTTGGATCTCAAAATTTGGTGTATCAGATATATGATGCAAAAATCTATTGATATTGACCAGTATAATGCTAACCGGCTCGCTGATCTTATACCTTACTATTTCGTGAGACGGTCCTGATCACCGGATATTACGTAGGTTGAGTACGTTTTTTTACTCATCAAACTTCCCAACTCTTCCCGTTAGGGTATACTCGAAGTGCTAGGGTGCCTCGAATTATTTTTGTCCTTCACTTGGAGCTTTGCTCGGTGTTCACAAGGGCACTACGGGTGTCGCCATTTTTTCAAATTTCGAACGAACAGCACAATAATTTATAAATTATATGCCTACGTTGTCAATAGTCAAGTATTGAGGAGTTGGGTTGCGGATAGAATTACATAAATGAAGAGCTTCTTGGAGGTACAGAGCCTCAGTGTACAATTGAATAGTATATTCATATTGAAATGAACCGGAATATTTTCGGCTGACACTCGTCAGGGGTAATCGTCAGCAACTAGTAGATGATAAGAAAGAACATTGTATATCAACAATCGTATCACAAACTATGACCTCACCAGCATGAAACCTCGAATGAGAGAGTGTTCATTGCACTATTCCTAGTTGGTACACGAACTCCTTCTGTTGACAGAGTTCCGGTTGGTGTATATTGATAAAAGTCGACTCCAAGGCACACAAGTGGAAGTGTGAACGGCCCCTCCCAATAACCCGAAATTTGTCGTTTGGCCCAATTTGTATCGGATGGACCACGTGCGTACTACTGTATAGTTGATATTAGGCCTAATATTTTTCTTTCCATGTCAGTGATTCTCGACTTTTTTTACTTCGAGGGCCCCCTCAAGCTTTAGTTCAAATTTAGCTCAATTATCCTGTAATCGTCATCATTCTTGTGAAAGCTAGTGCAAATTGCAAAAGAATTCTAATGAACGTTAAGCTCAGCAGTCATTTCCGTGTTTGTTTGCTTGTGGTATTCATGGTGTTTGTCGACTACAATCGTCATTCACACCAGACACATATAGATATAGCTATGAAACTGAAACTGACAGTCATATACTGACGAGGAAGTAAGTTTTAGCCTATGATATTGAACTTGAACGAGTTCAAACTACATTGGGTGGGTTAACTCAAATCCTACAAAATTGCCATATTTTTGCAGAGACGCATTTGGTGTAACGCAATCGGTGCGTGGCGTCAATAGTAGCCTACGGCATATCAAATGTCCGTTGTAAATGTCCGTAATAATGCAAATCCCCCAACTTTAAGTTGATTTGCAACTGTTACCAATCATCGGCCCACCGGGTCATATTGAGAGTAGCTTTCGATTGATATATCCTACAACGACCTATATCCGTGATACTGTGACTATATGATTGCATTTAAAACAAACGATGTTTTAAACAACTTCGTTTCCTTTAAAACATGTTTTAAACCAGGGCCGGCCAACCCGTGGCCCGCGGGCCACATGTGGCCCGCGA
Organism: Botryllus schlosseri; assembly: GCF_051294905.1. NCBI lineage: Eukaryota > Metazoa > Chordata > Ascidiacea > Stolidobranchia > Styelidae > Botryllus > Botryllus schlosseri. The sequence goes on from NC_137242.1 coordinate 6,316,475, forward strand.
GAAGGTTTTGAGTGGCCCGCGAGGTAATTTCCGATATTTCTAATATCATCAAAAATGGATTGCACTGATTGTGAACTTGCATGGCCAATCAAAAATTTGATTAGTCTGGCCGCAACACTTGAGATGTGATGACTAAAATATCAGTTACGACGCATTGACAGATCCATCAGACATTCACATATTGGTATATCTTCGTACACTACAATAGAGCAGAATAATTTGCGATAGATTAATCAAAGGTAAAAAATTTCTAAAAGCTTAGCGCAACATGTTGTCACTCGATTTCTTGTTTATTGTTGCCCTTTTGTGAAAATGGAATAACACCTAATGTATCCGATTGAGTCTAACTATATTCGCGATTACGAGACAAAGTGTCGTTCAACATATGCGACCTTGCGTTTGCGCTGCAGTAAGACCGTCGACTATGAAACCTAGGCACCAAATGATTGACGCATGTTGGTCGCAGCTTTCGATATCGATATTTCCATGCGTCGAATGGCCCAGTCCTCGCAAACTTAGCCCAGCGATATACAGCAGGCCCGCAATATAGTCAAGTGACAATATAATTGACCTATGAACTTCAAAAAATTTTCGCGCTTCGCGCGGATAGTGGCCCGCGCAAAATTTCGTCAATAGAATGTGGCCCTTTGGCTGAAAAGGTTGGCCAGCCCTGTTTTAAACAGTGTTTTAAACAAATGCCTTTGAAAAATTTGCGTTTTTTTTCAAACGTTGTCCAATTATGCCATAATTGTGTAAATACTTCCGACAAAGCGTCTAGTATGAGCTTACGGACTGTTTGCACCCAATATAGTCGACGTGTAGGCTCGTCGTCGGTTTAACAGTTATTGCATGTAGACAATGACATGCGGTGAGGTTCATGGTTGATGAGGCACTGAACTCCCTCCCCACACACACAAACGTACGGTAGGCTACCTGATAAAGATACACAAATATGTGAATAATTGTAACAACCAGCAAGAGAAAGCCGGTAGGCGAGTGCATTTTCACCTGTTATCCGTTGCAATTCCATTCTACAATACATACATTTCAATTATCCCTTTTAGCGAAATAGTCAATTATTTTAATCGATTTAATATAGATTACTCAACGAAGAAGACGAAAGGAAACACAAAAACCATTTATTTTAAGGTTCTAATTTCGGTTTTATATCTTCTATTTTCCTATGCTCGTCCAATCTCCATTTTTGCAAGATTCAAATGATGACTCAACAAAACTAAATATGTCATTCAATAACACCAAACTTATGTGTTGAAGACATCATTCAGACTATGGAATATCGGGGTTAGATTCATGATTGGGGATGCAGATTGCCTTAGAATAAGATTCGCAAATATATAAAATCTATAAGGTTAGCAGATGGAGTTGGCGACCTCTGGCCCCTACTCGCCATCTGAACCGCGTACAAGCGGTAGGGCTGTTAAAAATAACTTTTTTTCTGGATTCCAGCCATTCAGTGATTAAATTGTCAGGTTACCCTAAAAACGCTGCACACCAAATTTGGTTCAATTCTAACAAGTGTAAGGCTCCGCAGCTCCCATTAATTTTTTTAAATTTATTAGAGAAAAATTTTCTGTTAACCCCATGAAATTGTTGAGATGTCTTTAAACACGATGCAAAACAAATTTGACTCGATTCTAACTAGTAGAAGCGGAGTTATTGGTGCCATTTGCACTGTTTACTTGAGATTTTACTATCTGTTCAGTTACTTGTTCTATATAGCTAGATTGACAGCAGTGATATGCCGAATCATTAATTTTAGATACACATGTGGGATATATGTAATCAGTGTTGCATATAGGCCTACATATGACTGTATGATGTATAAATAAGGTGACCAGCTGACTTCATGACATGATGGTCGTATCGCTGGCCACCATTTCACCACAATTACTTTTTTGCATCTGGAAATAAACTTATGTCTGTCTGTCTAACTCCATTACATCACAATTAGAGGTAGGTATATAGATGGACAATACATAACAGTTACATCACCAAGGGAACGTAATTGCTCTGCATTAGATACTGGTCGTCGCAACTCTACGATCCATGCAACACTGAAACCGATAGCGCGTTTCACTGTGCTGCGATTGTCCGATTGTTCGCGAATGGTGAGTGAGGCAGATTCAATTGCGCCTCACCAGACTATTGTTTGTCTGAGCTGTCATTGTACGGCATACTGCCGAATTTCACATTCCTTGGCGATTTTAAGGGGGTTTCAGTGCTGTGAGATTGTTAATATTCGGCTTACCGGTTATGGTGAATTGCATTGTCGCAGGTGATGCACGACTCGCCAGTGACTCACCAGTGCCTCACATCTCCTTTCGCGTTGTATTTTGCAACAATCGATATCAAAATTGGTGATGTGGGATGAAAAAAGGATAACATTTGGTTATTCATGAACATCGCGGGTAAATATCAATAATCGTGGAAGGTTTTCATAATTTTCTTTTACTCATACTGGCGACAGGTGAAGCAGTGCATCACTTGCCTCCATTGACCGTACGTCACTGCATGTATATTGTATGGATATAGATCAAATGTACGGAATGAGTGTTCTGATGTTGAAGACCCTCAACCGTAAAAATGCTGCATAACGATGTAGTCCTGGTTAAAAATATTTTCGATCTGTTTGATACCGTGGTCGGAAGCCTTTTTCATCGAAGGAGCCATATTTACCCTATATTTCAATAGTAAATGTCAATCCACTGTCGCAATTAAATATTCGCGACGTCAATTATGTCAACTGATAAATTATTACATGAAAAAACCTTATTTTAACGAAATCTGGACCTATGAAGAATTCCAGTAGTTGCATCACGCATTATGGTAAAAATAATTTAAATTTGTTGTAGTACAACGAAATATACTTTCCTACATTCTCGGGTAGAAAGTGTCTGTCCTTACTAAGAATACAGAAAGAACGTTCAACAGCAGCAGGTGTTGGCTGGCCACACCGAACTTGTGCGTATACTGCTGGTGACACACCGTGGTACTTCTTTCTTCAATTGATAATTATCAATCGTGTTGTCAATTTAGACACTTCGCGAACCACTGAAAATGCCCCGTACACATCTGGGGCCGGAGTTAGCGGACCTCCGGTTAAGGGCCACTGTTCTATGCAATCTTGTATCTGAAAGACGGTAATTACCCGAAAAATGGTTATTACAATCGGTATTAGAAATACCCTCACTAAAGGTAATTAATCCATCAATGGAATGAAAGTTATAGGTTATAATTAGGGTTGCATTTAAAACAAACGGTTGTTTAAAACACTTTGTTTAGAACATGATTTGAACAAAGGCCAAAAAAGGAACACTTTCCAGAAAACATGTTGTGTGAGCCTGCGAACAATTACCACCCGATATAACCGACGTATACGATATGCGATGGTCGGTGGAACCCTCAAAATAGTAGGTTCAACAGCTACAGTATCTGTATATTTCGTCAAAGGGGCTATATTTATTATTTACCATTTATTTTCAATTGTCAATGTCAATCTAATATGCCTTCACAGTTGAATATTCGTGACGTCATGGCCACGCTACGTACAGTACATTCATTTAATGACAAAGTCATATATCGTGTTTAAAACACGTTTTTCATACAACTTGAAAAAAAATCGTTTTTTTATAGGCATTCGTTTAAAACACTATTTAGAACAGAGGTCTCAAACTCAAATGCGCTCGCGGGCCAATTTCCTAATTTTTGATGGCGCCGCGGGCCGCAGCACCAATAATAGGGGAATTAAATGTATTTCCAAGTAGGCCTTATTTGACGGGACGTTGCAGACTGACATTCCACAGGCATCTTGAAAATATGATTTACTATTGTGAATTCACGATTGGCACGAAAAAAATCACATTGTAAAATATTTGAATGAAATTGTTGCTGTACTTGGCATAGTTGCTGTAGATACCATGCGAGAGTAAATATGCATCAGGACACCGTAAAAGCTGCCGCGTTATAATTTTGCAGCTAGCGGAAATTTGACGTGTCACAATTATAGGTAGATTATATTTGAGATTGATCTGATATCAGAGCATTGGAGCAGTATACAGCCTAATCCGAGATTCGAGCATACTCCTGATAACAAAGGCTATTGATCATGTCATTACCTATGTCAAACTAAATCAGCGTTAGATTCACCGTCGAATATTGGAACAGATCTAAAAACAACTTGAATATAATGATTACTGTGCCCTAGCAATAGAAATGTCCGATCGCCGAAGTATTCATTGATCTTCCTCTCAGTGGTAACTTTTGAAAGTGATGTAATTGTGAAGTTTGATGAGTAGTTTCAAGCTTCTTGAGAGTAGTTTAGGGGCAAATTTACAGTTTTCAAATAAAAAAGATATATGGCAGTTAAATATTGTCGAATACTTCGGAATCGAAAATAAGGTCGCCGGCCGCAGAAAATGGTCTCGAGGGCCGCATGCGGCCCGTGGGCCGCGTGTTTGAGACCTCTGATTTAGAACATGTTTTAACAAAGTGTTTTAAACAACCATCTGTTTCAAATGCAACCCTCCATATATCACGGATATGGCTTTTAGAAGAGGAGAAATAACCAGTATTACTAATTTGACTCAATGCGTATGGATTTGATGTCTTACATGAGTCACGCCTTATAGCTATAGGCGACGTTATACGCTCGGTTAAATTTCGGCTATATACTATATAGTCATTATTATTATTTCTAACTTAAACTATGATGAAACGACCAGGTGAGATGAGTCAATAGTGGGAAGTTAGAGGGTGGGAGCTTTTAATATATATTCAGTTGTTCTTGTCTAAACATCTATTTCCGTGAATTGTATTGCATCGTTTGCATGATTAGTCAGCCTAGCAAATACACGTAAGCAACTTATGGCATATGTGCTCTAGATTTTGTCGGTAGCGACACGTAGCCTTCTAGGATAAGTTGGTGTTCCAAGTAGGCCTACTATTTAGAAAAGAGACATATTTTCGAACAAATATTTCGGGTCTAGCGATCAGTTGAACGGTATTTTATAAATATATCAGGAATTCGATGTTTGAAGGGGAAAATTTCATCGCATGCAATAAATGATTGTCGGTCGCCAATGAAAACGTATTTGTAGCATATAGCAGCAACATGGAATAAGCAATCGCTTACACTTAACAGTGTCGTATTCGGGAAGTTTCGTTACTGACGCCACAATGGTTATGTGTTAGTTCATAACCATCGTGGCGTCAGTAACAGGAAACTTTTCCCGAATACGACATGGTAGATGTCGACAACCCGCGGCTCCCTTGTAGCGACAATATAGATTCGATATTACAGAAACCGGTTAACAAAGTCAACAAAAATTATGTTGACCAGTGAAAATTTGTCTTCAATAATAATATTTAGAAGTGGACTGCAATAATTAAATGCACTCTCGGCGAAAAGAATGCTGCACAGTGCAAATTCACATTCTAAAGAATGTACTCGAAAACCGTTTACCTTAGCAGTATTAGCCCACCTTGATTGTAACCGCATTCTGAAGACATGCAAGGCTTGGCCATCATCTTATTGATGATCGGACAAAGACATCACAAGAACAGGCATCACAACAGCTTTAAGAGGTTCAGGAAGTGACTGAATAATTACTTTTTAACAATGCTAATGCTGATGATGATGCGTCCAGGACGGGATGAAGAACTTCGGATTTTCCCAGGTGTTCACAAGTACATTGCTGTGGCCAGCTTTTTCAGTTTTTTCTATTAATTTCGAATGACAAGCATAACGTTGTCAATAGTAAAGTATTGAATTTGGTTCCGGGTAGACTAACAAGAGCAGATAAAGTCAACAAGACCGTATTTGTGGCAGTAGGATTCGTCGTTCCTCGTCGTGTAATGTTCAACGTAGGCCTACCAAACCTACAATAATATTTCCCTTTGTATGGAATCCCGGATCTGAAAGGCGGGCATCGCTGAACGTCAAAGACTTTATTCGAAACACGTAGCCTACACTAAATTTCATTTATCACTAATCAATGGAAGGAAAGTTGTATGTTATAGTGTCTACTGACCAAATGCTACGCTAGGTGTTCATCCAGTGACAAAGTGTATATCATGAGTTTGGCCTTCAGAAGAGAGGAAATAAACCAGTATAATAATTATAATGACTCCACGTTATCCGTAATATATAGAGAGTATTACAATCAGAGCGTTCGTCGGTGGATTCAAGTAACTACTAAGATTCAACCCTTGTAGCTAGGCCACAATAATCTCGCGTAAATTTCGATTGCGTCATTCTTTTTAGTGATACATTATTTGAAACAGCAGCTATAAAACGTTGAGAGGATAAGCGGGAGGAATGATAGTTTTGCAGTGTGCACTTGCCTCCAATTTGTGTGGGCAGGGTAAGCGGACTTCTGTGCCGTCAAAATCAGTCCGGATATTTGACGTCATAGTCCTACTAGAACGCATTGTAACTACATGCCAGATGTTTATCCAAGATCTACAAGAGCGTTACACCACTGATGTGATACTTTAATACCCCCGCTGGCCTCTCAGGGGCGGGCAACATACGGCCCGCGGGCTGGATCCGGCCCGCATAGAGTTTCTACCGTGAGAGTGAAATTCTAGGTACAATTGAATTGTACATTCATATTGAAATTAATCCATATATTTTCGGCTGACACTCGTCAGGGGTAATTGTCAGCAACCAGTAGAATGAGCATTGTAGCCTATATCAACAATCGCAGAAAAGGTGCATCACGCTCGGTGAAAAGCTCGCCCGTGACTCATCCGCTCAAGCTTGATGCTGAGCGATCAAAGGCCAGAAACTATGTCATTGGCAAACATTTGTTGGATAATCCCGCTTGTGCAAAAAATTATCGAGACGACAGATTTCGCGTCATCGGAAGGGGCATTTCCAACTCTCATCCTTGTGCCTTCGAGTCGACCTTTATCAAAATACATCAGCTCAAGACTTGTCTACAGGAGTTCGTGTACCATCTTAACTGATGGGGTCAAATTGACCCCACCAGAGCAATCGTGTAACGATATCCCACCTGAGCAGTCTAGGGTTAAATGGTACATTGAACGCTCTCTTATCTGAGACTACATTCCATGCTGGTGACGTCATATTTTGTGATAAGATTGTTGATATACAATGTTCTTTCCAATTCCCTACCGGTTGCTGTAGATCATCCCTGACGAGTGTCAGCCGAAAATATTCGAGTACATTTCAATAATAATATACTATGCAATCGTATATTGAAGTTCTGTACCTCCGAGAAGCTATTTAATCTGAAAGTATATGCGTCACAGAATGAATCCAAATTTGCCAACCTGGGAGAGATGGACATGAAACTATATACTTGCTCTGTTTGGGTGTACTGTACATATATTTTCGACCGTGAACATTAACGAGACAAGGCTACGTTCCAATATAACCTAATAACTGATGTTAACGTGCAGTCTGTACTAAGTGTTTCTACATGCAGCTAGCGTCCAATTAACTTATTGACAACTCTGACAGGCCACAGATGTCCGATTGACTTCAACGGCTACTGTTAATACATTCATTAAATAGGTTAAAACTGTTTTGGGGTCTATGCTTTAAACTTAATGTTCACATTAAATACGGTTTATTCCTAATATAGGTGGATAAATACGCGATTAATGAATATATTCTGTAATCAGGCCCGCCAAGGGCTTCATGTTTCCGTATCCGGCCTGCCGACCGGAGAAGTTGCCCGCCCCTGCTCTATATTATCGAGCCATGCAGTTATTGAAGTGTAACGGCAGCTAGCGCAATTTGAGTACATGTCGTGACCCCATCAATAGTAGGGTTGCCATATTTTGGGATCGGTAAAGGAGGACACTTTTTCAAAGTCATAAAAAGGTAGTTACCGTTCGATTTCGAAAGATTTACTGGAAACATAGTTTTGTTGGCTAAAAAAGGTCATTTCTTTGACTCGACCCCCGAATTACCCACTTTTCGAGATACTTCTCTGGTGTTGACATTTTCAATTTCCTGTAAGCGGAGGACGTTGGGTAACACTGATGAATAGGAATCTGTTGTCTATCAAATAGATAGGGCCTACCCAGTGGTTCGAAATTTTATATTGTTGCGCTGAATACCATTCCATCCGGTGACGATAAAATTTATTGCGATATAGACGGTTGCCGTTTAAACGAATCAAATAAATTCAGAATTTGTGCCACTGAGATCTGGTGTTGCATCAATATTTGATAAATCAGGCTGTATTTACGTAATCCAACGCCGTGTACTGCACAATGTGAGGAGATAGTTAACTATGGACATCGACAATTCGGGAATACATTGGTAACAATAAATTATGAAACAGATGATTACAATTAATATTTGGAAAATCACGCATCTATTCAGTAATGTGTCTCGTATGACAGCACAACGGGCCTCGATTTCACATTGAGCTGCTCGCATTGTGGCAATTGTTTGCCGGTTATAACGGATGCATTGTTGCATTTCCCTTCATACGAAGTACATAACGATCAAGGTTCGAAGGCAGTGCTGATGGCGAAACGGTGGTTATGCCCTATGCCGCATACTCACAAATATTACAGGGTATCCACGGCATACCCAGATTCGCCTTCTATGGTTTTTCATAATTTTTCGAACACGACTTCGGTCTGCGAATTGTATGGCATCATTTGCAAGGTTAGTAGGCCAGCAACTATACGTTTAACATATGTCATATATTTTGCAGGCAGAGATTTGAAGCTTTCTCATAAAAGTATGTGAACAAATATTTTGGATAAAGCGATGGGTCAAATGTTGCCTTATAATTATAGCAATAATTCGGCGTTTAGTAGGGTTACCATACGTCCTCTTTTAAGAGGATTTGTCCACTCATTTCAATAGTGTCCTCGCAGGACGCCTGAATGTCCTCTTAACGTCGGAGTTTTGAATAAATCGGGGGTCGGGTCAAAGTGATGTCGAAAAATGTGCAAAATCACCATTTTTCTTGTCCGGTGCTGGAGCTTCCAGAATTTATTAAAATTTCCAGTTTCCTCTTTTTAAGATCTCAAAATATGGTAGGCCGAGCGTTTGAGAGATCTCATCGCACGCTCTTGAGCAGTGGTTATCAACCTGGGGGGGGGGGGGGGGTGCGGGAGGCTCTCATGGGAGGGGGTGAGATATTGACAAAGTCTGTATGAATTCTGACTAAACATATGTTTCACAACCATTCTGATATGACAATTGTTGATGATGAAACTTATTTCGTATTCAAGAGAGCTCGTCGAATTCAAAATCAGCAGTCGCGCTCAACGGAGTATAGGCTGATTTCAACTTCATTAGAGCAAATTTTTGATGTTCCTTGAAGATTTAGTGCAATTACCACGTTTAAGTCATTCATTACTTCATGGCTTTGGCAGTAGCCTAACGCTCGGTGCACTGGATAGCTATTGTTAATAGCTGGTGAACTGCATTGCTTAAGACAGAATTAGATGCAATATAGGTTGCCGGTTTCGCCCTCAAATTAGGCTACCTTAAATCAACAAAATTTAATTCAATTCCAAAACTGATCAAATTTAGCATGGCAGTACAGAACGAAACCGTGCTCTTTATAGTCACTACTAGCCTCAGTGCAACCTACCTTGAACTAAATTGATGACATGTTCAATGTTTCTTGCTATTTTCAAACAAGTTTAGGGAAAATCGTCAGAAATGTAAAATACTCAATAATTGGAATGCGGATTCAAACTTGGTGTAAGATATACCATACTATTAGATCAGGGATGGGCAACCTGCGGCCGTAGAATGGAATTTGTGTGGCCGTCGATACCTAATTTGATCAGTAGGATGTATTGGCGGCCGTCGACATGCAAATTGAAATTACGGATTCCCCCCTCGAATTTTTAAGCGATTTTAACTAATCTTGAAATTTTCTTCGCGCTCCGCGCAATTCAACATTAGGCCTACGTCATTTTTCGATTTTAATATAGTAGCGCCCTTCTCAATCTGATCCGGAATCGGAACAATCCCCCCGAAGATGCATCATTATTTATAACTTGCTCAAAATTTTCGAAAGCCCTCCCTCCATAAACTCTACCGGTATGAATCTGATCCCATGGGCTGAGAAAGGATAAAATTTTATATTAATATGTGATACTGCTACTATTACTTACGGAATTCATTCGTGAATCTGAAAAATTTTCGCGCTGCGCGCGACAATATGCAATCCCAGCAACTATTCATAACATTGCCACTCGCGATTTCGGTGCGTACGATAGGCCGTTGTGAGAAGTAGAATAGTCCAGAGTTCACCGGGAATGGATATATGGACAGATTAACAAGGTATTTTGCGTCCAGTTAGCTTATTACGGCTATGCCCTGGAATGCGGCGTTGGGCTACATAAGTAATCGAAATGAGGTCGTGATTAGGAAAAAGGTTGCCCACCACTGTATTAGATGATGTGCTCTTTTCGACATGACGATAAGTGTAGGGGGCGCGAATTTTTTGACCATCGCCGAGGGGGGCGCATATCCAAAAAGGTTGAGAACCGCTTCTCTTGAGCGACCGGCGCCAGCGCAAAGTAGCTGTAACATTAAATGAGGAGCAGTCGCTTACACTTGTGCTACACATTGTCTCTCTATAGCTTTGACACTATGGCTGCTTAGACATTGTTGCTGTGTCTTGAGAATTATAGGTCTATAAAATGGAATCGTTGGCAGTGGAAAAGGAAAGGTACCTATTCGCTTGCAAGCACTGCTACTTGTTGGAGCCAAGGGTAATTGTGGAGATGCGTAATGTAGGTAAGTATATTGAGAAGGGTGAATTCGGTCAATGATGTTGTTATTTGCATTAGTCTTTGTCACCCATAGGGTGATCAATCAACGACGATTCCGGGGGTTCCAACCATTCCATATCGCATACGTCGACTGAATCTAATGCAAGTCGTCTCAAGGCTCACATTGCTTGTTTTTCGAAAGTATTTACTCAATTAAGACTTAATGATACAACTTAAAAATATTGAGATGGCATTTGTTGAAAATATCATTTAAAACATGTTTTAACAAAGTGTCCAAAACAAATGAAACCCTACTGATTACGTTGATTTGATTATCTCGCTTGGACTTGACATTCGCTACGGCAATGATCACTGTACGACGTACGTACTGCGCAATTGTACAAATTTTACATACAGGGCTCGCGACTAGGGCTGGGCAAAATCGTGTCCAACCACCTCGGCCTTGTGCCCGATGTAACAGTGTGCTATCTCGAGTTTTCGGGTGTCTTTCTTCAGACGTTTAACTGGCTCTTTTCATTCGCTCCTCTTTATATGCCCGTCACCGTGTCTTTTTTGTAAAGATGCGGTAACGTTCCGACATAGGAGAGGATAGAACCGAAGATAGAACCGACTAACTCCTTCCAGGGCCAATATTACCACATTCATATTGATAGATTTCTGCGGAGAGTGTGAATGCTGCGCGGGAGAAGAGAGCTTATTCCTTCACGAGACTGTAACGCGAAGTAAGAATGGCGTCGTTTTCCACGAATATCAGGATATTCGACCAAGGATGTCCAAAGGGCAAAGCAATAAATATTGCTGGTAATATTTGGGTTATTATTGCTATATGACAAACCACCAGAGGTGGTCAGTAAAGAAGTACTTCTACTTTTTCGAAGTACTCAAGTAGTTTTCCTCTACTTCTGCTACTTACTCAAGTATAGATCTTTTTTTCGCTACTTCTACTTCGTAATATTTTGTGAACTACTTACTTACTTTTCGCCATTTTCAGTTTATCAAGTAGAAGTAGTTTAATCCTCAAATAAGAAATATAGCCGAAGGAATTTCGGGGCTGTTTTCACGTACGTAGTACCAACATTTAAGTAAAAGTCATGTAATAACCAGAATTTTCGTTGCGCCCCGAGCACAGTAGATATGGAGTGGCAAATATGTTTCAACGAAAGTATCGCTGAATATAATTTAGATACCGGGTTGCGTGGTTTCGTTCATACTGCATTGTCGCCTATACCATAAATTTCATCACGTTAAGTATGGCGCCCCTAACGTTTGAAACTACCGTTTCGCAATCTAGCAATTAGCCTACCTATTATACCTAGCAGCCCATGACGTGCCCTAATCTGGAAAAGTGGACTTTGACTTTTTTAACGTTAGCTAGACGTGTTTTAGCAGACCACAGTTGAAACTTTCTGGACAATCAATCAATCAATCTGTTTTATTTATATTTTCATCATTTCAAAACATCACAAGACTGCGATAAAATGAAAAGATAGGAAGGTGTCGAAACAACTTGGAGTAGCCTTTAAGATCATACACCCACCTTAGCCTAGGCGAAGTGAAAAAGAGGCATGCACACTGAATGAAAAGTAGCCTAATGCAGAGAATATAAGACGCCAGCGACAAAATGAGGTGGCATGTGGCGGAGGGCGAGTTCGATGTTAGGTCGTGGTCCGGTAATCCCGCTGAAGAGAGAGACATGATATGATATGATACTCTTTTTCGCCTGCACCGTCGAGATGCTCTGACGACGGAGTTGCGACACGACCGTACGGTCATCTAGTCTGCGCCCCCGTTTTTCTCCTGCATGCTATCCGTGATTGCTGAGCGCCTAGCACAGTGGTTCCCAACCTTTTTATCCTAATTCCCCACTTCCGATTTATGACGAGCCTTCATTCCCTACCTAAAAACTCTATATCCATATCTACCCTTTAAAGTGCTACCTCCAATAAAATTTTGCAAGACTTTGCTTAGTATATAGTACGTGCTATTGATGATTGTTACGATCCCCGGAATTGATCAGCACGCAATAAAATTAACGCAGCGGTGAACTAGTAACCGTAAATGCACCTCCGTAAATATATGTATCCACCCGGCGCGCTGCCAACAGAAAAATAAGCGGGATTTGAAAATTTTGAAATATGTTGCGGGGTAGCATCAATTTACATAAGTAAATACCGAATAATACATGGGTCAGATAAACTTCCTGATGTTGACGAACTCATGCGTGCGATATATATATATATATAAGCCGCCGTAAAAACTACACTTTCGCACAATACTAAATGAACTTGAAATAACATAAATATGTAATTTCATTTCTAACGAGTCCGGATGTGCTATCAATTAACGAGTCCACGATCTCCCTTGAATAAATGTTCAGCACTATGAGCTCTTATTACAACGAATCAGAATTTTTATATCACTACGTTTCGTGACCGATGATGGTGTACAAATGAATAAAAACATTTCTGGAGATCTCGTATCGCTGTCCAGGCAATTCTCGCTAATTGGAGGCACTGATAATATGAATAGCTGAATTGCAAATGAGCTATGAAATATTCGGTCAGCATGTCAAAACGACATTTGATAAAGGAGAATATTACTGCACAGATTTTTTCAACAGTGAGTCTATTCCCCACCAAAAATCCCGAAATTCCCCACCAGTGGGGAATTCCCTATCGTTTGGCAACCACTGGCCTAGCAGGATAGGTGCGGATACCAATTATCGAGTCTTTGGTATGACCCGGGGATCGAACCCACGACCTACCGTTCGATAAGCCGGAAGCATAACCATTACACTATCTCGCTCGGTCGAAGGTTGGCTAGTATTCAGTTAGAAGAAAGTGCTTGTATTTCGACTTGAATGCGGACATGCTCGGCGACTGTCGGATAGCTGGCGAGATGATGTTCCACAATGGGGATCTGGCATAGGCTACTTGATGGAGCAATGCGTTTTCTTGTATTCCGTCCTGATCATATGGTAGTTGTTCTTCGTGGACGCGCGTGTGCTGTACTTGTGCGCTTTTGTCTCCGAGGTGAAGTAGTCGTTGAAATTTGAGGGACATTGACCGCAATGGAACTGATACATAAACTTGGCAATTTCTAGCTTCCTCATATCTCCTATGTTAAGAACACCAAATCTTTTGAGAAGCGATTTGTCAGTTGTACATCCAGGCCCCCGTGGGGCTTTGGCAATGATACGGATGATCCGATGTTGAAGTTTTTGCAGTGGGTCGACATGAAATATATTTTCCATTTTTTAGAAGTAGTATTTGTATTTTTCTTTTAATTACGAGTATTATACGTTGAGTTCTAATTATAGTTTCAGTTCTTTTATCTGGAGAACATACATGTTGAAGTATAAAAGCAAAAGCAAGTGTAGTAATGCCTTATATTGTCCGAAAATAAAGCTATATACACTATATGACATTTTTACGGTCTGCCATATGTTAATACAGCCGTATCCGACACAACTTCTCCGTATTGCTCTTCGACTGAGCTAGGAGCCTTATAACATTGGGGGGGGGGGGGGCATGCCATGATTTTCTCTATATGGGGTGTTCGAGTAAACAAAGGATTAGTATCGTATTTCCATATCAATATTATCATTTACATCCCATGATGCGAAAGAATGCTTATGCTGTCAAAAATTGACACTTCCTGGGATGCATCAATATGAATCAATCACCTTCCGCATAGCTGTTGACAGTCCATGCGAACCAACTACGATCGTGTTTACAACTACTTACTTACTTGAGTAGATTTAAAGTCAGTCAATTCTACTTCTACTTCAAGTAGTTTTAGGTTGCTTATGTAAGAAGTACTTCTACCCGTACCTGAGTAGATTTTTTCGTCGCCACTTCTACTTCTACTTGAGTAGCTTTCTTGACTACTTTGACAACCTCTGCAAACCACGTTTGCGTCACTCGTTTGCAAACATGATCATGATCATTGATCAGTAATGCAGAACTCCTAATTATCGAAGCAACTTGGAGTAGCCTTTAATATCAGACTCCCACCTTAGCCTAGGCGAAGTAAAGAAGAGGCATGCACATGCACACTGAATGAAAAGTAATGCAGAGAATATAAAACGCAACATCGCGTCAACGACAGGCCTGAACAATCGCATATATAAAAGGCCATGTGCGCAAGATATAATCGCTTGCGTAATCAGTTGCGTCTTCAACAGACTTGGTGCGCACGACATAACCGTTGGCCTGAGCATTGAGCAATCGCATATGTACTAGGCCTCGTGCGCAAGATGACGTGTCGCTGGCCGGAACTATCGCGTCGCCGGCCTCGCTGGCTTTGGCTGCTATCTACTATCGTTTACAAACAATGCAGTTAATTGTATAATGAGTAGCGATAGTTAGGTCATTATTGTTCAACAGTGACATCGCAAAGCAGATTGACATGGTAGCCTAAAACACAACTATTCATGTAGCCTACTGCGTTTTCCCAGTATTTGCATCCAATTTTAAGGGTGCGTATTATAAATGGGGGCGTACTAAACTTGGGAAAATTATGTTACTCGTCATTCATTATACTCGAACGTCGTTATGAAATTATCTCAATCCTGCATACTCTCAGTTGAAGTGAGGGATAGGAATCCCTAGTCGACGTGAGCCAATCTCTGAAAATTTAGGAAATTTATTCAAATATAAATAGACGAAATATATTCATCCAGACGTAGATGATATGTGAATAATACCTTTGGATTATGTAAAGTAAAAAGTAGTATATCGGAATAATAGTAGTAGCAACAACGTTTACTTTTACCATATCTGCCTGTGGTCAGTAGCACTACTAATGAGAGTGGTAAATGTATTCATGTATGACACCTAATTAGGAAACATTATCAAATTCAGGTAGAAGTCGAAAGCATTTAAGATAAAATGAAAAACAATATATTTATAATTACTTCTGTTTGAAATACTTGAGTTGGTACATTGAAATGATGTCTTACTGACTTCTATGCACCAGAAACTTCCTCCTGTTAAAATCCGCCCAAGACAAATTCATATTGACATTAATCTAAATAAAGATAGGATAGGACGTTGTATATTTATCCTTGATGTTTTTGCGGCATATGCCGGCACACCGACTCATAATATGACATACACACGATCTGTGCATATGCCGATGGACAAGGAGGGTGCAGAAATAGCCTTACATGGCAGTGGCGGCTCGTGACAATATCGGGTGGTGGGGCAAGGGCTGCAAGCGACTTTTTATCAAGATGACGTCACAATGGCGTTTTCCAACGTAAACAAGTAACTTAATGATGTTACGGTAACATGAATTTCCGACAACAGTAATTTTAACGTATGTGCCACGAGAGGTCTACCGGTGAGCTGTGACTTGAAGTGTGGTAACTGCGTAAACGGCGTACGGAACAAAGATTCAGCGCGGTTCATGCTCGCACTAGACCTGACTAATTAACTGCAGAAATGGAAATGACTATAACTCGAGAGATTGCGTAAGCCTAATTGGAAAGGTCAACGAGTTCGGACACATACCCAATTGTTATCTCATACATATGGCCTGTCATATTGAATCCAAAACATCATTCTGAAGAACTAAGAATAGCAGTCTCGGAAACTCGGTCTCGGTACAGCATGGGAGATTTTGGCCTTGAAACTGGAGACTGTAACACGACACATATGGTTTTATTACTGTCTGTAGGTCTGCTGCGAAATCGCCTTTGGAAAATATATTACCGAATATATACGTGGATGAAAGCCGTAAACTTAGTACACTGTTACATGACATCATCGAGAAGTAGCCGCATGGCCCTTTTCGGTATGGTACACTGTCAAAATTAATGCGAACAGACCGAATTTTGCGTAAAATTTACTGAGGAATAGGCTGATCCAGTGATCAACTGTTAGCCGACATCGAAAACGAAATAGCTATCGCGCTTGACAGGGGGTTGTAAGCAAATGGCTTGAAGGCCACAATTTCACGGTGAAATTGACATTGGAGAATATAATATCAAAGTAAATATTTGAATGCAAATGAGAATGATATCATCATCTCGTCACCTATCTGCGTATTGAACACGGTTAACGTTACCACAGATACACGGGCTTTTGCGTGAAATCCGCAATGCGTTGTAGGCTAAAGTTTCAGATCAGAGCACATCTCTACCATATTCGACCTTGATAACGAAATTACTGCCCTAATCATTGAGTGTCAACCTTGAGACTTGGCACAGCGTTCGATACTAAAATCAAAACACACCGTGCAAAAGCTCATGACAGATCTAGGTAAGGAGCATCGTTAAAATCAATAGAGACCAATACCCGCTTTGCGTAAAATCTGTTAGCGATAAATGACGAGTCAGCTCTCACTCGACTTAGGAAACGGAATTACCACTAACATAGTTCAGTGACAAACTTAAAACTTGGTACAGCGTTCGATTCTAACATTAAGACTTACCGTGCCAAATGTCATAACCGATCTCAGTATTGAACATCGTCAAAATCAATGGATACCAATACCGGCTTTCGAGTAAAATCTGTTTGCGATACATGACGGATCAGCACACACTCAACTTCGGAAACGGAATTACTACCCTAAACTTTAAGTAGAAACCCTGAAACTTGGAGCAATGTTAAATACCACCATCACGACATGACATACCAAGTTTCAAGAGTTTTCATGGTGTGAAACACCATCAAAATCGACCTATACCAGCAAAGGTCGACTAAACGAATATAACGTAACCGAGTTCAGATATAGATACGATTGTTACATCACACCTTAGGGGCACAGACCTATTGAGCCCCGGTTGCTCGGTAATTTTATGAATAGGAGAGAGTAAATCACCGTTTCTTTATTGTGCGCGGCTTTGAGAGAATAGACAGTGAAAGCTTGTTATGAGCGCTACCGGGGCATGCCCCCGCTAGGCATTCGCAAAGCGAAAACACGCAAGAGAATTCGATTTTCGCATAGACTTCGCTATATGGGCATTTACAAGAGAAAGGACAAGAAGAATACGATTTTCGCTGTGATTTCGGTATATATAGATTGTTGTGCGTCTATAAATGGTAAAGAATTGTTATTGAACAGAATTTTAGGTGGGGCAATGCCCCAGTTGCCCTATAGGACGAGCCGCCACTGTTACATGGTATTCTGAGTCTTGCACCACCCCTCCATGCTATCCCGGTAATGCTAAACGCCAAGCGGGAAGTCTTGGATACCAGTGTTACTAATCAGGTCTTGGGTCTGACCAAGCCGGGGATCGAGCCCACGACCTACATATCAAGAAGCGGAACGCTTCATCAAATCTAATGAATATTCAATTTCATAATTTCGCTTTCATGGTTGTAATAGGAGACCGGTTTGTACTAAAACATTTTGATTGTACTCTTAAACCACTCTCGAACAAAATTTTGACAGTATAAAGTATTAATATCTGTTGGAATAGTGGTAGTTTAAATTTAACAACCCTGAAGTAATTAGCTACTTGCACGTCTACTAGGTTTATTTTTATCAATATAAATCCTTCCTATCTTTCGTTGCCATTGCTTTATTACGATGATTATAAAATTATGAAAATATCACCTAACAAACAAAAGGGTTTATTTATTTTAGGCATCGTGGACATTGCCACAGAGGAAGTGATTGCTGGTTTGTTCAAACATACCAGGAAATGATTGTTTGGACAGCTGAGTCACAAGGTGGTAGATCAAGGAAAACGTTGGTAATGAAATCAAGAGGGATGTTTGACAATACCTTATTCCCAGGTAAGCCGAACATCAGGATCTTCAACGTAGATGAAGAGTTTGGTACTGAGTTACCTCAAATACTCACTCAAATAACATATACTTATCGTTCAAGATTTCTAATCCAAAAAATATCAATCTTCGCTCAAATGATTTGAATCTTTTTTACTGATGAAATGTAAAATTAGAAAATTGACGTTACTAAAAGTAGCATAGGAAACTGTTTTGACATCGCACCTTTTCATAGCAGAATATTCAAATTATACAATTCGTACAACATAATGATTGTCAGGGTTGTAACCAAGTCACAAAGCTCCGAGTCACATGTCAATCTCACTTTTATGGTTTTGACTCGAGTCAAGTCGAGTCATTTTCAATTCACCACCGAGTCAAGTCCGAGTCCAAGTCATCGAACAGAGGTTCGAGTCCGAGTCATGGTATGATGACTCGAGTCCAGGTCAAAGTCATTGTATTGACTGTTCAGTGTTCAGTTTCCAGTTAAAGCCCTGTTAAACCCACTTATATAACTCTGTC
Organism: Botryllus schlosseri; assembly: GCF_051294905.1. Lineage (NCBI taxonomy): Eukaryota > Metazoa > Chordata > Ascidiacea > Stolidobranchia > Styelidae > Botryllus > Botryllus schlosseri. The sequence continues at coordinate 6,335,503 of NC_137242.1, forward strand.
TGGTGATGTCGAATGGTTCGCATTTATAATATATATATTTTCCTCAATTTTAACAGTTTCTGGTCGCATTTTCAAGTACAAGTACCAATATACGAAATCCCAATAGACTGGTTACTTTACTGTTCTTTGAAATGACAATGAAATGTCGGTCTTGACCGTCTGAGTCTCGAGTCATGGGCAATGACTCGTGTCCAAGTCGAGTCAATATACAAATTGACTCGAGTCGATTCGAGTCATTTCCGCATTTTAAGAAAATGACTCGAGTCAAGCGGAGTCATCAGAGAATCGGAACTCGAGTCTGACTCGAGTCGAGTCATGACTCGAGTCATTACAACCCTGATAATTGTTGTATGCATTTTGAACACGAATGCCTGTATCGGGGATATCTAGACGAGTCTAGACCAGACTAAGTCTAGATATCCCTGGCCTGTATTAAGTGATTGAACTTTATTATGATTGTATTGTATGCCAAAGCTGGGTTATCAGTGGAATCAAGCAGTCGAAATTTCATAGGCTGGTCAATTTTTATAATGACACTTATTATATTCTATCCTAATTTAAGTTTTGTGTTCAGATAAAATATTCCATTGCCCGTTTTGCGCATTAAACTTTGATGACAATCAAAGTTATGTGTCACACTTGAATACGGAATTCCATAAGAAAATGAGAAGATATTTTGAAAAGAGAGAGGATACTGGATGGAGTTACCAGCTAAATATGTCACAGAAACCAAGGTATCTACTCTGATCCACCTATCAAACGTTCTGCACTGAAAGTCATTTGAAGTCTGATCATTATCAATTTTGTGCCAACAACCTCACGTTGTCTTGCATTGCAAAATTTCTCAGTTTTGTAGCACTGCTAAAGTTTTCTGATATAAATAATGTATCTTCAGACCGGGGGGATTAGATTAGACAGTAGATAATATCCGACTATATATATATAGTTATATATATAGTATAGTTATGTATGTATATATATATATATATATACTATATGTATACTGTTATTGATCGTTATACACTTGTTCGTCGGTGTAGGGAAGCGGTCGACTCTTGTTCCTATAACCGGGTCTCTGAGTTTAAGTCAATCAGCAATCGGTCAACATCTAATGAAATATCCTGTTTTTGCCAGTTATCACAATTACGGTATATTCACCGTGATTCTTAAATGTAGATCTGCCTACGATCTGTCTGTTTTGGAGTCGACTATCGTAAAATAGACCAACCCTGATTTATGCCTGCAAAAGGAGTTTTTACATGATCTTAAAATTTTCCATTATTCTATATTGCTGTTTATTAATCCAAGGTTTGTCCGTGTATTGTATAATTTTGATTTTCTCTCGTCTCTTGTTATTACTACCGGTACAGCTGACTTTGCCTAGCAACCTAGCATCCCTTTTTATTATTGAATTGTTATGTCATACTTTTCCAATTTAGTTTTCGTTTGAATCTGTTTCTATATGCTTGTTATTATTCCATAGTTGTTATTCCATGTTAACTCTTGATAAGGGGCACACGAAAAGTCTTTGAGGTAATAAATTATTCACTGCAATGAATGTGGGTATGAAAGCATTACTATTTGAGTGCGGAATGTGTCCAACAAAGAATTTTGTGATCATGATTTCAGATGCTGTGCCGTTACTGCTAGAATGAATATACGATGAGACAACTGCCTGTCAAAATACTTTTCTATAAATATGCAGCCAAGTATTTTCACCTCTTATGTCACTCTCTTACACTCGACTAAAGAAATATTGTTGATACAAATGTTATATTTGTCCGGTGATGTAACACAATGGGGAATTACAATTGATACTGGACAGTGGCTCTATTATTGTATGATACCTTTCAAAAGCTTATGTAACGATATCAAAATTTGATATCTCGTGGTGGTAGAATATCATAGCTTCATTTCTTGAACCAGATAACGACCAATTTATTGGCACCCGATCAGGTCGGTGTCTTCATACGTGGAAATGCTGATGTCGGCGATATCTGGTTGATATTTACAGAGTTGTAACCAAGTCTCAAGGTTCCCAGTCACAAATCAATCTCATTTTTATGGTTTTGACTTGGGTCAAGTCGAGTCATTTTCAATTCACCACTGAGTCAAGTCCGAGTCCAATATCAGCTAGTAGAGGGTCGAGTCCGAGACCTAGTGTTCTGACTAGAGTCCGAGTTCAAGTAATTATGTCTGCTGTTCACTTTTCAGTTCAATCCTGTTCAATCCACCTCTATCAACTCTGCTCGAATGATAAAGAATGGCTCGTATTCATAATATAGTAATTTTCATTAGTCTTAACAGTTACTGGACCTATTTTCCAAGTATCAGGACTGATAGCCGAAAATACCAAAAATGTGGTAACATTACTATTTTTGAAGTTACAATGAAATGTCTGTCTATGTCGTCCTAGTCTCGAGTCGTAGGACTTGGTTCGAGTCATGCGCAATGACTCTAGTACAAGTCGAGTCATTTTATGCATTTCAAAGAATGACTCGCGTCAAGTCAAGTCACCAAAAATTCGCAACTCTAGTCGGACTCTAGTCGAGTCATGACTCGAGTCATTACAACCCTGGATATTTATCAGGATGCGTATTGTATAATTACATCCTCGCTCCTGCTATTGTTCCCAAGGAAGAGGGTCTTCAGTCTGTTGGTTGATTTATGAAGATAATAGGAATTCATTTATTGCAGAAAATAGTTTAACGTTTCAATTTCTCAGTGTGCCGGAAGAGAGTGATAGTGACACCGAAAGCGAAGTGGAGAGTGCTGCTGAACGTCGAGAAAGGATAAAAAGGGCTGCTGTCTACAGAGCTAGGAACGAGTAAGCTGATTATTCACGTTAAATAGGTTAATGGGATTTGCCAATGATCAAAGTTTCTTTTATTGTATCACACGAAATTTTATTTTACAAACAGATTTGTGAGGGAAGAGATTTCCCATGAGGCAATACTAAAAGAACGGATAAGAGATGGTGATGTTCATGTGAGTATATATTGTTTGATTTTAATGAGGGTCAGACTACCGTCTAGACTACCGTAGCTATCCAGGATTAGGCTACAGCCGATTTCGGTTATTACATATCAGCCGTAACTTGGAAGAATGATATCAGTTTATTAATAATTTTTGTGATAGCATTTATTTTTCGTTCAACTTTGCAAAAAATTTCCAGTCATTTCCCTATTTGATCTGATTTTTTTATTCCAATCCTACACAGGAAGTAGACCATGTTGATATGGAGCAGATAGAAAACAATGGAACAGAAAAAATTTGGAAATGTTGTTTGCGGCTCACTGGTCACTTGAAGGTAAATAGGACATTAGAACGCTTCGATTAGAACGCCTAGCTTATCAATTTTATTAATCATTGAATTATTCTTTATTGATTCAGTAAAAATGTGACATAATTACTTGTATTAGTATTTCTCAAATTTCGAATTTCTTCTTATTGTAGAACTGCCTTTTATCATTGGCTCATATGATTATCAAACATTCTGGGGGAAAGTTGTGATCATGCCCTCTTTGACTCATTACTATTTCTCAGGACTATACAATATACTATATCTTAGTAATTTCTCGTTGTGTTGTACCAATATTAATTGCACATGGGCAAGGAACTCGCGTACTTTTTGGCATCAAGTCAAATCATGATAATTATCTGCTCTAGACATACAATATAGAAATGTAAACATTTGTGTGTATGGAATAGTCTTCAATAATCTTCAAAAAATTGTTTCCAATTACTGTTGGATGTTCATTGAAGAGCACATGGAAAAGGGCTTGGATTTTTGGTGCATCTTTCAAGATGAAGCAAACAGACGCTGAAATATATGTCACTCAACTGGATGCATCGCCTGTTACAGGCGATGATTTCATGTTTCATGTGAGTTACTCTATGTCAAAGATTCTTGAACTCTTTTACCCCTTCAAATATTGATGGCAGTTACGCTTACCCCAAAAATTTAGAAAGGTCATTACATTAACCTCAACATCCATGTGTAATTTAAGCTAAGGACTAGACAAGGTAGTCAGAGTCCCTGTCAAGATGTCATTACCGAAGTATATGAATCTGGTTTTGCAGTTTTTTGGTGATGTAGTTCAACATTTACCTTTCGCGGACCCCTTAAATCTGGTTCATGTACCCTTGAGTGGTACCTGGTACATGGAACCCTGGTTGAAAAACTTTGCTCTAAGCGCTTTTTGAGTACTAAGACTGACATATCTGCTCCTTTCGATGGTCATGCGGACAGATTTACATCGCTTCTATGAAGTTTCAAGAAGAACAGGAAAAGCCATGCTGTAAATTTATCATTGAAAATTGTCAAAATTTCAGTATGAATTGTGGTGCGTATCACAAAGTGGTGAATGGTAAAAGGTATTCAGTGAATCAATCTTCAAGTCTGGGAACTAATTTATCTATAATTAGTGCAAATTTCAATCAAATACTCAAATGAAAATTTCTCCCATTTTCATTGCATCTTCTTTCCTATTCGGCTGTTTCGGTGTGTGGGTTGCTGGCAGTATAGTCTGGCTGGTAAGTTTTACGCTGGATATAATTCATGCCACCACCCTACATATTTCCTTGGGCTCAGAACCCGCACTGGAATGGATTGTGCTCTCCAATGTCTCGGTCTTGGGACAGAACCTGAACCTGAGCTTCGACAGCTTTTAATTGCTGTTCTGAACCTAGTAAATAAACAATTCCATATAAATGAGTTGCAGGATCGGAACCATGGTATGTGTAATTACAAGTTCTCAAATTACGTTGTTGAAGATGCAATTACCTACTGACAATCCTCATACATTACAGGTGCGATTTCAAAGTCCAGCTGTGGACAGTGAATATAACGGCAAGCTGTTTTTCGACTTTGGCAAAGAGATACCTCTTCTCGTCATCAATTTCGACGTTGATAATCCATTTCGCAGCAGGTATTTGTTTTGGCGAAAGACTTTTCAACAAAATACTAAATTTTAGAATTTTGCTGACCCTTTATTCTTTGATCTTAAATGAGAACAAATATTGCAACAATTTGCGATGAATTTTAGTCTGTTATTCAGTCAGTTCAAAAAAACCCGAATAGGATAACAATAATGACACTCACATTATATGAAGTGACAATCTTTATTTCATAATGTATAACTCGAGGAATTAGATAGAAAACCAGTTTGAATATTTTCAACATATAAATCAATTGAAATTATGCCATGGCATTCGACTTCAATTCATCAGCAGTCTGTTTGATTTACGTTTATGTAAATCTTGGCCGTCTCAGAACTTCCACATATCCGCTCACGTCGCTTTTCCTCTTATTGTTAGAATCATCATTGACTATCCTACTCCTGCTAGCCACGAAAGTGCATATGAAGAAAACTTGAAACTTCTAGAAATACAGTATGAATCACCCAAGAAAAAAACTCTGTCTCAAGTATATTTGACACACCTCACTTCTAATTCATATCTGCAAAATATGCACAATTTCCTTTACCAAGAAGAATTTGCAAGGAGAAATGCTCTTTCGGGGTGAGTTAAGAGCAATATGTTAATAAAAATATGTTTACTGAAAACTGAATCGGTAATTTTTCAGATTAAATCTGGAATGTGAAGTTATCATTTCTCAACATATATTTATGCCAAGTGGTACTGTGTTGGGGGACAGAGGTGGCGGTAGCTTATATGGTGAATTTGAAAACCCAGTAAGGTCAGTGTTTTCTGGTGATTTCTATTTAACTGATACATCATATTTTCAATAAATCCTACACCTGCACATTTAGCATGACTTAACCATCGAATATTTAATTAGGTGCTGGTATCATGATGCTATATTGCAGTGGTCCTCAAGCTTTTTGTCTTCGTGGACCCCTTTCAGACCCTGCGGACCCCCACAAAGTTTCAGTTCAAATTTAGCTCAATTATCGTGCAATCGTCATCTGTCTCGTGCAAATGATAACTGTAGGCTTAGTGATAAACAGCAACAAAATGAATTTTCTTGAAAATAACATCATAATATTCACATAGAAATTGGGTTCACTTCTATTTTTTCAATGCGAATCCTGCAACTGCATTTCTTGAAATACGTGGTCGTGTCTGGAAAATCCGAGTGCCAAAAATCTATTTCTACAAATAGAGGTGGGGGCGAATGTAATAATAGCGCATAATGCTTCCGACGACACATTTGGGTATGATGGCAACAAATATGCCACCATAATTGGCAAACATATACCGCCAGGCCTGGTCACTTCTATCTAGCAGGTTATATTGAAGTTATTATGAAAAAATGGTTATGTATATCACAGGAGAAAATGGATTTTTGTAAACATTTCGAAGTCACCGTGATTGACCTAACTCATCCAACTTTTTTTTTGCAATCCTCAACAAAACATCTCTAAACAGCAGAATGTTTGTACCATATCAGTAGGCTATGGACTATTTAGCAATTAAAATGAGTCTGCACAGTAGAATATTGGATCTCAGAGATGGCTATTCTGTTTGTGTGAGCTCCGGAGTTCTACTAGTAATGAAGCGAAACTGCGTCGTGATTTTCCGATTTAAAAAAATACAAATTAGGTTATCAAAATGTTTGTATCAGTAGGCTGTTGACAATTTTGCAATTAAAATGAGTCTGCACAGTCGGGTATTTCATCTCAGAGGGACATTCTGTGGATGTGAGCTATGGAGTTTTACTAGTAATGAAGTGAAACTGCCTCGTGATTTTCCGAATTTAAAAAAATACAAATTAGTTTATCAACTATTTTGAGGCTTCGCGGACCCCCTGAAAATGCTTCGCGGACCCCGGTTGAGAACCACTGTTATATTGTAACATTTTTAGAAATGATGACCTAGTCTCATCTGACGATCGGCCATGGCGTTTTTTGCAGTCAATTAGAAGTTTTGACTTCCAAAATAGGTGCTAATTGATTTTACCACAACTTGAAACCTAGAAGATGATTTAAATCGAATTACTCTTGCAATTTTCAAATAAATGCAGTGGCATACTTAAATTTGTTGCATTATTTCACCATCAGATTACTCACATCGTTGTGGCAAAGTAATCAAATTTTGTGCAGAAGAAGGTTGTTTTCATAGCTTTGCTTTAATGTGTGAAATTATTACCGCTGTCAAGCTCTATCATACCAACGTCAGTACCACCAGAGGGATCACGGAATTGCCAATTTGCAGCGTTTAGCATTCATTGGACTTATGCATTCTGTAATTTTGCATTGTTGGGGGTAGCTGTAATGTCTTTCCATCTTTCACTTCAGTTGAAGCAGTTTGATCTTGCATTGTGGGTGAGCGTTTTAGGTAGAAATATCACTATGAATATGAATATCCAACATAGTTATAGCAGGAGATCAAAGTACAATAAAAGTGGTTAGTTTGTTTGATTTGCAAAGCTAATTTGACTAAGCTTACAAAACAATCTCCAAGGTACATGGTTTGTTAAACCTCGCCCTATATGGTTTCTTGAACCGTGATGCCACAAATGCTATGGCATTGGTGAAGTGCGGTATGAATCAGCATTATCATTCACCATACTTCACAGGCTCTCTGTGGACTCTGATGAAGGTTTTCTGGCACGGCAAAGTTGCAATTCTGTAAGTGTATCTAATATATCTAATTCATACTTATTTTAAGTGATGATGAATTCCAACAAGAGAGAGAGAGAGAATCTTTCAACAAAACAAATTTATTTATATGTTCCTATGTTTCTATCGCATTTCTTCAGAAGCTAAAAGCAAAACTATGTACCTAACTCAGTGGTTTTTAACAGGTATCCCATGGAGCTCCAGCGGCTCTCTAGAGGTCACAAAACACGCTCAACGCGTGACCCACATATGATTGGTGATGACTAGGGCGATTTTTTTTGACATGTCAAAAAAAGTCAAAATTAGGTCAAAATTGTAGCGTTAGGTCAAAATTTGTCAAAATTGTTTACAAAATCAAACATTTTTTGACCTCTACATTTCGTTTGTATCGTAGATTTTACGCTGTCTGTGAACTTATCATTTGATAATTTACAGCCTGTAGCCTACTTTATAGGCCTACCGTTTTAAATGGCCGATCGTCTGCTCATTGGGAATCATAAACGGTCAAATGAAACAAATAGTGACATGGTTTTATGGTCAACGTACCACAATATCCTAACTGAAGCAAGACTGCTGGGGCATTACATGGTTCTTACATCAAGAAGCGCAAGCTGAAAAATTGTGATATAGACAACATTGTCAGAATGAAGCAACACAGTGCATCACCAGCAAGCAGTGTGCACACAACTTCAGTGTTGTCAGCTAACCACTGCTGCTGTTGAACGTTCTTTCTCCATTCTTGGCAAGCTACTTAGTAAGAACAGACACTTTCTACCCGAGATAGCGCAGTGGTATAATCCGCGGCTGCAACACCAATGGGTGTGGGTTAGATTCCGACCGAGGTCGACTTCATAATTCCGATAGCTAAGTGTTGGAGGTTTAGCTAGGCTCCTCCTCGCCACCTCATCCGCGTAAGCGGTGTCTTACAAAAAGCCTAGAGGTGGGCCGTGCTATACGTTGGCAGTTACGGAAAATAATGAAGAATATCGGCCTGGTGTAAATTACCATAGTAGTTGACAAACACCATGAATACCAAAAAACTAACACTTTCTACCCGAGAATGTAGGAAAGTATCTTTCGTTGTACTACAACAAATTTCAATTATTCCACCATAATACGTAATGTAACTACTGCAATTCTTCCTAGGGCCAGATTTCGTTAAAATACTAGTTTTTTCATGTAAAAATTTGTCCGTTTTTGAGCCATAAACGTTCTTTCAGGCCAATTTACTTTGTAAGGACAGACAGTTCCAACCAGAAATGAAGATAAGTAGTACAATTTTAACATTATGTGCGAAAACACCTAATTTGCATACATGAGGTCAAAATTTGGTCAAATTTCAGTTTTTTTAAGTCAAAAAAAGTCAAAATTTAGATTTTTTAGGTCAAAATCTTCCGTTTTTTAGGTCAAAAAAAAATCGCCCTAGTGATGACATATTGATATCACGTTGTTTCTGAACTGCCACTTGGAAGGGAACAGTAGAAGTCACACTGATTTCCAACAAATATTCATTGTAATGTTTTTGTTATGTGTGAAAACATATTTTCATGGTTTTGTTCGTTTAACACTGTGTTGATGCACAGTTCATTTTCTGCACCTGTAATCTATAGATGTGTACTGTTGGAGATTTTTATTTTTATGACTCAGCAAATATTTTAGGTTGCTTGCAGCACAGTGTCCTAAATGGTGTGGACAAAGCGAGATTTAACGATCACTGGATTTGACTTACGTCATACTTTCCATTTGGTCAAAGGCAAGTTTGCGGCCATTTTTGACCTGCTTTCCAAGCTCTAAATTTGATAAAACGGGTATCAATGGAAAGCTGCTGTTGTACGAAATTATAAATTTTATTCCGCTCATGGACCTGGAACCCTCCCAAAATCAGCATCGAAATGTGCATTGTGATGGAGTTATGCATTGTGATGCAAAAATTCTGTCTGGCACTCTCGTTTTGCCAGATAGCATTATAGCTTGCCGAGCACTAAATTTGATAAAACGGGTATCAATGGAAAGCTGCTGCTGTACTGATTGCGAAAATATAAATTTTATTTTTCAAGTTTATTCCGCTCATGGCCCTAGAACCCTCCCAAAATCAGCCTCGAATTGTTCATTGTGATGGAGTTATGCATTGTGACGCAAATATTCTGTCTGGCACTCTCGTTTTGCCAGATAGCATTGTAGCTTGCCGAGCACTAAATTTCATAAAACGGGTATCAATGGAAAGCTGCTGCTGTACTGATTACGGAAATAGGAATTTTATTTTTCAAGTTTATTGTGTTCAGGGCCTTAGAACCCTCAAAATCAGCCCCGAAATGTGCATTGTGATGGAGTTATGCATTGTGACGCAAAAATTCTGTCTTTCTCTTTCTTCTGAGCTGCACTCTCGTTTTGCCAGATAGCATTGTTGCTTCACCATGAAAAACTCCATCACAATGCAAATTTCAAGGCGTGATTTTGGGGGTTCCAGGGTCATGAGCAGAATGAAATGTATAATTTCGTAATCCGTAAAGCAGCAGCTTTCCATTGATACCGGTTTTATCAAATTTAGCGCTCGGTCAACCGGTTAAAAATGGCCGCAAACTTGCCTTTGACCGAAGGGAAAGTATGACGTAACACAAATGCAGTGAGCCGTTCAATCTCGCTGTGTTCACACCATTTTGGACACTATGCTTGCAATTGCAGGATTGCAGAGTACCGTAAGTGTTCCCCATGTTAGTAACACTTGAGAACCACTGATCCAACTGAAGTATTTTAACACATTCCTTGTATATTCCGAGCATTATTTTATGATGATGATAATACTGGATAACCATTGCTGCTTGTGATTTCTTTAGGTTCTGGCCGGGATGAGAGGAAAATCTCTTGCATATGAATGTAGTATAGAAGCCTGGTCGGACATGACTGTCTATATTCACATACCAAAAAGGTATTGAGGATGAGTTTGTGATTGCAGTTAGACATTCAATTTTGACAATTCCACATTAAAATGTTATTATCCAATTAATGTATGAATATGTGATGAACTAATCCTTTCTAAGAAATGGTGAAATAGGCTTCGCATTCGAATATTTTGTTACACTAAGCCTGTCATGCTTCTGGAAATATGTTACATTTTTTTGAAGTGAAGTTTTTTTCATATCCTGGATCCAAGGTTAAGAAACACTGCTGTAAATGCACATTCCGTATTAATGTGAGTAGCTCTATTATGTTAGACTAGCAAGCACCTGTGGCTGCTTAAACGTATACTGTTGGACGCTTTTCTTCATGATATCTATATTTCTTTAAATAAATGGCAATGACACAATACTACAGTGTAATAGTCAAGTCAACTATAATGTATTTCTACTTGCATTACATTTAGCTTGACTTGACAGTATACTTGTACTGGAGTAAAAATTATCGCACTCATTACATTTAAGTTATACTGTATTAGTACCACAGCTTTATGAATTATCTTGCGCTTTCAGGTGTGTAGAAGATCTGAAACTGGACCATTCAAGTAAAGTTACTTTGATGATTCAATATAAACTGGACAGAATCAAGTTCTGCAGAATGCATCATTCCTTGGACTGTCTGGAAGAACGTCTAAAGTTGATATGTCCAGATCCGCTGGCATATGCAAGTCTGTCAGAGTATCCTCATACTTTACAGATTTTGGATGAATCACAAGTGAGATAAATGAATTAGAAATTTTGTGGTCTCCGCTGTATTCAGTCATCCATGAAATAGTATGTTAGGGCTGTCAATTTATAGACTCTCAATTTTTAGTATCTTGAATTTTGAAATCAAATGTCGTTTTGATATTTCTGTGACATATTTGTGCTTTTGTTATACACTCATTGCCATGCTACAGTGCTCTTAGTTGTTGTATGTCCTGCGTTTCATGATGATATTCATTTTGTGGTATTAGTGTCCAATTGGATTCTATACATATCTCAATGTTATGCTAGAGAATAGGTATTGAGTCAAAGATCATTTGGCCGTATTATCCCTTTGGTGTCCATACTAATGATCTGAAAATATTGCTTGATTTCATTTTTCTAGTAAGATCATTCAAAGAATGACACCCCTCTCTCTCTCTTTCTGTCTTCATAAACAAAGTTCACCAACGTCGGCAGTGGCCTATGGTTATTATATGAATATAACCAAAATGAAGCTCATTTGTAGTATGAAACATTATTGCAAGTAACCTCTCCTTGACAAGAATATGACATGAATCCTGCATTTTCCAGAATTCTGTCTTGAGACAAGTTCTCGGACCGAAGATTGAGGATCGTAGAAATCCAAACAGGAATTGCTACCCTCCGTTGCTGATAGCTGGACCGTTTGGAACTGGAAAAACGCACACCATCAGGAACACCATTCAGCAAATATTGGCAAATGAAGACAATGAGTCCAGAATTCTCTTATGCACTCATTCAAACAGGTGGTTAAAACTGTGACAGCTCTAGTTCAGCTAAGATAAACTACTGCATCAAAAGATAATTGCCAGGTCACTTGAGTCTTATTTTTAAATATACGTCACGTTGAGATATGTGTATTTGATTTTGGTATTTAGTCAAGCTAATGGATATTAAATAGTTGATATGTGTGCCTCGCTATTTCCAAGTATATGTCGCATTTAATTGAGTGCAATATCGACACTTGGTAATTTCATATGATATCACTGTTAATATATTATATATTATCAATTCAATAGAAAATTTGTGCCCTAGTGGCAATCAATAGTATATTCTGATTCTGCAAGAAATACTGTACAATGAAAGGCACTAATAAATGTAGGCCTATACATGTTGTTAATTTCATGTAAAGTAATGTCATTTCCTCAGATCCTTGTTAAGTATAGATAACTGTAATGCATCAAGTTACTCAAAGCGTTCCTTGGTCAGTTATTTCAAATGCCATGTGCAATAATATTAAATTTTAGCTACCATTTTTTTCTTATCCAACAGTGCCGCCGATCTATACATTCAAGATATGGTCAAGGGCGATTGGGATAGGACAAAGTTCAAAGTTTTAAGAGTAATGTATCACCAACGCAAACCTAATACTGTTTTGGTGAGTATCAATATGATATCTTATGTATGATCAAGAAATCAATTCCTATCAATCATATCGGATAGCTAGTACACTTGTTCAGTGTTAGCGCATCCATCTAGTCCAGGTTGCATTGGTTAGACAATTTAAAATGAATATGTAATGCAAGTTGCCAGAAAAGGACAGTCATGTTCAATTCTATTTAAAGTCCTACTGATAAAAATATATTCTTTTTATTGAAGCATGAAATAATCCAAATCATTCCAGGGTGATCAATGATTTTCCGCCCTAAAGACCTTGGGAGCAACATAATTTTTATCATATCCATAACGGTTTAGGATTTCATCACTTTTGTTTCTGTAATTACAAAATTGGAATGAATTTCTTACAAGCATACCGATCTGCTTCCACTGACATTTCTTCAAATCCAACTTCAATACTGTATAATATTGTTAGCAATGCAATTATTTACACTGTATTATTGCGGTAGAGATTGAAATGACAGGCAACCGAGTGAAATATATTAATTTTGCAGATCAGTGATATTCATGATTTCTGCCTCTACACCAATGATGGATGTTCATTCCGGTACCCGACAATGGACGAGGTCTTGAGATACAACATAATTATCACAACATTTTCAACTTGTCCCGCTCTCGGACAACTGGGGGTAGGCTTGCGCAGCGGAGCTTTCACTCACATTTTCTTGGATGAGGCGTCACAAGTGAGGATCTTACTTTCATGCTTTTTTGGTGTAGGACAATGCTCCGTGAGAACAATTTTAAACTCTCATCAATTTAGATGTGGGTTATGATAGTGAGCATAAAATAAGATATGTTAATGGGAACATAGCTGATCTATCTGAGATATGACTTGAGATAATAAGAATATCTAACACACTGAAATTATTTCCAATGGCTAGGAAACGTACGCTTTATGACTGTATATGATCTGATCGCAGTGAGCAGATACTTTTGTATCCTTTTCACCAAACAAATCATAAATAAAATCTAATTTTCTGTCATTGCAGGCCATGGAGCCTGAAGTTATTATGCCGTTGACGTTGGCGGATGCTGGGAACACTCGAGTTATTATTGCTGGGGATCATAAGCAAATCAACGAAAGGGTGAGTGTTCAAATCTTTCGTAAAAGTGATTTCAAATGTCCAATAACTCGTAGGGCTGGGCATAATTTTAATGAGTGGAATCGAGTGGTGTGAGTCGATGATTTCGATTATCGGAATTTTATGCTCAGGCCAGCAGCAGTTGATTGAAAACATATTCAACCTGGTTTTTTGAATCACTGGGGATCTTCCTAATCTTTAAAATAATCTTGTTATCATATGTGTGTGCCCCTTATGGGTCAGTAATTATAACAGTGCTTGTCTTGTTTTTCAGACCTTCTTACCAAAAGAAGTTCCTATTCTGACATTTTTGGAGCGGTTGTATGTGGCGTATGGCGACTTTCCGAGTTTGAACTCTCAAAGAATACTGCTGTGCAACAACTACCGGTAAATGAGTCGGTGCAATAACTCTTTTCGCCTCGCTAGAGATATATTTTAGATGCGTTGACGGATTGTTGCAACTGATTTCCGAGCTTTTTTACCGAAGAGGGATATTGCAATGCAGTGGAGATGTTCAATTGCTAGATGGATACGGACCGGTACATTTTACTCACGTTGAAGGTTTGCATCGAATACTTATGTCAGTTACTAATGTTCCCTAACTCGAAGTAAACATTTTCTGAATTATATGCAGAAATACCCATTTCTAACACAGGCTGGTAGTACAGGAGGTAGAAGCAGGAAATTAGTGGTATCTAACTCTGACCATACTGGAAGCAATTCATTCCACGATTTCTGCTAGTACCTTTCTGCAACATGTAAGACGAATAGCAACGACACAACTCAGGTGTATTTCGCCTGAGGACAATCAACCATTGTAACGAAATCGCAGCCACACATTGAGACATAACTTCGTAATACACTTGAATGATGCCTCATAATATCTCGTATGTTTTATTTTGAAACTTCATTATGTTTGAAATCACGATACGTGATTTATTTTTTATGAGACAGTAATCAACGGAAAGTGTCATCTTAATAATCTTCGGTTGAATAATAAATATTATGAATGCATATAGTTTAGGGTTGTCATACGTTCGGAATTTCCCGGAAATGTCCGGAATTTCACTGTTTAAACTGCGTCTGGGAGGAAATGCTAAAATATGCTTAAATGTCCGGAATTTTGAAGGCTTGACAGAAGCTCAAAATTGTTTCATAAATACTCAAACAATACATTATTTTGGGGAAGATTTATGCTATTGGAAATATTATTCATGCGCTGCGTGCGATTTACTGTCACTTGTTTTGCTTTTAACATGGGTACCCTCACAAAAACTGCAATCAAGAGCAAATTAAAATATGTATAATCTGCTGCAAAAAGACTAATTTTAATCGCAATTGTAACAGAACGGTATATTCCCAGTGTCGGCGCGGCCGTTTGGAGGCTTTAGTCAAAGATAGCGGTTCTCAGGCTAGGGGTAACCTATAGTTAATAGTTGATCGATGACCTATGTTAAAAAATCCACTCCTGTATGCAATCGATAGGCAAAGCGTTGCTAGTGAGACGTGATATGTATATATACCTAATTTTGTAACCCGCTGGTAGGTGCTAAAGAGAGTTCGGAATTTGGTCCATGAAGATATGTTAACCCTAATAAAGGTAACACAGTATTGAACATTATTTGTAATTATGAAGAGCATACCCCACTCACATACGTGGGTATGTGGAGACTTGTTGATTGATGACTGGAAAAACGTATCACATACCGGTATTTGGAATGAGCGCTGCGAAGCTGGCCGGAAACCTAAGTGTAATCTTACGTTCTGTACTCTGTACTAGTTGTCTTTGTGTACTTTCGAAAAATATACATTATACAGCGATCAGCAATTCAAATTGTAGGTGTAGGCAAGTAATTTCACTTAGAGGTGAAGAAGAAATCATTAAATCAAAATTCGAAAATCTCATTAAATTTAGTCCAAACGGGCTATTAGCCCGAGGTAATCCATCATATGTATCACATAACATATGACTGCTAGAGAAACTTTCTTTGGCACACTGCTTGAAAGGCAATGTTGTTACGGACAAAGTCACATCCTTAACTCATCTGAAATATACCCAAATAATACACGTTGCAAAATTATTTGCATTGACGCGAAAGTTCAGAAGGCGAGAGCCCGAGTTGGATTGGATTATATCTGGTGCCTTAAACGTCTCATAATTTTCTGCACTAATCGTCGCGGTGGACTCAAAGTAGGTTATGCCCCTTCTTCAATTAAAAAAAAATAATTTTTTTTTCAATTCTCATTTTAGTTATCTTGGTCACGTTTATGTATATCTCATTGTTTCAAAGTTAATCATGGCCGAGAGAAAAAGAAAACTTTACATAAAGTTCATTTTCTCAAAATGTGTAAAATGGACATAAGCTACTTTGATTTCACGGCGACATAATGTTTCACTATTTGACTTTTATGAAAAGTATTAAAAGGTGATTCCACTGTCAAAATCTTTGGTTCCATTGCATGTAAAGGCGAATGTAGCTCCACCAGTTTGGGTGACTACACCAATATAAAGGAGGCCAAGCAAGTCGTCGAGGAAGTCAGCGTGCTGACTGAAAGTCGTCTTTCCCAAGATGAAATTCTAGTTACCTCACCGTATTTCAGTCAAGTGAGTAAAACTCTTGTCCATGTGCGTAACAATGTGCATTTTGGCAACTAACAATGACAGAGTGGAAATTGTGAATATATTTCAATACAAATTCATGCAGTTTTAATCAAGTCAAATGAATTGAATAAATTTTTCAGTTAACATCTGCACTACTTACCTCCATTCCTACTCTCATGCGATTTGACACAATGATGGAAATCGTCTGTATCAATGGTTCTCAATCATTTTGTCTGTCAAGGCCTCCACAAACCCCCTCGAGATTTAGTTCAAATCTAGCTCAATTATCCTGCAACCATCACATGTCATCATATGTCATCTATGTGCAAATATTAACTGTAGGTAGGCTAGTGAAACTGCAAAAATTGCGCATTTCATGAAAATGACATCATACTATGTGGAATTTGTGGCGACTTTTAACATTTAAAGAGAAATCATTTGATTAGATTTCTGCAGATGCATGTCAAAACCAAGTATAAGAATATATGATCGTGTTTGAAAAACCACGACTTCGATTTGATATGGATGTGAGCTCAAAATACAATTTAAAAAAGATAAGTGGAGGCAAATGGAATAATAATATGTAAAGCTTCCGACAACACCTTTGTGTATGATCGCAACATGAGGCCTGCACCAATATTGAGAAAGTCATTTTACAATGAATATATCATTCCCGGTTTATTCATCTCTATCCAGCAGCTCATCTTGAAGTTCTTCCATAATAATGGTTATCTCTATAACAGGGAAATTGATTCCTTAAAGAGGTTTCAAATCTTTAAGAAAATACATTAAGAATTCTTTTTCAAGCAGCTGGAAAGGTTCACTAATTTAATGATAGAAAAACAGCTTCAAACATTACGAAATTATCCTGATTGACTGATTGCATTAGTTGCGATCACATCTTGCACATTCAAAAGTAACTGAATAAATTATACAATCCCTTGATCAGATCTACTTTTTAAAACGGCTTATTTGAGTACTTCTCAGATCTTCATTTTTTACTTCCAATCGAAGTAGCTTTGACATGTCCTGGAAATTCCAAATTAGGTTATTCATGTTAGAAATTTAGAGGTTTTGCGGATCACAGGGTGAGAGCCATTGACCTTTGCATTCACAAATTATGTCTTTAAACGTGTTGTATCATCATCTTCAATGGTAAGTGTTAAAGGTTTCAATATGTGTATCTCAATTTAGGTTAAACTTATCCGAGATTTGCTAAGAAGAAAAGGCTTCCGCGGTGTCATTGTCTACCGCGCTGCAAACGTTCAAGGTAAACTCATGAAGTTTGTCGAAACGCATTGATAGACATCTAATTTTAAAATATGCTTTCAGCATTGCAATACAAAGCAGTGATTCTGAGCTGTGTGATGAGGAAAACTGTGAGCTTGAAAGCAGACGGTGATCGGTCAGGATTTCTTTGCGATGAAAATTTATTGAACACAGTTCTAACGCGAGCTAAGTCGTTAGTCATTGCGATTGGCGATGCAGCGACTCTTTGTGCAGTTGGAGAGTGTTCAAGAAAGTGGCGTGCTTTTATTCAGGTGAGTGTAGGACTGGCAAAACCTATTATGAAATATTTTTAGTCACTATTGTAATTTCCTTTTTTATTTGATACTGCACTGGACATGACATGATTTACAGATTTGGATAGGGTATTAAGACATTCTTTAGTTCACGGCAGTGACATTAGAGTCATTCTTACAAATCAACATTACATTATTTAGTTTGTTATTTGAGAATTTTTACGAAGCTTGCGTGCATTTTTATTATTGTTTAATGCTTGACACTTCTTCCATAGTTTTGTGTTAAACTTGTGTTATAAGTGAGATATAATTTTCTGATCAAAGATTGTTTCATCGAGTGGTCCTTAATTTGACATCAGCAACAATAGTGTCTTTCTAAAGCTACATCCGTAAACTCGACTTGGTTATAATACTGTATTTGCAGCATTGTGAGGCGTCTGGGACTATCAACCCAGACCATGTTACCACGGAGTGGATAAACAGGCAAACACTCCAACCCAACGCCAGGGAATTTACCCCAGGAGCAAATGGTCGATATTTTCAACGTGAAGAAATAGATCTGAGCCGGCCATGTTCAGACAACCAATCAGACGGCAGTGACGATGAGGTAGTTTAATGTTGACTCCATTTTGTCGATGATTTCAAGTATTTTGAAACAATTCTACTTGCAATATGCAATTGTGTGTAACTTAATTCTATTTATAAAATAAAAAAATAAAAAAACGGTCTTACCATTTTCTTTCAACATGCTGCACCAGCAGAGATATGCCGAATGAAAGTAAGCAGTGGACGAATGTGACTTGACCAAAATTCACGTTTCTAATTTCCACAAACACTGCCAAGTCTTCACATATAACTTTCATCCAAGCTATTCTTTCTCTGAAGGATCTCAATGATGATATCATACTTTATGACATGCTCAATAAATCCAGCGGTGCTGTGTCAGACGATTCCATACAGTATGAGGAGTGCTATGTATCAGAACGTAAAGATCCAAATGAGCCCGACATTGTTTCAAACAGGTAAAATCATTTGTGACAGTCCAAACAAGTATAAATATCTAATTCAGTTAATAAACTTTGAAACATATAATATACGTAAATTTTATTAGGTACTGGTTGTGTATAGTGTTATTTTTTGTTTGGTATATGAGATATGTTTTGGCATACAACTTTCATCTCCTTGAGAAGTTTCATGTCTTATCAATTGAAATGAGTGGTTTTTTCTTCTGCTCCATTCCACCAATCCACAAATATTATGATATCTGTCATAACTAGGGCAAGTTTTTGTTGCACTAAAATTACGAGAGAGTTGCATTTAATTTTAACAAAAGTTGCAGTAAAAAGTTGCATTTATAACTTTTGCTGAATTATTAGGGTATGAGATACTCCAAAGGCTCCGTTGTATAACCTAGTTCCTGCAAAGCTGTCAAATTTGTTACTTCGTCATTTAACGGCCTGACCAAACCGCCCAAAATTCCATTTTCCCGGCACACACCAAAAAAAAATACGCAATACGGGAATTATTTTCCCCAAAAATTTCAAACAGCATAGCGATAACCCCTCCCCCTAAAACAAGTAGAATAACACACCCCAAACCCCACTAGGTCTGCAAACTTTACCCAAGGCATTACAGAAAAACTCACTTCAACGAAATCAATAGCCTGAAGAAGGGGACCCAGTGAAAATGTAATTTTCGGCGGTCTCACCTGGGCGTTCCTGAAATGGGACACTATTTCAAATTTTAACGACGGAATTAATAAAATGATCTATTTACATATTAATCGGGCACCGTCGTGCTTGGCAGGTGGAGTTGAACTTCTCTCCATTGTGTCATAGATAACAGTGAGATGAAGCTAACCCTTTATATAGCTCTTTGTCATGCAAATCGAAGGGAGTAGAACCATACTAGAAGTAGTTTATAGCATGTTTTTAAATCACTTTTTTACATTTTTACGCAATATTTGATCAAAGTTGCAGTAAAAATTGGCTATAAAAAATAGAGAAAAGTTGCAAAAAGTTACACTATAAAATCTCTCCAAACAGCTTAAAACGACAGAGTACATATATTCTGAGTATCTACGAAGCTGTCGGAAGCTGTAAAAAAAGTTGCAAAAGTTGCAAAAACTTGCCCTAGTCATAACTATCCTGATATTCTTTTATTCAATGCCATAACAGGCTGATGAACTTCGCTAACCTCAATGTTCCGAAATGATAAAAGTATGCAATGTTAAGAAACATGATACAATAGCAAAATTTCACCTATGTCGTATACGTAAACATTGCATTCTAATATTATGAAAATTTCAATTGAAATTGAGTGATGGTTATTGATTAAATATTTTACAAAATACTATTGTACTGAATCTTTCATATACTTTATTTTGATATATAAGGGTATGACATTGTTAGTTTCTATTTGAACTATGCCAATATGGTGTAAGAACTAGTTTACAGTGCCACAGTTAGGGTTGCATTTGAAACAAATGGTTGTTTAAAACACTTTGTTATAAACAAAGTGTTTTAAAGTGTTTTAAACAGGTGACTTTTTAAATAAAATTATGTTTTTTTCAAGTTGTATAATTAAATAAAAAACATGTTGTATGAGACTACGGACGACTGCCACCTTATATAGCCGACATATACGATATGGGATGGTTGGAAACCTGAAAATAGTCGGTTCAACAGCAATAGTACATAGATAGTTGGTCAAAGGAGCTATATTTACCGTATATTTACAATTGTTAATGTTAATCCACTATGGCTTCACAATTGAATGTGGGTGACGTCATGACTTGAAAAAAAGTTTTAAACAAGGGCCTTGTTTTCAACATGTTTGTTTTAAATTGATTTTAGTTTTAAATGCATCCCTAGACTGTAGTCGTTACATGCTTGGTTTGAACATTAAACAAATCTTTAGTTGACACAATGCTCATCAGTATAATTTTATTTGTTTGCTAAAGCAGATTTGTGAACTTTCTCTGTCTACTTGTTAAGTCATATGATGGTTCTCAGTGGTTGTCAACCGTTTTGACTTCAGGGCACCCGCTGAAATAGATAAATAGTTCACAGCACCCTAGCCAGTACTTTAAGTACCTTGAGTGCGGGAACTGGGAAGTTGATGACCAAGAAAGGTAATCACAGCCTGAATCACAGCCTACCGTAATTGCCAGTTTGAGTATGTTCATTGTAATAAATATTTTTAGTCACCATGATTCCCATATGCTGCTCAGTCTTCGGATGTCCTTAATTTTTGTTCTATGTCGACGGCCACCCTGATTACCTCATCTTCTCGCGTCACCCTTTATCAGTCCAAACGGCCCCCCGGTTGAGAAAAACTACATTAAATCATTCAATACAATTGAACAGAAGATGAGATCCTATTACTACCGTTTCAACTTGAACGTCATATTCCCATTAATTGTATCATTTTCAGGAGTGAACACATTCTATTCATTGGTCAGTGGCCGGCCATGCACACAATGTTGGAATGTCACTTTGAAATAGCACCTACAGCATAACTAATTCTTTGTTTGCATTGGAGATGAATTTTGCAAGTTTTGTGATTGGCTATCGAGATAGGTCATTCCAAACTACCTCTAAAGCCTCCCGGGTTATTTTGATATCTTTTAGTGTCAACTTTAGGTAGTTTTTGCCACGCTGAGGATTTCCTACAACATTACTACGACATCACTGACTTGATACGTCTGAGTTTGCATCCAGGAAATATAACAATCATCGTTAGATTGCATATTCTGTGTGATATAGACTCGCAAACAGGAGGCAGTTAACACCAAAGCACAGCCTTGGCGAACTAGATGATATGCTTGCTTCAGAGCCGCATAAATACCTAAGATGCAGAATACACATCGAGAGTCGTGACCTGGCGCAAGCTTCACCGATAGGTAATACATTGTTAACGGCACTTTGAAAAGTTAGTTTCAATAGCCTGCTTTCCATTCTAGATGTAAGTGGGGCATCTATTTCGGATTCCGGCGGATCAATAATCTTGGATGGCAAAGAGAAAATGGGACGAGCATTCCAGAATGATGAAGTGCTGGTCAGAATTGAAGGCGATCATAGGGTATGCATGTAGCATTATATTTCTTTTTCAGATACATGGTGTAAGATGCTACAGTCGCGTCTAGTCAGTTAATCAGTAAATACCCTTACTGTTGATTATACTGCTATTGAAAACTCTTTGGTCAGCACACCTGAGCACCTATGCACATTGTACATTATACAAACGCACTATTGTACTTAAACGCACTTAACTTGAAATTTACGCACTTTTGTGGCTTACTTGGGCTTAAAGATGTCAAAAGGAAGGCAAAATTATCGAATATTTATAGGAAAATTGAGGATTAATAACATATGATATCTACTGCAATTTCTTCATATTAGTATCACTTTACTTGGAACAATAAGCCTCGACTTGGATATGAATACACCAGATTTGAATTGGATGAAGATACACAATTATTACAAAGCCTGGTTTTATAAAAAATCATAAATGACTGTAAATTGTAATGAAATGTAAATTCTTTGTACTTTTGGATCGGATTCAAAGAAATCGATTTGACATGTTATGAAATCAGGGGATTTATTTGAATTAGGAAGAGGATAGGCATTTGAAAATATTGACTCTGCTTACTTGGACTTGTAGCCTGGAAGTACATTGCAGGAGAAGTATCACTGCTTACATCCCATCCGATATATGCCTCTACAGAAATACTATATCTAGGACTAATCCAACCGAGGGGACTTCAGTACTAAACAATTGATTTATGATGACCATAGGACTTCACTTCATCTTGAAAATGCGAAAAGCTTTTCTCTGAACTTATACAATTCTGTCTATCGGACTGGAAATGTAGATTTCTTGTGAATAAATGACATTCATAATAATAATATTATCTCTATTGGCTTACAAATTTTATATCGACCATATTAACATCGACTCAATATTGTTCGGCCTCTAGATTGACCATCATATAGAGATATGACATAATTTATGGTAACGAATTCAACTAACATGTGAAATTCTATTTAGCTGATATATTCCCCTCAAAGCGCAGAGGCTAAAAGGAAAGGCCAAGTCATGGGTATATTCAAAAGGTTATTAGAATGGAAATTCATTATCATTGTTTGACCATTTCATTGATTTTTGATTTCTTCCAGGGGCAGAAATCTTCAAAAATGCTACTTTCTCTGCAGGCCATTTCATAATGACATATCGATCATGGTTCCGACAGAAAGGCCGCCCATTTTTTTCAAGATTCACTGTCCTAAGAACCATCGAAGAAAGGACCCGGACAAAATTCCGGTCTTCCAGATCCGGCAACAGTGTAATCTCTCCAATTTTATTAAACTACAACTTGCCCTTGGCTGCTGCCATTTTCCAGATTTTGCTGGTTTGTTTTTCGCTTTGCTGACCAGCTTGAAAAGGGCGTATCATTTAGTTGGTCTGGGCTGAGAGCTTGGGATCTTTATTGATAGTTTAGTGACCAACAAAAAATTCTAATACTCGACTTCCAACTGTATAAAATAAAGGAGTCTAACTCTGACCCTATCTCTGCCGTTCCCATTACGCCAATTTAACACTACCAACTCTCGAACCCTGACTCCTTGACATTTATTCAACTATCTCATAGTCCAGGGTTACCATATTTTGGAAATGTGAAACGAGGACATCTTTACAAAATTTTCTTAGTTACAATACTGAAGTTAAGTCCAGGAAAAATGATAAATTTTTCCCGACTTTATGGTCTGTTGACCTAAAAAAATTAAAAGGTCATCTCTAAGGCTCAAAGCCTGAATTTTCGGTTTTCTATGAGTTTTGCCGTGGGTTGACTAAAAAAGAGGTCAACTTTCCGGCTTAAGATCTGAAATACCCATTTCTATCAGGTTTTCCGTAGGTTCACCAAAAAAGGTCTTTTTCTGGCTCAAGTAACGGAAATCACGTCGGACCATTGCTTGGCCGCTGATTTCCTATATCTCAGTCCAATTTCCAGGTACAGTTAACCTAAATTCTCAAAATAGAGGTTGAATTCCCAGAAAAGAGGAACTTTAGGCGTCCTCCGAGGACGCTTTTAAAAAAGCTCCAAAAAAAGGACAAATCCTCTTAAAGGAGCACTGCGCTCTAAAAATTATGTGGTCTCAAATTGAAGGTAAAAACGAATAAAAATTTTTGGCCGTGGCCATATCCTTCAGAACGCCGCCGTAATGGAGCTGCAATTTATTGAAATTTCTATAAGACCAGCTGCCGCGGCTGCTAAACCCATTACATGGCACGATATCTTTACCGTCGCACTTGCTCGACGCGATTAGGCAGTCACGCAGAGAACAAATTTTAGATAGTTGTCAGCCGATGTTATGAAGGAAATGTGTCGAAGTTCCGTTCTCTGCGTGACTGCCTTATCGCGTCAAGCAAGTGCGACGATGAAGACATCGTGCCATGTCATGGGTTAAGCAGCCGCGGCAGCTGGTCTTGTAGAAATTTCAATAAATTGCAGCTCCATTACGGTGGCATTCTGAAGGAAATGGTCGCGGCCAAAAATTTTTGTTCGTTTTTACCTTCAATTTAAGACCACATCATTTTTAGAGCGCAGTGCCCCTTTAAGAGAGGACGTGTGGTAACCCTATCATAGTCTCACAAGCTACTACCAGTCTTGTATAAATATATGAAGGTGTTGGGTCAAATCAGACTTTGAAAAGTTTGAAACATTTTATGTGGGATTTATATTAATTGTATATACCAGAGGATGCCAACTCAAAATGGGTCGCTGGCCACATTTGAAATTTCGTGGATACCGTGCGTCACATGAATTCAACACCAACTTGAAATAGGCAACACAGTTTAACTTATTGTCAGTACAATGCCGCGCTCTCTAACGTGAGCCACGGTCGTAGTTACCACAAAGAAACAAATAATTTATTGAAGGAAAACAAGTACAATAAAAATATGAGGATCATGTATTTCGCTATATTTTGAACTATGAGCTGCTCAAAATACCTGACAGCACCTTTATCGACTAAAATATCGATATCAAGATTAGCTGGGCACGATATTTGCTGGAAAACGATGACCTCGTAAAGCCTGATCTTGCGGGGTAGCCCCAAGTCGTTTTCAAAGGGTCTCATTTTTTGGAGTGTCTGGGCCATTGCACGTCAAGGCAATACGCCCATTCATATCTACTAATTCTTCCACAGAATGCTATTACCATCACCGAAACCGTATCAGCTAGCTAGTGAGGAATAGTGATGTCGGGCACAGAAGAATAGGTCATTTTTACAACAACAATATGTTGAAACTAGAATCAATTGTAGCCTTTCAAAATTCTTTACTATTAAGGTTCTTCCGAAATCTCAAATAAGGTGGCGGGCCGCGTGTTGACCCCTGGTATATACTGACAAATACAGGCAATTTTTCCATTTCCACTGTTTGTTCAATGTAGATCAATCTCACGTGGATCTAGAACTGGTGTCATGTGATAAGGTCAGAAAGGACTGCTTGTATGCTGTGCGATATATGATGTGGTCGGAATACTGTCAGTCGCCTCTGGGATATGTTGAAAAAGTTCTAACTACGGATGGATTGGCTCTGGAAAATCGCTTGAATGCTACTTATGGAGTATCAGACACGATCCTGTAAGATCTAAGCATATATATTTTCTAATACGATATTTATAGTGGGCATAGGCAATCCAAATATCAATTTTATAAAATTTGGGACATGATTACTTGGGAGGCTTACTACTGAAATGAACCAACTTAAAAGAAGCATTGAAATTTCAAATCCATATAGTTTGAGCAAGTACAATCGAATCGCAAATTCATTATTTCGAAGACATTTGACATGTCGGTGTAAATTTTATTATAGAGAATCGGTCATGGTTCAAGTACGAAGTGTAAAAGAACCGGTGGAAAAGCTCGGTGACGATGTAGTTGAAATTTTTACTATTGATGCAGAAAATGCCAGGGTTTTGGATGACGGATTAAGTTTGAAAATATGCGAACAACACCGCAACTGCTATTTGGTGAGGGCATTAATTTACTTATCATTTCAACAGACTGATATGATTAGAATGGTGTTTCTAACTTTTTATGCCCACAAAGCATTTCCACATTAGAATCAGTTCTTGTACAGTCGATTGCAAGGAAATGAAAACAAGTCCCAACTTTTACACCTATTTCCATTGGCAGACAAAGAAGTTTAACAATAAATGTTCGATAAAAGAGCCATAAATATGATTTCGTCTCAAATTAAAGATTGAAGGTGTGAATACCTTAATGGTATCGGCCATTATTCTCAGTATGCCAACATATTCGAATTCTAGCTAAAATATTTCATGAGTGGTCATATTGCACTTTAGTTATCTCTCTGTTATCAAAATCACACGGCATCACTTCTTAACCAGTATGCGAAATTTCTTGCACGCATTTGTCCACTGTTGCATTTTCTCAACCCAATCTGTGTCCAAGCCTCATTTATCTAAGAATTCTGTGGAAAATATGTAATTATTCGCCCCTTTACTTTAGAATGATTTAACAGCCCGGACTCTCATTGCAACTTACAGCAAATTTACTATAGCATACTGGGAAACCTCGGCCAGTATGGTGATTGAATATTATACATATATAACATAAGACTATATTGCGGGCTATCGAGTGTGGTGATAATTATCATACTTCAGTTTTATTGTAATTTATTATAATAATTTGATAAAGTCTGAAGCAGCCGTTCTGTTGCGCTAGTTATAAACCTTTATGGAAATATGGTCTGAGTTATTGCTAAATTGCTCCAGCCTCCAGTTATGTATGTGTATGAAATATGTGAAATATGGGAACATTTCACAAAGAGAAAATATATAGCTGGTTCGTGATACAGAACTTGAATATAGCTTTCAATACAACATCCATTGTAGCAGTATATTTATTAAACTCTAAGACTTTTCGGGTGCCTCTTTTCAAGAGTTATCGGCACACTAAAGGGATTTAAACAGATTTAAAAGCAAAACCAAAAAGGCAAAGTATGACGCAACAATCAAAATCACAGACCATGAAATTCGCATCGTATCAATGGCAACAATAACAAACTATAAAGTATACGGACATACGGTACTATAGTAGCAGCACAATTCGTAAATAAACAGTTACACGCACGGAAAAACACGCACTAATGAGAAATTTGTAGGTTATAGAGGAAATCTTTCTGTCTGCATAAAATAGGTTTGCTCAACTGAATAATAGTAGACTCCAACACTTTTAAATGAAACACAGACCTACCACGCGCAATGACAGTGAACATATTGTCATCATAGTGCTGTGCACAGGCAAGGTTTTCGCTCAGATGCTGACCGATTGACGAAGCATATGCTTGGTAATCATCGTAGCAAGTAATGTTGTTTACCAATACAAGTGCCACTGTGATAGTAGGTAGGCCTATGTAGGACGTACATCTCAAAGATTGTTTGAGCGTATTAAGCAGCATATCCAAAAATTGATTCGGTCAAAAAGATGCGCAAATGATCGCACGGAGCTCGCACGTCAGTACAAATTGGCTGCAAAAACAGACTGCTATGATGATTACCAAGCATATGCTTCATCAATCGGTCAGCATCTGAGCGAATTTCTCATTTGGTTTTACTTTTAAATCTGTTTAAATCCCTTTAGTGTGCCGATAACTCTTGAAAAGATGCACCCGAAAAGTCTTCGAGTTTAATAAATATACTGCTACAATGGATGTTGTATTGAGAGAAAATATATGTTAAGCATTTTGCTATTGTAACGGAAGAACAATTTTCTTTGCAGATGGGTATACATGTGACAGATGTGGCATCCCACTTTCTACAAGACACCCCTATTGATACATTCGCTAAACACAATGTATGTTCAATTGATCAACGTCATTTGCTGCCTGAATTCTTACCGGAAAAACTTAGTCTGGACGTGAATAAACTTCGCAAGACTATTTCGCTGTTTTTTCATTCCACTGTGAATCCTCGTCATGTTAAAGGTAAGTCCTATTTTAATATTATTGTTTATTGTTGAAAATTTTTGTGACCATTATGAATGAAATATTCTTCTCATTGTAAATGAACACGAGCTTACGTGCACAGGAAACAATCCATTTGTGACACCTAGAAAGGCTCTTGTTAGATCACAACAACGCCTTACGTACCTTGAAGCGGAAGATATTTTGATCGCCGATTTCAACCAGGATGATCAAACATCAGTGAAATATCAACTCAGTATGAATTGTTAAATTTTCTCGTCTATTTAACCAAGCTGGACTTTTTTAGAAAAAATTTGGGAAATTTTGTGGAGCTGGCGGGTGCATCGTTTGGACTGTGCTGCTTACAACCAAGATTTTGCAAGTTACAGTGAATTCGCGGTCCAAGGAATGGCACAAATGCTCGTTGAGGAGGCCATGGTGGCATACAATGCAAATATGGCTGAATATCTTGTTCGTCACAAAGTAAATGTGTTTGTTAAAATATTATCTTGTCATATGGAATTGTCAAGCCATATTTGGTAAAGTCATAGTCTTTGAAAGCGAAGTGAACAACTTGCCTTGAACAATGGGAAATTCCGGGAAGCCTACAAATAAGGCCTACAGAAAGTCCATGAGACTTTCTATCATTATTGAGTTTTTAAATCATGTTTAATACCGTTTCTCTTTTTGTTAGAATTTCGACATTGCCGTCAGAGCTCAGCCGCTACCTGAAAAGAAGAAATGGGCTACTTGGAGGAAATGTTATCCACGAGCAATCTCACAATCTCCGTACCTCGCTTCTACCGATGAGTTTATAGACACGAAACGGCGAGAGATGAATAGATTCTACAGGTTAGAAGAAGACAGGAATAGCTCGGAGGGATCAGATGAAAATGTGGCTCAAAGCGGAGTAAGATCAACTTTTCCGACCATAATATTCAATTTTATTGACTAGGAACTGATGCAGTATAAAACTGAATGTCGAAATTTTTGTTCAAGTCCCAGACCGTGTTTAAAATATGTTATTGTCCATAATGCTCCGAAATAGCCCTTCTGTTTCGATGTGTCATTATCAAAATTATATTGACTTTTTCTCCAATCTTAATCCAAATCCTAATTCTGGAATATTTTGCAGGCTGACATTGAACTCTATGCGTC